>NC_054381.1:153282913-154027080 GCF_017654675.1 Xenopus laevis
GCAATAAGTGACTGTGTCAAAGCAGACGTAGGGCTCTTACTCATGAGCGTTTTTACCTGCGCTCCCCTGTGTTCCGTTTTTCGGCATAGGCGCCGAACGCAGGAAAAATGCAGCATGTTGCGTCTCAACCTGCGTTCGGCACCTACATGCGCCTGTGTGAGTACAGCCCCATTTGAAAAAATGAAATGCGTCTATTCCTGCACTCCCCTGCGGCTAAATGCCGAAAAGCGGAACGCAGGGGAGTGCAGGTAAAAACGCTCATGAGTAAGAGCCCTAAGGCCTACAAGTAAGTACAAATAAGTCCTGCTATATCACAAGTCACACTCTACTGCCCTAAACTTGCCCTAATGTGACAGCTACAAGGGGAATGACACCATATTGACCCTTCCATGTATATTTAATTAAAGGAGACATATTATGTAAAAACAAGAATGTACCAGTGAATTAAACTCTTAACTATAGAAGGAATGTGCTTTAAAAAGTAGTGTTTCGGTTTACCTTATTGAAAATTTCTGCAAAAACCCTACTAGTCCCGCCCATCTGTTTCACTTCCTGCTGCCTCCTTTCCCAGGCTGTACAGGGGAGCCGGCGGCACTCAGCACACTGCACTGTAGGACAGGAACCAATCAGCAGCTAGGCTGTCCTGATAGGGAAGTGAAGCCTGTGTGACTGCAGGGCTGTGATTGGCTGTCCCCCTCTTACTGTGTTTCTGGCAGGGACCTTTAGGACATGCCTACCCTTCATTTGAAACAGGGACAGGGACCACAGAAGATCTATGGGGAGCTCAAATAAAGGGGCTAATTTTGAAGAAAATGAAAATTTTTGGCCCAAAGTAAAACCAGCACCATATAGTGTATATTATTGCCTACAAAATTATTTTTTTTTCTTTATCCTATATGTCTCCTTTAAAAATTCAGGCAGCAGGATTTGGCCAACACTTTATGTCACACTCCACTCATTAGTGTTAATGCCAGCAAAGGTCACCCCGTGGAACTACAACTCCCAGCATGGCACTACAGTTCCAAGTGTGGCACAGTTACTCCCGGTGTGGCACTATAACTCCCAGTGTGGCACTATAACTCCCAGCGTGGCACTACAATTCCCAGCGTGGCACTACAATTCCCAGCGTGGCACTACAATTCCCAGCATGGCACTACAATTCCCAGCATGGCACTACAATTCCCAGCATGGCACTACAATTCCCAGCATGGCACTACAATTCCCAGCATGGCACTACAATTCCCAGCATGGCACTACAATTCCCAGCATGGCACTACAATTCCCAGCATGGCACTACAACGCCCAGTCAAACAGAAGATTTTGAATCCCTTCATGCACCTAATAGGGAATTGTGCTCCAGTTTTGATGAACAATTTCCTTTCTTTGGTGATGTCAGCATCCCTTTAAAGGGGCTTTCTGTTGCAGACTTTTATCATGATATGTCCAGGTGCTGATTTCAGACCCTCTGTAAAATGAGAGTGTATGCTCTCAAACCAAGCAAGAGTGATGAATATTTATCGTATAAAGCAAGAAATGTATAAAAAAAGGAAAACTTCTAGTGTGAAATATGGGCAGCTAACAGGCGGGTCTATCCAGTTGATTATGCCCTTGGCAATATCTAAAGTTCTGCTGGCTTAGGTCTAGTCCTGTGATAGTTCTAATAGTTCTAATGCTCTCAGGTTGGTCTAAGGCAACTTAAGAGCATTAGTGGCTTTCAGTGGCTTCCTCTCTAATGGATGGGAAGTGACAAAAGGTAGGGGGCTTGATTTCCAACTGGCAATACCACCTATTACCATCCCTGTGCTTGTAGCCAGATACTTCAATGGCATCTACCTGGCATTGTGAACACAGCCAAGATTTAAAAGAACAGTAACATGAAAAAATTGGTTTAAAGTAATGAAAATACCACGTAGTGTTGCCCTGCACTGGTACAACTGATTTATTTGCTTCAGAAACACTACTTTTGTTTATATAAACAAGCTTCTGTGTAGCAATGGTGGAAAACTGAAAAAAAGTCTATATGGCACAGGTTAAATAGTGGATAACAGATAACACCATTATGTTCTACAGAGCTTATCTGCTGTGTAACCTGAGCCTTTTCTCCTTTAAATGGCTGCCCCCATGGCTTCCTTTTCTGTAATTAAAAGCCACAGGAAACAAATGGTTCTGCTGATTTCTAAAAACAACAGAACAAATGAAAGTGTGTGTGTGTTATAGGGATGCACCGAATCCAGGATTCTGCCAACCACAAGCATTCGGCCGTATCCGAATTCTGCTGAAAAAGGTTGAATCCTTGTGCCTGGCCGAACCAAATCCTAATTTGCATATGTTAATTAGGGGCGGGTAGGGAAATCACGTAACTTTTTGCCACAAAAAAAGGAAGTAAAAAACATTTTTCCCCACCGTTTCCTTTCCTGCCCCTAATTTGCAAACCACAAATGTTTTGGGATTTATTATATCCTGAGGATGTATAAAGTCCGAATCCGAAAATCCGGAATCTCAGACCTGCTGAGGTTGCATATAAGTCAATGGAAGAGGTCCCAAAGATATTTTGATCTGCGTTGGAAAATCCGAAACATTTTGTACGATTAGTTTTTTTCACAATTCTTCAGAAAAATTCAAAATTGTATCAATAAATAATGAGAAAATAATGAGAAAAAACCCGTGTGGATTTGGTCTGAGTTGTTTTCAGAAAATAATAAGATTCGGACTTTGATAAATGGGCCTTTCGAAGTCCATTTAACAGCAACAAGGTATTTTATAGCCCGTGTGGCATTAAACAGTGTGTTCCCATGCTGGGCATGTAATGAAATGGTAAAACAGTGGTGTTATATAGTGAAACATTCTTTGTAGCGAGTAAAGCAAAGCATTGTGTCTGCCTCTCAGCTTAATACTGGAGGTGAGATGTAGCAGTGCTATTCTTCCCTCCCTAAAGTTCCGGCACTTAACATAATGAGCTGGCTAATAACAGCAATCAGCCGCTCTATTCATCGGCACGGCTTTTGTACTACTCGCAAACAACAAATTATATCAGCAAGTGTAGTATAAAAACATGAATATGTAGAGCTCCCCACTGATGCTCATTCTATTCCTCTGAAATCACTTTTAACAAACACACTGTAGTAGGGGAAACAACACTACTCATCCACTGCTTGCCTGTCACTATACCTTAAAGGAGAACTAAACCCTAAAAATGAATGTGGCTTAAAATGTCATGTTTTATATACTGAACTTATTGCACGAGGCTAAAGTTTCAGCTTGTCAATAGCAGCAATGATCCAGGACTTCAAACTTGTCACAGGGGGTCACCATCTTGGAAAGTGTCTGTGACACTCACATGCTCAGTGGGCTCTGATTGGCTGTTGAGAAGCTAAGCTTAGGGCTCGTCACTAATTATCCAGCAGAAAATGAGCTTCCCTGGCTGTAATATAAGCTGATGCTACAGGTTTGCTGATTATTAAATTCTGATGCTAATTGCACTGGTTTCTGTGCTGCCATGTAGTAATTATCTGTATTAATAACTAATCAGTAGGGATGCACTAAATCTCGAATCCTTCGCGAAAGAGTCAGCCGAATACCGAACCGAATCGTAATTTGCATATGCAAATTAGGGGTGGGAAGGGTGAAACATATTTTACTTCCTTGTTTTGTGACAAAAGGTCACACGATTTCCCTCCCTGCCCCTAATTTGCATATACAAAATCGGACAAATCCTGCTGAAAAAGGCAGAATCCTGTCCAAATCCAGAACCAAATCCTGGATTCGGGGCATCCCTACGAATCAGCGTTATATTGCAACATTTCTGTTCTGAGGGGCACATTTACTTAGCTCGAGTGAAGGAATAGAATAAAAAATACTTCGCATTTCAAAGTATTTTTTTGGCTACTTCAACCTTCGACTACGACTTTGAATCGAATGATTCGAACTAAAAATCGTTCGACTATTCCACCATTCGATAGTCGAAGGACTGTCTCTTTAAAAAAAACTTCGACCCCCTACTTCGCCACCTAAAACCTACTGAACCTCAATGTTAGCCTATGGGGAAGGTCCCCATTGGCTTTCTAGCCAATTTGTGATCGAAGGAAAATCGTTTGATCGATGGATTAAAATCCTTCGAATCGTTCGAATTCCTTTGATCGTTCGATCGAACGAATAGTGCTAAATCCTTCGACTTCGATGTCGAAGGATTTAACTTCGACAGTCGAATATCGAGGGTTAATTAACCCTCGATATTCAACCCTAAGTAAATGTGCCCCTATGTGTACTCTATATTGTGAGTGGGTCCCTAAGCTCAGTAAGTGACAGCAGCACAGAGCATGTGCAGTGAATCAGCAGAAAAGAAGATGGAGAGCTACTGGGGCATCTTTAGAGACACAGATCTTTACTGCTAAAGGGCTGTGGTTGCCTTGGGCTGGTACAGAAGCACAAAACATAATGTACAACAGTGTACCAGTGTCAGCAGTACAAAGAAATGAATGTCAATATTTTCTCATTTTTGACATTTGGCGTATTGCTGCGCGTCTCTGGCACAAGCCTATGAATAACAAGCGAGTGTCTGGTGTGGGTGGTTGTTGCTAAGGGTCGCTGAGGAGCTGAGCTAGTCTCGGCCCACTGCAATATGCCCTTTGTATTCTGTAAGAAATACGGCTTTCTGGATATTTGTATTTGAATGGCTGCATACTAGCTTATTCACTTTAAAAAGCAGATTTATCAAGGGGTTGAATTAAAAATTAGAATTTCAATTTTAACGTTTTTTTTTTTTATGGCCAAAACGGTCAAATTCAACTAGGTAATTGTTAAAATTCAATTTGAGTCTTTTTAATAATTCAATTTCGATTTTCGAGACTTATCTTACTCTGGCCCTTTAAGAACTCTCATTTTACTAGTCGCCACCTAAAACCCGCCGCATTGCTGTTTTAGTCAATGGGAAACGTCCTGGAATCGATTTTGAGTCGTTTGCAGCCTTCTTGAAAATTCAAGTTTTTATTCAGAAAAAAAAGTTTGAGTTTTCAGGTCGATTCTATTCATCAGACTATTTTTTTTGATTGGTCGGATTTCGAGTTTATGGGAGTTTTAAAAAACTAACATGAATTCAAAATTGGATCCTTCATAAATGTGCCTCCAACTGTAACAGAAGCTTTTGAAACAAATACAAAGCTATACTAGTGCATGGGAACAGTACATGCAATTTAAATACTTTTATATTTGCTGTTACAGATCCTTTAATTCTGTATTTCCACTTAGGCAAGTAACATTCAGCCAGTCTTCTCTGAGTTTTCTAGAGTGGAACTTCCCTCTGAATAAACACTTAGCTTATTGACAACCACAATTCCAATCAAGGCACAACACAAAGTTCTGCTCCCTGGCACCATGATGGACATGAGAAAAGCATCTGTGGCCAAAAACATGGCTATCACATTATAATAATAATAATAATAATAATAACACAAATAAATCCGGATTAACAAGTTACAGGTTCATAAATGGTGTAAAGGACAATATACACTGATATAATCTGAATATAATACACAAAAGCCATGAATATCTTGTAAATTATATCCTTATAAACTGTGAGTTCTGATGTCATCAGTTATAAACGGTGAGTTCTGATGTCATTTCTGTCACATGACTCGCTGAAATTTGTGTATTATAATAAATAAAGTACCCCCTGTTGCAAAATATGAGGATATTAGAAGTAACCTCAGAGTTTCATGCGCTGTATAAAAACACTCGGCCTTTGGCCTCGTGTTTTTATATGGTCATAAAACTCCTCGGTAACTTATAATATCCTTATATTTTACAAGAGGGGGTACTTTATTCACTATATAATGCACAAACGCCATGAATATCTTGTAAATTATATTCTTATAAATGGTGAGTTCTGATGTCATCAGTTATAAAGGGTGAGTTCTGATGTCATCAGTTATAAACGGTGACTAATGATGTCATCACGGTGAGTGGTGTCATTTTTGTCACATGACTAACTGAAACTTGTGTACATGTATGGGATCTGTTATCCAGAATGCTCAGGACCTGGGGGGTTTCTGGATAACGGCTCTTTCTGTAATTTGAAAGTTCATACCTTAAGTCTACTAGAAAACCATGTAAACATTAAATAAAGCCAATAGGCTGGGTTTGTTTCATTTAAAGATTAATTGGATCTTAGTTGGGATCAAGTACAAGGTACTGTTTTATTATTACAGAGAAAAAGGAAATCATTTTTACATTTTTTTTATTATTTTGCATAAGATGGAGTCTATGGAAGACAGCTTGTCTGTAATTCGGAGCTTTCTGGATAACGAGAATCTTTCTGCCCGGCCGAACGGAATCCTAGTTTGCATATGCAAATTAGGGCCGCAACCTTCCATCCATGCCACCCTATGCGTTTCGCTGTTTACACAGCTTTTGTTGACGAAACTGTGTAAACAGCAAAACGCGTAGGGCGGTGTAGGTGGAAGGTGGTGTGAGTAGCTCCCACTCTTCCCAACGTAAATAGGTAGTGGTTGAACGGGTGGAAGGGAGGGAATGAATGGCTACCTAAGTCTCGTAAAATCGAATACTATGCTGTGGCAAACATGGATTAGAATCCAAAAACTGAACATAATAGCCACCACCGTTCCACTCTATGCGACTTCTTAATTACACGTTATTTTAAGGACATGGTCCGGCACGGCTATGAGTTAAATATGCTGAGAGTCTGTGTTGGTCTGGGCAGCAAGTTTTTTAATTGGAACATTTATTAAAGGTTACGTTTTATATACATTGTTACAACAGTTACCTGAACTAGTTTGCTTGTTACATTAAGATGGAAGTGTGTTTTGCTTACATTCCATCTTAGTTTGTTTCAGTTTTGTTTTGACTACTTTGATAGTTTGTTGCAAATATGCAGAGTAACAGTTGTTATCAGTATGTTCTGCTCTACATACTAGCTGATATCAGAAGTAACCTCAGAGTTCCATGACCTGTATAAAAGCACTCGGGCCAGGCCCGAAACCTGCGGGTCTGGCGGGTTCGGACCGATTCCTGCACAAAATCTTCGGGTTGCGGGCGGGTCAGGGTCGAGCTCTTCTCCTGCTCTTACCCGCCCACAACCTAGCAATTCCCGCTTCCAACGCCGGAATTTAATATGGCCGAACCCCCGAATCCTTCGCGAAAGATTCGGGCGAATACTGAACCGAATCCTAATTTGCATATGCAAATTAGGGGTGGGAAGGGGAAAACATTTTTTACTTCCTTGTTTTCTGACAAAAAGTTACGCAATTTCTCTCCCCACCCCTAATTTGCATATGCAAATTAGCATTTGGATTCTGTGCATCCTTAGAATTTATAGACTTCCGCTCTCCCCCACCCCTTTTGTGATGTCACTGCGGGACAGGCGCGGGTCTATAAATAGAGGGCAGCAGCAGGCTCGGGCCGGGTGCGGATTGGGAGGAGGCGGGTTAGGGTCCGATGCGGGTTGAGAAATTCTCGACCTGCACATCACTAGCCTTCGGCCTTGTGTTTCTATATGGTCAGGGAACTCCTAGGTGACTTATACTATCTTTATATTTTACAGTAGGGGGTACTTTATTCACCATATATCAGCACAAACGTTGTATAGGAATGAAGTTCTAGTACAAATGAAGAATAACCACATTCTTTGTGGCAGCAAGTTACAACACACACTTCTAATTTCAGGCCCAGCTGAATTCATATTCATTTTCTATAGAGAAGCGAGCGCTGAATGATTTACAAAGCAAGTATTTAGGAACATGCTCTTACCCTCTAGGCAAGCCGCCATGCGTCTGAATTCATATAATCTGATGGAGGCCAGACATTGTGCTATAAGAACAGTGGCACGTGGCTGCCTTAATCTACGGCAGATATTTCCCCCCAAAAACAAGCGTCCAATTATCTCATCAGATCTGTGTGTATGTATAGGAGACAATGTACAATGCAAAAACAATGCTTGACCAATCAGATTTGATCAATATAATTGAGGGACGCACTGAATCCAGGATTTGGTTCGGGATTCGGCCTTTTTCAGCAGAATTCAGATTCAGTCAAATCCTTCTGCCCGGCCGAATTTGCATTTGCAAATTAGGGGAAAGAGGGAAATTGCATGACTTTTTGCTAGAAAACAAGGAAGTAAAAAGTTTTCCCCTTCCCACCCCTAATTTGCATATGCAAGTTAGGATTCAGTATTCGTCCGAATTTTATCTCTAGGTTGCCCCCTGAGTGGTACCATTATATCTGGTAAGTTTCATGACAGCTGGACCACAATAGAGGGAAGGCGTTAAAGGAACAGTTCAGTATAAAAATAAAAACTGGGTAACTAGTCTGTGCAAAAAAAAAAATTTTTTTCAATATAATTAGTTCGCCAAAAATGTGTAACATAATAGCCAGAACACTACTTCCTGCTTTTCAGCTCTCTTGCTTTCCACTGATTGGTTACCAGGTAGCAACCAATCAGTGACTTGAGGGGAGACCACATGGGTCATATCTGTTGCTTTTGAATCTGAGCTGAATGCTGAGGGTCAATTACAAACTCACTGAACAGTTATGTCCCATGTGGCCCCCCTTATAGTCACTGACTAACTCAGAGTTAGAGAGCTGAAAAGCAGGAAGTAGTGTTATGGCTATTATGTTACACATCCAGTCACTCCAGCCTTTATACATTACATTTTTGGCTAGCTAACTATATCAGAAACATTTTTGCACAGCCTATTTACCCAGTTTTTATTTTTACACAGAACTGTTCCTTTAAACACAGGACAAACGGAAATGCAGGTCGGCAGAATAAAGGCAATATATTTGGTTCCTATAGCCTAAATCATTGGTGTAAGTTAAAGGGGTGGTTCACCTTTAAGTTAACTTTTAGTATGTTATTGAATAGCTAAATCTAAGCAACTTTTCAATGGGTCTTCATTATATACTTTTTTATGATTTTTTAATTTGCCTTCTTCTTCTGACTCTTTCCAGTTTTCAAATGGGAGTCACTGACCCCATCTAAACTATTTTGGATTCAGCCGAACTCCTGAATCTTTCACGAAAGATTCAGCCAAATACCAAAGCGAATCCGAATTTGCATATGCAAGTTAGGGGTGGGAAGGGGAAAACATTTTTAACTTTTAACCTTGTTTTGTTAAAAAAAAAAAAAAGTCACGCAATTTCCCTCCTCGTCCCTAATTTGCATATGCAAATTATGATTCGGATTCAGTTCGGCCGGGCAGAAGGATACGTCCGAATTATAATCCTGCTGAAAAAGGCTGAATGAATTCTGTTCAGACCTCTGCTATTCATATTTTAGTCTCTTATTTAAAATAATGCATGCTTGCTAGAGTAATTTGGACCCTTGTAACCACATTGCTGAAACTGCAAACTGCTGAATAAAAAGCTTAAATAACAAAAAAACACAAATAAAAAATGAAAACCAATTGCAAATTGTCTCAAAATATCACTCTCTACATCATAGCAAAAGTTAACTCAAACAACCCCTTTGACAACAGATTTGCAACGTGTAGTTAAATCTCAAACTTTTTAATGACCGCCAATATACCTCATGATAATGCATGCAGTCAGAACTAGCAGTGCAGAGTAACATTCTGCTTTCAATTGCAGTGAGATTGACTCATGAAAGTCATAACCTCATTTGTAATTAATGTATAGTGGAAAGCTGCTTTAAAAAAGAATTGCATCATCTTGCTATTTAGGCCTCTCCTATTCATATTCCAGTCTCGTAGTGAAATCAGTGCACGGTTGCTAGGGTAACTTCGACCCTAGCAACCATTTTGCTGACATTGCTAAGTGGAAAGCTGACGAATAAAAAGCTAAATAACGACAAATAATAAAAAATGAAAACCAATTGCAAATTGTCTCAGAATATCACTCTCTACATCATACTAAAAGTTAACTCAAAGCTGAACAACCCCTTTCAATACACTGCCAGGAACAAGTCTCTCTGCACAGAAGCATTTCATAGATACAAAACAAAACAGCAGCAAAGCAGAATGTTCCTCAGAAACGCTACAGAATACTGTGTTATTGGCTAAAAAGCAGGAGAGAAGAAACTGCCAGAAAATATCAGCTCAGCCAAAATTCTCAACGGCCCAGATTGGAGGATTCAGCTTCCCCCCGACGTTCCCGAAAGCTTATGACTGCAGCTTGTGCCCGATGCGGGGGGTCGCCCCAGTTTTCTCACATTGCTGCCGAGGGGATTCTAATTAGCACTTTACAGGAGATGACGTTCGTGGAAATAAATGAGCCGCGGCCGCAAAGGGACTCATTTTTAGGTGAAAATGATAGGCTGCAATTTCTCTGCAAAGGTAATTAAGATTCTTATTAAAGATACACCTGCACGGCTTCCACTAGGAAACATGATTGGCGTCAGTTCAGGGTGTTAAAGATGCACATCTGCAGTATCAGCATCACATCATAAACACCAAGTGATTTATTATACTGTATATATATACCCATGTATACAATACACTCAGAATGAATGAGAGATGCCTCAGTAGGGGGTACATTATCCCTTATAATACATGAGTGATACTCAGAGTTCCCGCTATAACTCAGCCTGCAGCCTTGTGCCTTTATATGTCACAGAACAACCCCTCAGTGACATATAATATCCTTATCATTTACAGTAGGGGGTACATTATCCCTTATAATACATGAGTGATACTCAGAGTTCCCTGTATAACTCAGCCTGCAGCCTTGTGCCTTTATATGGTCACAGAACAACCCCTCAGTGACTTCTAATATCCTTATCATTTACAGTAGGGGGTACATTATCCCTTATAATACATGAGTGATACTCAGAGTTCCCTGTATAACTCAGCCTGCAGCCTTGTGTCTTTATATGGTCACAGAACAACCGCTCAGTGGCTTCTAATATCCTTATCATTTACAGTAGGGGGTACATTATCCCTTATAATACATGAGTGATACTCAGAGTTCCCTGTATAACTCAGCCTGAAGCCTTGTGCCTTGATATGGTCACAGAACAACCCCTCAGTGACTTCTAATATCCTTATCATTTACAGTAGGGGGTACATTATCCCTTATAATACATGAGTGATACTCAGAGTTCCCTGTATAACTCAGCCTGCAGCCTTGTGTCTTTATATGGTCACAGAACAACCGCTCAGTGGCTTCTAATATCCTTATCATTTACAGTAGGGGGTACATTATCCCTTATAATACATGAGTGATACTCAGAGTTCCCTGTATAACTCAGCCTGAAGCCTTGTGCCTTGATATGGTCACAGATCAGTCAATAGTGCTGCTCCAGCAGAATTCTGCACTGAAATATGTTTCTCAAAAGAGCAAACTGATTTTTTAACATTTAATTTTGAAATCTGACATGGGGCTAGACATATTGTCAGTTTCCCAGCTGCCCCCAGTCATGTGATTTGTGCTCTGATCAACTTCAGTCACTTCAGTTTACTGAGGCACTGCAAATTGGAATGTAATCATCCACCTCCCCCCATCCCAGCAGCCTAACAACAGAACAATGGGAAGGTAACCAGATAGCAGCTCCCTAATACAAGATAACAACTCCCTGGTAGATCTAAGAACAGCACTCAATAGTAAAATCCAGGTCCCACTGAGACACATTCAGTTACATTGAGTAGGAGAAACAACAGCCTGCCAGAAAGCAGTTCCATCCTAAAGTGCTGGCTCTTTCTGAAAGCACATGACCAGGCAAAATGACCTGATATGCACCTACACCAGTATTACAACTAAAAAAATACACTTGTTGGTTCAGGAATGAAATTTTATATTGTAGAGTGAATTTTTTGTAGTGTAAACCGTGTCATTTAGAAATAAAAAAATACATCATAAAAATCATGGCAGAATCCCTTTAAACACCAAAAATTCTGGTTAGGACTTAGACGAGAGAGGCAAGGTCATTGCTTGGGGTCTGTACACAACACATTTTATGTCCATCAGATATCAGAGGCTCCTGGAGGCTGAAGATAAGCATTACTTCTCCCTAATAATTGTTTGTCTCCTTTATTACAATTGTGCTGCCAGTTCATTGGCTCAGCTCTCCAGTAGATGAGCGCACGGTGCAGCCCCGGAGAGACCTCTGCAGTGGATTGTGGGGAAGCAGCAGGGAGCAATTCTGGTTGTTACTGGGCAGAACACACTGCAGGCTCTGACAGCAGAACATGGTTTAATTAAATTCAGCTCCATGGCCAAGCATTGTGGCTCAGCATTTAAATGTAATCCAGATGTATCAGGAGAAGATGATGGCTGTCCATCCTTTGTGCAGTATCATTGCTCATAAAATGCCCTTGCTAAAAGGACAATGGACTGTGTAATAACTGTAAGAGGAATTCACCATCTACCTCTGGTGTATGTACCGTCTCTTAACAGCTTTCAACCAACAGACATGGAGTGCACACGTTACAGTTCAACGGCACGGCTGCCGACGGAGCATTTACGATTTGAAAGGGAAGTCGTACAGACAATATGTTTTTAAGACAATCTGTAACTATTGTAAATCCACCAAAAATAAACTGTAAACAGCTGTCTCACCTTGATTTATGGCTGAGATTCTGGTTCTGTATAACAGAACATTCTGTCCCAGTGGCTGCACAGATTCTATCTGATCCTCATTGTAAGCAGCAGTCCTGTCCTGCTTTACGGCAGCTGAGATTCTAGCTATCTGTATAACAGAGCATTCTGTCCCAGTGGCTGCACAGATCCTATCTGATCCCCATTGTAAGCAGCAGTCCTGCCCTGCTTTATGGCTGAGATTATAGCTATCTGTATAACAGAGCATTCTGTCCCAGTGGCTGCACAGATCCTATCTGATCCTCATTGTAAGCAGCAGTCCTGTCCTGCTTTATGGCAGCTGAGATTCTACCTATCTGTATAACAGAGTATTCTGTCCCAGTGGCTGCACAGATCCTATCTGATCCCCATTGTAAGCAGCAGTCCTGTCCTGCTTTATGGCAGCTGAGATTCTAGCTATCTGTATAACAGAGCATTCAGAGAATTCTGTGTCCCTGAAACCTTGCCCAATAAACCAGTGTCAATGTCTAATAACATTCAGGGATCAGATCTTTTATGATGTGTAATGAAACGATAAACCCAAGCAGATTAGGGAGAAGTATCCTAATAATCAGTAGCTTTTACTACACTGGGTGGAGAGGGAATCACTGGCAGGTTATCAGACCAACAACGGTGTTAAAAGATAATAAAGCCCGTACAATTGACAGGTCTTCTGTGTGTTTTCTATGTATAGCAAACATATGCCACTAAAGTTAGAGATCTGAAAAAACAATGCAAACAGCACAGCAGCCCTATGAACTTGATACAGGTTTGGGATCCCTTATCCAGAAAACACTGATTTATGTGATGTCTCCTATAGGCGATTTAAAGCAAATCATTCTTCTATTTGTTCTTAAATTATTTTCTGTACTAATGAAAGAGTATGTTGCTACGACACATGCAATCTATGTTGCTGGCAAAACAATTCTATTGATTTAAAATGTAACAGTTTTTTTGTAGACAGGGTATGGTGACCCAAACTATGGGGAAAAAACACTAAGCCCAAGCATTACTTATTGCTACTTTTTATTACTCATCTTTCTATACAGGCCTCTCCTATGTATAGTCCAGTGTCTTATTCAAATTAATGCATGGTTGCTAGGGTAATTTGGACTCTAGCAACCAGTTTTCTGAAAATGTAAACGGGAGAGCTGCAGAATAAAAAGCTAAATAACTCAAAAACCGCAAATAATAAATAATGAAAACCAATTGCAAATTGTCTCAGAATATCACCCTTTACATCATACTTTAAGTTAATTTAAGGGTGAACAAACCCTTTAATCTGCTCTCTGGTTGTCGGGGCCACTGTCCCTTGCAACCAGACCGTATTATAACAACCTCATATTCCAGTCTCTTATTCATATCAATGCATGGTTGCTAGGGTAATGTGGACCCTCTCAACCAGATTTCTTAAAATGCAAATTAGGCTGCTGAATAAAAATCTAAATAACTCAAAAACCACAAACAATAAAAAATGAAAACCAATTAAAAACTCTCAGAATATCAGTCTCTACATCATACTAAAAGCTAAAAGCGAACAACCACTTTAATCTGTACCGGAAGCAAAACCAGCCTATTGGGTTTATTTAAAGTTTACATGATTTTCTATTAGACTTAATGCAAATTACAGAAAGATTCCATCCGGAAAACCCCAGGTCACAAGCATTCTGGTTAACAGGTCCATACCTGCAATAGATCCCATGCATGTACATATTTTTAATGGGTGTTGAGTTGCAAATCAAGATAAACCCACACAAGCCGTGACAAACAGATAACATTCCATTTCAAGTAAACAATCACACACGGTATTCCAGACATCAGAAAATTCAATTTAGATGGGGATGCTTTTCCGCTAAGAAGCTCAGTAATTATACACAGATGAGTAGCCCAGAAGATCACACTATAGAAATAAACCTGCCTGACAATAGTTTAGACACATATATATGTATATATCAAGTAGTGCACAGAGCGCTTCCTTTCAGCAGATCATGAATCATCATGCGTAATACAACTTCAGTAATTAGAACAAGTAAAACACAAGGGAATAATTCACCAGAGACTGCCAGGCTAATTAATTTACTCTGCAGTGATCAACCCGTTAGCACAATATCAATCCTCAAAACCGAGGGAGAAACGAATAAGCTTTCAAGCCTTACGAGCAGGACCTGCTACATGTCAATAAAAAAACAGCCCCTTCTACAAAATGAACACATTCAAACCTGTACTTACTACAGGTATGGGATCAGTTGTCTAGAAACCGGTTATCCAGAAAGCTCTGAATAACAGAATGGTCGTCTCCCATAGACTCCATTTTATCCAAATAATCCAAATTTTTAAAAGTGATTTCCTTTTTCTCTGTAATAATAAAATAGTCGTTTGTACTTGATCCCAACTAAGATATAATTAATCCTTATTGGAAGCAAAACCAGCCTATTGGGTTTATTTAATGTTTACATGATTTTCTAGTAGACAAGGTATGAAGATCCAAATTACAGAAAGATCCATTATCTGGAAAGCCCCAGGTTCCCAGCATTCTGTATAACAGGTTCCATACCTGTACTGGTCAGCCCCTGCAGGTAAGATTGTATCCATTCTAAGGACCATAGTGTAATCACTCCCTTGTCAGCTGTTGCTAGAGTCCTGTGCGGAACCAATTTCTAAGACCCAGACCCGACCCCTGAACCCTCAACCTGACCCGCAACTGCCTTATACACAACCAGACCCGCAACCCGCCGACCACCATCAAACAGGAAGTGATGTTGCTGCAAACTGGAAGTGAAGTCATCAAAAGTGGGTGGGGGACAGAAACAAGTTTTGTAAAACTTTAAAAGGAGTAAAATATAGACAATATTACATAATATAAGAAATTTAGATGAGACCAGCAGACCCACGACCCACAGCTATACCCGCACCTGAAAATACTCCCCTCATTCCGCAGGGTGCCAGCTTTTTTTGTGGGTAACCCGAGGGTACCCGACCCGCTGCAGCTGTTGCACCACATAAACCTAAGCCACATAAATGTTTATAATCTTGAAGAAGAAAAACAAGTACAGGTATGGGACCTGTTATCCAAAATGCTTTGCTGGATCCCGGATCTTTCCGGGATCCAAAGGGGTTCAGTTTTGAGTAACTTTTATTATGATTTAGAGAGTGATAGTCAGACAATTTGCAATTGGTTTTCATTTATTATTATTTGTAGTTTTTGAGTTATTTAGCTTTATATTTGGCAGCTCTCAACTTTGCAATGCATAGTAGTCTGGTTGCTAGGGTCCAAATTACCCTAGCAACCATGCACTGATTTGAATAAGAAACTGAAGTATGAATAGGAGAAGGCAAGAATAGAAAGATGGGTAAAAAAAAAAGTAGCAATAAATGTGTACCGTTAAAGAAAATTTGTCTATTCTAAACTGCTTCTGTAGCTTTTCTTCTCCTTTAATATAAACACAAATGTTTTAACCGGCAGTTTACAATTGACTTTTGTTTAGTCCAATTTGCTTCTGCGTGCGGCACATTCCCAGTTTACCACAAAATCACTATTTACGGATTTGAAGAACAAATGTTAATGTCTTCTGTAGAAGCCACTAATGCACCATCTCCTAACAGGGCCGCACTTAGCAAGCACATCACTGAAACCATCCTTTAGAACGAGCGTTCTGCTTTTTTTTTTTTCTTTTAATTTCCTGTTGTGTTATGTTAAAATAGATTTACTCCAATTACCAAAGGCAGCAATTTAACATAGAAAACAACTTTGTACTTTTGCAAATGCTGCTAAATTGAAGGGCAGCTCTGGGAGGCAGCTTGTCATCCAAATAACCAGTGGTGGGAAACAAAAAACCCTTCCAGATTCTTATTTAGGGAGAGATTCCCTCTAGAACAGTTCATATCTACAGTGAAACCTCAATCTTAAGGTTCCCGAGCCTTCTGGACAACAGGTCCCATACCTGTAATGTAAATCCAGGTCTGTAATTGATAAGGCCAAGCAAATCACTCGTACATCTGTCATATTGCAGACTATAGGTGGCCACACAGAGGCCTTTGACTACATTTTGACTACAAGTATGGGATTTGTTATCCAGAATGCTCATGACCTGGGGTTTTACGGATAACCCCATAATTTGGATCTTCATACCTTGTCAACTAAAAAATAACCTATAAGGTAGAGTCCTGCAGCGGTTGGGGTACCCGCAGGTCACCCATAAAAACCTGCGGTACCCTGCAGGATGCTTGTAGAAATTTTGAGAGTGGGTATAGACGCTGGTCAGCGGTTCTTCCGATTTGCGGGTCGCGGGCCTTCCCAATAGCGAGTTTTACGCCTTTTTTTCTGATCATGTCTACTTCCTATGATGTCACTTTCGGTTTACAATTACATCACTTCCTGTTTTACCCCTTTTTTTCTGATCACGCCAACTTCCAATGATGTCACTTCCAGTTACAATGACAGAATTTCCTGTTTCTTGATGGTAAGTGGATCGGGTTGCGGATAAGGTACTTGTGGGTCAGGTAGTGCGTCCAAGCGGGTAAGTATGCGGGTAACAAATTGGTTCCGCACAGGTTGTTTTGTCACCATTAATGATTCGTTAAATCTCGATTTGATTCAAGTATAATGTATAATGGGACCAATTATCCAGCATGCTCTAGACCTGAGGTTTTCCAGATAATTGATCTTTCCATAAGTGGATCTTCATACCTTATGTCTAGTAAGATATTGACACCATAAAATAATATTTTTTTATATCCATCATAACCTTATCTTTGCTATTTATCATTTAGCCATAAAAGTATCTGCCGGATGCTTTTACATTACCTTTCTTACCCCCATGTTCCTCTATGAGGAGGCTGCCATATATACAATTAGAAAATCTAACTGACTGACTGAGATGGGACAGTCAGGTTGGCAAAACCGTCAGGTTTAGGAACTTCAAGTACTAATTACTTACAAAAGCAGAACTATCAGTAAAAAACAATCAACTCGACTTATTTGTAACTTTTAATGTAGATTGATATTTTGAAAAAATTTTTTAGTGTCAGTATCACTTTTAGGTATGAAGATCCAAATTATGGAAAGATCCATTATCTGAAAAACCCCAGGTCTTATCTGGATGATAAGTCCCATGCCTGTATCTTGTACTTGAACCAAACTGAGATTTAATAAAACATTGATGGAGGCCAAAAAACCCTTATGGGTAATTTTTTAGTTGACAGGGTATGAAGATCCAAATTATGGGGTTATCCGTAAAACCCCAGGTCCTGATCCGTTTTCCAGAAAACCCTGTGTCCCAAGCATTCTGGATAACAGGCCCCATACCTGTATAAAAAAACGGATACATTTCTAAGTTCAGTAACCAAATATATAAAAGGTTACTAGGGGCAAGTGAACAGGAAATGTATAATTTCACAGGAAGTGCTGAGAAAAGAAAAAGAAGAATATGCAGCTAAGGACAGGCGTTTCCCCATGTCTCGTCTGCTCCTTAGTGTATACGGAGTAACAAAGGCTGGGAAGTGATTATGACAACACTACTGAGAAGAGTAATAGGGAAAACATTTTCATATCCCAACATAATACATGTTGCAAGAGAACTTCAAGAGTGGTTTTATAAATGTCAGAGCCTCAGACAATCTGAAACAGTTGGCAAGGATGGGCAGGGATCAGTGGCGTAACTAAAGTGCACCGGCCCCCCTGCAAAAAAAATCTTCAGAGGGGCCCGATGCACTCTGATCCCCATCCTCCCACACACTCCCCGTCCCGTGCAGTTTATTGCCAATAGATTAGCCACAATAGTACAAGCTATAACACTATATTTATTCTGCAGAATGCTTTACTGTACCCGAGTAACCAGCTCTAGAAGCTCTGTTCGTTTAGGATAGCAGCTGCCATATTAGCTTGGTGTGACATCACTTCCTGCCGAGTCTCTCCCTGCTCACGCATAGCTCTGGGTTTAGATTACAGCAGGAAGGGGAGGAGGGAGTGGAGAAAAGGGAGAGGAGCAAACTGAGCATGCTCAAGCCCTAGCCCTGGAGGTTTAAGTTGAAAGAAGGAAGTCTGATTCAGAAGCCCATGTGTACATAGGGTTGCCACCCGGCCGGTATTTTACCAGCCTAGCTGGCAAAACACCTGTCAAGGCCACGGCCGGTATTACAAATTTACCCGCAATGTAGATGCTGGCAATTTGTAATACCCTTAAAAAAGCCCTTGGCCCTCCAGTGGAACTTACCTTTACTTCATCTTCTTGCCATTGTGCGACGTGTCCCCGCCCTTTTGCGACACAAAACCAACGGCTCCGCCCATTTTACATCACGGCCTGCCCTTTTTTTAACCACAGTCCGCCCCTTTAGTTCCCACCCCCACCACTGGCCAGTAAAATTTTCTGGTTTCAACCCTATGGGGCAGATTCATCAAAGGTGGAGGTGAATTTTCAAATTCAAAAAAAATTTATCATGTACTGTCTCTTAAAAAATTCGACTTCAATCATTCGGCATCTAAAACCTGTCGAATTGCTGTTTTAGCCTATGAGGGACCTCCTAGAACCCGTTTGGAATCAAAATCTACGTTTTTTTTGGGGGGAAAACTTTGATTCGAATTTGATCGAATGCACTATTAGTTCGATGAGTACGATTCTAAATTCAAAAGTGGACCTATTGGCCAAAAAAACCCCTATAACGTAATTTCGGTTGGTCTTTTTGAATTCGAATTACAAAGTTTTTCAAATTCGACTCTTGATAAATATGCCCCCATGAGTACACAATAGAAGGAAAGAAATGTGGTGTTTCTTTTGACAGAGGACTCAGAGCAGCATTACTTTGAGGGTTTACTGGTGTATTTATATAGACCTTTCTGATAAAGCTTACTTAGTTTTAACCTTTCCTTCTCCTTTAAGTAACCCAACAATAACATTACAGCAAATAATCGAAGCGATGAAACCAAAACAAATTTGATGGTTAGAAAAAGAAAGTTTGATGGATAGGAGTTCAAAAACATTTTAAGTGCGCCAGGAATTCCATTGCTATTTCAAATCCACAGCTCACCTCCCACTGTATAGAGATATTAGACTGAATGGCCTCCCCATGTGGCTGAAGGGGTAACCTGATAACATCCAAGACTCTTATATGAAGTGAAATCTCCCCTTGAAGTGTTTTACACAACAAAGTATTTATATAAAATATCAACTGCTGTTTAATTGCGCTATTTATTTCTTATAGTACAGAAGAAGACTGCAATGCAATCGCCCCCTATAATTATAATCCATTTCTTGCCGTGAGTTTGTATAGAATAGTGAAAGAACAGTAATTTATGGCTTCCAGCTCTCAGTCAGGGGTTGTGTTAGTTTTGTTCTAGTAGTTGTGCGTAAGATAAAACCAACTTGAAATGAGCACACAACACACTGGCACAGGTGTTTTAGGAGTAATTGCCTGTGTATAATAGAATACAAACTGAGGTGGGTAGCAATTAAAATGCCAGCCTTTAAAGGGATTGTTCACCTTTAAATTAACTTTTAGTATAATGTAGAGAGGGATATTCTGAGACAAATTGCAATTGGTTTTCATTTTTTATTATTTGTGGGTTTTTGAGTTCTTTAGCTTTTTATTCAGCAGCTCTCCAGTTTGCAATGTCAGCCATCTTGTTTGCTAGGGTCTAAACTATTCTAGCAACCATGCATTGATTTTAAAAAGAAGCTCTAATATGAATAGGAGAGGCCTGAATAGTAAAACGAGCAATTAAAAGTAGCAATAACAATAAATTTGTAGCCTTACAGAGCATTTGTTTTTAGAAGGGGTCAGCGATCCCAATTTGAAAGCTGGAGTCAGAGGAAGAACCCAAATAATTAAAAAAAAAAAAAAAACCATAAATCACTTGAAAAGTTGCTTAGAATTGGCCATTCTGTACCATACTAAAAGTTACCTTGAAGGTGAATCACCCCTTTAATACAATCCTTACTCTCGTCCTTATTCTAGAGTTACCTACAAGATAATGATGTGCAGGCTGAACCGATACATGTGGGACCTGCAAGTCGGGTGGGTTTAGGCGGACCTCGCGGGTGGCAGGTGGGTGCGGGTTGAGCTCTTCTCCTGCTCTCCTTGCCCACTACTGTCAAATGCTGACTTCCGACTTCTGGGTTCATCTTTTATAGACGCTGTGCCTGCTCACCTCGCCCCTTTTGTGACATCATCAGTGGGGCGGCGCAGGTCTATAAAAGCAACCCGGAAGTGCTGGTGTGGGCCAACAGAGGGCAGGTTAGAGTCAGGGAAATCCCAACCCGTATATCACTACTACAAGAGGTCATTCCAGGGCTTTCTGGTTATTGCCCTGCAGAGTTGAATGCCTGAAATCTGGGGTCTTCAAGTTAAAGGAAAACTATACCCCAAAATGAACATTTAAGCAACAGATAGTTTATAGCAAATTAATTGGCATATTAAAGAATCTTACCAAACTGGAATATATATTTAAGTAAATATTGCCCTTTCACATCTCTTGAACCACCATATTGTGATGGTCTGTGTGCTGCCTCAGAGATCACCTGACCAGAAATACTGCAGCTCTAACTGTAACAGGAAGAAGTGAGGAAGCAAAAGACACAACTCTGTCTGTTAATTAGCTCATGTGACCTAACAAGTAGGGTTTGTTTGGTATGTTTGTGTGCACTGTGATCCCAGGGGGCGGCCCTTATTTTTTTAAATTAGCAATTTTCCATTTATGATTACCCAATGGCACATACTATTAGAAAAGTATATTATTATGAAAATGGTTTATTTACATGAAGCAGAGTTTTACATATGAGCTGTTTTATGCAATATCTTTTTATAGAGACCTACATTGTTCAGGGGCTATAGTATTGCTTTAATACCCTCAGATATAACACTCCCTTATTGGAAAAAGGAAACACTTTGCAGCATATAAAATCTATTTCCAGAATCACTAGTAGCAGCAAAATGTATGTATGGCAAATATATATATAAATATATATATATTCAGCAAGGAAGATCCGCACTCTCAGGTCTTAAGTAATAAAACTTTTTACATTTTTACTTAAGACCTGAGAGTGCGGCTCTTCCTTGCTGAATATGTATTGATATTATTGATGCAGCACCCAGGCATCTTGAACTACTTTTCGAGAGTGCTGGCTACCTCGTGGACTATATATATATTTTATAAAAATTATATATATATATTTTATATACACACACAAACACATATTTCACGGTGCTGAAGGATCAGCACCGTGATTATTTTGCATTACATTATGCTGCATCCAGTGTTTCATTCCCACTTTTATCATTTGTTCAATAAATGAACAAAAAGACAAGTGCACCCAAACTGAGTTCTTTCCAACTACATATCTAGAGAAATTCTACAGGCTTTTTGTTTGCATACTGAGCTAAAAATAATGCTCGTCCTGATACTAAACCTTGCCACATTTTTATCTGAAAGGCCCAGAGGCAATGAGAATGCAAGAGGAATGCAAACATACCTGAAATCACATGATCATTCCCCGATATATTTAAGATAAGTAAACTGTGCTTTGCATCTTAGCAAAAGCTGGGCTTGTCATTGGACACCTTAGGGGATCTAGATATTAATATTCAAACTGGGGAACCCGAAAGGATTCTTAGCAAATACATTTTTTATCATAAATCCTGACTGTCAGCGTTTATCATAACACATCAGTATATGTCAGTTTGTCAGAATGTGTTCCATTGCTTTGAACAGCCGCACACCATACCTCAAGGTGTTTGAGCTCAGCAAAGCACTGAGCTCTAACAAACAATATGAAAATTAACGAGGACTGATCAAATTAAGTTAACAGAGCAACAGCAATTTTGGAAAAGCTCACACCCACACAGAAATCATTCCAGCATGGAAAACAGCTTCTTGACATAAGTTGGCCCCATTTTTATAAATAATGAAAAGTATCTATGATTATGCACTCTCTCAATCCCTGTACGGACTATGAGAATTTTATGGGAGGTTTTTCCTATTGATGCCCGTCATATATAATTTCATATTTACCCCTGCTCTTTGGTTATTAGAAAAATATAAATATCATATCAGTATCTCATATAGTTCTGTAGCCAAACACTAGACGCTGCAAAGATATTTCATCATTCAGTAGGTCTTGGCAAACTCTCGGCATCAGTAGGAATAGCAGAAGTAGGTCAATTTAAATGCAGAGATGTTTCTGTGCTTCTGGGAACCCCTTAGGGACACTGAAAGGGAACAGGTGAATGGAGATGAAGTGCCATGTTTATTTCCTCGTGGGTTACAGGAGTGATAGTCCACAGCGCTGCTCTGCACAAAGGCAGACTTTATATGCGGGTGCCTGAAGGACAACCAGATGTCTTGTTGCCCATGTACAGGTATGGGACCCGTTATCCAAATTACAGAAAAGCCATCTCCCGTAGACTTCATTTTATCCAAATTATCCAAATTAAAAAAATATATATTTTCTTTTTCTGTGTAATAATAAAACAGTAGCTTGTACTTGATCCCAACTAAGATATAATTATTCCTTATTGGAAGCAAAACCAGCCTTTTGGGTTTATTTCATGTTTACATGATATAGACAAGGTATGGAGATCCAAATTACAGAAAAATCAGATATACGGGAAAACCCCAAGCAGTGCCAAGTGAAAGGCTCTGCAAGATATTTCATTAAGAGGCAATGAATTCTGATCCCCCAAAACTAGTGTTACAAATACCCATCAAACAGCAGGAACACACACAGTTAAAAGTGCCCTAAGCTGTGACAAGTGATCCCAATACAGCTCAATAGGAGGGAGAAGCTTAAACCTCTGCTAACAAATTCAACTAATAGCCGCTTCCCACAGCCACTTGCCTGTTGCCAGGAGGATAGTGGCAGCTCAGCAAGACTTGCCAGCCATTGGCTCACAGATACAAGCTGTCACATGACTGCAGAGCTGCTTCACAATAATCCCAACCGTGACATCAGCAGTGACATCACATGGGCTCATCTGGCTGCTTCTCTCACTGACCAATAGCACGGCTTGTCTTGTACATCCCCCAATGCCAAGGAATTCTATTTTGCGCATCTGTGTTGTAGTGCTGAGCCTAGACAGATTTAAAGAGACACTGAACATCGAAAGTAAATATTTAACTAATTGTACCTAGCATAATGAAGTCCCATTGCTGACATTATGTAATGGTATCTCTCTGTACAGACTATGAGCAAACTTAGGGACCGTTCCTGCTGAATTGTGCTTAGTACAGGGGAATACATATGCTGCCATAGTTTTATGGAATCTCTCTGTACAGACTATGAGCAAACTTAGGGGACTGTTCCTGCTGAATTGTTCTTAGTACAGGGAATACATATGCTGCCATAGTTTTATGGTATCTTTCTGTACAGGGTATGAGCAAACGTAGGGGACTGTTCCTGCTGAATTGTGCTTAGTACAGGGGAATACATATGCTGCCATAGTTTTATGGGATCTCTCTGTAGAGACTATGAGCAAACTAAGGAGCTGTTCCTGCTGAATTGTGCTTAGTACAGGGGAATACCTATACTGCCATAGTTTTATGGGATCTCTCTGTACAGGGTATGAGCAAACGTAGGGGACTGTTCCCAGGCCTGGATTTATGGAAAGGCCACAAAGGCCCGGGCCTAGGGCGGCAGGATTTTAGGGGGCTGCATGCTGCCGAACCACACCCATATTAGTTCAAAAACACTGGAAATGCGCAGGAGATACAATATTTTTTTTTCCCATGTGCCAATCCCCATTTCTCCAGTCCATGATGAAAATTTGCACGAATAAAGGGGAGGGGACAGGGGTGACGAACGGCAGCGCGGCCCTGACTGTTCCTGCTGAATTGTTTCTGTAGAGGCTATAAGTAAGCTTAAGGTAGCCATAAACATTGTATTTGGAAAATTATTCTGCAGGCCAAACAAGAAAGGTGTCAAACATCACACCCCATTATACAATGTGATCAGACACTGCACTGACACTTTTCTGAGCGCTGTCCCTTTAAACGTAAAGCTGGCCGCAGACGCAAAGATTTCCCTGCAATATCGGAACGAACGATCGTACGTCCTCATCTCCCGACCTGCCACTAACCATTCAGATCAAACACAGCAGTAAAGAACAAATTAGCCGATATTCTGCCCCACAGCAATCGCAGGAAAGTTTATGTCTGACAGTGACAGTCTCCCACTGAAGATCGGCAATACACGCAGACATATGATCGTCAGCCGACAGAAATCTTTTAACCTGTCCGATCGACTGAATGACCCATCGGCATGGCAAGATGATCCGAAAAAGAGGATTCGTACGATCGGATCTTTGCGTCTATGGCCAGTTTACGGCAAGGGGCTCTCTGCTCCTGGGAAGGAAACATTACCCCCAGGAAGAGGACACTGACCTGAAGTTCCTAAGGGATATGAGGATGATTCAGTCAGGAATTTCCTGGAAGAAGAGTCCAGGCCACCAGTATCCACTGGCAGTGAGCCCCACACGCACGGCATTCTCTTATCACATGCACTTCACAAGCCGATTAGCCAATTAGCTCTGTAATCTTCAGCGCTTTCCAGTGCAAATGTTTATTTTAGATTACATTTCCAAACAGCTGCCTGAGCCAAAGCATGGAATAGCATTCTCCTTATCAATAAAACAGCTCCCTGCTTGCCCTCCTGCTCAGCGCCCAATATAAACTGGCACATTCCAAACATTCAGCGGCCTCAGTACAGAACCTCAGGTTTATACGCTCATAAAATAATATCTATAAGCAGCTGCGGAAAACTGATATTATATTAGACCTCCCGACAACTAAAAATGATATCAAAGCTGGAGAGCAATCATTTCAGGCAAGATCCGTGAACTCTAGAGGTTTGTTGGGGAATTTTGGGAGAGCTGGACTGTAGATTTCCTGCACCCTTATTCTGAGACTGCTCTTTAAAAAAAAAATAAATTTGATTTTCTGGTGTATTATATTTTTATACAGTTAATTTCTGAGGCTTCTGAATCAAGTGCCTTTTTATGACCAAGGTAAAAATGTTGTGCAATGTCCCCACCCACAAGGACTGCAACATAGAATTCTTTTGGTGCTGGTTAGTGCCCAGGTTTCAGGCTTTACCTTCATATTGGTCAAGCTACACCACCCAATCTAGACAAATATGGCCATCTTTATTCTTTTCCTACCCTCTTCTGCTCATTACCAAGTTATTCAAAACCACGGCCTAGTTCCTAAGGGCAGTAACTTCAGAAGCAGAGGAGAAAAAATTTAACACTGTTCACTCACAATAAAATACATAAAGGGGGTGGTTCACCTTTAAGTTAAATTTCAGTATGTTATAGAATGGCTAATTCCAAGCAACTTTTCAATTGGTCTTCATTATTTATATTTTGTCATTGTCTTCTTCTGGCTCTTTCCAGCTTTCAAAAGGGCGTGACTGACCCCACCTAAAAAAAAAAATGCTCGGTAAGGCTACACATTTATTGTTATTGCTATTTTTATTCAGGCCTCTTCTAGTTATATTCCAGTCTCCTAATCAAAGCAACAAATGGTTGATAGGGGAACCCTGACCCTAGCAACCAGGTGGCTGAAAATGCAAACTGGAGAGCTCATGAATAAAAAACTAAATAACTCAAAAACCACAAACAATAAAAAATGAAAACCAATTCAATTTGTCTCAGAATATCACTCTCTACATCAGGGTCCCCAATCATTTTCACCCATGAGCAACATTCAGATGTTGGGAGCAACACAAGCATGATAAATTTTCCTGAGTGGTGCCAAATAAGGGTTGTGATTGGTCATTTGGTAGCCCCTATGTGGACTGGCAGCTACAGGAGGCTCTATTTGGCAGTACATCTGGTTTTAAAAAGCCAAAACTTACCTCCAAGCCTGGAATTGAAAAATAAGCCCCTGCTTTGAGGCCACTGGGAGCAACATAAGCATGCATATAGTTCCAAATAAGGACTGTGATTGACTATTTGGTAGCCCCTATATGGACCGACAGCCTACAGGAGACAACATCCAAGGAGTTGGGGAGCAACTTGTTGCTCACGAGCTACTGGTTGGGGATCACTGCCCTACATCATACTAAAAGTTAATGAAAAGGTGAACAGCCCCTTTAAGATTAGTGAATTAACACTAAATACAATAACTAAATAAATAAAAGATTAGACGCAAATTTTATTAGTAGGTTAATTTTCAGGCACACTTCCCCTTTAAATCCTCCGCTTCTGTTTCTTGAGTGGGTAAAAAAAATGTGCCTTTTGGAGTAGTCAGAGGAACATTTTATTGCTTAGCGCAGACAAAAAGATGCCATTTGAGTTGCATGTAGAGGAGCATGCCTGAACAAACCAAAACCCTTGGCAGTCTTCCACCCATCATTAGTTTAGCCTTGCCGACAGCAACTTTATTCTGCACTGCACACATTTTCCTGGGCTGTCCCATTTCCCCGAGACGGGGGAACTTGGCTGCACATGCACACACTTGTGATGACTGGCCCATCCTTATACACATGCCATGACTATCCTAAGCTTTGTCATGCTGTGCTAGGTGCCACAATATGGTATTTTCTAAGCATTACTTAAAGGAGAAGGAAAGCTACGGATGCATTTTATTGCCAATAGATTAGCCGCAATAGTGCAAGAATGCTATATTTATTCTGTAGAATGCTTTACCATACCTGACTAAACAGCTCTAGAAGCTCTCTGTTTGTTTAGGATAGCAGCTGTAGTATTAGCTTGGTGTGACACCACTTCCTGCCTGAGTCTCTCCCTGCTCACTCATAGCTCTGGGCTCATATTACAGCAGAGAAGGGAGGGGGAAGAGGAGCAAACTGAGCATGCTCAAGCCCTAGCCCTGGAGGTTTAGATGAAAACAGGAAGTCTGATACAGAAGCCCATGAGTACACAATAGAAGGAAAGAAACGTGGTGTTTCTTTTGACAGAGGACTCAGAGCAGCATTACTTTGAGGGTTTACTGGTGTATTTATATAGACCTTTCTGATAAAGCTTACTTAATTGTAGCCTTTCCTTCTCCTTTAAGGCCCCCATGGGCAGATATAACATACCAACAGATTAAGTGGACAGTGTATGGGGCCCTCTGACAGCTTAGTCAATAGAAAGTCAGGCAGATGTGGATCAGGCAGGTTTAAAAATCCTGTTGGATTGAGGACCGAATCGGTTCATTGATACGGCCCTCAATCCGACCGGCCGTATTCTTCTTATTGTGATCTGATTGTTTGGCTCTAGGGTCCACGATTGGATCAGCCTGATGTTGCCCCCGGTGGGCATTTCAGGGAGAGATAGGCTCGTTTTGGCTGCCTCGCCATATTTTCCTATGTGTGGCCAGCTTTTGTGGTAAGACTTGAATCTTCTAGGGATTTTCCCTGTAAAAAGTGACACTACAACATGCAAAATTACCAGGAATTGCCTGTGTGGCTTACCTGTACTTGCACAGGACATGAAGGATTAAAGGATAAGGAAAGTTAAAAAAAAAAAAGTAGCTAGAGATGTTGTACATTGTTTTGTGCTTCTGTACCAGCCCAAGGCAACCACAGCCCTTTAACAGTAAAGAGCGGTGTCTTCAAAGATGCCCCAGTAGCTCCCCATCTTCTTTTCTGCTGATTCACTGCACATGCTCTGTGCTGCTGTCACTTACTGAGCTTAGGGACCCACTCACAATATACAGTACACATAGAATAGAAAAGTCACAATATAAGGCTGATTAGTAATTAATACAGATAATTACTACATGGCAGCACAGAAACCAGTGCAATTAGCATCAGAATTTAATAATCAGCAAACCTGTAGCATCAGCTTATATTACAGCCAGGGAAGCTCATTTTCTGCTGGATAATTAGTGACGAGCCCTAAGCTTAGCTTCTCAACAGCCAATCAGAGCCCACTGAGCATGTGAGTGTCACAGACACTTTCCAAGATGGTGACCCCCTGTGACAAGTTTGAAGTCCTGGATCATTGCTGCTATTGACAAGCTGAAACTTTAGCCTCGTGCAATAAGTTCACTATATGAAACATGGTATTTTTAGCCAGATTCATTTTTAGGATTTAGTTCTCCTTTAAAGGGATCCTGTCATCGGAAAACGTGTTTTTTTCAAAACACATCAGTTACTAGTGCTACTCCAGCAGAATTCTGCATTGAAATCCATTTCTCAAAAGAGCAAACAGATTTTTTTATATTTAATTTTGAAATCTGACATGGGGATAGACATTTTGTCAATTTCCCAGCTGCCCCTGGTCATGTGACTTGTGCCTGCACTTTAGGAGAGAAATGCTTTCTGGCAGGCTGCTGTTTTTCCTTCTCAATGTAACTGAATGTGTCTCAGTGGGACATTGGTTTTTACTATTGAGTGTTGTTCTTTGATCTACCAGGCAGCGGTTACCTTGTGTTAGGGAGCTGTTATCGGGTTACCTTCCTATTGTTTTGGCTGCTGGGGGGGGGGGGAAGGGACGGGGGTGATATCACTCCAACTTGCAGTACAGCAGTAAAGAGTGACTGAAATTTATCAGAGCACAAGTCACATGACTTGGGGCAGCTGGGAAATTGACAATATGTCTAGCCCCATGTCAGATTTCAAAATTGAATATAAAAAAATCAGTTTGCTCTTTTGAGAAATGGAATTCAGAGCAGAATTCTGCTGGATCAGCACTAGTAACTAATTCATTTTGAAAAAAAAAAAAATTCCCATGACAGTATCCCTTTAAGGTTACATACGAAATAGTTGTTTGTTAAAAATAGAAATATAAATGTTCTCATAAATCAATATTTAAGTAATAGTTTCCATGTAACAGAATACAAACATTGCTTTTATGGATGTAAATCATAATGAGACAATATCAGTAAAAGTAGTATGAGCACTCCTGGTTTAAAGAGTCTAGTGCAGTGGTCCCCAACCAGTAGCTCGCGAGCAACATGTTGCTCTCCAACCCCTTGGATGTTGCTCTCAGGGTCCTTAAAGCAGGTGCTTAGTTTTGAATTCCAAGCTTGAAAGCAAGTTTTGGTTGCATAAAAACTGAGCATAGTGCCAAGTAGAGACTCCTGTAGGCTACCAGTCCACATAGGGGCTACCAAATAGCCAATCACAGCCCTTGTTTTGCACCCCAAGGGACTTTTTTATGCTTGTGTTGCTCCCCAACTCTTTTTACATTTGAATGTGGCTCACAGGTAAAAAAAGGTTGGGGACCCCTGGTCTAGTGACTTTGTTCGGCGTAGCTTCCGACCGGTTAAATCCATGTTTGCCGTACAAACCCATCTGCCATTTAATCGCATCCAGCAAAAAGCAGAATCTGAGCTCGCGCTTAAATATAAAATATTATCAAAACAAGGAGATGGCAGATTAAAGAAACAGAAGGTTTCACCAAATACTGAGAGACATTTCCAATTTTCAAACGCGCATTAAATCCGTGCGTTGCTTTCCCAGCCTTCATTTTTCCTGGCAGATATGTCGGGGAATCGTTCCAGTAACAGGGAGCTATATTCTCATCTGAAATTGGCTTTGCTACAGTATGCAGGGCTGAAATAGTCCAGTCTAACGACCGCCAGTTATAATGGAGCTTCACTCTCCACTAATACATCAAAGATAAACAATAAAGAAACAAGATGCTGCCATACTGCTTGCCTCAGTCATTCTCTTTAGAGAAGCACAAGATGTAGTAGTATTGTAATATAGTACTGTTCTAGGAATATGCCTTGATCAAACTTTATGCATACCTCCCAACATTCTGTAAATAAAAAGAGAGACAAAAAAGTTGCCGCAGGTAGCTGGTTTTTGAAAAATGTCTGGCCACGCCCATTTTTGTGGCCACACCCCCTAATTACCATGTTCATTTTACAAAATTTCGCAGGTTATAAAAGTTTGAAAATAGTTCTGTTTTTTTCAGTTATTACAGATTTGCTAATAAAAGGTGAATTGCCCTTTAAGCTGTCCGAGTCTAACTTTTACCATATATTATATTGTTACAATTACTTATTTGCTTTTCTAGATACATTTGAATTGTTACAAAAGTATCTTATCTTCTGTTGTGGCTGTTCTGGGCTTTCTGACAAAAGCCAATTAAGTTAGAAACTTTGTTTCTTTTTCTGGCTGTTCGGTGCAGAGAAAAACTGGACTTTGCAGAGGGACTGTGGGTTAAGCTGTCAAAAGAGGGAATGTCCCTCTAAAAACGGGACAGTTGGGAGGTATGTTATATGGTGTTTCCCACTCATATGTATAAATATAAACAGAGAGGAAAGGTTTTGTGCACGCCATTTCCCATGCCTTTACACAGTACTGTTTAAGAGAAAAAATACCCATATGCATTAATACAAAAATACAGAGTAATGTTCTGTGCCCCCCAATAGCAAGGGGCAGATTTATCAGGGTCGAACTGAAAAAGCAAATTCCAATTTTTTTTATGGTTAAAACCGGCAAATTCGACTAGGGAGTTGTTAAAAAAATTCTAATTTGATTTTCGAAGTTTATTATACTCTGGAGTAGTGATGTGCAGGCAGGCCCAATACCCGCGGGCCGGGCGGGTACGGGCCCACCTTGCACTCTTCTTTGCGGGGGGCTTTGTCAAATGCCAGCTTCCGACTTCTTCTTTTATAGCCGCTGCACCTGCTCGCCTCGCCCCTTTCGTGACATCATCGGTGGGCGGGTCAACAAAAGGAACCAAGAAGTCGGATGCGGACGGGCGGGGGCTAAGGGAGGGCGGGTTAGGGTCAGGTGGGAAATGCCTACCCACACATCACTACTCTGGCCCTTTAAGAACTCTAATTCGACTAATCGCCATCTAAAACCTGCCAAATTGCTGTTTAAAGGAGAAGCAAAGCTACGGATACAGTTTATTGCCAATAGAGTAGCCGCAATAGTGCAAGCTATAAAACTATATTTATTCTGCAGAATGCTTTACCATACCTGAGTAAACAGCTCTAGAAGCTGTTTGTTAAGGATAGCAGCTCCCGTATTAGCTTAGTATGACATCACTTCCTGCCTGTGTTTTTCTCTGCTCACTCATAGCTCTGGGCTCAGATTACAGCAGGGAGGAGAGGAGCAAACTGAGCATGCTCAAGCCCTAGCCCTGGAGTTTTAAGCTGAAAACAGGAAGTCGGATACAGAAGCCCATGAGTACACAATAGAAGGAAAGAAATGTGGTGTTTCTTTTGACAGAGGACTCAGAGCAGCATTACTTTGAGGGGTTACTGGTGTATTTATATAGACCTTTCTGATAAAGTTTACTTAATTTTACCCTTTCCTTCTCCTTTATGTCAATGGGATTAGTTCTGAGTTGTTGCAGCCTTCCTGACATTCGAGCTTTTTTTCAGAGAAAAAACTGAAATCAAGTTTTTAAAACTCAAATCGAAAAGCTGCCCCATAATTTAACTACGGCCTATTTTAATGGAAAATTATATATGAATTAATTTCATGAGCTGGTTTGATTTTACCTATAATCTTTCACCAATAGTTCATATGTTTAAGGCTTGCGCTGAATGTACATTTTGCCTGTTGCTTTCTTTGAGAAATCAGGGGAATTTCAAAAAACAGAATATCAAAACAAAGTCAAAACTAAACAGGTGTCCACTGACAAGTCGCCTTTATAAACAACCGCCTGGACCCATCTGCAGCCTTTTAGGCTATAAGATAAGGAGCAATTCATTACCCGAGGTCTCTCATTGGACTGCCGGTTTGTTTTGGTAAAGTTTGCAGGGACAGCAAGTAAAATATGTCTTTACTTTCATTTCTGGATTTTGCCGTTTAATTCAAGAACTCAAAATATGTAAATATTTCTTCATTGAAGCAATAGGAAGACTGTTCCACTCTAGTCACTGTACTAATGTTATAAAAGGGAGGTTATTCTGCCCTTTAATTTACTATCAGGGGCAGATTTATCAAGGGTCGAATTTCGGATTTGAAAAACGTATTCAAAAAGACCAACCAAAATTTTTTTAGGCAAATAGGTCAGTTTTTGATCGAATATGTCTATTTTCGATCGAATTAATAGCGCATTTGATCAAATTCGATTCAAAGTTTTTTCAAAAAAACCCTTTGATTTTTCAAAGTCCACCAATTGACTCCAAATAGGGTCTAGGAGGTCCCCCATAGGCTCAAACAGCAATTCAGCAGGTTTTAGAAGTCGAATTTTTAAAGAGACAAGATAAATTTCGAAATTCTAATTTTCGATTTTTTTTCACATTTTCAATTTTTTTGCAAATTTGAATCGAATTTGGACTGTTCCCTAGTTGAAGTAGAAACTACAAAAATTAGCTTGAAAAATTAGCTCAAAATTCGATTTTTTTTACATTTGAATTTTCACTTCGACCTTTGATAAATCTGCCTCTAAGACTTTAGCAATAGAGGAATAATGTAGAAAAGCAGCTTACTTTACTGATAAATTCCATTTAACTCATTGCCCTTTAGCCAATATTCCCCTGTGAATACAAAATATAACTGGGAAAGTGTACACTATGTACAACGGACTGTATATTTTAAATATACTTATTTTATATGGTTCAGTGAAACGTGTTTACCAAATAAAATGAAGTGCTTTACATTTTTGTCATAATAAATAACAGCTGCTGTAGCTGGATAAACACAAAGATAGATTATCTGTGCTCTTAAAGGGGTGGTTCACCTTTAAGTTAACTATTAGTATGTTATAGAGCTGCCAGTTCTAAGCAACTTTTCAATTGGTCTTCATTATTTATTTTGTATATTTATTTGTATAGTTTTTTTTTTAGTTATTTGCCATTTACTTCTGACTCTTTCCAGGTGTCAAATGGAGAGTGAGAGTGATATTCTGAGACAATTTGCTCTACAGTTTGCATTGTCAGCAATCAGGTTGCTAGGGTCCAAACAACCTTAACAACCATGCACTGATTTGAACAAGAGACTGTAATATGAATAGGAGAGGCCTGAATAGAAAGAAGAGTAGTAGAAAGTAGGTATAACAATACATTTGTAGCCTTACAGAGCATTTGATTTTTGATGGGGTCGGTGACCCCGCTTTGAAAGCTAGAGAGAGTCAGAAGAAGAAGGCAAAGAATTAAAAAAAAAAAACATAAATAAACAATGAAGACCAATTGAACAGCTGCTTAGACTTGGCCATTCTATAACATACTCAAAATTAACTTAAATGTGAACTACCCTTTAAAAGGAAACAAAGGGTCAATGGATTTTTGAGGCCCCACCTTTAAAGGGGACCCATCCAACAAAAAAAATATTCCAAATCCTATTTTATCATGTTAGTCAAGCAAAATGAACTTTAATTACACTATATAAATTATTTTAATCTTGTTTCCATTAATCTGGGAATTCATAATTATAACAAGCAGGCAGGAGCCATTTTGTGGACACTGCACCAGAATGGGGGACCTGATGTCCATCCCCATGCACTGGCTTCACAATTAAATGGTGAAGAGACCTGAGGGAATGTGGGGAGAGCAGTGACATGTAGGAAGTGCTGAATGGAAAGTGAAAGTAATTGCCTAAGGCATAGAGAAGAGGCTGGCAATATTTGATTGACAGCTGAGATTTTTAAATGAGCTTACAACAGCTATGAATGCTTTGATAAAAAAAAGATTTTGGATTTCATGTTTAATTTGAAAAGGACTTGTATTATTCAGCTTTTTCTGTCTGTGGGACAGGTCCCCTTTAATGGTCAGCGACAGCTGCAAAGCCATTAATATAAACTATTACAAACGTAAATTTGCCCTACTGTTGCCATCATTCCCCTCTTCAACCTTCCCTACCTACAACTGCAAATATGCACAACCCAGGGCAGTAAATAATCAACGCACCAACACGCCAGTGTGTTACATGATCCCATGTTTTCCAAGGGGTTGTACCAACTCTAATAGCATTTTAATTGCATTGGGAACAAACCATGGCACTACTCTAATGAGATCAGCAATAAGTGGCATAGTATTTAGCATGTTATCGAATGGCTAATTCTAAGCAACTTTTCAATTGGCCTTCATTTTTTCTATTTTATGTTTTTTTTAATTATTTGCCTTCTTTTTAGGACTCTTTCCAGCTTTCAAACGGGGTCACTGACCCCCAAAGCAAACTCTCTGTAAGGCTACACATTTAAGGGCATATTTATCAAGGGTCGAATTTCTAATTGAAAAATTTGAATTAAAAAAGACCAACTGAAATTAAGTTGAAGTTTTTTTTTTTTTTTTTGGTCGAATAGGTCAGTTTTCGATCGAATAGGTCCGAATTTGGCCGAATTCAAATCGTACGAATCGAAGGAATAACGCATTCGATCGAATTCAATTCAATGTTTTTCCCCAATTGACTCCAAATGGGTTCTAGGAGGTCCCCCATAGCAATTCGGCAGGTTTTAGATGGCGAATGGTCGAAGTTGAATTTTTAAAGAGACAATGATAAATTTATATATTCTAATTTATGATTTTTTTTTCAAATTCTAATCGACTATTCCCTAGTTGAAATACACCAAAAATAGCTAAAAATTCGAATTTTTCATTCTAAAATTCACCTCGACCTTTGATAAATCTGCCCCTTATTGTCATTGCTACTTTTTATTACTCATCTTTCTGTTCAGGCCTCTCCTATTCATATTCCAGTCTCTTATTCAAATCAATGCATGGTTACTAGGGGAATTTGGATCCTAACAACCAAACTGCTGAAATTGCAAACTGGAGAGCTGCTGAATAAAAAGCTAAATAACTCAAAAACCACAAATAATAAAAAAAAAGAAAACCAATTGCAAATTGTCTCAGAATATCGCTCTCTACATCAGGGGTCCCCAACCACCAGTCTTGAACTGGGCCGCAGAGCCTAGAGACCAATTAACGTGGTATGCCCGAATTGGACGCCTGCACGCCAGAATCGAACGCCGACCCTTCCCGGGCCTTACAAAAATAATTTGGCTCTTCACCGGACCCGGGACAAAAAAGGTTGGGGACCGCCGTTCTACATCATACTGAGACTTAATTCGATGGTGAACACTCCTTTTAAAGGTCATGTAAAGCCAAAAGTAACATTTTGCTTAATGAAAGAAAAGGTAATTCTAAGCAACTTCCCCAACAAAGTCCATTAAACATTTGCAGTGATTTTTAAGCTTCAACTGAAAGCTGTATTTGTCTGTCGCTTCCCGTTCTCTGGTTCCGTCTCTCGAAACAATGTAGCAGAAGCCAGCCTTCCATACATCTTGTCTGTTCATCAGCTGACTTCTGTTACATTATTTCCAAAGTCAGAGCCACCAGGGCACAGAAAAGGAAGGGGAATATATTTTTTCACTGGTAGTTCTGTTCACAAATAAAGTTAAATCCATTAAAAAAAATGTATACTTAATCTGTACTGGAAAGTTTCTTGGAATGACAATGGCTTACATTTATTTTGGCTTCACATTCCCCTTAAATGGCCAGCTGATTGGCAGCGCATGCTATTGTGCAGCCCACAGGGAAGATCAGTGGAAAATTAAATTCCATGTTGGATCTCAGTAAATTTTCCCAAGCAGTGGCAACGTAACGTTCCATCCAGCCCTTGACATATTAAGATTTCCTGTTTAAAAAAAAAATTCTTTACAAAAATGGGAAAAATAGATAATGCAAGGTTACCACATTTAGGCAGTACAGGTATGGAATATGCAAAAGGCTGTCTCCCATAGACTCCATTTTATCCAAATAATCCAGATTTTAAAAAATAATTCCCTTTTTGTGTGTAATAATAAAACAGTAGCTTGTACTTGATCCCAACGAAGATATAATTAATCCTTATTGGAGGCAGAACCAGCCTATTGGCTTTATTTAATGTTTATATGATTTTCTAGTAGACTTATGGTACGAAGATCCAAATTATGGAAAGATCCATCATCTGGAAAACCCCAGGTCCCGAGCATTCTGGATAACAGATCCCATACCTGTATCACAATGGCCAGCTGGAGATGTACTGTAGCAGCTGTTAAACAAATCAATTTTCAATAGCCGAAGTCCCGAAGAGGCGAAAAGACCCAAAGCCACGAAAACAGCCGAAGTTGAAGCCCTGAAGCCACGAGTTCAATTCCTCTGAACACCAATTTGTGTTTTGTTTTTTTTAAATCCCCTGGCCAACAATGTATTATTTTAATACTCTATAGGCCCCTGCCACCAGAGATTTTTTTCAAAAAATGTTCTTTGGGGCCCCAATTTTTTTTTAAAAAACTTTTATCGGGGTCCTGGTGCCAAATTTTTTTTTAACTTACAGGGGGGCCCTATTCCCCAATAGCTTTTTATAACTTGTGTGGGGGGGGGGTTACCTATTTTGGTGGTCTTTTAACTGTGATGTGGAGTGTGCGGGATCTGGGGGTGGGGCTTGGGGATGGGGTCGGCGGGGTCCAGGCCACACTCCAGCTGAAAACCAACCACCCAACCCATAACTATTCCCGTAGGCATTGCCCTAGTTTCATGCTGGATTAGGAACTGTTATGAAGCGATTGATGCCTTTTTAAACTGAAAAAATGCAGAGGTACAGAAAATGACTGGGAAGTCATGAGTGCAAATATCTAGTAAAAGTCTCACAGGGAGCTGAAGCCAGGGCTTCTGCCAGAGCCCAACATGAGCAACTAAATGGGGATGTAAACTCAAAATAATATCATTCTAAGCAACAAAATTTAACTTCAAACATTATGGGGATCTAATTGTGTTTTCCACGAAAATCGACTTTTCAAGGTTATTTTTTTGGTAAAAAATCTATTTTTCGGGTTAAACAAAAATATATTTTTTTTTTATTTTTTTCTAAAAACTCCAATTTTTCGAGATTTATTATAAATTGATACTGGAAGAAAATACAGCATCTAAAACCTGTCACGGTCGTGTAGAAGTCAATGGCAGAGGTCCCTTGAAACTTTATGATGTTTCCATTTTTTTTGGAGGGTTTTGCATGAAAACTATCAATTTGAGTTTTCAAGTTGTTTTACATTTGAGGTTTTTCTTAAAGTCTAAAACAGAATAAGGCTAGAAATACTGTATTTTGTATACTTATCATAAACATGAATTTACTGCACCACAAGCCTAAGCAAACAAATGATTTATGCTTTTTTTTTTATATATATAAACACGGCACACATTTTTTAATAAAAGTATATTGAGGATGTGTTTCTTTTTCATTAAAGAAAGTAAAAATTGGATTTTATTTGTTTGCCTTTACATGCCCTTTAAATAAGAAACCATTAGAGTTGTGCATTCATTCGAGGTATAAAAAACTCTAAAATTCAACCTATGATAAATAACCCCGTAAATCTAAAAAAAAAAAAATCAGCTCTTTTATAATCCAACAGTAATATTATTATGACAGACTATAAAAAATCCCTTATACTGGGGGCTTTTATCTTACTCAAGAAGCCCTGCGGTGCTGGTAGAAAGTAAAAGTCACGGGCAATAATGAGGAATATCAGTCATAAAACAGGAAGAGGCTAACGAGTAGAGCTTGAAGTCTCACAAGTTGGGTCATAAAGACAACGGCCTCTGGAGTATGCTGCAAATATTTGTGTACGATTGTATGATGTGACCCAAGTGCTCCTTTTATTTAATGAACACAAACACTCAGGCACTAGACAAGGATAAGAGCAGAGATCTGAGCACTGCGAGACTAATGGCTAATCTTTCTTTTCACTGATAAAATATTAAAGAAACCGAAAAATATAATTGTGAAAAATTTAAGTTTCTAATATACAGTTGTTCAAAATTCATATTGGGGTAAAAGATACTTGCAACTAAAGGTACAGGACCTTTTATCCAGAATGCTCGGGACCTGGGGTCTTCCAGATAATGGATCTTTTCCTAATCTGGATCATCATACCTACAGGGGGTTATTTATCAAGGTCCGAATTTATCTCAGTATTTCTAAAATCAAACTTCGAGCAACTGCGAATTCCCGAATGGACCTTATTTATGAAGAAAAAAAATTGGGTAAGTCAAACTTTGGAGCTTTCCCCGATAACTCTTATTTTTTCTGAGTCTTCTGCGTTTTTTTTCGCCAAAACCCCAAAATCGTCGGATATCAGTACGGACATCAGCGCAGACACTGGGACCTTCCCCATTGACTTATACAGGACCTTGAGAGCTTTTAGATGCGGGGGTTTCTGATTCAGAGTTTTCAGACCATCGGACTTTTAATAAATCTCGAAAAATTCAAGGTTCGGATATTCAGAGCTTGATAAATAACCCTCTAAGTCTACTAGAAAATCATGTAAACATTAAATAAACCCAATAGGCTGGTTTTGCCTCCAATAAGGATTAATTATATCTAAGTTGGGATCAAGTACAAGGCACTGTTTTATTATTACAGAGAAGTTGGATTATTTGGATAAAATTGAGTCTACGGGAGACGGGCATTCCGTAATTCTGAGCTTTCTGGATAATGAGTTTCCAGATAATGTATCCCTTACCTGTATAACTGCTACTGAAAGCCGAATCTCTCTATCCCAGTCTATTTCTGTAACGCATGCATTGCTCAATTTTGTGACATACATTGTTTCAAGACACAGAACCAGTAACGCAGAAGAACGCTGCTTTCAACAGCAATTTCCTTTTCACATCAGTATAAAATTGACAGTTTTTAACAAATGTATATTGAAAGTTGTTTAAAATGGTTTCTTTGGGTTTATGTCCCCTTTAAGGATGGACAGCCAGCACCCATTGTCCCAGGTAGTCTGAAACTAGGGCAGTCCAGGTTGCGGCCCACCAGCTGTCTCAGTTTGAAACATTAGGGCTGCTACGAGTTTTACATTTCTGACCTGAGTGATGTTTTCCCAATTTGAAGATTCTCAGCTTGAGTCTCGGAGCTACAGAAAAAAAGTGCCGACCAATCAAGGCCAGACATTCAGCAACAGCTGGAAAGCTACAGGCTGGGAATCCCGAACCAAGGCATTCCCCTAAAGGCCAGTATCCCATAAGAATAATAATGTTGTTTATAGCCTTGTTGATAGGTACTTTGAAACATTTTGTACTTTGCTGATTTAAGTAAGTTGGAAGAGTTATCTCTAATCATCAATTTGTTTTGCTGTTGCTGTGGAATCTCCTAAAAGGCCTGTTGCTGCACCTTTTAAGGGTAAGGCCAGATGAGGAGATTCGGGGAGATTTTGTCGCCTGGCAACTTATCGCCACGTCTTTTGGGCGACTATTGAAAACGCATCGCCACGTGTGCATTAGCACAGGCGATTTTGCGCTGTAGCCTATGGGGAAAAGACGCTGAGGCAGTTCGGGGAGATAGTCGCGCAAAAGACGTGGCGATAAGTCGCCAGGCGACCAAATTTCCCCGAATCTAGTCGTCTGGCCTTACCCTAATCGTCATTTGTAAATTACACTTTTGCAAAAGATATTCACAATATTGCCGCAAGCTATAGGCTAGCTTAATTTCACGTGTATAAATAAATCTCAAAGCAGAAACTGCTCGTTTTTTTTTGCTTTTCTGCAACCCCCAATGATTTTAATTGCTTACCCTGGGCTGGTGCCCACACAGACCCAAGTATTATTCTAGCGAGCACTGTGCCGCCATCTTGTTTCCTGTCCCCACAATCTATGTTGTGGCCCTGGGCTGTGCACATAGTAGAATAAAAGTTTGGCTTTCTAAATTCTATTCATATGCACAGCTCAGGGTATCTGTGAAGGTATCCCTGGGATAGGCAAAAAAAAGGGCAATACAGGTATGGGACCTGGGGTTTTCCAGATAATGGATCTTTCTGTAATTTAGATCTTCATATACCACCATAAATGTTCTACTTTTTTCAGATTAGGGTCACTGACCACAGCAGCCAAAAAACTAGGGTGCAATTCTACTGTTATTGTTACTTTTTCTAACTTATCTATTTATTTAGATGCTTCTTATTTATCCAATAGTCTCATTCAATAGTCTCTTTTTTTTGTCAGGGCAAATTGGACCATAGTGACCATACAGCTGCTGAAACTAGAGAGCTGCTGAAGTAAAAGCTAAATAATTCCAAACCACAAAAAAAATGAAGATCAACTACAAATTGTCTAAGATTATCACTGTCTGCATCAGTCATTTTACATTTATTTTAAAGGGGTGGTTAACCTTTAAGTTAACTGCTAGAATGTTATAGAATGGCCAATTAAAAGCAACCTTTCAATTGGTCTTCATCAATTATATTTTATAGTTTTTTTTAATAATCTTCTGACTCTTTCCAGCTTTCAAATGGGGTCACTGACCCCATCTAAAAAACAAATTCTCTGTAAGGCTACAAATGTATTGTTATTGCCTCTTTTTATTACTATTATTTCTAGTCAGGCCTCTCCTATTCATATTCCAGTCTCTTATCCAATCTATGCATAGTTGCTAGGGGAATTTGGACCCTAGCAACCAGATTTCTGAAATTGCAAACTGGAGAGCTGCTGAATAAAAAACTAAATGTAAAAACCACAAATCATAAAAAATGAAAACCAATTGCAAATTGTTTCAGAATATCACTCTCTACATCATACTAAAAGTTAATTTAAAGGTGAACAACCCCTTTAAAGCAGTATTTCGCTCTTAATTTAAATCCCAAATTCAAATAATTATTAAAAATTGCACCGTGATTCAACTGGTGACGATTCATTACTAATTAATTCACATACTTAGAAATTATGCATCACTTTCCTACGGAATAATTCCTTCCACTCAGTTATTACAGTGTGCAAACAACGTTCTCATGCAGGCCTCTGTAATCCCAAATCATGTGAGGATATTTTGTAAGAGCCCAGTGAGGGAGCGGCGTCTGTTTTCCATTAGCTCTTGGTACCAATGGCAGCATGATGATTATTAAAGGGGAAGCAACACAATCTTATGCCATGAACAGATACATAGGCAATCACCATCCTGTATTTTTTTTAAATGATTTCCTTTTTCTGTGTAATAATAAAACAGTAGCTTGTACTTGATCCCAACTAAGATATAATTAATTCTTATTGGAGACGAAACCAGCCTATTGGGTTTATTTAATGTTTATATGATTTTCTAGTAGACTTAAGATATGAAGATGCAAATTATGGAAAGATCCATTATCTGGAAAACCCCAGGTCCCAAGATTTCTGAATAACAGGTTCCATATATGTATGACATTCCACATGTTCCAGGGATTTATTATAGGGATGCACCGAATCCACTATTTTGGATTCGGCCGAACCCCCGAATCCTTTGTGAAAGATTCGGCCGAATACTGAACAAAATCCTAATTTGCATATGCAAATTAGGAGTGGGAAGGGGAAACCATTTTTACTTCCTTGTTTTGTAACAAAAAGTCACGTGATTTCCCGCCCCATTACTAATTTGCATATGCAAATTAGGATTTTGATTCGTTTCGGCTGGGCAGAAGGATTCGGCCGAATCTGAATCCTGCCGAATCCTGAACCGAATCCTGGATTCGGTGCATCCCTAATTTATTACAATAAAAGTGACGATTATTTACAAAGACGTCTATACATCTGGCCCGCAGATCTACATTAAGGTTTCCTGGTCGTGTAAAAAAAATATAATTGAGCTTGAATGAGTAATTACATGAGATCATTGATTAATTCAACTAATTCGAACTGATTAAAACCTGCAGCCCCATGGTGTTATAGGTAACAGGTAATGGTGATTAAGGGGCTGTAATGTTACAAATACAATTCTGCCTAATGAAAATAATTATTTCTAAGCAGTTACATAGTTATATGGAGTTAAAAAAAGACTATCAAGCTTAATCCTCCAAATGAACACAAGTGCACACACATATATATATATATATATATATATTACATAAAAGCCATGAATATCTAGTAAATTATATCCTAATAAACGGCGACTAGTGATGTCATCAGTTATAAACGGTGAGTAGTGATGTAATTTTTGTCACATGACTCATTAAAACTTGTGTATAATAATAAATAAAGTACCTCTTGCTGCGAAATATGAGGATATTAGAAGTTACCTCGGCCTCGTGTTTTTATATGGTCATGAAACTCCTCGGTAACTTCTAATATCCTTAGAATTTACAAGAGGGGGTACTTTATTCACTATATAATACACACACACTCATACAGCCGTACCTATACTCATGTACAGTATATAAATGATATATACAAATATATAAATCAATTGCATATTATAGTACAGGTATGGGACCTGTTATCCAGAGACCTGTTATCCAGAAAGCTCTGAATTACAGGAAGGCCATCTCCTGTAGACTACATTGTATCCAAATAAACCCATATTTTGTCAAAATGAATTTATTTTTCTATGTAATGATAAAACAATAGCTTGTACTTGATCCCAACTAAGATATAATTAATCCTTACTGGAAGCAACACCAGCCTATTGGGTTCATTTAATGTTTACATGATTTTTCTAGTTTCTAAATTATGGAAAGTTCCGTTATCTGGAAAACCCCAGGTGCCGAGCATTCTAGATAACAGTTCCGATAACTGTATCACAATAGCCTTTTATGTTATGATTGTTCAAGAAATCATCCAATCATTAATCGGTGTCTCTCGGTCCCTTTCTATTGCCTGCACTGCTGGTTCCGACAATCGAAATAATGGAAAGCTGTGAAGAAGCTGTGAAGAATGCAGGGCACTGTGGGAACTGGACAACAGCAACAGAACCATACGAGAACAGATTTAAGACTATCTAGGATAGCAAATAAGTGTATTGACTTTTTAGCTAAGATTTTGGAAGAGTCTAGGGAAAAAAAAGTAGGCAGCGTTTCTACATCTCACTATAACGGGGGAGGGGGGGTGGAGGTTTAGTCCCACAGTTTGGGAACCACTGCTTTAGGCTAATGACACAATGTTTTGACTGCCCCCCAGGGAAAAGTGTGGTGATTAAATGTTCTTACTTGCCTGCAGCCGTTTCCCATTAATTCCTAAGGGATTGCTTCAGAATGAGGGAGTGAGCACCCAAGATGCGATCCAAATCTACCATATGCCATTAACTTAAATACAGAAAAACTTACTTTGTCCTTTCTTTTCCAGGGATTTTCAGCTGGGTGGGGTGTTAGAAACAAGCACTGCTGCTCCGCTTTAAAGGGGAACTATCATGAAAATGAGAATTTCCTGTTAGCTTCATCATACTGAAATAAGAAACTTCTAAATACAATCAATTTAAAATTGTGTATCGTTTCAGAAATAATCAAGTTTATCTTCACTGTTCCTCTTTCAGCATCGGTTTCTCTTCATTCAGGAGTTGGGGGTCAGATGAATGATCCAATATATCTTATAGGGGGGCTCCTTATGCCCAGAAGATCTATTAGAGCTCACTCTATTAAAATCACCAGTCTCTCTACATGCAGGATTTGTGCAAAAGGCAGTTATTTTGTTAGATTTTGTTTGTACTGGAATCAGTTATTTGAGTGAGCTCTAATTAGGGATGCACCGAATCCAGGATTCGGCCTTTTTCAGCAGGATTTGGATTCGGCCGAATCCTTCTGCCAGGCCGAACCGAATCAGAATCCTAATTTGCATATGCAAATTAGGGAAGGGAAAGTGTATGACTTTTTGTCAGACAACAAGGAAGTAAAATATGCTTTCCACTTCCCACCCCTAATTTGCATATACAAATTAGGTTTCGGATTCGGTTCGGCTGAATCTTTCGCGAAGGATTTGGGGGTTCGGCCAAATCCAAAATAGTGGATTCGGTGCATCCCTAGCTCTAATACATCTGCTAGGAAAAGGAGCCCCCCTATAAGATATATTGGATCGTTCATCTGACCCCCAACTGCTGCATGAAGACAGAATGAGGAGAAACAGATGCTGAGAGGAATAGTGAATATAAACTTGATTATATCAGAAGCAATGGAAATTTTTTAATTGATTGTATTTAGAAAGTTTATTACTTCAGTATGAGGAAGCTTATATTGAATTTTCATTTTCGTGATAGTTCCCCTTTAACAAATCACCAGACAGAGGCATGTTAGATGCTCAAAGCAGCTGAACACATTCTGAGAAAAATTATTGCTGGAAATCCTTCCATATTCCACAGTCTGAATTCAAGTAACTGTGCCCTTTAAATGGGGTTGATCACATTTAAATGAACTTCAAGTATGATGCAGAGAGTAATATTCTGAGACAATTTGCAATTGGTTTACATTTTTTATTATTGGTGCTTTTTCAGCAGCTCTCCAGTTTGTCATTTCAGCAATCTGGTTGCTATGGTCCACATTACCCTAGCAACCAAACATTGATTAGAGACTGGAATATGAATAGGAGAGGCCTGAAAAGAAAGATGAGTAATGTTACAAGGAAAAACAGAATAATACTAACTTAACGAATAATTCTTCACCAAGTAATGCACATTTCAAAAGTAAAAGTAGTAACCTCCGCTGTATGCTGGCAAATGCACGGAGTTTGTCAGGTAAAATGGGAGACCTAGAATTAATTGCATGCTCTAAACATTATGATATAATTGGTATCACTGAGACCTGGTGGGATGAAACATGTGACTGGATTGTGAATTTAAATGGTTACACCCTTTTTAGGAGGGACAGAGGGATTAAAAAGGGTGGAGGAGTGGGTTTGTATGTAAAGCCTGAATTAAAGCCATGCACTAAAGAAATAACAATAGCTGGCACTGGTGGGGTGTAGAATCACTCTGGGTAGAGATTTCGACTGGGCAAAAGGTAACAAAAAGAATTATCATTGGTGTATGCTATAAACCACCTGGTATAAGTGTCGAGTATGAAGCCCAGCTACTCTTGCAGATACAAGCGGCTTCACAGCTGGGTCAAGTTGTTGCTATGGGTGACTTCAATTATCCAGACATTGACTGGGGTAATGGGGTTGCTAAGACAGAAAAAGCTAGTAGGTTTGTAAATATGCTGAATGACAACTTTTTATTCCAGCTCGTTCAAGAACCTACTAGGAATAACTCTCTTTTGGACCTTGTAATAACTAACAATACTGAACTCATCTGTAACATTTGTGTGGGTGAGGGGCATTTAGGGAATAGTGATCATAACATGGTCTCCTTTGAGATTCTGTTGCAGAAGCAATTCTATAAGGGAGTAACTAAAACACTAAATTTCAGACGTGCAAACTTTGACAGTATAAGGCAGGGATCCCCAACCTTTTGAACCCGTGAGCAACATTCAGAAGTAAAAGTAGTTGGGGAGCAACACTAGCATGAAAAATGTTCTTGGGGTGCCAAATAAGTGCTGTGATTGGCCATTTGGTAGCCCCTAGGTGGACAATGGCCAGTCAACCTAGATTGTGGCTCTGTTTGGCAATGCACCTGTTTTTTATACAACAAAAACGTACCTCCAAGCCTGGAATTCAAAAATAAGCACCTGTTTTGAGGCCACTGAGAGCAACATCCAAGGGGTTGGAGAGCAACATGTTGCTCACGAGCTACTGGTTGGGGATCACTGGTATAAGGGCTTCTCTGCAACATTTTAAGTGGGAAATGCTTTTCACAGGGTTAAACACAGAACAAAAATGGGAAGTCTTTAAAATGCTGCTTAATAAATATACTTGTCAGTATATTCCACTTGTAAGCAAGGAACGTCGTTGCAAAGCTAAACCTTTTTGGTTCAATAGAAGCGTTGGTGTTGAGGTGGGTAAGAAAAGACGTGCTTTTAAGGCTTTCAAGTCAGCTGGGACAGCCAAATCATTTATAAGGTACAAGGAGGCCAATAAATCATGCAAAGAATCTATAAGGCAAGCTAAAATTGCTATAGAAAAGGATATTGCAGCAAGCAGTAAAAAAAATCCAAAATTATTTTTTAAATATGTCAATAGTAAAAAAATGAAGCAGGAAGGGGTGGGACCCTTACTATCAGAGGGGGGTCAGCTGGTTGATGAAAACAAAATAAAAGCGCAGATTCTGAACTCCTATTTTTCATCTGTCTACACAAATGAAGAACCAGTAAGTGAAGGTTTCCTTCTTAACACTCCCAATTCTAGTAATACAACTAATGATGCATGGTTCACACATGAAGAAATTCAAAAGAGACTTGAACATGTTAAGATTAACAAAGGTCCAGGGCCAGATGGTATTCATCCCAGGGTAATTAGCGAGCTTAGCTCTGTGATTGCCAAACCTCTTTACTTAATTTTTCAGGATTCATTGAGATCTGGCATTGTGCCGAGAGACTGGCGAATTGCTAATGTGGTGCCTCTATTCAAAAAAGGATCCCGTTCTCAGCCTCAAAACTATAGGCCAGTTAGTCTGACGTCAGTATTAGGAAAGCTTTTCGAAGGGTTAATAAAGGATAAGATACTGGACTTCATAGCAAATCATAATACTATGAGTTTGTGCCAGCATGGTTTTATGCGTAATAGATCTTGCCAGACTAACTTAATTTCTTTTTACGAGAATGTAAGTAGAGACCTCGATTCTGGGATGGCAGTGGATGTGATTTACTTAGACTTTGCTAAAGCATTTGATACAGTGCCACACAAAAGGTTACTGGTTAAATTAAGGAATGTTGGCCTGGAACATAGTATTTGTACCTGGATAGAGAACTGGCGAAAAGATAGACTACAAAGAGTGGTGGTAAATGGAACATTTTCTAATTGGACCAGTGTTAGTGGAGTACCACAGGGCTCTGTACTAGGTCCCTTGCTTTTCAACTTGTTTATTAATGACCTGGAGGTGGGCATTGAAAGTACTGTTTCTATTTTTGCAGATGATACTAAATTGTGCAGAACTATAGGTTCCATGCAGGATGCTCCCACTTTGCACAGTGATTTGTCTAAACTGGAAAACTGGGCAGCAAACTGGAAAATGAGGTTCAATCTTGATAAATGCAGGTTATGCACTTTGGCAAAAATAATATAAATGCAAGTTATACACTAAATGGCAGTGTGTTGGGAGTTTCCTTAAATGAAAAGGATCTAGGGGTCTTTGTAGATAACACGTTGTCTAATTCTGGGCAGTGTCATTCTGTGGCTACTAAAGCAAATAAAGTTCTGTCTTGCATAAAAAAGGGCATTAACTCAAGGGATGAAAACATAATTATGTCTCTTTATAGGTCGCTGGTAAGGCCTCATCTGGAGTATGCAGTTCAGTTTTGGACTCCAGTCCTTAAGAGGGATATAAATGAGCTGGAGAGAGTGCAGAGACTAAGTGCAACTAAATTGGTTAGAGGGACGGAAGACTTAAATTATGAGGGTAGACTGTCAAGGTTGGGGTTGTTTTCTCTGGAAAAAAGGCGCTTGCGAGGGGACATGATTAGACTTTACAAGTACATTAGAGGACATAATAGACAAATAGCAGGGGACCTTTTTACCCATAAAGTGGATCACTGTACCAGAGGCCTCCCCTTTAGACTAGAAGAAAAGAACTTTCATTTGAAGCAACGTAGGGGGTTCATCACAGTCAGGACAGTGAGGTTGTGGAATGCACTGCCGGGTGATGTTGTGATGGCTGATTCAGTTAATGCCTTTAAGAATGGCTTGGATGATTTTTTGGACAGACATAATATTAAAGGCTATTGTGATACTAAACTCTAAAGTTAATATAGTTATGGGTATATAGAATTTTAATTAAAAGTAGGGAGGGGTGTGTGTATGGATGCTGGGTTTTCATTTGGAGGGGTTGAACTTGATGGACTTTGTCTTTTTTCAACCCAATTTAACTATGAAGAAATAACTAACTATGAACTATGAAGTAATAAAAAGTAGTAACATTCAATGTGTAGCTTTACAGAGCATTTGTTTTTTAGATGAGGTCAGTGAGCCCTATTTGGAAGTTGGAAAGAGTCAGAAGGATGCAAATAATTAGAAAACTATACAAAAGAAATTATGAAGACAAAATGAATAGTTGCTAAGAATCGGCAATTCTACTGAATACTAGAAGTTAACTTAAAGGAAACCCACCCCTTTAAGGTTATGTCGCAAGAATGTGAATGTATTTGATAAAATCTGCTGTGTTTAGACAGTAGAAACACAAACAAAACCAAACAGAGAAAGCATGACTAAAGGCACTAAAAATACACTACTGCACAGCACTGTCCTTATGTTCCAGAAAGCACTGCTAGTGCAAGTGGGATGATGAAATAAAGAGAGAGAAAAAACAACAGTAAAACCAACAAATGAAATTATTTTTAAAATAATGAAAATATAATGTTGTGTTGCCCTGCACTGGTAAAACTGGTTTGTAGAAACACTACTATAGTTTATATAAACAAGCTGCTGTGTAGCCATGGGGGCAGCCATTCAAGCACAGGATACACAGTAGATAACAGATAAGTACTACTATAGTTTATATAAACAAGCTGCTGTGTAGCCATGGGGGCAGCCATTCAAGCACAGGATACACAGTAGATAACAGATAAGTACTACTATAGTTTATATAAACAAGCTGCTGTGTAGCCATGGGGCAGCCATTCAAGCACAGGATACACAGTAGATAACAGACAAGTACTACTATAGTTTATATAAACAAGTTGCTGTGTAGCCATGGGGGCAGCCATTCAAGCACAGGATACACAGTAGATAACAGATAACTACTACTATAGTTTATATAAAAAAATCTGCTGTGTAGCAATGGGGGCAGCCATTCAAGCACAGGACACAGTAGATAACAGATAACTACTACTATAGTTTATATAAACAAGCTGCTGCATAGCCATGGGGGCAGCCATTCAAGCACAGGATACACAGTAGATAACAGATAAGTACTACTATATTTTATATAAACAAGCTGCTGTGTAGCAATGGGGGCAGCCATTCAAGCACAGGACACAGTAGATAACAGATAAGTACTACTATAGTTTATATAAACAAGCTGCTGTGTAGCGATGGGGGCAGCCATTCAAGCACAGGACACAGTAGATAGCAGATAAGTACTACTATAGTTTATATAAACATCTGCTGTGTAGCCATGGGGGCAGCCATTCAAGCACAGGATACACAGTAGATAACGGATAAGTACTACTATACTTTATATAAACATCTGCTGTGTAGCCATGGGGGCAGCCATTCAAGCACAGGATACACAGTAGATAACAGATAAGTACTACTATAGTTTATATAAACCAGTTACTGTGTAGCCATGGGGGCAGCCATTCAAGCACAGGACACAGTAGATAACAGATAAGTACTACTATAGTTTATATAAACAAGCTGCTGTGTAGCCATGGGGGCAGCTATTCAAGTACAGGATACACAGTAGATAACAGATAAGTACTACTATAGTTTATATAAACAAGCTGCTGCGTAGCCATGAGGGCACATGAGGAAGGAATCAACACACTGTAGTAAAGTTGAATTAAGTGTTTTTATTTGTAACACAACACTTTGCAAAGTGTCGGTCCTACCTGGGGACCTTTATCGAGGATGGTGTGTTCTGAAAGTGTAACAGTTTAAATACCCTCCCCCTACAGTGAATAAATATATGGACTATAGTAATCTTTCTGAAGCAAACACAACTTTTACCAATGCAGTCCATTGGTACATTTTATTTGAACTACTTTAAAACACTTTCATATTTTTCTGTTACGGTTTCTTTAAATGAATGCCATGCGAGCATAATATCTACACCAGGGATTACTACAATACTCTGAGCAGGAATCAATTTACTCTGCAGGTATAACACCAGCACCAACCACTACACAGAGTGAATATACTACACTATAATACACAAGAGCCTGAATAGCCTGTTAATTATATCCTAAACTGTGCTTAGTGATGTCATTGGTTATAATTGGAGCTTAGTGATGTCATTTCTGTCACATGACTCACTGAAACTTGTGTATTATAATAAATAAAGTACCCCCTATTGCAAAATATGAGGCTATTAGAAGTTACCTTGGAGTTCGATGACCTTCGGCCTCTTGCTTTTATATAAGGGATGCACCGAATTCTCCTCGGTAACTTATAATATACTAATATTTTACAATAGAATAACTCCCAACATTTTGGAGAAAGAAAGAGGGACAAAAAGATTTGCTGCATGGATCACAGTGACTTTTTGACCACGCCCATTTTTTGTGACCACACCCCCTAAATACCTTGTTCATTTTATAAAATTTGGTAGGTTATGAACGTTTGAACACATTTGTTATTTTTATGTGTTATTATAGTTTTGCTAATGAAGGTGAATTGCCCTTTAAGCTGCAAATCAGTTTACCCAAGAAACCTGCTTCTCTTAAATAGTTTCAATTGTTTCTTTGCTTATCTTAAATTGTAACAAATGTATCTAAGTGCACCTGGCACGTATTCTGGGCTCTCTGCCAAAAGCCAATTATGTTTTAGAAACTTTGTACATTTTTCAGGCTGTTCAGTGCAGGAGAGCAAAGAGAAAGTCGGGACATTACAGTAAAACCCGGGACTGTGGGTTGAGCTGTCAAAATCGTGACTGTGCCACGAAAAACGTGAGGTATGAAATAGGGGGGTACTTGATTCACTATATTAACCTACTCTGCATATTTAACACGAGAAATCACTAGTTCTGTGACTATAAATCCAAAAAAGCAATGGTTCCACTGTTACTGTAACTATCATCACTATTAAATATCATTATGCTTACAGAATGTCACCATCAAAAAGAAAAGGGAAAACCCCTGTGTTGTGTGAGTTTCCCTCCGGTACTCGTGTTTTTTTCCCACAGCTGGAATCACTGGAATGTTATCCTGATGACCCAGTAGTACAGGAAGTTACTATTTAGGTTCTGGGAACTGTAGTTCAACGTCTTCAGCTGGGGAATCTTCAGGCTCTTGTGCAAGACACCAACACAGTGTTTTTCTTGGATGCCAGATAAAATGAGTGTGGCTCTGAGCAAAAAGTGCCCTATGTTGGTTTTATTCTGTAAAAACACTTCTCAAAACTGCATAAAGTCCTAAAACTGTGTTGTACTACAACTCCCAGGATGCTAGAGGGCACCTGCCAGCTTCTCTCTGATGGCTCAAAGCAGGATTTCAGGATGTCTATGCAACAAGGCTACAGCCCTTTGCTTCTTTTAAAGATGATAATGTATGTTTTCACATACGCAGGTATGGGATCAATTATTATGGAAAAGCCGTCTCCCATAGACTCCACTTTATCCAAATAATCCAAATTTTTAAAAATGATTTCCTTTTTCTCTGTAATAATAAAACAGTAGATATAACTAAGATATAATTAATCCTTATTGGACACAAAACCAGCCTATTGGGTTTATTTAATGTTTAGATGAAATTCTAGCAGCCTTAAAGGGATGGTTCACCTTCAAACAATTAGTTGTTTTCAGACAGATCACCAAAAATAACAACTTTTTCCAATGACCTATTTTCTATGTGTCACCATTTTCTAATAATGAAGTGTAAAGTGTCATTTTCACCTTCTGAAGCGTTCTTGGAGGAGGGGTCGCCGACCCTGTAAACTGTTCTAAATAAATAAATTTAGTTGATACATTTATTTTCTTTGTGCCTGTTGAGCAGAATCTCTGGGTTTTATTACAGGCGGCTGTTAGAATTGATACAATAGTTACTAATACGCCAGAGATGCTGCTGAGAAATGTATCAACTAAATATTGCAAACTTTTAACAGTTCAGAATCTGCACCTGAATTACTGAGCTGCCAGACTCAAACACCAGAGACACCAACATTCAACTTTAAAGGAAAACTATACCCCCCAAACAATATAGGTCTCTATAAAAAGATATTGCATAAAACAGCTCATATGTAAATAAACTATTTTCATAATAATATACTTTTCTAGTAGTATGTGCCATTGGGCAATCATAAATGAAAAAATGCAATTTTAAAATATAAGGCCGCCCCCTGTGCACACAAACATACCAAACAAACCCTACTTGTTAGGTCACATGTGCCAATTAACAGACAGTTGTGTCTTTTGCTTCCACTCTTCTTCCTGTTACATTTAGAGCTGCAGTATTTCTGGTTAGGTGATCTCTGAGGCAGCACACAGACTGCTCACAGTTCAAGGCAAGAGATGTAAAAGGGCAATATTTTTACACACACACACAAGTTTGGTTGCTTAAGTGTTCATTTTGGGGGTACAGTTTACCTTTAAACGTTAAAAAACATCAAAAAAAAAAATAATGGAAAGTAATTGAAAAAAGTCTTTATTTCTGGGGAACAATCTAAAAACAACTGAATTGAAAAAAGTGTTTTGAAAGTGAACAACCCCCTTTAAAGTGATACGGACACCAAAAAATAATTCTTCAAAATATTAATGTAATGTAATAGTTACCTACAGCTCATGATTCATTGATAGGTCTGTTTTTGTAATTAATTTTTACTTGAAGTTCCTAAAAACCTGACTGTTTTGCCAACATGTCAACCGACTACTGAAGCTTAAATATGACAGCCTCCTCATAGAAGAACACGGGGGATCAGATGAGTAATGTAAAAGCATCTGCAAATACCTTTATGGCAAAATTAGAGCTAGCATTCAAACAAATTGTTATGATAGATGTAAAAAAAAGGTTTAATTTCTGGTGTCAGTATCTCTTAAAAGGGGCAGTTCACCTTTTAGGTAGCTTTTAGTATGGTATAGAATGGCCAATTCTAAGCAACCTTTCAATTGGTCTTCATAATTTATTTTTTATATTTTTTTGCCTTTTTCTTCTAACTCTTTGCAGCTTTCTAATGGGCGTCGCTGACCCCATCTAAAAAGCAAATACTCTATAAGGCTTCAAATGTATTGTTATTGCTACTTTTTAATTAGTCATCTTTCTATCCAGGCCTCTCCTTTTCATATTTCAGTCTCTTATTTAAATCAGTGCATGGTTGCTAAGGGAATTTGAACCCTAGCAACCAGATTACTGAAATGGCAAACAGGAGAGCTTCTGAATAAAAAGCTTAATCACTCAAAAACCTTAAATAAATAAAAATGAAAACAAATTGCAATGTGTCTCAGAATATCACTCGCTGCATCATACTAAAAGTTAATTCAAAGGTGAACAACGCCTTTAAGGTATGAAGATCCAAATTACAGAACGATCCATTATCTGGAAAAACCCAGGTCCTGAGAATTCTGGATACCAGGTCCCTGTATTAGGATTCATGCTGGAGTTAATTACATTTAAAAAAAAATTGTCCCTGAAAATAGCTCAAGTATTTTAACATGCATGAAAAGGCATGAAGGAAAGCACTTCCTGTTATGCATAAGACGGTTTTAAAGTTTGATAAAAGTGTAAAATTGGAATATTGTTATTTCCGGTTTCTTCACACACTCCAAAAACATACAGGATAGTTAAATGGCTTCAGTATAAAAGCAAGGACCAATGTTAAGGATGTATAATATCTGTAATGAACTACAGAATGCGTCAGCACTATATAAAGCCTAATAATGTCATAAAAATAAATGCACTGAAGTATCAGCTCCTGTGCACAAGGATGGCGCTGAAGGAAAGGCTTCTGTCATTTGCACAGCAAACGTTTCTCTCCTTGATCGAGTCTTGCTATCTCCTGCTGAGTCGGAACCCGGTGTTTCTGTTATCATAAAACTAACCAAGCATAAAGGACATACTAAACCTCAAAATAAAATTAAGTGTGTTGTAACCTTCTCAGATAAACAATGAACACATTATCATATTGTCATATACCGACTGCTTTGTCGCATTATGACAGTGACACATACTCAAGACCTGGGGTGGGTAACAGCACAATAAAGTGACATGAAAGAATGGTCAGAACTATAGGTCTGCCCTAAATAGACAACATTTAATACTGTTGTTACAAAACTACAAATCCCACCAGCCATAGCTGCTCATGAAGTATGGTGGGAGATTTAGTGGTGAAATTTTAGGAGAACCAAAATCAAACACATTCTCTCTGCTACCTGGATGCATTTAAAATTTTGGAAAAGGAAACTCTGCTCTGCATCTACTAACGACAAGTCCCAGAATCATCGGATACACAATTGGAGTATGAGTGAGAGTAATACTTTACATGGGAAAAAAGAAGCTGCTCCTAGAACCTGTCTGTTTTGGAATAAGTGTGTGAGTGAATAAAATAAGAGAAAGCACACTGTGATTCAGCAGTCACATCTCTGCATTTTGCAGCTGAGATCATCAGAGCACAGAGACGTAGGCCTGACATATCCATTACAAGCACCCAGCACAGAAAAAACACAAATTACTCAGCTTTACTGTAGCTGTTCTGAAGGAGTAAAAATACTGTGCTAGCTTTCCGCAGCACAACAGCTCACCTCAATAAACACTGGCTTGTCTTTAGTTCTCTGCAACCCCATGGCCCAGGTCAGAAACACTGGCTTGTCTTTAGTTCTCTGCAACCCCATGGCCCAGGTCAGAAACACTGTATTGTCTTTAGTTCTCTGCAACCCCATGGCCCAGGTCAGAAACACTGGCTTGTCTTTAGTTCTCTGCAACCCCATGGCCCAGGTCAGAAACACTGGCTTGTCTTTAGTTCTCTGCAACCCCATGGCCCAGGTCAGAAACACTGTATTGTCTTTAGTTCTCTGCAACCCCATGGCCCAGGTCAGAAACACTGTATTGTCTTTAGTTCTCTGCAACCCCATGGCCCAGGTCAGAAACACTGTATTGTCTTTAGTTCTCTGCAACCCCATGGCCCAGGTCAGAAACACTGTCTTGTGTTTAGTTCTCTGCAACCCCATGGCCCAGGTCAGAAACACTGGCTTGTCTTTAGTTCTCTGCAACCCCATGGCCCAGGTCAGAAACACTGTATTGTCTTTAGTTCTCTGCAACCCCATGGCCCAGGTCAGAAACACTGGCTTGTGTTTAGTTCTCTGCAACCCCATGGCCCAGGTCAGAAACACTGGCTTGTCTTTAGTTCTCTGCAACCCCATGGCCCAGGTCAGAAACACTGGCTTGTCTTTAGTTCTCTGCAACCCCATGGCCCAGGTCAGAAACACTGTATTGTCTTTAGTTCTCTGCAACCCCATGGCCCAGGTCAGAAACACTGGCTTGTCTTTAGTTCTCTGCAACCCCATGGCTCAGGTCAGAAACAATGGCTTGTGTTTAGTTCTCTGCAACCCCACTGCCAGGTCAGAAACACTGGCTTGTGTTTAGTTCTCTGCAACCCCATGGCCAAGGTCAGAAACACTGGCTTGTGTTTAGTTCTCTGCAACCCCACTGCCAGGTCAGAAACACTGGCTTGTGTTTAGTTCTCTGCAACCCCATGGCCCAGGTCAGAAACACTGGCTTGTGTTTAGTTCTCTGCAACCCCATGGCCCAGGTCAGAAACACCGGCTTATCTTTAGTTCTCTGCAACCCCATGGCCAACAAAAACACTGGCTTGTCTTTAGTTCTCTGCAACCCCATGGCCAAGGTCAGAAACACTGGCTTGTCTTTAGTTCTCTGCAACCCCATGGCCCAGGTCAGAAACACTGGCTTGTGTTTAGTTCTCTGCAACCCCACTGCCAGGTCAGAAACACTGGCTTGTGTTTAGTTCTCTGCAACCCCATGGCCCAGGTCAGAAACACCGGCTTGTCTTTAGTTCTCTGCAACCCCATGGCCAACAAAAACACTGGCTTGTGTTTAGTTCTCTGCAACCCCATGGCCCAGGTCAGAAACACTGGCTTGTGTTTAGTTCTCTGCAACCCCACTGCCAGGTCAGAAACACTGGCTTGTGTTTAGTTCTCTGCAACCCCATGGCCCAGGTCAGAAACACTGGCTTGTGTTTAGTTCTCTGCAACCCCATGGCCCAGGTCAGAAACACCGGCTTGTGTTTAGTTCTCTGCAACCCCATGGCCAACAAAAACACTGGCTTGTCTTTAGTTCTCTGCAACCCCATGGCCAAGGTCAGAAACACTGGCTTGTCTTTAGTTCTCCGCAACCCCATGGCCCAGGTCAGAAACACTGGCTTGTCTTTAGTTCTCAGTATCCCCACGGCCAGGTCAGAAACACTGGCTTGTCTTTAGTTCTCTGCAACCCCATGGCCCAGGTCAGAAACACTGGCTTATCTTTAGTTCTCTGCAAGCCCGTCGCCCAGGTCAGAAACACTGGCTTGTCTCAAGGATGCTGAAAACCAGTTATTCTCCTTCTCAGGTTGTTAAAGGGGTGGTTCACCTTAAAGTTAACTTTTAGTATGGTATAGAATAGTCTGTTCTAGGCAACTTTTCAATTGGTCGTCATTATTTTTTTTTATAGTTTTTGAATTATTTGCCTTCTTCTTCTGACTTAAAAAACTGAAAGTCATACAGAGGCCATATGTTTGAAGCTTCTGTGTTAAGAGTGAGCTGGAGGTTGTGCCATCCACCCACATCACCCAAACACATTGTACCATCTGTGGTCTCTGACTTCCTTAGTGAGTTCATGGCCCTGCACATTAGTAAAGCCGGAAATTCAGATCTTTGCAGCTAAACCTGCTTTATCATTACTGACAGATCATAACCTCGGACCAGTTAGTCTGAGTACTTGTCAAAGGCAGAATTAGAAAGGTCTAACTCCTGAAGTGGGATGGTGAAAAGTAAAGAGAAAGGGAATTGGAAGGGAATAAAAACATGAAAAAACTGTCATATTCCCCCTTTATCCAGCTGACGCTTAAATGGAAATGGAATAAAATGCTGATACGGAGGGACTGAGTCCTGGCTGAGCCGCATTAAATCTCTTCCGTTTCGTTCTTGTTACCTGCTGAGTATTATCCAGCTTATGTCTGTTCTATTATGAGCATATGTGCAAGGAGTCACCTTGTAAAAACACAGCACAGAAGCAAGTTAGAGTTATCAATGGAGGATATCAGGCAAGGAGTCAGGCACAGCCTGCAACAGCAATAACTTTAAAGGAGAAGGAAAGGCTAACATTAAGTTAGCTTTATTAGAAAGGTCTATATTAATACACCAGTAAACATTTAAAGTAATGTTGCTCTGAGTCCTCTGTCAAAAGAATTATCACATTTCTTTCCATCTATTGTGTACACATGGGCTTCTGTATAAGACTTCCTGTTTTCATCTTAAACCTCCAGGGCTAGGGCTTGAGCATGCTCAGTTTGCTCCTCTTCAACCCATCCTTTCTCTGCTGTAATGTGAGCCCAGAACTATGAGTGAGCAGGTAGAGACAAACACAAGAGGTCCTCTGCAAATCTACTACACATTTGCCTTTGAGTGTAGCGCACACTATGCCCCTTTACCCTCTAAATATATCTAGCCACCTAAATAAAGCTGTAAGGTTTTTCAAGACAGCATCTTAAAAAGACACTAAAAGAAGCTCATCACAAGAGATTAAAGCACGTTTTACAATTCCCTTCCTGGCTTTTTCTGCCTAATGCAGACCATAAATATGAGGGGTCTATAGAGTTCAGGAACAGTCATCTGTGGTTATTAAAGAGGCTGGCAATCATTATGATCCTCAGCCAATCAAGAGCTGGGGGCTGTGACTTACTACAGCCTTGTAACCCATGATGAGAATGTTACTGCTTGCCCAGGGCCTTGAAACAGGAATATGGAACACACAGAACAAGCAACAGAAAGATTAAAGAATAGCTGGGGTTAGACAAGACGGTACCAACAGCAAATGCAGTCACAGTTTCCAGCTATTTTACCTTATGCCTTTTATAACAGGCCCTATCCACCTAAAAGGGTGGTTCACATTTAAGTTAACTAGTATATTATAGAGTTGCCCATTCTAAGCAGATTTTAAATTGGTCTTCATTATTTCTTTTTAATAGTTGTTTAATTATTAGCCTTCTTCTTCGGACTCGTTCCAGTTTTCAAATGGGGGTCACTGACCCCATCTAAAAAAACAAATGCTACTTTTTATTACTCGTCTTTCTATTCAGGCCTCTACTATTCATATTCCAGTCTCTTATTCAAATCAATAGCAACTAGACTGCTGAAGTTGCAAACTGGAGAGCTGCTGAATAAAAAGCTAAATAACTCAAAAACCACAAAAAAAAAAAAGGAAAACCAATTACATCCCACTCTACATCATACTATAGGCTAATTTAAAGGTGAACAACCCCTCTAAACAACGTTACTTTAATGTCAATGATATAAACCAGTGCTTTCCAACTTCTATGGTACCGAGGGTCGGAATTTTTCTAATCTACATGGTGGAGGGCCGATAACGGAAGCCAGAGTCAGCCACTCCCTGTTTTTAGACCACACCCACTTTAAACCACACCCATGTTACCGCTAAACCATGTCCACATTAATAGCACACCAAAAAACCAAATGGTTGGTGCTCACTGCAGTGATCAGGGCCGGAACTAGAAGTAGGCAGCTGTCTAGGGCGCCATCATTGAGGGACGCACTTTTTTTTGGTTTTTAATCTTTTTGTTTTTTTAAAGTGTTTATTTAATAATTTGTTTCAGTAATCATGGTCACCCAGTTGGGAGGAATTCATCTCCTTTACCTTCTCCCTCTTGCCGGCAAGTAATAGCTCCTTCTGTGCGGTGCACAGCGACATGCATACACGCGTCAATGACCTCAATGATGTGTTGGATGACAGAGAGAGGCAGAGAGCTGGGGGGCTGCTTGGTGTGGCTCTTGCTGCTCTCAGACTTGCACAGTTGCACTGAACTGAAGACTTTCTTTCTATTACTGTAAAGTGTGAAGCTTCCTGCTGGCACAGCCAGGTACAGATTTGGGGCCATATGTTTGCTGCTGCTGCTGGGTGCTGGCTCAGGTACATAAATACTTGGGGGCCATATGATGTCATCAGATTTATTTTTGGCTGCCGCTGGCACAGGTAAAGATTGGGGCAATATGATGGCTGCTGGAGGGCTGTATGATGGATAGCTGCTGAGCTTGCTTGCACAGATGAACAATGTGGCAGTTTCAGTCTGTGTTTCAGGTGTGATCAGTAAAAGCCTTTAGGGGTGTGAAAAATAGAGGTGTCACAGGTGTGAACAATACAGGGGATTACAGTCTGAATTTGAGGTTTAAACAATGCAGGGGCCAGTCAATCTCTGTAGTGATACCTTTTAAATTTTACATATGGTAAACAGACACAGCAGACAGACTTTGATATGGAGGGCCACATAAAGGAGGTCGCGGGCCGCCAGTTGGACAGCCCTGATATAAACTGTCCAAGCCACTACTTCAATTTGAGAATCCTTGGCTCTCCACCCTGTTAGCTTCCATTAATGTTAGACCATGCATTCTCCCTGTATGCTGCCATCATATGTTAATTTGGCCCACTGCTGATTTAAAGACATTACACCACTCCCCTTACAGTGTTTTAGTACAGCCCAACGTAGTAGACAAACTACTACTACTAATGGGGTAAAATACATTTTCCCTACATAAAAAGCATAGGTACACCAGTAAATGGCATGGTAAAAGTCAAGCACACTTTATCTGTTGGGCAAGTGGGCTGATCAGTTGGATGCCATGTAGGTTGACCCGCGTATGGCCACTTTTAGTTTCATTCCATATAGCTGTATAAAATTATTCTCTTTTTTTCAGTATTTATGGTACTGTATTTACTGATGTTTAGCTACCCTCAGATTTTACTGTTGGTTACTATTAGACTTATCTTTCTCAGTGCTACTCTTTATGCTTAATATATGCAGTGTTACAATTCTTCCTGCATGAAGAATTTAATGAATTTTAAAAAAAAACATATTATCTATAGAACAAAAATGTCAATTAAAAAAGAAATATACAATACAAACCCAAATGCATGCTAAATCCATTTATACAACATATACTAAAACTTATCTTCCCCTTTAAAGCACTAAATTAAAGTTATAATGCTGGTAATTATTTTTACATAAATATTGCAATGCAAAGTATATGACGTCTGTATATAAGTAATATCATGCTGTATTGTTTATCGGACTGGGGCAACAATAGTCTGGCAAGTTCTGAATCGAACGGAAGAAGCCATTCAGTGTATAAGAAAGCAGGATCCAAATGCTGCAAGTACTGAAATACCACATGTGAAATTTTTAGAAAAAGCAATAAAAGCTATAAATACAGGTCTAAGAATGGAGCATCATAGTTTAATTTATAAAGGAACTTGATGTGTCAGCATCCCGTTTAGAAGATACTGTGTATCGTCTACTGTGAGCCAGTTCCTTCCTACAGATCCTATTCTCCATTTTGTGTGTGGTCCCCTGGAGAGGTCAGATAAAGGAATAAATAAATAATGTGTGACCACCGCTCCCTAAAGGATAAATCAATCCAAACCTCTATTTTCTTTGTAGCAAATTGGAACGCTCAAGAAGCAGGTTAGCAGACGAGGAACAAACGATCTTTGCATCCTAACGAGGTCTAGACAATACACCACCCAGTGAATAAATTAAGGCACGGGATTCAAACCCTACCTCTTCCAGCACATTGATCGAATTCCTGCAGCTCTGAAGACGGGTGGTAAAACTGGATGTGGTCGGCGAATTGTAATCCTCTGTGGTCTCCGATATGAACTCCGATACCGAGATCTGATCGGGCATCCTAGCGATGAGGAGACAAAAAAACAAAAGCAGATGAGGAGAGAAGGTCCAGAGAAGGAAGGGGGGGGGAGAGTAACAGGAGTGATGACAGCAAGCCCTGAACCACATCGTATACACACACACATAATATGGGAGGAGAGTTACTTACACAAGGTTGCTGTCCTAATAATACAAATGTATTATGAATTTTGTATAATAAAAAAGAAGCACAAAATATGTAGAAATAAGAGTGCGGCATAAACATCGGTGAGAATGGGGCAGTTCGTGATATTACACATCCCGAGGGATGACAGAACGTCAGCTGTTGTGCATTGCAGTGTGAAACAAGGTCACTTAAACCCTTTGTTTAGGTGCTGCGGTGCATTTACCGCTGCCCAAGGGGTTAATCAATGAGCCTAGATAAATAAAAGCACCACGAGGCAGGAGAGATATTAAATAATTAAAATAAATAAATAGACATTTGGGATTAGCAATTTATATCATATATATATATATATATATATATATATATATATATATATATATATATATATATATATATATATATATATATATAATCACCGCTTCCATAGGCACTCTCCATTCAATCGATCAGCCTACCGGGTGCTCATCCAAAGGGATATCTAATTTGAGCAAGAAAGAGCACTCACGGCCATATGTCTGCTTCAAAGAGTATATAAAAGTTTCACTTCCTGATGACGGCTTAAGTGAATAGCCGAAACGTTGAAATAAATATCATTTTTGATTTTGCACCTTTAAAAGTCCTGTGAGTGCGGTTTTTTTTGCTTTATCTATGATTCACCATAACCAGCACCTAGGCAGAAGCATTTGTTATGCGTGCACCAGAGTTTGGACTTATATATATATATATATATATATATATATATATATATATTTGTTCTAAAAGTACCCGCACTCGTCCTCCAAAAATCAATAGTGGGTGCTGTGGTCAAATATTATATAAAGCTTTCAGAATGCACCAGCACGCCAAAAAATTCTTTTGATCAAACAAGGTCACAAGAATTATTTGAGTGCAGGTCCATTCTGAAGGATATATATATATATATATATATATATATATATATATATACACTGTGTATATATATATATATATATATATATACACTGTATATATATATATATATATATACACTGTATATATATATATATATATATATATATATATATATATATATATATATATATATATATATAAATATAAATATATATATATATATATATATATATATATATATATATATATATATATATATATATATATATATATATATATATATATATATATATATATATATATATATATATATATATATATATATATATATATATATATATATATATAAATGCTGAAGCACACCAGGATTTCTCAATCAAAAACGTATTTATGGGATCAACAGGGACCTTTGTCGACCTTTCTTGATAAAAGTCTCTTCTGAGGACCGAAACGACGATCCAATAAATACGTTTTTTAATTGAGAAATCATGGTCTGCTTTTTGCATTTTAATATGGATTTACAATTTTTCTGAATAGCACCCAGGTAGTTTTGCTATAAATGTGTGCCTAAGCCTTTACAAGTATGTGTGTGTATCTATCTATCTATCTATCTATCTATATATATATATATAAATATATATCCTTTATGAAGGGTCTCAAGGAAGACCAAATCGTTGGAATAATAAATACATTTTATCTCTTTTTCACCATGTTTTAAAGTCCTGTGAGTGCCTTGCTTTACATTATTATTGCAGCTACTTTTCCTTTCTCTGTCTTTTCCCATATACTGATATACCGTACCGTATATACACGGACAAGGGGAGAATGTAGCCGTACAGATAGAGCCCTTGTGTGAACTGAAGCTAGAACACCAGCATAATATGTATAAGTGTACTGAGCAGAGGTGTGAGGAGATTTTGGGCAAAGGCAAGTACACAGCAGCATAGAATAAAGTGGATGCCAAGGGCAAGTTACTCTGTGACTCATTTTGAAATACCAGCGATGACTAGTGATGGGCAGCAAAGCCACAAATGACAACAAATTGGCATAAACATACTCAGCCAACAATATAACTATACATGTGAGAATATATTAAACATATGCAAATCAGAGAATGTGTAAGATGGAAACAACAGTTGGCCCAAAACACAGGATATACATGATTATTAAAGCAGATTTCCCAGCAGAGATAATATTTTATCAGTCGTAGGGAACGGAACAGAAGCAGGAAAACCATCCAAGGTGTGCCATTATTTTGATTTGTTTTGGATGAGTGTGCGCGTAGAGCACTCAGCTTCCTGGGGTATTTATACAACAACCATACAGATCTTCAGTAATGCAAGCAGATAATTATATACATAGAACAGGGAAATAATAATGATATGGTATACAGGCACTGTGCATAACAAACGATACGTTGGTTAATAAAAGAACATAACGTATGTCCCATGTATTCGCCAAAACAGATGGTATATACACACTCAGATCTATCATCTACGAGTAAAGAGAGCAGGCAAATATACATTTACAGAATGCTGGGGTTTCTGGATAATGACTCTTTCCGTAATTTGGATCTTCATATCTGAAGTCTACAAGAAAATCCTTTAAACATAGGCTGGTTTTGTCTCCAATCAAGATTAATTATATCTAAGCTGGGATCAAGAACACGTATAGGACATGTTATCCAGAATGTTCTGGACCTAGGGTTTTTTGCAGATAATGTGTCTTTCCGTAATTTGGATCTTTATACCTTAAAGTCTACTAGAAAATCATATAAATCTTATAAACCCAATAGGCTGGTTTTGCTTCCAATAAGGAATAATTATATTTTAGTAGGGATCAAGTATAAGTTACTATTTTATTATTACACAGAAAAGGGAAATCTTTTTTAAAAGTTTGGATAAAATGGAGTCTATGGGAGAAGGCCTTTTCGTAATTCAGAGCTTTCTGGATAACAGGTTTCCGGATAACGGCTTCTATACCTGTCCAAGCTACTATTTTATTATTACAGGAAAAAAAGAAATAGTTTTTAAAAATGTGGATTATTCCTATAAAATGGAGTCTACGGGAGATAGCCTTCCTGTAATTTTGAGCTTTGTGGATAACGGGTTTACGGATAATGGATCCCATAGATCTCACACATACTCAACTTATCATAGACACAAAACTGACATATACATTATGACAGACTACCAAACACAGCAAATGACACCTATCACTCACCCAGAGAGCATACAATCTCACAAGCATCTTGCAGCAGGGCCTCAATTACATGATTTTACAGAAGCTCAAACATAATCACTTGCAACCTCACATCCTTCATTATACAAAGCTATGAACACATCATTATGTAGGGCAATACATACAGGATCATGCCTCACTTGCACTCCATGGACGATTCTGCCGCGATCCGACGCGCTGCGCAAATGCGCAGGCGTCACGTCGGATGCGACGGAAATAAGGTAAGTAATTCTATTTTCGGAGCCCCACTTACATAATCTTCATCGGAGCACCACTTACATTATCATAGGAACCCCACTTACATCATTATAGGAGCCCCACTTACATCATCATCGGAGCCCCACTTACATCATCATAGGAGCCCCACTAACATCATCAAAGGAACCCCACTTACATCATCATCGGAGCCTCACTTAAATCATCATCATCGGAGCCTCACTTACATCATCATCATCGGAGCCTCACTTACATCATCATCATCGGAGCCTCACTTACATCATCATCATCGGAGCCTCACTTACATCATCATCGGAGCCTCACTTACATCATCATCATCATCGGAGCCTCACTTACATCATCATCATCATCGGAGCCTCACTTACATCATCATCATCATCGGAGCCTCACTTACATCATCATCATCGGAGCCTCACTTACAACATCTTCATCATCGGAGCCTCACTTACAACATCATCATCATCAGAGCCTCACTTGAATCATCATCATCATCGGAGCCTCAGTTAAATCATCATCATCGGAGCCTCACTTACATCATCATCGGAGCCTCACTTACATCATCATCATCGGAGCCTCACTTACATCATCATCATCATCATCATCGGAGCCTCACTTACATCATCATCATCGGAGCCTCACTTACATCATCATCGGAGCCTCACTTACATCATCAGAGCATCACTTACATCATCATCATCAGAGCCTCACTTACATCATCATCATCATCAGAGCCTCACTTACATCATGATCGGAGCCTCACTTACATCATCATACAGAGCTACACTTGCCTATCTTCATGGTCATTCTCTACAGACATCACCATACAAAACTTTACTTACATCATCATAATGAGCTTTGCAAACATCATCATATGGATCCCATTTACATCATCAATATACAAAGCATCAAATACGCCACTAACATCATCACACAAATGCATACATCATCTTATGAAGCTCCACTTAGCTCATCAATATTCAGAGCAACATCATCATACAAAACCTCACTTACAATTATCATACAAAGATCATGGAGCTTAGCATATACCATACAGATACAAAACCTCATACCCGCCATCATACAGAGCCTCACATCAAGCAGGGGATTATTTTGCAACAATCATTCACTTTTAATAGTAAGAACAGAGGAAAAAATGACATTAAATTCAACACTAAACTTGTTTTATTTCAGGCACTTTCTGAATCAGTAGGCTGTGCGCTGAACTATAACACTCAGGAATGAATTGTATTCGACTACGTAAGGCAAATTCACACACTCAACTGCTCTGAGAAACGTTATCAGCTCTCCCCTGACAGCCCAGAAAGGGTTAATAACTGAAAAAACATCCACGAAGGTTCACACACAACATGGAAATACACAAATACCAAAGGTACTGAATTCACACAAATGATCTGACAGTTACCCGACAGACATTATCACGTAACATACATACGAGACATGATTATAAAGGAATGCTCACACATGGAAGCACAAATAATGTCTCACACACACATATCTCCCAGGTGATTATACAGATTATAATATTATGATCACAGATGTGTATCACACGTGTCCGATCACTTACCACATATCACACACAAAAATCAGAGTTCCAAACACAAACAACGTGTCACATACAAAGTACCGCACTACAGCAATGTCATCCAGACATTCACACGTTACCACAGAGTAACTTAGACATATCTGAAACAAGGGACTCTCACACACAAGAGTATGTCACAGACTGTCTCACACACAGAGTATCTCAGACTGTCTCACACACAAAAGTATCTCAGACTGTCTCACACACAAGAGTATCTCAGACTGTCTCACACACAAGAGTATCTCAGACTGTCTCACACACAAGAGTATCTCAGACTGTCTCACACACAAGAGTATGTCACAGACTGTCTCACACACAGAGTATCTCAGACTGTCTCACACACAGAGTATCTCAGACTGTCTCACACACAAGAGTATGTCACAGACTGTCTCACACACAGAGTATCTCAGACTGTCTCACACACAAAAGTATCTCAGACTGTCTCACACACAAGAGTATCTCAGACTGTCTCACACACAAGAGTATCTCAGACTGTCTCACACACAAGAGTATCTCAGACTGTCTCACACACAAGAGTATCTCAGACTGTCTCACACACAAGAGTATGTCACAGACTGTCTCACACACAGAGTATCTCAGACTGTCTCACACACAAGAGTATCTCAGACTGTCTCACACACAAGAGTATCTCAGACTGTCTCACACACAAGAGTATCTCAGACTGTCTCACACACAAGAGTATGTCACAGACTGTCTCACACACAAGAGTATGTCACAGACTGTCTCACACACAAGAGTATGTCACAGACTGTCTCACACACAGAGTATCTCAGACTGTCTCACACACAAGAGTATCTCAGACTGTCTCACACACAAGAGTATCTCAGACTGTCTCACACACAAGAGTATCTCAGACTGTCTCACACACAAGAGTATCTCAGACTGTCTCACACACAAGAGTATCACAGACTGTCTCACACACAAGAGTATGTCACAGACTGTCTCACACACAGAGTATCTCAGACTGTCTCACACACAAGAGTATCAGAGTCTGTCTCACACACAGAGTATCTCAGACTGTTTCACGCACAGAGTATCTCAGACTGTCTCACACACAAGAGTATCAGAGTCTGTCTCACACACAAGACTATGTCACAGACTGTCTCAAGCCTCTCTCACATACACACAGAGTATGACACATTTACACACAGGATTACACATATACTTCAGCAGAGTGCCACCAATCATTTCATGTAGAGTACATTGTCCCTGTCACACACAGACACACACACAGTATCGCACGTCTCAGACCAACACACAGTTTATTACAAACATAAATGGCCAGTGTGACAAATTATCACACAGTATCATTTTCTCTCTCTCACACACACAGGATCTCACATAAGAGTAAGTCACACAGAGAAACACACACAGTGTCACAAGCATAAATGGTCACCGACATGTGTCACATATTCTCAGGGTATCCTCACACACACACACATATATATATATATAAAGAGTATGTCACACACAAGTAGAATAGAGTGCCCCTAACAAACACAGAGTATCACACACACATAACTGCTCACAGTGGGTATCAAACACACAAGGAGTTTCTCACACAGTGTCACACACATACAAAAGAGACAGAAAGAGAGCCAGTCCATAGACAGCCCATGCTGATGATGATGCGGCGGATCACATACATGTCAGGCTGCAGTAGTGCGAGGTGCTCCCCCCGCAGTCAGTGGTAGAGTCTGTCCGTGAGTCCCACACTGCCCTGTCCTGCGCCTTCGGAGCTGCCGCCGGCCTCACTCTCTCTCCTGTTGTCCCTCAGCTCTGCTGCCCGCTGACTGGCTCATCCCCACGGACTCTCCCAGCCGCACACAGCCGGACTCTGTCTCTCTCTGTCTCTTTCTCTATGGCGCCCTCACTCACTCACTCTCCTCCTCCGACACAAGTAGCAGTAGTAGCACGCCTATGCGGGGACGCGCGGCGCGGTCACACTCCCTAACCCTAGCCTGGCGCGCACACATTGAGCGCGGCCCCGAAACGAGGAAGCGTCTCACTAAGTGACTTCCTGAGCCCTTGCACATCGCGCGGCATGAGTATGAGGCACTCTGTGTGGTACTACTTCTTTTATTCCCCCCTCTCGCCGTCTGCAATGGACCCTTCCTGCATCACCTTCATTCTTTTATTCCCCCTCCCCCATCTCTACAGCTGGGAGTGCCCTGTAGCATTACTCTGATTCAACTGGGGCTCCCTGTACTCCCCTCATCTGGGAAACTGAGCTTGCAATCACCTTCCCTTCTATTAGCTGCAGGGCTTGGCCTGGAGGAATCCAACAGACAGTGCTGGGAGGGGAGGCCACTATGGAATAGGGGGGTTTCTCTGAGGTACAGAGCGCAGGAACATTAGGACATCAGTTAGTGGACCCTGTAAATGAAGAGTGGAAGAGGCCGAATTCACAGAGAAGTCCCCACAAGAAAAACAAGTTAGCCTGGGAAATTAAGGGCCTGTTCCCCTTTAAATGAACTGTATAATGTAGAGAGTGATATTCTGAGACAATTTCCAATTGGTTTTCATTGTTATAGCTTTTTATTCAGCAGCTCTCCAGTTTGCAATTTGGTTGCTAGGGTCCAAATTCCCCTAGCAACCATGCACTGATTTCAACAAGAGACTGGAATATGAATAGGAGAGGCCTGAATAGAAAGAGGAGTAATTAACAATAACAATACATTTGTAGCCTTACAGAGCATTTGTTTTTTTAACTGGGGTCAGTGACCCCCCCCCCCATTTCAAAGATGAGAAGGCAAATAATTAAAAAACTTTAACAAATCAATAATGAAAAACCAATTGAACAGTTGCTTACAATTGGCCATTGCTAAAAATTAACTTAAAGGTTAGCCACCCCTTTAGGGTCAGGGCGCACACTCAGATTCGGGGAGATTAGTCGCCCGGCGACCGCCTCTCGTCGGCTAAAATGTAAATCGCCGGTAGGATGACACTCAGAGCGATTGGTTTACCGAAGTTGCCTGAAGGTTCCTTGTAAAGGCAACTTAGGGCGTCTTCGGAAAACGAAGCGATCCAAGTGCCATCCCGCCGGAAATTTATATTCTAGCCGTTCGCCCCGAGGAAGAGAATATTTGTCACCAGGCGACTAATCTCCCTGAATCTGATCATGTGCCCTGACCCTAAAGCATTGTAGGCTTAGTGTAGATGCTTTTGGTAGACACTATAGAGCTATCTATATCTATAATCACATGTAATACCTCCAGTGATTTTACCTTTAGTTCTCCTTTAAGTCGGCAGCATAACCTGTTGTAGTGTTCATGGTACTGGTAAGGTGCAAGCCAGAACTCAAAGACAATAACACGGTTTCTCTGCCATGTTTGCCTCCGTGACTGGACCTGATTGGGAAGCCTCTTGGGGATTTTTGCTTCTGAGGAAGTGGTTAAACACCATGAAATGCATTAAAGGGGAACTATCGCAGAAATTAAAATTTAATATAAGCTCCCTCATACTGAAATAAGAAACTTTCTAAATACAATCAATTAACAATTCTGCATTGTATCTAAAAAAATTAAGTTTATATTCACTATCCCTCTCAGCATCTGTTTCTCTTCATTCTCTCTTCATGCAGCAGTTAGGTGTCAGATGAATGATCCAATATATCTTATGGGGGGGGGCTTCCTTTCCTAGCATATGTATTAAGGTGGCCATACAAAAGGAGATCCGCTCATTTGGTGATGTCACCAAACTAGCGGATCTCTCCCCGATATGCCCACATTGAGGTGGCCGATACCGGGCTGATCCGACCATGGGCCCTAGGGCCTAACGATCGGATCACAATGGAGGCGATAAGGGCAGTCGGATCGCGGGACTGCATCGACGAACAGATGTGGTCGCGATTAGACAGGATTTTTTACCCTGGCCGACTTTCGGACAGGTATAGATCGGGAAGCCCGTGATTGTTTTTAAAAGGTAAATAAAATAGATGTTCTATGCAGCATACATTCTGGTGCTCTTTTAACTATTTTTTCTTGTGGATTGTGTAGGTATTTGGAGAGCTGGTTCCATAAGAAAGATCAGCACGTGGAGTGTAATCAGGAGGTACAGGAAGCCCATGTGATATGAAGATGCCGTTTCACTTCTTGCAGTCAGGACTTTATCCGTGTGCATGGAGGATCTGCATCTGCCCAGGGTGTAGTATAACCCTTATGTGATTGTGCAGTCAGAGGATGAGGGTGGTGAAAATCAGAGGGTGCTGCAGATAGGACTTTAGCCATGTGCATTTGGCTAGGATGTAGTATACATATATAACCAGGGCCACCATCAGAATTCGTGGGGCCCAACACAACATTTTCAGGGCCCCTACAAGTAAAAAAGAAAACATTGGTGGTGTGGCCCCTATACAAGTTAAAAAAAACATTGGTGGCCAGGGACTGGTAAAAAAAACCCTGTAACTTTCTAGCCCCCCCCCCCCAAGTTCAACAAAACATTTGTGGCCACCCCCCTCAAGTTAAAATAAAACTGCTGCCAGGGCCCCCCAAGTTAAAAAAAAATATATCAGCAGCCAAGCCCCCCCCCCAAGTTAGAAAAAAAGTTTGGCCAAAGTTTCAAAAAAAAAAAACGGTGTAGAGCTTGTCTCCTACTTACGCGCAACTTGGCTCTAACTCCGCTCCTATCTTCTGTGCAACTCAGCTCCTAACTTTGGTGCAACTCGGCTCCTATTTCCGCACAACTCGACTCCTACTTCCTCAAAACTCGGCTCCTACTTCTGCGCACCTCGGCTCCTACTTCATCAATTCAAGGGGGCACAGCTTATCCAGAAAATTCAGCACAGCCAAACCCCCATTAACATATAGAAGCCATCTGGCCCGGAACAATGCCCCCCCCCCCCCGTGCCTCCCTGATGGCGGTCCTGTATATAACCCTTATGTGTTTGTGTAATGAGGGGATGAGGGTGATGGAAAGATGACTTGGACTACATTGCTCTACTGGAACACCAGTGGTAATAAGTACACCTTTCTAACAAAAGCAGAGTTGTGGTCAGTATCTAAAATATTTCACCATTTTGTGTCTGGAGGGATGACGGGTGGTTAAGTTTCACCCCAGATACAATATCTCACTGGTGGACACTTAAAGAATGTTTAATGGTATGATTTAACCATGAAGTGGAACAGGGACAGACCGTTTCCATTAATATGAATGAATCAAATGGGTTAGGTTAATAATGACGCGTTTCTGCACCAGCCAAAATGTTCCAGATAAGACCATTACTAATAACCTTGTGCGACAAAGTACATTTACTAAAAAATGACTGTAAAAAAACATTTATTGGTTGCAGATAATTTAAAGCAGAAAACCAAAAGGTTCATAGCACACCAAAAGGTACATCTTAGTGCCACATGGTCCTCATACCCTTCCCTCTTACACATTTTGCGCCATTGGGTTCTCCTATTCTGATGAAGTGCCCCCAATGGTGTGAAAAGCATAAAGAGGGCAGAGCTTGATGACTACGTGGCACTAGGATGCACCTTTTGTCGCCGTGGTATAAGCCTAAAATCTGATTTAGATTTTTGAGATTTATCATACTCTTGCCCTTTAAGAACTCAAATTAGACTATTCTCCACCTAAAACCTGCGGAATTGCTGTCAAGGGAGAGGTCCAGGGATCAATTTGGTGATGTTTGCAGCCTTCCTGACATTCAAGGTTTTTTTGGAACAAAAACTTGAATCAAATTCGATTCGAGTTTTCGGGTCGATCCTATTCACCCGAGTTTAGAATTTCGAGTTTATAGGAGTTTTTAAAAACTCCATTGAATCTGAAATTCGACCCTTGATAAATGTGCCTCTTCGTGTTGACTGCTGCTAGTGGGCTATAGCAGCCACAAACAGCACCAACGTGATCCAAAAGCTCTTTGATGCACGTCTGATTAAGAGAGACAATTCTATTTTATCTAAAAGCTTTTGGGCACGTTATGGGGTCATTTTGGGATCTCATCACTGCTAAAAGGTTAGAGATCAATTAACTGGTCAATAGACAGCTTGGCCTTCATTGACTGAAAGGCACATTTCAGGACTGTTTCCCAAATTGCCACCAGCTGACCCAAAAGCATCAGCTTGTTCTTCTTATGTACACACAAGAGCACCGTCTCATGAAGGGAATCTCCCTTAAGCATGATATTCCTACATCAAGGCATGTGTCTCATGGATTTCCTTTTTAAAGGAACAGTAACATCAAAAAATTAAAGTAATAAAAATATAATGTAGTGTTGCCCTGCACTGGTAAAACTGGTGTGTTTGCTTCAGAAACACTACTATAGTTTATATAAACAAGCTGCTGTGTAGCCATGGGGGCAGCCATTCAAGCACAGGATACACAGTAGATAAAAGATAAGTACTGTTATAGTTTATATAAACAAGCTACTGTGTAGCCATGAGGGCAGTCATTCAAGCATAGGATACACAGTAGATAACAGATAAGTACTACTATAGTTTATATAAACAAGCTGTTGTGTAGCCATAGGGGCAGCCATTCAAGCACAGGATACACAGTAGATAACAGATAAGTACTACTATAGTTTATATAAATAAGCTGCTGTGTAGCCATGGGGGTAGCCATTCAAGCACAGGATACACAGTAGATAACAGATAAGTACTACTATAGTTTATATAAACAAGCTGCTGTGTAGCCATGGGGGCAGCCATTCAAGCACAGGATACACAGTAAATAACATATAAGTACTACTATCGTTCATATAAATAAGCTGCTGTGTAGCAATGGGGGCAGCCATGCAAAGGAGGAAAGGCTCAGGTTACACAGCAGATAGCAGATACGCTCTGTAGAAAATAATATCTGTTATCCATATTTAACCTGTGCCATAAGACTTTTTTCAATTTCCACCATTGCTACACAGCAGCTTATCTATATAAACAATAGTAGAGTTTCTGAAGCAAACACACCAGTTTTACCAGTGCAGGGCAACAGTATATGATATTTCCATTACGTTAAAGGGGTTGTTCACCTATGAGTTAGCTTTTAGTATGATGCAGAGAGTGATATTCTGAAACAATTTGCTATTGGTTTTCACTTTTTATGATTTGTGGCGTTTGAGTTATTTAGCTTTTTATTCAGCAGCTCTCCCATTTGCAATTTCAGCTATCTGGTTGCTAGGGTCCTAATTATCCTAGCAACCATGCATTGATTTGAACAAGAGACTGGAATATGAATAGGAGAGGCTTGAACAGAAAGATGAGTAATAAAACTGCTGCATGAAGACAGAATGAAGAGAAACAGATGCTGAGAGAGGGACAGTGAACATAAACATGTTTATTTCAGAAACAATGCAGAATTTTTAATTGATTGTATTCAGAAAGTTTCCTATTTCAGTATGCTAAAACGTATATTAAATTTAGATTTTTCGCAGTGGTTCCCCTTTAAGAATTATTTCAACTCATGACCTTTTATCTCACCTTGTTTTCTTAACATGCATCTTATTTTTTTGGATTTAGATCTAACTGGAAATAATCCCACCTACGAATTTTCTTATAACCATCTCTTCTTATAACCTTCCCATGCAAAAAACTCAGATCCATAAAACTGACATCCTGAAATATTAGTTTTCTAACGAATTGGCTTCTTTGAAAGCAGTGCGGTCTGCAGCATACACCTAAATTAACTGCTAATTAGGCATGCGGGATGAAAATTGTATATATAATTTTTAACCAAAAATAAATCTTTTTGTTAACAATACACAACATGCTTTTTTATGTTTTGGGTACTTATATCTCAATGTTGCTGTGTCGTTTAATCATAGATAAATGTAAGCAGTACCAGCTCACGCTCCAGTTGTGCCAGACTTAAAGGAAAGTCATTGACGTATTGCTGAATCCAGAGAGGAATAAGACACGTCTGTAAGGGAACCCACATTGAAATCTGGGACACGGTAATTACCAAGCCCTCTGAGAAATCAGTCATACCTATTAGCAAAGCCACAGACGACTCAGGCAGGCAGCTGTTCCCCCATCCTCAGTGATGCAACAAATACAGTTATTTAAACTCTAAGAATTGTTAGATGTGCAAAACTAGTCTGTTATTAACTGGGAAATACACATAATTGCTATAGAATCCCTTAAAGGGGAGGTTTTTCAATCTGATCTCAGTGAATAGGGATTGTGCTGAAGATATCAGAAATATGTATGTTTTTCTTATTTTTTTCACCATCTCTCCCTACTATACCTGCTGTCCCACAGTCACACTCCCTTCCCAGAGACTATTATCCACTGTTACTATAGGCACCATCTCTCCCTACTATACCTGCTATCCCACAGTCACACTCCCTTCCCAGAGACTATTATCCACTGTTACTAAAGACACCATCTCTCCCTACTATACCTGCTATCCCACAGTCACACTCCCTTCCCAGAGACTATTATCCACTGTTACTATAGGCACCATCTGTCCCTACTATACCTGCTATCCCACAGTCACACTCCCTTCCCAGAGACTATTATCCCACTGTTACTATAGGCACCATCTCTCCCTACTATACCTGCTATCCCACAGTCACACTCCCTTCCCAGAGACTATTATCCACTGTTACTATAGGCACCATCTGTCCCTACTATACCTGCTATCCCACAGTCACACTCCCTTCCCAGAGACTATTATCCCACTGTTACTATAGGCACCATCTCTCCCTACTATACCTGCTATCCCACAGTCACACTCCCTTCCCAGAGACTATTATCCCACTATTACTATAGGCCCCATCTCTCCCTACTATCTCCCTACTATACCTGCTATCCCACAGTCACACTCCCTTCCCAGAGACTATTATCCCACTGTTACTATAGGCACCATCTCTCCCTACTATACCTGCTATCCCACAGTCACACTTCCTTCCCAGAGACTATTATCCCACTGCTACTAAAAGGCATCATCTCTCCCTACAATACCTACTATTTTCCTTTCTATGAATGTTGCTTTATGTGGCCCTTCTATGATTGGTGTCAAGGGCAGTAACCCCTTATAAAAAATAGTGCCTGGTTCTGGTACCACTAACATTAGTCGTGATGGTACAAGAGATACTATATGGAAGTAGGAACAACATATTTGACGTTAGGAATGCTGTTAGAGCCTGAGCAAGGGCTCAACGTTCAGCACATAATATCCTGTTACAGACCAGGCAGACCTGCTTTGAATTGAACCCATGCATAACATTTCTCTTAAGAGTGATCCCTTAGTGTAAGGTTGGCTGCGCCGGGATTCAGAGATAAATTCACTCAACTGCAGATGTTGCTGCTCGATGTGTCACAAGGTAACAAATGTGCTGAGCCCATTGGAATTATTTTCCCAGCCAGGAAGCGATATTATGAGGACTCAATGGAAATTCTAATGGATGTTGTTGTTCATTTGTTTTTCTCATTTTCTAGCATTTCTGTGAGACTATAGCAAAACTGCAAGTGACACCAGTGAAAAACAAGCAGGTCTTGACTCAGAGATGTTACATTCTTTCCATCCCACAGATATTTTTCCTTCTGTTTTCCATTTTCTAGGGCTGGGATTCACAACTGCTACTGCAGGGCTGTGGAGTCGGTCCATAAATCCTTCGACTCCGACTCCTCGGTTTATGGTACCCCCTGCTCCAACTCCTCTGTTTTTAAAGGAAGAGCAACACCAAAACTGAAAGTCTATCAAAGTACTTAAAATATAGTGTACTGATGCTCTGCACTGGTAAAAGCTGTGTAGCCATGGGGTAGCCATTCAAGCTGGAAGTAGACGAAATGGCACAGGTTAAATAGCACATAACAGATGAAACACCATTGTATTGGACATAGCTTATCTGTTATGTGCTATGTAACCAGAGACTTTTTTCCAACTTGAATGGCCGCCCCCATGGCTACACAGTAGTTTATTTATATAAACTATAGTAGTGTTTCTGAAGTTTTTACCAGTGCACGCTAAAGGTAAGTTGTATGCTAATTACTTTAAAATGCTTTCATTTTTTGGTGGTACTGTTCCTAATGTATTTTCCATGTTATTCCATGGCATTTTATCGCTGCCAAAGCTCATAAATATAAACCACATCCTTTGGTAATCCTAAATACAAATCAAAGTTAAACTACATATTGGAAAACTTATATATTAATTGGACCTGGCATATAGCTGTAGAATAGTTGTTAAACACAATCCAAATTTAACTAATGTATTGTTCTTAGAAACAGAATTGCTTCTGTCATATCATACTTCAGAAGCTCTTAAATCTGATTTGATTATTTTCAGTTATTTGGAGTCGGAGTCAGTTTTTTTGTCTACTCTGACTCCACAGCTCTGTGTTATGAAACCACAACTCACAACATCCTCTCACTCAACATAGGGAGATACATTTTGATGTAAAACAAGCTGGAGGCATGAACACAATCCAATGCTGATTCTATTGTTATTGGTAACTGTTTTTTTAATAATGGAACTGTGAATTCTCTGGCTAAAAGCTGATCTGGTTCTATGAAAAAACTAGTGCTTTGACTACAAGCTGGTCTAGCTCTGTGAATGTCCTGTTGCTCTGATTATAAGCTGGTCTAGCTTTGATCTGACTGCAAGAGTCGGACTAGGGTTGAGAATATTCTAGTGCTTTGACAACAAGTTGGTCTAGATCTGTTAATGTTCTAGTGATCTGACTACAAGTGTTGGACTTGTGTTGAGAATGTTCTAGTGCTTTGACAACAAATTGGTCTAGCTCTATTAATGTTCTACTGATCTGACTCCATGTTGGTCTAGCTCTGTAAATGTTCTAATGATTGGACTACAAGCGTTAAGTTGACCATACATGGACAGATATTGGATGACTACTGGACATCTCTTGCATGAATATCCTCTCGCCCTATGTATAAAGCTGGCCATTCACTTACACTATAAGTTCCGCTTGATTGGCATAGAAGCAGATTTTTCTCCCACTATTTGTCCACCAAAGGTCTAAATCCGATCTTTCGGTTTTAACAATCGGATTACAATAACAATTCAACCAGCTAGCATGGACTTTGATCAGATTGAGAAAAGCAAACCTGCATGATTAACATCTGGCCAATTTTCAACTAGATATTGGTCGGATGGGCCCATTGGAGGGTCCCATACATTGGCAGATAAGCTGCTGAATCTTCTAAAGGACCTTGACAAACTGGCAATCTGGGCAGCTAAGTGGCAAATGAGATTTAATGTTGATAAATGTATAGTCATGCACCTGGGATGTAAAAATATCCAAATCACTGATACCCTTAATGGGACTGCACTAGGCAAATCCATTATAGAAAAGGACCTTGGAGTCCTTGTAGATGATAAACTTGGTTGAGCAAGCAATGCCAGTCAGCAGCATCAAGGGCAAATAAAGTCTTGAGCTGTATTAAAAGGGGCATAGAGTCACGGGAGGAGGGGGTCATTCTTCCACTGTATAGAGCACTGGTAAGGCCCCATCTAGAATATGCCGTACAGTTTTGGTCTCCATCACTCAAACAGGACATTATTGTATTAGAGAGGGTACAGAGAAGGGCAACTAAGCTGGTAAAAGATATGGAAAATCTTAGCTATGAGGAAAGACTGGCCAAATTGGGGATGTTCACACTGGAGAAGAGGCGCTTAAGGGGAGATATGATAACTATGTATAAATATATAAGGGGATCATATAATAATCTCTCTAATGCTTTATTTACCAGTAGGTCTTTCCATCTGACACAAGGTCACCCATTCCGATTAGAAGAAAAGAGGTTCAGGCTAAATATTCGGAGGGGGTTTGTTACAGTGAGAGCTGTGAAGATGTGGAATTGTCTCCCTGAATCAGTGGTACAGGCTGATACATTAGATAGGTATAAGAAGGGGTTGGATGGTGTTTAGCAAGTGAGGGAATACAGGGATATGGGAGATAGCTCATAGTCCAAGTTGATCCAGGGACTGGTCCGATTGCCATTTTGCTGAATAAAAAGCTAAATAACCATAAAAAAACTACAAATAATAAAAAAATGAAAACCAATTGCAAATTGTCTCAGAATATCACTCTCTGCATTATACTAAAAGTTAATTTAAAAGGAAACAACCTCATTAATGGATTTTAAAGGTTGAAGGGGAGTGTTTATATATTGGTAATCTAATTATCTGTTTGTCACAAAAAATAAACATGGAGTAGCTTCAAGTTGGCCATTGTTTATCCCAAAAAATATCAAAAACTGATTAAAACAATAAGCAAAAAAGGGGTATACCACCCCAAACAACAAATATGGATAGAAATACTGAAGCTTAGGGGGGTCATTGCAAATAAACATGCCAAAAAAAGGTTGATGTCCTATAAGCTGATGCTACAAGGTTGATTATTGAATTCTGACGCAGAATGCACCTTGTTCTGAGCTGCTATGAAATGAGAATCTGTATTACAAGTAAATACTAATCAGCCTTATATTGTGCCATTTCTATTCTATGTGTACTGTATATTGTGAGTGGGTCCCCAAGCTCAGTAAGTGACAGCAGCACAGAGCATGTGCAGTGAATCAGCAGAAAAGAAGAAGATGAGCTACTGGGGCATCTTTGGAGACACAGATCTTTACTGCTAAAGGGCTGTGGTTGCCTTGGGCTGGTACAGAAGCACAAAACATAATGTACAACATTTCTAGCTACTTCTTTAGTTAGGCTTTAGTTCTGCTTTAAGAAGCTCACAGTACCACATATTGCATTACTTTACATGTGATGGCCTCTCTGATGTAACCATATCCAGTTCATCATTTTATAGTCTGAATCATTCATTTCCTTAAGTACTTTGATTGATAGTTGCTGTACATTTTCAAGTATCTTGACTTTGCTGTGTCCTAGGAAGAGACACAAAATCGCTTCTTGCTGAAAAATTATTGATGGAAAATGGGAACCAGTTCTCTCTTTTTTTATTGTTAGCCTGAGATAAAGGGATCTACTAGTTGTTATTATTAGTGCAGGGGTTGTAGCCTACCATAGGCCAGTACTAAAATAACACCCTGACGTTATGAGGAAGGAAGATGATTGTGGCGAGAAACTGGTCTGTGCTCATAAGGTGGGAAACACAGTGGTCTGTACTAAGGGACTAGTCTGTGGTCTGTGTTTGATCTGTTGAAAGAGCTTGACCAATGCTATGATTTGTAGAAACCCCTAAGGAACAGATCTGTGGGAAGGCTGTTGTCTATGGATTTAAAAGACACTCATTATTCATGTATTATAAATTACAGTAGGGGGTACATTATCCCTTATAATACATGAGTGATACTCAGAGTTCCCTGTATAACTCAGCCTGCAGCCTTGTGCCTTTATATGGTCACAGAACCCTTCAGTGACTTCTAATATCCTTATCATTTACAGTAGGGGGTACATTATCCCTTATAATACAAGAGTGATACTCAAGTTCCCTGTATAACTCAGCCTGCAGCCTTGTGTCTTTATATGGTCACAGAACCCCTCAGTGACTTCTAATATCCTTATCATTTACAGTAGGGGGTACATTATCCCTTATAATACATAAGTGATACTCAGAGTTCCCTGTATAACTCAGCCTGCAGCTTTGTGCCTTTATATGGTCACAGAACCCCTCAGTGACTTCTAATATCCTTATTTACAGTGGGGAGTACATTATCCCTTATAATACACAAGTAATACTCAGAGTTCCCTGTATAACACAGCCTGCAACCATGTGCCTTTATATGGTCACATAACCCCTCAATGACTTCTATTATAGGTAGGGATGCACCGAATCCACTTTTTTGGATTCGGCCGAACCCCCGAATCCTTCATGAAAGATTCGGCCGAATACCGAACCGAATCCGAACCCTAATTTGCATATGCAAATTAGGGGCGGGAAGGGGAAAACATTTTTTACTTACTTGTTCTCTGACAAAAAGTCACGCAATTTCCCTCCCCGCCCCTAATTTGCATATGCAAATTAGGAGTCAGATTCGGTTCGGCCGGGTAGAAGGATTCGGCCGAATCCGAATCCTGCTGAAAAAGGCCGAATCCTGGCCGAATCCCGAACCGAATCCTGGATTCGGTGCATCCCTAATTATAGGGGATAATGTACCCCCTACTGTAAATAGGGTTGCCACCTTTTCTGGAAAAAAATACCGGCTTTCCTATATATTTACCTATTTCCCCCTATTAATAACATTGGAATCAGCCATCGTTTTTACCGGCCAGGCCAGTAAAATACCGGTCAGGTGGCAACCCTAACTGTAAATGATAAGGATATTAGAAGTCATTGAGGGGTTCTGTGACCATATAAAGGCACAAGGCTGCAGGCTGAGTTATACAGGGAACTCTGAGTATCACTCATGTATTATAAGGGATAATGTACCCCCTACTGTAAATGATAAGGATATTAGAAGTCACTGAGGGGTTGTTCTGTGACCATATAAAGGCACAAGGCTGCAGGCTGAGTTATACAGGGAACTCTGAGTATCACTCATGTATTATAAGGGATAATGTACCCCCTACTGTAAATGATAAGGATATTAGAAGTCACTGAGGGGTTCTGTGACCATATAAAGGCACAAGGCTGCAGGCTGAGTTATACAGGGAACTCTGAGTATCACTCATGTATTATAAGGGATGTACCCCCTACTAATAGATAATAATGTATCCTTAAATGATAAGGATTTTAAAACTCACCTGTTACATAAATAAGGATTTATGTTACAAGTTATTCATGAGTTTTGTGTATAATAGAATTGTTATACAGTGCATTATATGAAAAACACACAAACGCTGAGGTTCACGCCTGCTAATCTCTGTGGTTTTTTTTTTGTGTTTGCTGGTTACTTAGAGAAGGAAGAGCCTTGTGCTACAGAACGACTTTTGCAAATACAGCAGGTGATAATAGACTGTACATTCCATCCAAGGACATTGCAGAAAAGCCTGGGTCCCTGCATATAGCTGTTAAAAGATGCTGGGAGTTGCAGGTCAATAGCAGCTAAAGGGCATCATGTTGGACATCCCAGAGGTATATACTGGATATATGTGATAATTGTAACAATATGTCCTATATTCTGTAGTCCAAATGTCCCTGTGGTCCTCTCTTTTCTCCTGTTATATGTATTAACATTATCTATGCTATACATCTATATATATCACAACACCTTGTCTGGACGCTGTATAACCAGTAGCATAATGGCCCTGAAATTCTCCGTTTTTATAAACCCAATCTGGGGAGGGGAATGGGGCATCATGCAGACGTGAGTCACACAGAATGATGAAATAGAACAAGAGCTGGAGGGAAGCATAGAAGTAATGCTTGTGTCTTACCTACATCAAGAATCCTTGGCTGTTCCTCATTTAATGGATATTCCCAGCCATAAAGGTAAAATATACCCCATTACGTTATACACAGTATATTCCTTCTCTGTTTATTTGTATGATGGTATAGCTCATTCTTTTTTGGCATATATCTTGTTCGGTTGAAAGACCTGTCCCAAAATACATGGAAAGGTGGGTATGTATCTTGCACTGGTTCTGCAGTATTAGTATAAGAGTACCAAGTATCTGCATTGATAGGAATGTCATATGCTGAAGCTTTGCCAATAGATAGCATATTTAGCCATGTTGACAGTACTCGGAGGTATGAGAGCAGCTAGAAACAGCTATTGATGGTTGGCAGGCTTTCATGTGCATACCTCCCAACTGTCCTGTTTTTCATGGGACAGTCCTGGTTTTGACAGCTCAATCCGCTGTCCTGGATTGTTACTGAAATGTCCAGACTTTCTCTTTGATCTCCTGCACCAAACAGCCAGGAAAAGAAACAAAGTTTCTAAAACTTAATTGGCTTTTGGCAGAGAGCCCACAATACATGGCAGCTGCACTTCAATACTTTTGTAACAATTTAAGATAAGCAAAGAAACAATTTATGATAATCAGGTCTCTTGGGAAAACCGAGATTTGCAGCTTAAAGAGCAATGCGCCTTCATTACCAAAACTGTAGTAACACCAAACTACAGAAATGTGTTCCGGCTTTCATAACCTGGCAAAAGAGAACCAAGGCAGGACTCTCTGCCCTAGGCAATGTGCACACCTATCCAATGCACAATTCCAACCAATCAGATGTCTGCTTTCATCATTCTGTGGGTGTTCTACTAGTGAAAGCCAAATGCTGATTGATTGCTGTAGGATGTAGACAAAGCGATCCTATGTTTCTAAATCAACACCACATCAGTCAGCACAGGTATAAGTATTCTTGTGCACTCAAAGCTGTAAATTTGCTCCTAGCCCAGTAATTCTTCATATATGGGGTAGGGACAGAGCTTGAAGGAAATAGGCAGAGTTTGGGTGTATTGTGGGCGGAGCTTTGGCATAACCAAAAGGTAACCAGGGCAGATTAGGGGCAAGGCCAACAACACTTTGGGCGACCAGTGGGCTAATAATTGAGGCCCACGTGGGAGAGGGCCCTACTAACTTAACAGTATGATTACTGTTGGTGGCCTTGCTCTTGAATACAATAAAATGTTCTCCTACCATAAGGAATTCTGTTGTTTAACTAGTTTTTGGGTCATGAATCATATGTATTCCCGTGTAGTAAGCACAATTCAGCAGGAAAAGCTCCTAAGTTTGCTCATAGTCTGTACAGAGAGATCGTATAAAACTATAGCAGTATAGTTATTCTCCGGTACTAAGCACAATTCAGCAGGAACAGCCCCTAAGTTTTCCCATAGTCTGTACAGAGAGATCCCATAAAACTATTGCAACATAAGTATTCTCCTGTACTAAGCAAAATTCAGCAGGAACAGCCACTTAATTCTGCTCATAGTCTGTACAGAGAGATCCCATAAAACTATGGCAGCATAGGTATTCCCCTGTACAAAGCACAATTCAGCAGGAACAGCCCCTTAATTCTGCTCATAGCCGGTACAGAGAGAGATATAGTATACCCCTGTACTAAGCACAGGCAGATTTGAGGCTTTGTGGCCCTTTCACTGTTGTGTTGGGTCACAATTGTCTTTAACTAGTAATAACTTGAATTTATGGGACACAATATTATGTGCTTCAATTTCCATCTCATAAATAAACAGGTCAGACTTGTTTGCAAAGTCACAAATCCTTTTTATTTTATGGTTATATATGGCTGCATTTTATTTTATGACAAAAGACAATAAATCCCGATAATAACTGCTTTGCACAACACTAATCATTGCATCTGTATTGGGGAATCTATACTTCTGCCCAGGCAGAGGAGGATTAAAACTACCAGGGGCTGTTCTGACATGTCCTTACCAAAGCCGCACTATGTCATTGTAGCTGAACTAAAAGCCATTCAGGGATTTTCTACCATTATTCTATCTGCACCAGACTGGCCACAGCTAACTGCTAAGTGCTAATGATCATCAATATAACACAGGTATGGGACCTGTTATCCAGAATACTCGGGATATGGGGGTTTCTAGATAACAGATCTTTCCATTATTGGATCTTCATAACTTGAGTCTACTAGAAAATCATGTTAACATTAAATAAACCCAATAGGCTGGTTTTGCTTGCAATAAGGATTAATTATAAGGATTAATTATATCTTAGTTGGGATCAAGTACAAGATACTGTTTTATTATTAAAGAGAACAAGTGAAGCATTTTTAAAGGGATCTTGTCATTGGTTTTCAAAACGCACCAGTTAATAGTGTTACTGCAGCAGACTTCTGCACTGAAATCCATTTCTTAAAAGAGCAAACAAATTTTTTTATATTCAATTTTGAAATCTGACATGGGGCTAGACATTTTGTCAATTTCCCAGCTGCCCCGGTCATGTGACTTGTGCCTGCACTTTAGGAGAGAAATGCTTTCTGGCAGGCTGCTGTTTTTCCTTCTCAATGTAACTGAATGTGTCTCAGTGGGACATGGGTTTTTACTATTGAGTGCTGTTCTTAGATCTACCAGGCAGCTGTTATCTTGTGTTAGGGAGCTGTTATCTGGTTACCTTCCCATTGTTCTTTTGTTTGGCTGCTGGGAAGGGAAAGGGAGGGGGGTGATATCACTCCAACTTGCAGTACAGCAGTAAAGAGTGGTTGAAGTTTAGCAGAGCACAAGTCACATGACTTGGGGCAGCTGGGAAATTGACAATATGTCTAGCCCCATGTCAGATTTCAAAATTGAATATAAAAAAATTTGTTTGCTCTTTTAAGAAATGGATTTCAGTGCAGAAATTTGAATAAAAGTCGGAGACAGCCCTTTTGAAATTCAGAGCTTTCCAGCTAATGGGTTTCCAGATAATGGATCCCATACCTGTACCACCATAACATGGACTGTGAATAAAATCATCTAAAATGAAACCTGAAAACATGAAGAATGATCATTTTACAAATCATCTAATTTGCATAAAAAAAACTTTTTAAATGTTATCTAATTAGAGGGTGGGAGGCAAGCGTTGTGTAAAAATGAAAGTCTAACGTTCTTACTTGGCGACTCTCACAGGTACATGAGTCACGTTATTATTGCAGAGCAATTATCTTCAATGAACATTGGTATTTAGTGCTCAAAGTCATCTTCCATTAGAGCAGGTTTGGGCAACTCCCTAGCCCTACAAACACTTACAGATATACAGTACATAAACATACGTATAGGCAAACAGTAAAAAACATCCTTTCAGTCTTGTCTTATAATTTGGCCTTATTTGTTTTTTGTCATTTGCATCTGGAATGTAAATATGACATCACAGACATGACAATAGCACCTTGATTACATCAGAGTTGTACAATAAAGCAACTGGCATTTAGGTTTTAGTCCTTCTGTCTAATGGGTTGTTTACCTTTAAATTAAAGCTATATAATACAAAAACTATAAAAAAATGAAGGCTTAGAATCAGCCATATATGCTATAGCATACTAAAAATTAACTTAAAGGTGAACCACCCCTTTAATGAACTGCACAACAATCAATCTCGTTACAGTAGCGGAAAGGTTGTCTCCTAAAGACTCAATTTTATCCAAATAATCCACATTTTTAAAAATGATTTCTTTTTTCTATGTAATAATAAAACAGTCGCTTGTACTTGATCCAAACTAAGATATAATTAATCCTTATTGGAGGCAAAACCAGCCTATTGGGTTTATTTAATGTTTACATGATTTTCTAGTAGGCTTAAAGTATGAAGATCCGTTATCTGGGAAACCCCAGGTCCCAAGCATTCTGGATAACAGGTCCCATACCTGTATACATCTATTACACATTTAGGGACAGATTCATTAAGGTTCCAGTTGTGTTTTCAATATATAGATAGGTATGCACACTCAAAAGAAGGCAAGTATGGTATATTTAAAATAAAGTTTTACTTGTTTATGCAAATAATACACACAAAGCCACAATAGTAGGCCTGTATAATACAATACATAAGCTTACATGGTATATACCTAACGTTTAAACATAGCCACAATTACATAACAGTAAACAGTAAGTATTACAATTATACAGCAAGGAGCAGATACACCTACCACCAGTTGTGTTTTCCACAGAAATTCGAGTTGCATTTTTTGTTCAAAACTCACATTTTCGAGTTAGAAATAAACAAAATCTTTTTTAATTCTTTTATAAAACTCGAATGTTTTGAGATTTATTATACCCCGACCCTGGAAATAGTTCAAATCAGAAAATACACCATCTAAAACTAGGGATGGCCGAATTTGACCCGTTTAGTTTTGCCAAAAACTCGCCGCCAGTGAAATGTCGCAGACACCCAAAAAAGTTTTGACGCACGCCGCCAAGGTCATGTAGAAGTCAATGGTAGAGGTCCCTTGAACCATTTGAAGAGGTTAACAGCCTGCATGATGTCTCAGTTTTTTTTTTTGTAGGGTTTTTCCCGAAAACTCAATCAATTCAAGTGTTCGGGTATCTCAAACTCGCAGAATCTGTTTTTTCCCTTTCAAGTTTTTTCTTAAAGGAGAAGGAATACCATTTCACACTTGGGGTGCCAAAAGTAAGGCACCCCCAGTTGATTACTTTTACTTACCTGACACCCCGGACTGGTGCTCCTATCAGCAGAAAACCACTCTAGCGAGCGCCACGGAACGTTCACCTTCCTTCTTCTTCGGTTTTACAAATTTCCCGGGGCAGACGCATGCGCAGTAGAATGAAATAGCGGCTTTTTCTTTAAAAATCGGCTTTTCACTCTATTGCAGTTGCACAGCCGCAAGAAGACCCAAAGAAGCAGGAAGAGGATCGCTTTGTGGTGCTTACTAGAAGAAACCTGGGCCGGTGCCGTTTTCTGCTTATAGGAGCACCGGCCCGGGGTGTCAGGTAAATAAATGGTGTGTAAAATGGTATTCCTTCTCCTTTAAATAAAAAAAACATTCGAGTTGTGAGTTAATTCGAGGTATAAAAAACTTTTAACACTCGACCTTTGATAAATAACCCCCTTAGAGTCGTTTTAAAGTGATTTGGAAATGTAACTGCTTTTGAAAACAATTTCTGCACTCCTGGTTCTGACTCCTTGAAACAATGCCGCAGGCCTGGAAGAGAAGTGACTTCTGTTGCGTTGTTTCAGGAGTCGGAACCAGAAAACATAAAGGGATAAATACTGGTTTCAAAAGCAATTACATTTTGAAACAACTTTCAAACCGTTAAAATATTGACCTTCTGTATAATGGAAAGTCCACGAGAATGTATATATAAGAATGAATGTTATTAAAGGAAGCAGGCTGAACTGCGGCACCTAATTGGTTAAATTTGCTAATGGCAAGCATATGTTGCCCAGCGTAATAAGTGAAGGCCTGATATAAATACTAGTACTAAAGGCCAGATGAGTTCAATGAAACCTGGTTTCTCCTTCCAAGTCTTTTTTCTCTCTTTGTCTCCTACACTGATTCCTGTTAAAGCTATTTTGGCCACTCATCTCATGATAAATGCAGCGGCGAGCGTTATAATTGAAACCAGGTTGTGCCGTGCGTTGCATATGCTGGGAATCAGGCTTGGAAGTATAGGGGTGGATCATCTCAGTTTGCCCATAGGAACGGTGCCAGATAAGGGTATGTGACATTGCTCCACAAGCAAAATGAGGAGAGCCTAAACGAGCTTCAAATGAAAACAGATTGGCTGTAATGTCACATGTTGAATTCCCTGACTCATCGGTTCCTGTTTTTATGGAGTGCGCTCATGTGTTGAGTGGTGAGCTATTGAAACATAATATTCCCGCAGTCCAGCTGCATCCTTTATAAACACCTATAATGTCCAGAGAGAGACACAAAGTGAGCCTGATCTGTGCATGAGACAGCGCCTTGCTCAATGTGTGCGGCCCGGAGGCCCCGATGTAAGAGCTGAGAATTGTGTGAACCCATAGTAATTCTCACCTTAAGAACTGATTCAAAGACTCTATCTCCAATGACTTTAGGCTGATCACCTGATTACAGGAGAACTAAAGCTTAACTAAAGAAATGTTGTACATTATGTTTTGTGCTTCTGTACCAGCCCAAGGCAACCACAGCCCTTTAGCAATAAAGATCTGTGTCTCCAAAGATGCCCCAGTAGCTCCCCATCTTCTTTTCTGCTGATTCACTGCACATGCTCTGTGCTGCTGTCACTTACTGAGCTTAGGGACCCACTCACAATATACAGTACACATAGAATAGAAATGGCACAATATAAGGCTGATTAGTAATTAATACAGATAATTACTACATGGCAGCACAGAAACCAGTGCAATTAGCATCAGAATTTAATAATCAGCCCTGTAGCATCAGCTTACAGACCAAACTAATTGTCTGCTGGATAATTAGTGACGACCCCTAGGGCAGGACTAAACAGGCAATTCCGACGCGCTGCGCAAAATCTCAGGCGTCACGTCAGATGTGACGGAAATAAGGTAAGTAATTCAATTGTCGCATCGGATGCAGACGCTGCACGCCCATTGTTCTGTTGTTAGGCTGAAGTGACTGAAGTTTATCAGCGCACAAGTCAGATGACTGGGGGCAGCTGGGAAACTGACAATATGCCTAGCCCCATGTCAAATTTCATAATTAAGTATTAAAAAAATCTGTTTGCTCTTTTGAAAAATGGATTTCAGTGCAGAATTCTTCTGGAACAGCTTTATTAACTGATGCGTTTTGGGAAAAAACTTTTTCCCATGACAGTATCCCTTTATCTACAGAGTCCAGGCTTCCTCTATAGTTATGCCACTGCTCTACATAAAAGGTAATTTAAAGGGGAACAACCCCTTTAACAAAAAAGCTGTTTTTTTCGCTCTACTGAGCATCAGTTGGCTGCTGGATTTTGAAGAAAGAAGTAAGGAGGAAGAGGATCGCTCACTAGTTCCCCCGGCTGGTTCAGTTTTCTGCTAACAGGAGCACCAACCCGAGGTATCAGGTAAGTCAATAGAATCCTTGGGGGTGCCCTAACTTTTGGCATCCTTGGATTGAAGCTTTCCTTGTATTTTACTGGGTCCCACTCATGTTGCACACAATTTAGATGCAATGATGAGGCAGCCATTGACATTGACCTGCCATGGGGGCCCCCCTATGCACAACATAAATAAACACAGACGCTAAACTGATAAATTAAAAAAACATTCATTCAGGTATAAACTTTGACGAGATAAAAATATTTGCACACAACAGATTTAATTCTCATTCCCCCATTATTCCAGAGCTCGGCATACTGGAACATGATGTAAAGGGGTAATGTGAGGTCTTGTAATGAATCAGGCACAGAGACCAATGCCTTTCTGGGAAATTCAGATTATTTACAGTTCTCTCTTATTGCTGTTTTCCTTTAAATTACTGCCCGTGACGGACATTACTAGGAAGCTTGAGCAGGAAAACTGAAATATCTGCCAGATTAAATGTTTTCTTTGGTATGGAGATACAAATTACAGAAAGATCCCTAATCCGTAAACCCCAGGTCCTGAGCATTCTGAATAACAAGTCCCATACCTGTATACAGTGTATACAGTATATCTGGATTTTTAGTGGGAAAAAAAAACCCTCGAGATTTATTTTACCCCGAGGATGAAAAAAGTCCAAATCAGAAAATCCAGCATCTCAGACCTGCCGAGGTTGTATATGGAATGGAAGAGGTTCCTATTCTATTTGGAAGTTTCTGTGGTCTGCACTGGAATTAGCCTGAAAATCTGACTTTTTCGGGCAAATATCCGAAAAATTAGCTCTTTTCGGGAGAAAACCTGAAAAAAATCGAGTAATTCGGGAAATAAATCTGAAAAAAAACCATACTATTTGGACATTGGATTTTTTTTTTATTATAAATAAGGTCCAGTAGTAGATTCTGGTTTGGTTGGACTTTTTTGATTAAAATAATCAGATAAATTCGGACTTTGATTAATAAGGCCCATAAATTCATGCAGACCAATCACAGTAGAGAAAGCTCAGAGCTGGGACCCCAGGCTTTTTGGGTGTATGCAAGTTAAACTGAGATCATACTATAGAGACATTAGAGTGCTGGGCAAGCATTTACAGTTCTTGTGCTTTTAAACGTTAAGAGATTGAAAAAAGCCACTCAGTGAAGGAATCAATGAATTATTACTTAGTGAATAAATAAAAAGCATAATTAATTAGGGAATGGCCTACTCTCCCTTCATATAGAAATCCCATGGGTATTGCAGGTGCCTTGCCTTTGTACAGCAGATCAGTAGCATATGCTAAACCATTACTGAGTCCAAAACCTGCTACTTGTGGGACCTTCTGGCTAAGTACTGTACATATAATATGCATGGCTGGCATTATCATGAAACACCTGGTACAAGTATGGGACCTGTTATCCAGAATGCTCGGGACCTGGAGTTCTCCAGATAACTAATCTTTCTATAATTTGGATCTTCATACCTTAAGTCTACTAGGAAATCATGTAAATTAAATAAACCCAATAGGCTGGTTTTGCTTCCAATAAGGATTAATTATATCTTAGTTGGGATCAAGTACAATCTACTGTTTTATTATTACACAGAAAAAGGAAATCATTTTTATAAAATTGGATTATTGGATAAAATTAAGTGTATGAGAGACGGCCTTTCTGTATTTTGGAGCTTTCTGGATAATGGGGTTTTGCATAACAGATCCCATGCCTTTATTAGTGTCAGCGCTTTATGCAGAGGCTGCAATCTTGGCAACAAATGGTTGTATTGATAAGCAGAATCTTCAAAATAAAGCTGAAAAGGTGTTTTCCCTGAACTGCCTCCCGCCGGCTAGAATGTAAATCGCCGGCGATGTAAATCTCACTCAGAGTGCTTCGTTTTCCGAAGTCGCCCGAAGTTTCCTTGTGAGGCAATTTCGGGCGACTTCAGAAAACGAATCGCTCCGACTGCCATCCTGGAAGCGATTTAAATTCTAGCTGGCGGGAGGCAGTTAGGGGAGATTAGTCAACCCCAAAGAAGAGGAGATTTGTTGCCGGGTGACTAATCTGACCCTTATACACATCCATGCTATCTATGCTGATTGTCTTTAATTCATCAACCAGTCATGTCCATGTGTACTCATTAAATCAGTAGCAGATGATCAGTCACCACTTAGGGTGTGAGCACGCATTCACACTTCCAAATGAGGCCCAGAAAGTACCTGCTGGTGGCATGCATTGACCAGGAAATAAAAACAGGTATGAGATCCGTTATCTGGAAACCCGTTATCCAGAAAGCTCAGAATTATGGAAAGACCGTCTCCCATAGACTCCGTTATAATCAAATAACCCAAATTTTTTAAAATTATTTCCTTTTTCTGTGTAATAATAAAACAGTAACTTGTACTTGATCCCAACTAAGATATAATTAATTCTTATTGGAAGCAAAACCAGCCTATTGGGTTTATTTAATGGTTACATGATTTTTTTTTAGTAGACTTAAGGTATGAAGATCCAAATTACAGAAAGATCTGTTATCTGGTATATATTCTGTATAAGAGGTCCCGTACCTGTAATGAGTCTGACTCTTCTAACTGGGAGACAGATATTACCTTGCTGTATAGCACATACCTCCATGATTCCCCAAGAGTGAGCGAATCCAAAGGAAAAGGAGATGAGGAACATTTAGCAAAGTGATTCCCACATTTGCCCTTGAGACTGTGCATTAGACTGGCTTTCTAAAAGCCATTACGGATGTGATTATCATTGCCGGGACTTGAATTAACAGATGGGGTATTACTCCAAAAATATTTTTCAATGGGGCGGTTCACCTTTCAATTAAGGTTTAGTATGTTATAGAATGGCCAGATCTAAGCAACTTTAATTGGTCTTCATTATTTATTTAATTTTATAGTTTTTTAATTATTTGTTTTTTTCTTCTGACTTTTTACAACTTTCAAATGCGGGTCACTGACCCCATCTAAAAAACAAATGCTCCAATTCTATCTTATTTTTTTAAATTAAAAAACCACGACCAAACTCCCATACCCAATTTTACCTTATGTATTATTAAAAAAGCTTGATTTATCTGTTTCGGGTAAAAACTCGAGAAAAACTTTTGAAAACCTAAATCATATTTTTTTTCCAAATCCCTTTGTTTTTTTCAGGCTTTTTCCCGGAAAGCCCGCAATGGTTAGATTTTCGGGCTAATTCCAGTGCAGACCACGGAAACTTCAAAATAGGATAGGGACCTCTGCCATTGACTTATACACAACCTTGGCAGGTCTGAGATGGCGGATTTTCAGATTTGGGCTTTTTGCTCCATCGGGCTTTAATAAATCTTGAAAAATTTGAGTTTAAAAAAAAAACCTTAAAAAATTTGAGTTTTGCCCCAAAAAGCCAGACTGGATTTTAGTAAATAATGCTCTAATTGTTATTGCTACATTTTATTACTCATCTTTTTTTCAGGCCCTCTTCTTGTCATAATCCAGTCTATTATTCAAATTAATGCATGGTTACTAGGGTAAATTGGGCCTTAACAACCAGGTTGCTGAAACTGGAGAGCTGCTGAATAAAAAGCTAAATAACTTGAAAACCGCAAATAATAAAAAATGAAAACCAATTGCAAATAGTTTCAGGATATCCCTCTCTACATCATACTAAAAGTTAATTTAAAGCTGAACAACCCCTTTAAACAATTTGCAAACATCTAGGCTCCATAGCAAAGAAGCCCTTGTCTTTCCAAACTGCTACTAATAAATGAACTGTAAATGGTGAACTCATAGGCGGCAGTTCTAGTTCTGGAGATGCTTGCAGAACAGTTTATAAAACAGGAACATAAACATTGGGAAAGTATAAAACGTCCTACCGGTTCCATAGTGAGTCTCTAGAGGAAAAACTCGAAAGTCTAGAGGCCGAAGATCGCATGTCGCTGCCGTCACCATAAGAAAACAACCTGGAAACAATGACAAGTTGCAATTTAAATGAATTTCATACATTAATGCCTTTGTGAAATGTAAACACAGAGTTAATACGTTAGCATGTCATTTTAAATCTCGCAAATGGGCTTAAAGAAGAAGGAAAGCTACAAGACAGTTTCTTGCCAACAGATTAGCTACAATAGTGCAAGATAGAACGCTATATTTATTCTGCGGAATCCTTTACTATACCTGAGTAAACAGCTCTAGACACTGTCTCGGTTTGTTTAGGATAGCAGCTGCCATTTTATCTTGGTGTGACATCACTTCCTGCCTGAGTTTCTCCCTGCTCACTTACAGCTCTGAGCTCAGATTACAGCAGACATGGGAGGAGGAAGGGGTGGGGGAGAGGAGCAAACTGAGCATGCTCAAGCCCAAGACCTGGAGGTTTAAGCTGAAAACCGGAAGTCTGATACAGAAGCCCATGAGTACACAATAGAAGGAAAGAAATGCTGTGTTTCTTTTGACAGAGGACTCAGAGCAGCATAACTTTGAGGGTTTACTGGTGTATTTATATAGACCTTTCTGATAAAGCTTACTTAGTTTTAGTCTTTCCTTCTCCTTTAATATAAATATTTTTGGAAGGTGGAACCCCATAGATTTCATTGTCCAGCAATATGTCCACCAATATGTTTACTTTAGAAGTGAAAAATCTTTAATTTGATCAGTTTTAGCTCTTCTCAGATATTAAATTCATTTCTTTTAATAATTCTGCAGTAAGCACCGAATGTCTCTTGCTCATAGGCTCTTGTGTAGCCTGTGTAGAACTCTGGTTTAGCATTTTATTCAAGCTAATGTGGAATGTTACTTTCGTGTCCTCTTCTATTTAGTGAATAATGTTGGTTCACCATTTGCCTCTGGCCACGTAAGAATATTAGTTCCTAATGGCCCCTATACATGGGCCGATAAAAGCTGCCGACAGACAGAGTTGGCATCTTATTGGCTCGTGTGTGGTACCATCCGACGGGCTTCCCCAATTGATATGTGGCATCTGTGTGAGTATGCGGTCCCGTGACACGACCACCCGTATCGGATGCATTATGATCCGATCGTTGGGCCCTAGGGCCCACAATCAGATCAGCCCGATATCGCCCACTTCAATCGGCAAATTGAGGAGAGATCCGCCAAACGTGCGGATCTCTACTTTTATGGCCACCTTAAGTCAGGTATTGTTGATATTGGAGAAATAGCTTCCCTTCTAGTTTTTGGCCCTGGAACCAGTAAACTATTCTTTGCCAAACTCTTTTATATTTTAGTTCTGTTTTTGTTTCACTTGTATAGACACTTTCTTCTCATTGATTAGCTAAATCATTCATGAGGATTGCAGCTGACCATTGCTGGTCTTGTTCCAGATCCCTCTACATTTTTTATTAAATTGACCAAACCCCATAGAGGATTTCATCCCGTTCAACTGCACTGTACAAACAGCATTGTATTTCCATTAGTTGTTTTAAGTTACAGATTTCTAAAAAGTGGCCCAGATCCCTTATATCTTGACATATACTGTATAGCCCATTGTTGACATATATAGTCCAAAGGAGTGTAGTGCTTTTGAGCCCACCAATTGACCCTTGTACCTACTCCAGAAGAACACGGGCTAGAGTCCTGCAGCGGGTCAGGTACCCGCAAATACCTGCAGTACCCTGCGGGTTGCGGGTAGATGTTCCGGCTGCGGGTATAGACGCGGGTCGGCGGTTATGCGGGGTTGCGGGTCAGGCCGTGGGTCTTCTCAATAATCCTTTTTTTAATCACATCTACTTCCGATTATGTCACTACTGGTTTACAATGATAGCACTTCCTGTTTTACTCCTTTTTTCTGATCACGCCTACTTCCGATGATGTCACTTCCAGGTTTACAATGACAGCACTTCCTGATTCTTGATAGTCAGCGAGTTGCGGATAAGGTACAAGCGTGTAAGAATGCGGATTGCAGGTCCGGGTTGCAGGTTGCGAGTACGGGTCGGGTACAGGAACTTTGTTCATGCTTGTGTTGCTCTCCAGTGTTTTCTTTACTGTTGAAAGTGGATCATGGGTAAAAAAAAGTGGCTGATCCCAGATGTAGAGAGTGATGTTCATTTTTTATTATTTGTGTTTTGGTTATTTTTTCTTTTATTCAGCTGCTCTCCAGTTTGCAATTTCACCAATCTTGTTTTTAGGGTCCAAATTACCCTAGCAACCATGCACTGATTTGAATAGGGCTGGGATAGAAAGATAAATATTAAAAAGTAGCAATAACCATACATTTGTAGCTTTACAGAGCATTTGTTTTTAGATGGGGTCACTGACCCCCATTTGTAAGCTGGAAACACTCAGAAGAAGGAAAATAATTCATACAAAATTAAAAGTGAAAAAAAGAAAAATTGAAGTTTAAAAGTGGCTTAAAATAATACCATTCTATAACATACTAAAAGTGAACTCAAAAGTGAACTGCCCCTTTAAAGACATTTTCTATATAGATACAGATTTACAAAGGTTCGGATGGTAAATTCAAATTACAAATTTTTAATTTTTTTTTGGGTCAAAACTCACAAATTTGAATTTAAAACCACCAACTCCAATTTGAATGTGAAAAAGTTCTAATTTGATTATTCTCCACCTAAAACCTGCAGAGTTTATGTAGAAGTCTATGGCAGAGGTCCCTTGAACTATTTGAAGATGTTCATAGTAGTTATGAGCCAATTTTTTGCTTTGAAAATGACTCCCCAATGGGAGAAAAAAAACGTGACTTTTGCGTGTCACATATTTTTCTTCCGCTCATTCAATTTTTTTTTATGAAAAATTTTAATTCAATTGCTTCGAAATTTATTTGAGTTTTCGGGTCAGGACTATTAGATTGAATTTTAGACGTTCAAATGTGTTCATAAATAACATACATTTCAAATAAAATAAAATCTAGTACAGTTTTTAAAAAATTCACATAATAGTGACCCTGAGACTTACAAAGAGAGTTAGCAGCTGGGCACAATCCGTTTGGGAATTGTTTTATAAAAGGGAGAGATCTGCGAGTCAGTCGGCACTACAGAAACCTCATATAGTCCAAGAGCAAAACCGGGATTTTCTAAAAGGTGAAGAAAGTTGTGGAATCCTGAACAGCGTCTGCAGATGGCTTCAATGTCCTTTTTCTCGCCCAGAAGTGGATGGAAATGTTTTTTTTCCGGAGAAATCCAGAGAACACTGGACAGTAAAATAGAGGGAAGATCTAGATTTTAACCTTTTATAGATATTTATATGAGAAGGGTTGTGAGACCACAGTTGCCGAGCGCGTGTTTATTAGTTGGAGCCAAGGAACGGCTTTGTTTTGATTTGTGGGTCCAAACAAATGCTTTCAGCAGGGACCCAAGTCAACCACCTCCTGCTTGAAAGGGGAACTTTGGATAATGTATATTTTCCCATGCTTAAAGGGATTCTGTCATGATTTTTATGGTGTTGTTTTGATTTCTAAATGACACTGTTTACACTGTAAATAATTCCCTCTACAATATAAAATTTAATTAAACTTTTAGTTGTAATATTGGTGTGTAGGTGCATCTCAGGTCATTTTGCCTGGTCATGTGCTTTCAGAAAGAGCCAGCACTTTAGGATGGAACTGCTTTCTGGCAGGCTGTTGTTTCTCCTACTCAATGTAACTGAATGTGTCACAGTGGGACCTGGATTTTACTATTGAGTGCTGTTCTTAAGCTCCCCATAGACATGACGATTCCTCTTGTCGAACGACTGATTTTAGGGAAGTCCGACCAATCCTTCGAAATTATCGTGCGGTTAGTGGGAACAATCATACATCTTACAATTATACGGCCGACATCTGTCAGGAAATTGATCGGCCAGGTCAAAAAATCTTTGTCGACCCCAGTCCAATCTATCTATGTTTGCAGGGCCAAGCAGGCAGCTCCCCTTTGTTTTCCTGGGAAATTGGTCTTTTTAGTTGATGGTCAATTCGTACAATCGTTCCGAGAAAATTGTGGTCTCACGATGAGGATTAGATCTTTTAAAAATCTCAACATCTATGGCCATCTTAAGATCTACCAGGGAGCTGTTATCTTGTGTTAGGGAGCTGCTATATGGTTACCTTCCCATTGTTCTGTTGTTAGGCTGCTGGGGGGGGGGAGGTAAGGGGGTGAAATCAGTCCAACTTGCAGTACAGCAGTAAAGAGTGACTGAAGATTATCAGAGCACAAGTCACATGACTGGAGGCAGCTGGGAAACTGACAATATGTCTAGCCCCATGTCAGATTTCAAAATTAAATATATAAACAGTTTGTTCTTTTGAGAAAGAACAGTATCCCTTTAAGGCCTCTGTTGCTTTTTGGTTATGAACTGCTAAAAAATCTCTCTTACAGGGGACAACTATTTTATTAACTAGTGGCAGGTAGAAGAGAGTAATTTCTTCTACCTGATGCCTGCATTGCGTTGGGTACCCATGTGCAATATACCCACAAGTGGTTTAAATATTCAAACCGCGCTAGTGAACTGCAGGCATCTCACTAGGACATTTAGGACTTTCCCAGCAGGACTGTTTTTAATACAAAAATAGGGTGGAGCCTTGCACACTAATGATATCCTTCTTAAAGGGGCAGTTCACCTTTAAATTAACTTTTAGAATGTTATAGAATGGCCAGTTCTAAGCAACTTTTCAATTGATTTTGAATTTTTTTTTTTATGATGTTTCAATTATTTGCTTTTTTTCTTCTGACTCTTTACAGCTTTCAAATGGGGGTCACTGACCCCATGTAAAAAAAACAAATGCTCTGTAAAGCTACACATTTATTGATATTGCTACTTTGTATAACTCATCTTTCTAGTTAGGCCCTCTTCTATCCATCTTTTAGTTCCTTATTCAAATCAAGGCATGGTTGCTAGGGTAATTTGAACACTAGCAACCAGATTGGTGAAAATGCAAATGAGAGAGCTGCTAAATAAAAGCTCAAAAACCACAAATAATAAAAAATGAAAACCAATTGCAAATTGTCTGAGAATATCGCTCTCTACATCATACTAAATACCCCACCATGTCCGAGGCAGGTCTGTTGCTTCTTAAAGCCGAGTAAGTGAACATGAGGCTGTAGGAATCGGGTTTTTGAACTTTTTGGTTTTGAGCCATCTTTTCAGGTACAACATTTAGTCACCTTTACACATTGTTGCCATTAAATAACAAAAACATCTGAAGGATTTGGCCTTCTTTCTGGGCATCCAGGACTATCTAGTAGAGCAAATATGTGTTTTTTTAACCCAAACCACACCCTAAATGGCCTTCAGGCTGGGTCTCCACATCCACTGCTATGGATCCTCCAAATGGGGTCAGCCTCATAGTTTGGGAACCACTAAAAAGCCCAAAGCATGCACATAGGAAGGTGAGTCATTGGTCACATTGCGTATTGCAATATGTATGTGGTATCAGTGATCAACATAATCTCTTGGTTCACATATGGTTTGGTCATTGTACTTGGGATCTTCCAGCACTTTCCCAGCAACCACAGAAAGTCTACCCTAACCGTAATCTCCGCAGGCAGCTGTGATTGACATATAAGGACTAGGCAGCTTTTCTTTTTTTCTTCTGATGAACTTTGATGATTATAATTCTCATTTTCCCGTAGGTGCTACAACAAATTATAGAGGGATGTCATGATTTCCTGCTCATATTTGCAAACGTGATGTGAATGTCACCCGATGTGATGTAGTTAGTACAAGCTAACGTTTGTTATACCATCTGTCAGACAGCTTCATGGTTGGGTTTTCTTCTTTCCTGTGCTCATACCCCAACATTTCCCACAGCTTCCTTGCACATCACACAAACAATTAGAGCAGGGCCTTGTACCAAAGCCAAATGTAGCCCTGCAGGGGCCTTACTAACTCAGAATAAACACATAATGTATAAGTAGCTGTTGGAATGCAGCAGGAGGAGTATAGAGAAGAGTATAAACAATCAATAAAGATGCGGCAGTTCCAAGTATAATATGTTTATAAGGTGCAAGTATGACTACATATAAGGCATCTGACTGAAGTGCCCTCATGCTTTATGGTCCTTTAGCTCCTCAAAGCATTTTGCTCCATATCGTCCTTCATTTGATGAGCTCTTAGCAAAGCATCTTTCAAAGATATGGAACTCTCTCTCACCACTGTCCTTCAGTCTGGTATTTGAGGCTGGGTGACAACCTCCCACTGCTCAGGCAAATCCTTTCCAAAGCAACTTCACTGCCATTAGCACACCCTACACCTGGTCAGATCCGTGTGTGTTTACTCCCAAACTTAGGCCAATCACTGCCTCTGTTCCTTTCCACCTAGTGTCCAGTATATATTCACCAGCCATCCTTTGATGTAAAGGCATCCATTCTAGACCTAGGCCTCCTTGCTCACATACTCTGGAAGGGACCCACTAGGGTGTTAACCCCATTACCTATTCATTGGTACAATAGACTGCTCACTAGCTACTGACCGTTGCTCCTATGGCAAGTTATCACTAGGTCTAAGGTTATCTAACCCTTATTTGAAGGACCTCCAATGAGTACTCCTGTCTGAGGCTTCCCAAGCCACACTGCACCACACTGGAACCAATCTCTCCCAATGCTTTTAACGCCATAGGGTGCTTCATTTGAGGAGCTGTTTACAAAGGACCTTCCAAAGATATGGAACTCTCTCTACTTGAGGCTGGGTGTCAACCTCCTACTGTCCAAGCAGATCCTTTCCAAGGAAACTTCACTGCCATGAGCACACCCCCACCTGGTCAGATCTGTTTCTGGTTACTCCCCTTCTGAGGTCAATTACTGCTTGGGTTCCTTTCCACCTAGTGTCTAGTTTATATTACCAGCCATCCCTTGATTTAAAGGTTCCATCTAGGCCTCCTCACTCACATCCATACTCTGGGTTGCTAAGTTGCTAGCCCTGTACCTACTCATTGGCCCCATAGACTGCTCAATAGCTACCCTAGTCCTGACTGTTGCTCCTAGGATAAACTATTACAAGGCCTAAGGTTATCATTTGGAGGACCTTTTCCCTCCAATGGGTACTCCTGTTTGAGGCTACCCAAGCCACACTGCATTGAGCGGAATCAATCTTGCCTAGTGCATTTCGCCCCATAGGGTGCTTAATTTGAGGAGTTCTTTACAAAGTATGTATCCAGTATATATTCAACAGCATTCCCTTGATTTAAAGGTATACATCCCATCCACATCCATAATCTGGCAGGGACCCACTAGGGTGCTGACCCCATTACCTATTAATTGGCACCATAGAGTGCTCACTAACTACCTTAAGACTTTTGCTTCTAGGGCACGTTATTACTAGGCTTAAGGTTATCTAGCCCTCACTTGGAGGACCTTTTCCCTCTAATGGGAACTCCTGTTTGAGGTTTCCCAAGCTACACTGGAACAAAACAGGTCTAACAGGACCCTCTCCTCCTTTTATACTAATTAAGAAGCCACCTACTCTACTGGAGCCTTCAAGAACCATGTGTGGATTGGAAACTACCTCCTCCCACCCATATCAAAGTGACCTTGACCACCAACTAAGAAGAAAACAAAATATCCAACTGGTACAGTTACTGCTCTTACAAATATATATATATAATTACAAAGATAATGGAAATGGATGGACTGGAATTTTTGTAAGGTGAAGAAAGTGTTAAAATCTGGTGGAAAATACAAAATGCAATGTGTTTTTTAACACCTTCTTTTAATGTGTTTTTCCACAATTTACATGGATCAATAAAACCACTCTTCCCCCAAGACAGATTTCCTGCATTAGAGTTCTGCAGTCTAGTGAGCACTTTGACTATGATAGAAATGTAAATGAAAGGAAAGGTCAGCGGAGCGCTGAAGTATGGTTGAATGCCAAAGAATTGTTTTAAGACTGAACCCAAAGGACTCCTTCTTAAGAGGAATGCAAGCTTCCTTTGGCTAGTGGACTTTCATGACATAGGAGAAAAGAAAGAATTTGGAATCCCACCAAAAATTCCGTAGGATTGGAAATAGTCTTTAAAGAAAGAGAGAGATTGTCCACGTGGGCACATTTGAAAAAGCCACAAGTATCCAACGATTCATCATTTGCATCAAGTGGCTATAAATAATTTATATACATTAAAGCTGTACACTGTTTCAGAATAGTCTGTTCCAGTACTACCCAAGGGTAACAAAGGCCAGGCTAGAAATCAATAAAGATATCAATATGGCAAGCAGAACTGCTGCTATGACTCCAGCCACGTGAAATAAATATGCTAAGCTATTTGCAGGATGGCTAGAGCCTCAACTGCTGTCTTAGTGCTCTTACTCCATATATTTATGGCATCTAATCTTGCTTTAGACTTGTATTTTAGGCCTGATATATTTAGGGATAATTGAGGGAGAAGAGCTTACACATCGGGAACCAACTGATAGTAACTGGACACGTGATTCAAACTACAAACACCAGTGGAGATGTATCATTGGCTGTTCAACCCTTTTTGTATGATTTTTTAAATTGCCATTATGTTAGTAGCTACCAAAATAGTCAACTGAATTAAAAATACTATCAGTGGATATTACTGGGCCCCACAGCAAATTATTTGTCAGGCCCCCAAAATGTCTAGAGGTTGACCTGTTTCACCAATATTTATTGAAATTGTATATGAATTTGGGCCTTATTTGGCCCCTATACCTCCTGGGCCCCCTGCAGCTGCAGGTCTGCTTCCTCTGTTTTGGGATTTCACCGAATCCCACATACAGAATACAAATTAGGGCAAAGAAGGGTAGAAGAGAAAACATTTTTTATCTTCCTTGTTTGGGTAATAAAAAGTCTCATGACTTTGGGTAATAAAAAGTCTATTTTATCCCCTTGAATTAAGTCACATTTAATTTCTTTCCCTGCTGCCTAGATATTAGGGATATTCAGGCATGCTGCATTGCAGTGCATATTTGTATGTATGAATGTCATCTTACATCTATTTATATAGTGCAGCAGACTTACATTGTGTCATTGCAAGTATTAAATAGAGTAATAAATGGGCTAAAAGGAGGGTAAAAAAAACATTTGAGATGCAGATCTGCATTCTGTCCCAGTGACTGCACAGATCTTATATGATTCCCATTGTAAGCAGCAGCCCTTCCCTGCTTTATGGCAGCTGAGATTCTAGCTATCTGTATAACTGCATTCTGTCCCAGTGACTGCACAGATCCTATATGATCCCCATTGTAAGCAGCAGTCCTGTCCTGCTTTATGGCAGCTGAGATCCTAGCTATCTGTATAACAGAGCATTCTGTCCCAGTGGCTGCACAGATCCTATCTGATCCCCATTGTAAGCAGCAGTCCTGTCCTGCTTTATGGCAGCTGAGATTCTAGCTATCTGTATAACAGACCATTCTGTCCCAGTGGCTGCACAGATCCTATCTGATCCCCATTGTAAGCAGCAGTCCTGCCCTGCTTTATGGCAGCTGAGATTCTAGGTATCTTTATATCTCTATATCTAACAGTCACAGTGGGCCTTCTTCATTGGCAGTACTACCCTAAAAGGTTAGATTTTGATATGATCATGTCCCTTTAAATGGATTCTACCTTTATATTCCTATTTAATCTCACTTGCGTCCCCAATAGAAAGCTGCAGAGTCCTAATTCTCCTCCTTGGCTTTTGAGAAGAGCAAACCAGGACTGGCCCAATATAAAGAAGAGAAATCAGCTGTCTCTGTTATTCCTGCTCTCCAGCAGGGCTGTCTAAATAATTCAGAGGGGATCTGGTTTCAGTGAGATCACACAGATGGTGCGTGCCTGTGGCCCTCGCTTGCTTTTCTTATGGTCTCAGTATGGAAATGACCCTGTTCTTTAGTTACTGCCTCTGCTTCTCTCTCTCTAGAGGAATTTGCCTTCAAAGGTTGCTGATCCTGCGGTCAAAGCCACAGCCCAGTTTATATATCTAAGACAAATATATATATATATCTATATACAAGGGGTCCACAGCCAAACCTTGTCCGCAGGGCACACTTGAGCATCAGTAACTTTAAAGGGGAACATAACACTTTTTTTTAGTATGCTAATTTAAACATGGCAGGTTCACTTCATTTTCAAATGTTTATTTTTTAAGTTTAAAGTGCTATTATGTTTGCGGAGATTTTGCGCCTGACAACCAGAAAGCAGATTAGTAGTCAGGCTACATATTTTCTTTTCCTCGTACTCTCTCAGCTTGCAGTTTCAGCCTTGTCTAAGCAGCCATTACCTCTTGCTGGAAGGTTCCAGCCTCCCCTATAACCTTACATAGCCCACATTTGTTACAAGCAGAAATCAATTGATGTTAATGGGATCCTCCACAAATTTAATATTTGCAGCCTTCAGTGCCACACTGAATAGACGGGAATATTTTGGTGTATACTGGCTGTTTAAATACCAAAAACTATTTTAAAATTAGGCAAATGTGACCTTTCCTACCCTTGCCCAACTTGCTACCAAACGGAACCACCCTAACATAGCATGGCAGTGGTACTTTCAACTCCGGCACGCCTTTGCGGCTCAATTTGGCACCCTGTCCGTTAATCTTAAAACTCATCCACATGAAGTTAGACTGTGGAATCCAAATCCCCAAAAACTGGTTTCTGGGCTGTACAAGGCACTGATATCCTCCCTTAGTAACCCATTTAGCAAAGCCAAAAGTAAATGGAATGACCTCATTCCCACACTAAATGATGATGCCTGGGAAGACGCAACAGGGGAGTTATACAGTTTCCTCATCTCCACAAAAGCTAAAATGGTGCAATTTCGGATTATACATTACACATATGAGCCCCCAACCCCCTACAGTACAGCAATGGGTAAAAGCGGTTAATAGCAGAGTCCCGATGATAACGTTGACATATCTAGCAAGGCAGTGCCCTAAGAAGTTTGAGAAAATCTGGGAACCCTGGTTAGAGGCCTGCACAGAAGCAGGTCCACTGACCCAGTAAGCATGAATGTCGCATAAGTGATGATGTACTGTATGTACTACGCTTACAACCCCTGCAGAAAATGATGATTTGCCTTAATGTATTTGAGTCCTGCATGACCCAATCTATTCTGTATTGCTAGTCTGACCCCGCTGCATCCTGTACTTTAAGCTCCAATGTATAATTGTCCAACTTACCCTAACAAGGGTCCTGCGTGACCAACCACACTTTACTTCAGTAATGCCTATCTTGTTTGTGTTTTGGTTTATGTTGTCTAAAATGCAAAATAAAATCCTTTAAAAAAATAAAAATTAGGCAAATGGGATGAAGCCAGAAATTATCCAATGTACTGCCCAGTACACCCTCTGCTGCTTCTTGAGACCCTGGGTTAGAGTTATTATAGTGTCCCCCCCTCTTCCTCCCTATGTCTCCTTTTTAATAGAAACAATACACATTATGGTCAGCCTTCCTGACTCCTGATTCTGTCTTGATTCCTAACCTCCTATAGGAGAGAACTTACAACATAAAGGAAGTGGTTTGGTACAGGTATGGGATGAGTTATCTGGAAACCCATTATCCATTCCAGATAGTACCTTTTTCTCTGTTATAATAAAACAGTCGCTTGCACTTGATCCCAACTAAGATATAATTAATCCTCATTGGAAGTAAAACCACCCTTTTTGGTTTATTTAATGTTTACATGATTTTCTAGTAGACTTTAGGTATGAAGATCACAATTACGGAAAGCTTCATTATCTGGAAAACCCCAAATCCTGAGTATTCTGGATAACAGTAAACCTGTAGTTGTGGGTGTGGTTGGTGCAATAGACATGGCTTTGAGTCGCATTAATGGACAAAATCACACCAATTTTAGTTATTACTATTTGGAGATTATCCAGGCTCGCTTAATTCTGTTAAATACATACATTTATAGTAGCATGGTTTATTATCTGTGTAGAGCATCTTTGCTAGGTCAAAAATTATGGCAGCTCTGACTCTTACCCATGTGTAATGGCAGATATATAGAATCTATCCTATACGTACCGCTCTTCATATTTTAACATTTTTATTTAAACTAATTAATATGAATTAACTGATGCATACTATTATGAAATGGGTAGGGCCACTGCAAAGTCAGGAAGTGTATGGGGGCAGAAGGAGATTATGAGATAATGAATATACAAAGGAAGGGAGATGGGATGGGTATGAGAGGAAAATTGACAAGACTAGAAAGGAATGAAGAAAGGTAATGAGTAGACTGTAAATCAGGGGTCCCCGACCTTTTTTTTTTACCCGTGAGCCAATTATAAACTGTGATTGAATACTGGTGGCTAGGGTTGCCACCTTTTCATAAAATTTCCACCGGCCGGTGGTGGAGGCGGGAACAGAAGGGGTGGGGCGTGACATAAAAGGGGTGGACCATGATGTAAAGGGGGAAGGACAACAACACGTGATGGCCAGAAGGTAGAGAAAAGGTATGTTTCAAGCGGATTGGGGGCAGGCCAAGGGCTTTTGTTAGGGGATTACAAATTTACCGGCAGCTACCTTTAAAAAAAAAATTAGGCAAATGGGATAAAGCCAGAAATTATCCAATGTACTGCCCAGTACACCCTCTGCTGCTTCTCGAGACCCTGGGTTAGAGTTACAGTATTATAGTGTCCCCCCTCTTCCTCCCTATGTCTTTTTTATAGAAACAATACACATTATGGTCAGCCTTCCTGACTCCTGATTCTGTTTTGATTCCTAACCTCCTATAGGAGAGAACTTACAACATAAAGGAAGTGGTTTGGTACAGGTATGGGATCAGTTATCTGGAAACCCATTATCCAGATAGTTCCTTTTTCATTGTAATAATAAAACAGTAGCTTGTACTTGATCTCAACTAAGATATAATTAATCCTCATTGGAAGTAAAACCACCCTTTTGGGTTTATTTAATGTTTACATGCTTTTCTAGTAGACTTTAGGTATGAAGATCCAAATTACGGAAAGCTTAATTATCTGGAAAACCCCAAATCCTGAGCATTCTGGATAACAGTAAACCTGTAGTTGTGGGTGTGGTTGGTGCAATAGACATGGCTTTGAGTCGAATTAATGGACAAAATCACACCAATTTTAGTTATTATTATTTGGAGATTATCCAAGCTCTCTTAATTCTGTTAAATACATACATTTATAGTAGCATGGTTTATTATCTGTGTAGAGCATCTTTGCTAGGTCACAAATTATGGCAGCTCTGACTCTTACCCATGTTTAATGGCAGATATATAGAATCTAGTCTATATGTACCACTCTTCATATTTAACATTTTTATTTAAACTAATTAATATGAATTAACTTATGCATACTATTATGAAATGGGTAGGGCCACTGCAAAGTCAGGAAGTGTATGGGGGCAGAAGGAGATTATGAGATAATGAATATACAAAGGAAGGGAGATGGGATGGGTATGAGAGGAAAATTGACAAGACTAGAAAGGAATGAAGAAAGGTAATGAGTAGACTGTAAATCAGGGGTCCCCGACCTTTTTTTTACCCGTGAGCCAATTATAAACTGTGATTGACTACTGGTGGCTAGGGTTGCCATCTTTTCATAAAATTTCCACTGGCCGGTGGTGGAGTCGGGAACAAAAGGGGTGGGGCGTGACATAAAAGGGGTGGACCATGATGTAAAGGGGGAAGGACAACAGCACGTGATGGCCAGAAGGCGGAGAAAAGGTATGTTTCAAGCGTATTGGGGGCAGGCCAAGGGCTTTTGTTAGGGGATTACAAATTAACCGTCAGCTACATTGCCGGTAAATTTGCAATAGTGGCCCCGGCCTCGCCAGGTGTATTATCGGCTAGGCCGGTAAAATATCAGCTAGGTGGCAACCCTACTGGTGGCCCGTATGTGGACTGGCAGCCTACAGGAGACTCTGTTTGGCAGTACACCTGTTTTTTTCTATTCAACCAAAACTTGCCTCCAAGCCTGGAATACAAAAATAAGCTCCTGCTTTGAGGCCACTGGGAGCAACATCCAAGGGGTTGGGGAGCGACATGTTGCTTGTGAGCCACTGGTTGGGGATCACTGCAAGTATAAATGATATCTAAACCCACATCTCTAGGGGAAAGGTCCCAATCAACAGTGAGCCAGATCCCTTGTTGTCTATAAGCAGGGGTCAAGTGGTGAAGGACTGACATTAAAGATCTTTAATATCTACATATCTATAGAAAGGTTGCTGCTCCAGAGCCTCTAAATGAGGTAGATGATGGGTTGGGTTTTACTGATAACTTCTCTAGATTGGGTTAGTCAACTAATGGAAAGTGATGTAACATCAGTTCCCTTTTTTAAAAGGCGTGTGCAGTATAGTTCCCAAGCCTGGGTTTAACCAAAGCTTCTAGTATCTATGCCAGGGCCGCTCCGGCCATGAGGCAAGGTGAGAAGCCGCCTCTGGTAACTTTAAGAGCCGAATTTCCGTTTTTTAAAACGGAAATTCGGCTCTTCTAGCGCAGCGAGCGCAATAGCGCTCACTGCACTAGCGATGCGGCCCCTCCTCCACCCGCTCCGACGCTGGTAGTTAGAAGAGCGGAGCAGGAGGAGGGGCGGCATTGGGGCTGCTGCCTCAGGCGGCAGCAGCCCCTGAAACGTGCCTGTATGGTTCCACCATCTGTGTGCCAGATGCATCAATTAGATCTGCACCATTTTTATCTTTAATAATCTTTAATAAAATAGATCTGTGTCCAGCAGCTATAGATGGAGATACTATATGTATAGATAAAGTCTATGTAAAACCCCTGGAATATAGTAAACAATGTAATGTAACGTAATGGGGTCGCAAGGAAAACTACAAAACCATCTTACAGGTGACTAAATCTGCTTCCCATCTGTCTTGATGTGGGCATTGGTTGTACCTTGGTGGCTTGTTAAGGATGCCATAGAAATTGTAGACCCCCCGCCCACTTAATCAACAACCTAATATTTCTACAGTGGTACATAACCTAGGGGTGTCTATGAGAACTAACTTGGATGGAAGAAGTTCAGAAATGAGACTTGAGAAGTTCATATGTTGTGACTAACCAAGTTATTTATGAGTGGAAACTCAACACAAGAGCAACTTTTGCAAAGCTGTTATAATGATGAAGGCAATTTTGCCTAGTCAGAAGTTTTCTCTATGGTATTGAAGAGGATCAAGCAGTTGTGTTGACACAGGGTGAAATAATCTAAGATACTATAGGCGTACTTAACATATTTTCGTAGCAACATTTTGTCTGCATAGGTCTATTAATTCAGACTTTCCCTTCTGAAAGGTCTCTTATTAATGTATTACATTGGTTTGCTTGAGTTGTCAATATTCTCTAATTATTGTCACTATAGACCACATGGTCATAAAAAATAGCAGGTTGGTAAGGGACAACCATGCCTGGTGTCTTGTTAGATCTTATTTGTGTTAAATCAGTGGTGACTTGATTTGGGCCAGTATTCAATGCTCTGAAATACCTGCTCATCCTTAGCTTTTCTTCTTCTTTGAAAATCTAATATTCTGCAAAGTATTTAGCTGTGGCTGGGCACATGTGGTCCGCAGAAAGCAGAAAAAGCTGCCAAAAGAGGAAATGAGACACAAGAGGAAAAATTTCATGAACAAAAACAAAGCTTACACAAATCCACTTGCAATCTAAAAAGTGTACATTTACTGTATTTCATTAACATACACTTTTTTGATGGCTCCATGTAATTTTTGTTCTAGCTTTCTCTACCCCAGAATAATCTAGCCCCACATGGACCACATTGTGCCATATCTGACCAGTTGTGCTTCCAATTTCTATAAATTGATGGTACTGGTAATGCAGGTTTACTGATGTCTCCATGGGAGTGGATGGGTAGAATTAGGGATTTCCATCCCCTTATGAGCAAAATAAGGTACAAGCTCATTGTGTTTGACATTTTAATGAAGCACTAATTTTTGTACCTAGTGATCATAAATCATCTACTGCTTATAATTAAAACATTTTCAGTTCAACACAAAAAAAGATGCCTAATTGTGTTGTTCCAAATCTTTCCCACTCATCTACATCTGGACTGCCCCCCTCTCATTGGTTACTGATACCCAGTTCTCCAGTCCCCGGCTGCCCCTGCGTCTAAAATACTTTCTTAATTAAAGAAAGAACAGGAAATGGTTTATGTTCAGAGTAAAAACCGAGGAGGGGTTTTAAGTCCAAAATCGTAAAAATACTTCCTATCCACTTGTCTTCTTCTAAGGGAGCGTTTCCTGAGCTGCCAAAAAGTGTACGCACTTAATAAAAATAGCCTGCTGTAAGGATCCTCTCCCTGATTCATTGTTTCCCCTCAGACTGTCACAGAGGCACAGGGAAAGGGGCACTCTAGGGGGTCTCTCTAACAGTCAAAATTAACAAACATGGTCAAAGCTGCATGATGCTACAGTTATCTTTAGGAAGTCTGAACAAGAGAGACTGCCTTTGGCCCCTGAAATAGTACAGCCCTACAGCAATCAAAAGTGTTGGGAATGTACCATCTGTAGCGGTGGCGATGTCAGTCACTGAGAGGGTCTGTGGCTGTGGGATATCATGTATAGTAGGGAGAGATTATACCTATAGTAACGGTGAGATAATAGTCTCTGGGAAGGGAGTGTGACTGTGGGATAGCAGGTATAGTAGGGAGAGATGGTGCCTATAGTAGCAGTGGGATAATAGTCTCTGGGAAGGGAGTGTGACTGTGGGATAGCAGGTATAGTAGGGAGAGATGGTGCCTATAGTAACAGTGGGATAATAGTCTCTGGGAAGGGAGTGTGACTGTAGGATAGCAGGTATAGTAGGGAGACATTATACCTATAGTAAAAGTGGGATAATAGTCTCTGGGAAGGGAGTGTGACTGTGGGATAGCAGGTATAGTAGGGAGAGATGGTGCCTATAGTAACAGCGGGATAATAGTCTCTGGGAAGGGAGTGTGACTGGGGGATGGCAGGTATAGTTAGGGAGAGATGGTGCCTATAGTAACAGTGGATAATAGTCCTCTGGGAAGGGAGTGTGACTGTGGGATAGCAGGTATAGTAGGGAGAGATGGTGCCTATAGTAACAGTGGGATAATAGTCTCTGGGAATGGAGTGTGACTGTGGGATAGCAGGTATAGTAGGGAGAGATTATACCTATAGTAACAGTGGGATAATAGTCTCTGGGAAGGGAGTGTGACTGTGGGATAGCAGGTATAGTAGGGAGAGATGGTGCCTATAGTAACAGTGGGATAATAGTCTCTGGGAATGGGAGTGTGACTGGTGGGATAGCAGGTATAAGTAGGGAGAGATGGTACCTATAGTAACAGTGGGATAATAGTCTCTGGGAAGGGAGTGGTGACTGTGGGATAGCAGGTATAGTAGGGAGAGATGGTGCCTATAGTAACAGTGGATAATAGTCTCTGGAAGGGAGTGTACTGTGGGATAGAGGTATAGTAGGGAAGATGGTGCCTATAGTAACAGTGGATAATAGTACTCTGGGAAGGGGAGTTGACTGTGGGATAGCGGTATAGTAGGGAGAGATGGTGCCTATAGTAAACAGTGGATAATAGTCTCTGGAAGCGATGTGACTGTGGGATAGCAGGTATAGTAGGGAGAGATGGTGCCTATAGTAACAGTGGATAATAGTCTCTGGGAAGGAGTGTGACTGTTGGATAGCAGGTATAGTAGGGGAGAGATGGTGCCTATAGTAACAGTGGATAATAGTCTCTGGGAAGGAGTGTGACTGTGGGATAGCAGTATAGTAGGAGAGATGGTGCCTATAGTAACAGTGGATAATAGTCTCTGGGAAGGGAGTGTGACTGTGGGATAGCAGGTATAGTAGGGAGAGATGGTGCCTATAGTAACAGTGGGATAATAGTCTCTGGGAAGGGAGTGTGACTGTGGGATAGCAGGTATAGTAGGGAGAGATGGTGCCTATAGTAACAGTAGGATAATAGTCTCTGGGAAGGGAGTGTGACTGTGGGATAGCAGGTATAGTAGGGAGAGATGGTGCCTATAGTAACAGTGGGATAATAGTCTCTGGGAAGGGAGTGTGACTGTGGGATAGCAGGTATAGTAGGGAGAGATGGTGCCTATAGTAACAGTGGATAATAGTCTCTGGGAAGGGAGTGTGACTGTGGGATAGCAGGTATAGTAGGGAGAGATGGTGCCTATAGTAACAGTGGATAATAGTCTCTGGGAAGGGAGTGTGACTGTGGGATAGCAGGTATAGTAGGGAGAGATGGTGCCTATAGTAACAGTGGATAATAGTCTCTGGGAAGGGAGTGTGACTGTGGGATAGCAGGTATAGTAGGGAGAGATGGTGCCTATAGTAACAGTGGATAATAGTCTCTGGGAAGGGAGTGTGACTGTGGGATAGCAGGTATAGTAGGGAGAGATGGTGCCTATAGTAACAGTGGATAATAGTCTCTGGGAAGGGAGTGTGACTGTGGGATAGCAGGTATAGTAGGGAGAGATGGTGCCTATAGTAACAGTGGATAATAGTCTCTGGGAAGGGAGTGTGACTGTGGGATAGCAGGTATAGTAGGGAGAGATGGTGCCTATAGTAACAGTGGATAATAGTCTCTGGGAAGGGAGTGTGACTGTGGGATAGCAGGTATAGTAGGGAGAGATGGTGCCTATAGTAACAGTGGATAATAGTCTCTGGGAAGGGAGTGTGACTGTGGGATAGCAGGTATAGTAGGGAGAGATGGTGCCTATAGTAACAGTGGATAATAGTCTCTGGGAAGGGAGTGTGACTGTGGGATAGCAGGTATAGTAGGGAGAGATGGTGCCTATAGTAACAGTGGATAATAGTCTCTGGGAAGGGAGTGTGACTGTGGGATAGCAAGGTATAGTAGGGAGAGATGGTGCCTATAGTAACAGTGGATATAGCTCTGGGAAGGGAGTGTGACTGTGGGATAGCAGGTATAGTAGGGAGAGATGGTGCCTATAGTAACAGTGGATAATAGTCCTCTGGGAAGGGAGTGTGACTGTGGGATAGCAGGTATAGTAGGGAGAGATGGTGCCTATAGTAACAGTGGATAATAGTCCTCTGGGAAGGGAGTGTGACTGTGGGATAGCAGGTATAGTAGGGAGAGATGGTGCCTATAGTAACAGTGGATAATAGTCTCTGGGAGGGAGTGTGACTGTGGGATAGCAGGTATAGTAGTAGGGAGAGATGGTGCCTATAGTAACAGTGGATAATAGTCTCTGGGAAGGGAGTGTGACTGTGGGATAGCAGGTATAGTAGGTAGAGAGATGGTGGCTATAGTAACAGTGGATAATAGTCTCTGGGAAGGGAGTGTGACTGTGGGATAGCAGGTTATAGTAGGGAGAGATGGTGCCTATTAGTAACAGTGGATAAATAGTCTCTGGGAAGGGAGTGTGACTGTGGATAGCAGGTATAGTAGGGAGAGATGGTGCCTATAGTAACAGTGGATAATAGTCTCTGGGAAGGGAGTGTGACTGTGGGATAGCAGGTATAGTAGGGAGAGATTGGTGCCTATAGTAACAGTGGATAATAGTCTCTGGGAAGGGAGTGTGACTGTGGATAGCAGGTATAGTAGGGAGAGATGGTGCCTATAGTAACAGTGGATAATAGTCTCTGGGAAGGAGGTGGACTGTGATAGCAGGTATAGTAGGGAGAGATGGTGCCTATAGTAACAGTGGATAATAGTCTCTGGGAAGGGAGTGTGACTGTGGGATAGCAGGTATAGTAGGGAGAGATGGTGCCTATAGTAACAGGGATAAAGTCTTCTGGGGAAGGAGTAGGAGGATGCACCTATAGTAACAGTGGAAATAGTCTCTGGGAAAGGAGTGACTGTGGGATAGCAGGTATAGTAGGGAGAGATGGTGCCTATAGTAACAGTGGATAAAAGTCTCTGGGAAGGAGTGTGACTGTGGGATAGCAGGTATAGTAGGGAGAGATGGTGCCTATAGTAACAGTGGATAAAAAGTCTCTGGAAGGGAGTGTGACTGTGGATAGCAGGTATAGTAGGAGAGATGGTCCTATAGTAACAGTGGATAATAGTCTCTGGGAAGGGAGTGTGACTGTGGGATAGCAGGTATAGTAGGGAGAGGTGCCTATAGTAACAGGGATAATAGTCTCTGGGAAGGGAGTGTGACTTGGGATAGCAGGTATAGTAGGAGAGATGCCTATAAACAGTGGATATAGTCTCACTGTGATACAGGTATAGTAGGGAGAGATGGTGCCTATAGTAACAGTGGATAATAGTCTCTGGAAGGGAGTGTGACTGTGGGATAGCAGAGTAGGGAGAGATGGTGCCTATAGTAACAGTGGATAATAGTCTCTGGAAGGGAGTGTGACTGGGATAGCAGGTATAGTAGGGAGAGATGGTGCCTATAGTAACAGTGGATAAAGTCTCTGGGAAGGGAGTGTGACTGTGGGATAGCAGGTATAGTAGGGAGAGATGGTGCCTATAGTAACAGTGGATAATAGTCTCTGGGAAGGGAGTGTGACTGTGGGATAGCAGGTATAGTAGGGAGAGATGGTGCCTATAGTAACAGTGGATAATAGTCTCTGGGAAGGGAGTGTGACTGTGGGATAGCAGGTATAGTAGGGAGAGATGGTGTCTATAGTAACAGTGGGATAATAGTCTCTGGGAAGGGAGTGTGACTGTGGGATAGCAGGTATAGTAGGGAGAGATGGTACCTATAGTAACAGTGGATAATAGTCTCTGGGAAGGGAGTGTGACTGTGGGATAGCAGGTATAGTAGGGAGAGATGATGCCTATAGTAACAGTGGATAATAGTCTCTGGGAAGGGAGTGTGACTGTGGGATAGCAGGTATAGTAGGGAGAGATGGTGCCTATAGTAACAGTGGATAATAGTCTCTGGGAAGGGAGTGTGACTGTGGGATAGCAGGTATAGTAGGGAGAGATGATGAAATTATAATAGTGCAGGTCTCTTCCATGTTTTCTCTACTAAACATAATAGATACTCTCCATAGATATCTCACTGATGGGACAGAAGCAGGAAGCACCACTGAGTACTCTGGTTAATTATCGGTAATAGATCTGAGTTGGTAATGGCTTCATATGATCTGGAAGCTAAATGGTTGAGTCAGGAAGCCTGATTATAAAAAAAAACATTATCAAAGTTTGAGGCAATTGTGGATCTTGTTTCATATCTTGGGAGGAGAAAAAAAACATTATATTAGGAGGAGTAGATGAAATCTATCTGTAACTAGATACTTACAACAATATCCATTTCAACATACATTCTTACATTGAACGATGGAATTCATATCTAATTGAATTGTGATATCTAATAGCAATATGGCATTCTGTGCTGAATGAATAAATGATCATTATGAGATATTGGCCTATTATAGCTAATTACACCTCACCTATATTATACAATGATGGCAGGCAAAACACAAAGTATAAAGAGAAATATATATATAAAGTATGTACATCTTAACTCGTGCTGATAATGACTTCTTCAGGGAACTTGAGAGCAGGGCAGGCAGTAACCCTTCCAACACCTTCCTCTTGTCTCTGTCCTATATATTAGGTACCTATCTAGTGCTACCAATCCCTATTTCTGTAGGGAAATAAGAGAGAGCAGACAGTAACCCTTCCAACACTTTCCTCTTGTCTCTATATATTAGGTACCTATCTAGTGTTACCAATCCCTATTTCTGTAGGGAAATGAGAGAGAGCAGGCAGTAACCCTTCCAACACTTTCCTCTTGTCTCTATATATTAGGTACCTATCTAGTGTTACCAATCCCTATTTCTGTAGGGAAATGAGAGAGAGCAGACAGTAACCCTTCCAACACTTTCCTCTTGTCTCTATATATTAGGTACCTATCTAGTGTTACCAATCCCTATTTCTGTAGGGAAATGAGAGAGAGCAGGCAGTAACCCTTCCAACACTTTCCTCTTGTCTCTATATATTAGGTACCTATCTAGTGCTACCAATCCCTATTTCTGTAGGGAAATGAGAGAGAGCAGGCAGTAACCCTTCCAACACTTTCCTCTTGTCTCTATATATTAGGTACCTATCTAGTGCTACCAATCCCTATTTCTGTAGGGAAATGAGAGAGAGCAGACAGTAACCCTTCCAACACTTTCCTCTTGTCTCTATATATTAGGTACCTATCTAGTGCTACCAATCCCTATTTCTGTAGGGAAATGAAAACAGAGCAGGCAGTAACCCTTCCTACACGTTTCCCATGTTTCTATTTCTATATATTAAGCACATTTTTAACAATACAACACTGCGTTGTGGGTAAAAACTGTGCTTGCAATTTTACGTAGCACACTGCACTTGCAGTTGTCAATGAGCTTTAATATCTTTCCTTTGCCCCCCCTTGTCCCTACTCTCACTCAGTAACCCTTTCTATACCATTTTGCCCCTTCCCCTGTCACTCATGGGCATATAATGACAACAATGTGCACAAAGAAGTGTCTCTTTTATTCACAGACCATGTGATCAATCCCTGATTTTTTTTTTAATGTGCTAAAATGACACAAATATTTTTTCTGCTGCAGCTGCACAACGGTAGAAATCTTTCAGATCCTTTTGCTGACAGTCTTACCACTGCCACTTACATAAACCAGTATTTTCAGCAAGGGAATGTTCTCTGCTATGGTCCCTCTCTTATGTGTATCTCTTTAAAAGAGTGCACTGCATTGAATCATGTGCGTGCAGTCAGAACTTTTAGTGCACTCCGTAACTGCTTGTGTGCACTGGTATTAATGCCCGTGTGTTAGCAAAAATCTAACGCGACTGTTAGATATTTCAGTAAGTACAACAGTGCAGCTTATGAACCTTTGATGAACTACACCTCCCAGCCAAAGTAAGTTAATTTATTACTTTACATTGTCCCTTAAGTTGGGGCCCCTGAGACACTCTGTGCTGCCCTACACTAGTTCTGTCCATACATTGCTCCTGAAATAGTCTGATAGTGTTAAGTCTGTAATTAATCCAGCAGGACCCCAGATCACCCCACAATATGGCTGTACCCCCACTCATTCACATACTTAATCTGCCTCCTGCAGAACCTGAAAAAAGAACTTCTGCAAAAAGATTCCTTTGTCTGACTTGACTTTAAATTTATACGATTCACTGTCTAAAGTTCTCCTATAAGGTGCTCTATATCTCTATTATAATATATATACAGTATATATATATACACATACAAACAGCATTGTCCATTCATCAGTATATTTAATCCCACATTTCTTCAACCCTAACATCACTAACTGTATAAAATTTTACATAAAAGCAGATTTCATTTCCAGGTTATTGTAATAAAATCCTTAACCCCTTGTTTCTTAACCTTAAGCCCCTAAATACTGCCAGACTTTGATTCCCCGAATCAATTAAGCCTTGATTATGTTACAATGATGCAAGCAGTGTTCCTTATAAATCATATTTCCCCCTTTATTACCCGCCGTAGAGTGCACCAAACTCTTAAATCCATTTCTCGTTTGCTTTCATTCATTTGACTCTTTTTCCTTTGGGGTCGGCAGCAAACTGCTTTAAAAAAAACCACACTCACCAGAAACCATCCAGTTCCAAATCCCATTCCAGGCTCTTGTCGTCTCACCATTAAATCCATTATTCCATGTTTCGAAGGAAAACAGAATTCCATACAGGGAGAGGGAAAAAAATATTCCGAAAAGTGTAACCCACAGAGAGAGCGAGAGAGAAAAAAAAGTCTGAACAAATTTTTCTTTTGTAGAATCCAAAGCTCTAAGTCAGATCATTCCTGGGAAGTGTTTGGGAGAGATCCATGCAGCCTCCTGGTTAATGTAAAACACTGGAAAGAGAGAGAGGGGCAGGAAGGGGAATCAGGCATGTGAGCAGGAATAAGAGAAAAAAAAACTGCCTTTTTTTTGGAAAGCCCTTGGGTTGAAAGCAGAGGGATTTCAGGAAATTCAAACAGTCCAACAGGAAATCTGAACACTACACAGACATTCCACCATCTGGAGAGTTAAGGGCACAGAGTTATATCCTGCTGAGCTCGGCCTTGGGAGCCCAAATGTACATTATCCCTCGTCAGATATTCACATCACTGCTTGTTAAAGCAATATATTGATTTATAGAGGGACCACAACTCCTCTGCCCTCCTCTCTTTCTAGGTTATTTATGATGCACACGGCTCAGCCTCGGATACTTTGCATATACATAATTCATCACAAGGGAAATGTACAGGAGTTGCTAAAAAGTGTCCGGCAATGGGACTGGTTTTACTCTAAACTTTATTGGAATACTAACCATGTACCTAGAGTTGGGGTGTTATAATATGATCATCCAGTGGTTTCCGGTGCCACTTTGATGTTGCTAAACTACAGTTCATCCCTTTACAGCAGTGTCTCCCAAAATGGGAGGCTGCCCTCTTTGAGGGGGCCTGGAGCAATGAGTACCCCCGCCTCTTATATATAAGAGCATTCCACACCATCCTTTATATTAACTTGAGATCCCACCATGAAGGCCATGCAAAGAGATATTTCAGGTGAAATATTCCTAAATATTCTTAGAACTATGGCCGACATTTTCCTATATCTGTATGATAAATGAGCTAAGTGGGACTTTGTCCAATAGTTGGATTTTCAAGGGGGGCTTGAACCAAAAAATGCCAAAAAGCATTGCCCTACACAGACAACACTCAGCAACAGAAGATACATAAATATGTATCTATTTAATTGCATCAGAAGCCAGATAACCTGTCTACAGTATATGGTTCTGGAGTAGGGGAGGATATTGGAGTACCAGAAAGAACCTAAACAGACATGAGGAGAACAACAGAAAGTACCCAAACCAGAATAAAATTGAGAGCCCCGGCTCTACAAGAAGAATAACCAAAGGGTCACCTAATAAAAATGTCCTTTAGGGTTATACCAGAGATATGGTCTGGCCAAAGGTAACCTCTAAGGCCAGGGGATGAGGATATTTCTGTCTATATCTTACCCTAAAAGTGACCCTGGTTGTTATGTCCATGGCCCCATCTGATTATAGGGTATTTAGGAACAGCTGGGGGTCATATTAATGCCTAGGATGCTTCCAAGAAACATGCAAGAAAACAAGCAACGTAATGTAACTGATATATATGAAAGTGTCACAGAATCTGAACCTTTAATGCTGTTCTAGTAAGTTTCCTTTAATTGGTACCGTATCTGAAAAAAAGATTGGACTAAGACTGATGTACGTTAAACAGAGGACTTACTATGAGCCTATAGTCTGTGTAGACTGTCAGCAGTGAAGATCCATGCTTTCAAAGTTGTTTCTGAGTAAAACATGCCATTCTGATATTGGTTAGCTCTTTACTTAGGGTCTGTGACCCCAGAGCATGCTCAGTGTGCTGTTGGATGCTGATAATGTTTCCTGTGCGATATTAATCAGCACAATGTATATTCCTGGTGATGTCACGTGTTACACTATAGATACCTATATAAAAAAGAAAATTGATATGCATACATAGATAGATATAAAGACAGATGATAGATGATTGATAGATGATAGACAGATGATTGATAGATAGATAGATAGATAGATAGATGATAGATAGATAGATGATATATAGATGATATATAGATGATAGATAGATATATAGATGATAGATAGATAGATAGATGATTGATGGATGGATAGATATATGATAAATAGATTATTGATAGATGGATGGATAGATAGCAGTGATGTGCAGGCCGGCCTAATACCCACAGGACCTGCGGGTTTAGACGACCTCGCACTCCTCTTCGTGGGTGGCGGGTGCTGGTTGAGCTCTTCTTCTGCTCTCCCCACCCACCACCTTCGAAATGCCGGCTTCCGGCTTTATAGCCGCGCCTACTCGCCTCGCCCCTTTTGTGACATCATCGGCGGGATGGCGCAGGTCTATAAAAGGAACCCAGAAGTCGGATGCGGGCGGGCGTGGCCTGAGGGAGGGCACGTTAGGGTTGGGTGCGGGTCGGGAAAAACACGACCCGCACATCACTAATAGATAGATAGATCGATAGATAAATAGATAGATAGATAGATAGATAGATAATAGATAGATAGATAGATAATAGATAGACAGTAGCTAGAAAGATATATAAACAGCTACATAGAATGGAAAATACAAAGATAGATAGATATAAATAAATAGAAAGACAGACAGATAGTTAGATAGATAGACAGATGATATTAGGGAGAGCTGAGAAATGATATACTGACATTTTATATAGCTATATAAAGGGAAACATATTAAAGTACAATTTTTGCAATTAATTAACAAAAAGATGTGTTCAGATTGCACCTGTTTCCAGTAGTAGAGAGTAATGTATGCTCCCAAGGAAGCTGGATCTTCACAACAGGATACTGCCTTTATATGGCACAGTAGGATTACTGGAAGGCCCAGTGCAAAGGAAGACTATTCCCTCTGAACAGGTACAAAACAACACATTGATTTTTATTATCTTGGGGGGAAGAGTCAGCAAGGGCTATCTGATACTTGTGCTTACATCACCATTGTATTGATATTCTGTATTTCAATATTTAGCCAACTAAATATTCACAAATGTTTGCAATGAAATTGGGTTATATAGTGCTTTTGTCCACAACAATATAGTGCTTTTGTCCACAACAATATAGTGCTTTTGTCCACAAAAATAAATGACACATTTTCAACACAACCCCAATCAATCATTCGTTTTATCCGACTGTTACTATAGGCACCACCTCTCCCTACTATACCTGCTATCCCACAGTCACACTCCCTTCCCAGAGACTATTATCCCACTGTTACTATAGGCACCATCTCTCCCTACTATACCTGCTATCCCACAGTCACACTCCCTTCCCAGAGACTATTATCCACTGTTACTATAGGCACCATCTCTCCCTACTATACCTGCTATCCCACAGTCACACTCCCTTCCCAGAGACTATTATCCACTGTTACTATAGACACCATCTCTCCCTACTATACCTGCTAATCCACAGTCACACTCCCTTCCCAGAGACTATTATCCACTGTTACTATAGGCACCATCTATTCCTACTATACCTGCTATCCCACAGTCACACTCCCTTCCCAGAGACTATTATCCACTGTTACTATAGGCACCATCTCTCCCTACTATACCTGCTATCCCACAGTCACACTCCCTTCCCAGAGACTATTATCCACTGTTACTATAGGCACCATCTATTCCTACTATACCTGCTATCCCACAGTCACCCAGAGACTATTATCCCCTGTTCCATAGGCACCATCCTCCCTACTATACCCCCAGTCCCCCTCCCAGGACTATTATCCACTTATAGGCACCATCTCTCCCTACTATACCTGCTATCCCACAGTCACACTCCCTTCCCAGAGACTATTATCCCACTGTTACTATAGGCACCATCTCTCCCTACTATACCTGCTATCCCACAGTCACACTCCCTTCCCAGAGACTATTATCCCACTGTTACTATAGGCACCATCTCTTCCCTACTATACCTGCTATCCCACAGTCACACTCCTTCCCAGAGACTATTATCCACTGTTACTATAGGCACCATCTCTCCCTACTATACCTGCTATCCCACAGTCACACTCCCTTCCCAGAGACTATTATCCCACTGTTACTATAGGCACCATCTCTCCCTACTATACCTGCTATCCCACAGTCACACTCCCTTCCCAGAGACCATTATCCCACTGTTACTATAGGCACCATCTCTCCCTACTATACCTGCTATCCCACAGTCACACTCCCTTCCCAGAGACTATTATCCCACTGTTACTATAGGCACCATCTCTCCCTACTATACCTGCTATCCCTCACACTCCCTTCCCAGAGACTATTTATCCCACTGTTACTATAGGCACCATCTCTCCCTACTATACCTGCTATCCCACAGTCACACTCCCTTCCCAGAGACCTATTATCCCACTGTTACTAATAGGCACCATCTCTCCTACTATAACCTGCGTATCCCACAGTCACACTCCCTCCCAGAGGACTATTATCCCACTGTTACTATAGGCACCATCTCTCCCTACTATACCTGCTATCCCACAGTCACACTCCCTTCCCAGAGACTATTATCCACTGTTACTATAGGCACCACCTGAGGGGGGGGGGTTATAAGAACATCCTAAATGTGAATGCCAGAGTTCACCCTTCTCATATAAGGTCTTCCACTCCCCCTCCCTTCACTGCTTTGTGATGTTGTACTACTTTTGCACACCTGGAATAAAATCTCATAAAGGACCCACCACTGCTCTATATTTTTGGGAAATTTTTGCAACTAGGTCAGTTGCATCCATTTGTGGCCCATCACTTGTTGAAGTCCAACTTATAGAATACTGTGATGTGAATGATGGACATCCGTGGGAATTGTCAGGTAACATCTTAAAGGCCATAAGTCACACAGTTATATTATGTAACATTAAGGAGGCCCTACAAAATATAAATTGTTCCAAATCCCATGACCACAAAGATGACCCTGCTCTTTAGGTATTTTTGGATCTATAGGATGAGTGTACAATACAAACCAATTACAGAGACATTAGCTCATACAGAATAAGAGAGAAGTGATGGTTTGTTCCTGTTTTGAATAATGTAAAGATGATAAACATTAATGTCCATTCGAGGTCAGTTCATCAGTGTCTCATTGTGTTGCCACATTTGTTGATGTTATGGGTTTCCTGTCTCACCATTCATGTCTTTTCTTTTGTAAATGGAATTTTTAGGGCACTAAAATAGCTGGAATGCCCACACACTGTCAATAAAGTTGTTTTTAGAGGAGAAACAGGAAGTGCTCTGTGGAGAAAGGAAGTGCCAGTCAGACTGCTAAGAAAAGCTGCAGAAACACAGGAAGTCGATATAAATATAAAAATGCAGGGTTGCCACCTTCTTTGGAATACATTCTCTGCACTCCTGATACAATATTAACAGACTTGGCACATACATTACTTCTGCTACATTGGTTCAGGAGTCGGAACCAAAGTGCAGAAAGAGAAAGACTGATGCAGCTTTCAGTAGCAATTATATTTAACTGTAAAACCATTGACATTTATAACCTAAAAATAGGGTCGGACTGGAGGGCACGGGGCCCACCAGGGCTGCTGTCTAAGAGCCCCTTTCCGGGCCCTCTGTGGCAACGCTCATTTAAACCCACATGCGCCAAACGTAATGTTTTTGCCACTATCAGCCCGAAGGAGGAATGTCAGCATCAGGAAGAAGATTCGTGCAGGCAGTGGGTCTGGGCCATCGGGGCCCACTAGAGCCAGGCCCACCAGGTTTTTTCCCGCTGTCCTGTCTGACCAATCTGACCCTGATTCAAAATACATTTGCTTTGTCTATGAAAATGCTGTTTACTGTTATTGAAGTGTAATTTATGATTCAGAATAGCATAATACAGAAAAGTCGATGTTAGGGATGCCACCTTTTCTGCCAGTGGAGAATGGGTAGGGGGCGGAGTCATGACATCAGGGGCGTGGACATGACTCTGCGATTGGCCAATCGCTGTGTCAATCATGGGGAATCCTGCCCGGTTTTCCTAATTTGGAAAAGAAGGCAAGAAGTTTTGACCCAGGCAGCCCTTCAAATTACTGGGCTGTCCGGGTCAAAACCAGACAGGTGGCAACCCTAGTCCATGTAAATAACAGGGATGAGGGGTACCACTGACATTAATACATTCCTTTCTGGTTATTTATTACTGGAATAGTTGGCCAATATTGATGTGGTTCAAGTTCCGTGCCCATGCCAATTGGCCATTTTAATAGAAGCTCATAAAACTCATAAAACTATAAAGAAGTCATAAAGAGAATGAAGGAGACACTAAATGAGCTATAATCAAACTTAGAGGGATGTTCCTGTTGAATTGTGTTTTGGAAATAATTATGGTGGCATAGTTCTATTCACAGTTACATGCAACCTGTTCAAAGGTTAAAGGGGAACTCTGGCTTCCAAACCAACACTGTAACAACTACTCCACAGCTTACAGACAGCATGCAGGAACTACATAACCCACAATGCATTGCACTGTAATGTTCTGCTCCTTATTGAAATCACATGTGCAGGGAATTGTGGGGTTTGGAGGATGCAGGCTAAGGACAGATGGCTGTTGATACAAAGTAACAGTAGTCAGTCAGCTCAGCAAAGTAGTCAGACAGATCAACAGGAGAGCAGGGGGCTAGGCTTAGGGAACTGAAAGAAACCATTAAAAATCATGAAAAGTCTGCATATTTTTTAATTGATTTATGTTGCAAAGTTGTTTGAAATTATGTTTACTTTTCAATATGTTTTTGTGGAGTTCCGCCTTAATTTAATAGGGGTGATTCACCTTTGAGTTAATTTTTAGTATGTTATAGAATGGCTAACTTTTCAATGGACCTTCATGTTTGCTTTTTAATGGTTTTTGAATAATTTGTCATCTTCTTCTCACTCTTAACAGTTTTCAAATGGGGAGGGGGGGGTCACTGACCCCATCTAAAAAACAACTGCTCTGTAAGGCTATAAATGTATTTTAATGCTACTTTTTATTACTCATCTTTCTATTCAGGCCTCTCCTATTCATATTCCAGTCTCTTATTCAAATCAGTGCAGGGTTGCTAGGGGATGCATGGACCCTAGCAACCAGATTGCTGAAATTGCAAACTGGAGAGCTGCTGAATAAAAGATAATATTGACAGTGTGCAAAGCTATAGGAAGTAATAGAAAACACTGTGCCCGCCCTGAATTATATGGAGGCTGAAAGTGCAGGCTGAGCCAGTAACACTGCTATAGAAACTAGGACAAGCAAAGCAAGATTAAAATACAGTAATTGTACACTTGCAGAAAAGGAAAACTATAGCTTTTACTGTTCTATACAATAGCCTCAAGCAGGGAATCAGAGCTGGGAGTTGCACTCTAGGCAGGAAGTGATGAATGCATAAACAATTAGTTCCACAAGGACGTTGTTTTAATAAAATACCCAGCTACACAGATAGATACACAGATAGGTGCAGATACAGAGGTGAGATACAGATATAGAGAACAAAGCAAATCAGGTTTAATCTGCCCCCACAGTAAGGGGTTTCTTCTCATTAGTGCCTTTACGCAAGAAGTGAAAAGAAATGAATAAGTCACATTCTCAGAGTTAATTAGTGAGCCGAGAGGATGTCATTTCGGGGAAGTATTTGATGAGCGTCAGAGAATCTGAATGAATGTTCAGGCTTGAGATTCTGGGCTTTTGCATTTGTATTAATGCTGATGGTTCCTCGTCCAATATCATTAAAATGGAACTGCACCCAAAAACAACATTTCATACAGGTATGGGATCCGTTATCCAGAAACCCATTATCCAGAAAGCTCTGAATTACGGAATGACCATCTCCCATAAACTCCATTTTATCCGCATCAATTTTAAAAATGATTTTCTCTATAATAATAAAACAGTAGCTTGTACTTGATCCCAACTAAGATATAATGAATCCTTATTGGAAGCAAAACCAGCCGATTGGGTTTATTTAATTTTTACATGATTTTTTGTAGACTTAAGGTCTGAAGACTCAAATTACTGGAAAGATCCGTTATCTGGAAGATCCCAGGTCCCGGGGATTCGGGATAAGACGCCCCATACCCGTATAATGAAATAAAATATGGTTCAAAGCAACTTTCATATATACATGAAGTTGTAATTGTCTTTAAAGGGGTGGTCATCTTAACCTTAATTTCTAATATGTTATAGAATGGCCAAATCGAAACAACTTTTTATTTGGTCTTCATTGTTTATTTTTTTATCGCTTTTGAATTATTTACCTTCTTCTCCTTTGTCTCTTTCCAGCTTTCAAACAGGGGTCACTGACCCCATCTAAAAGCAAATGCTCTGTAAGGCACCACATTTATTGTTCTTGCTACTTTTTGTTACTCATCTTTCTATTCAGGCCTCTCCTATTCATATAAGGGATGCACCGAATCCAGGATGTAACTATGTAACTATGTAAAACAAGGAAGTCAAACGTGTGCTGTAAGCGTGGTTCTCTTTCCCTCTCGTTTTGTTAATTTACACAGGCAAATTAAGGTTCAGTTCAGTATTTGACCGAATCTTTCACAAAGGATTCAGGATTCATCTGAATCCTAAAATCGTGAATCTCTGATTCATATTCCAGTGTCTCTCATTCAAATCAATGCAAGGTTGCTAGGGTAATTTGGACCCTAGCAACCAGATTGCCAAACATGCTAGTTACAGAGCTGCTGAACAAAAAGCTAAATAACTAAAAAAAACTACAAATAATAAAAAATGAAACCCCATTGCAAAGTGTCTCAGAATATCACTCTCTACATCAGGGGTCCCCAACCTTTAACACCCGTGAGCAACATTCAGAAATAAAAGGAGTTGGGGAGCAACACTAGTATGAAAAATGTTCCTGGGGGTCCCTGGTGTGATTGGGAATTTAGTAGTCCCTATGTGGCTTGTCAACCTACAGGAGACTCTGTTTGGCAGTACATCTGGTTTTTATACAACCAAAACTTGCCTCCAAGCCTGGAATTGAAAAATAATCTCCTGCTTTGAGGCCACTGGGAGCAACATCCAAGGGGTCGGTGATGAACATGTTGCTCACGAGCTACTGGTTGGGGATCACTGCTCTACATCATACTATAATTTAACTCAAATGTGAATAACCCCTTTAAATATCTGCCTGGCTGTTTATATGCTGTGATTTTGCATTACACAAAGATTTGGCCAATTTTGATTTGATATAATTTCTGTGCTCAAGTCAGGTGACCATTAAATAATGGTGCCTCATAAACGTCAAACACCAGAAGTCTGTATGGAGAGGATAGGGTTGGGCACTAAAAGAGGTCTATAATTGATTGTATAAGTTCAACAACAGGGATGTAGCGAACTGCCGATTTGGTGTTCGCGAACGCCGTTCGCGAACACCGGCAAAAAATGCGAACGTTCGCGGACAGTTCGCGAACTTCGAACACCCGCTAAAATCGCTCGATTCGAACGATCGAAGGATTTTAATCATTCGATCGAAGGATTTTCATTCGAATCGAACGATCGAAGCCATTCGATCGAATGCTTTTCATTGAATCGAATGCTTACAATCGTTCGAACGAATGGAAATCGTTCGATTTTAGCGGTCGAGGGAATTCGAATGGTCGAACGACTTGTATTCGAATCGAACGCGAACTCAAAATGCGAACGTTCCCAAACGTTCGCGAACGTTTGACGGACGCGAACGGTCGAAGTTTGCGCGAACTAGTTCGCAGCAGAACAGTTCGCTACATCCCTATTCAACAAAAAAATCAACGGAAAAAAAAAATTCCAGTTATTTTTTTAGATTTTTGTTTTTGCACAGTAGATTCCACGAAAGCTCAAAGAAGAGACGGCACTTCTGAAAATTGGGTTTTATTCGTGTTCCTGCAAAAAACCTTACGCGTTTCGGGAGTTATCCCTTAGTCATAGGTCCAGGTTTGCACAGTAGACCAGTAAATGCTACCTGCGGATCAATCTCTATGGGGATTCGTCTCTTGTTACATTGCTCCATGATTTTTTTTTATTAATGAGCTCCTTCAACATCATTTTGCTGCTGCAAACAACTCATTCCTTCTGTGTATTTCAGACTGATATGACGTGACATGCAATAGGCTATGCCAGGGGCTGTGCTTATGTCACTTGCTCAAGAACTTGGGATGCCCAAATAATTTTGCAGCAGGAAAAATGTTGGATTATAAATTTAATATCTCAAAATAATAAGAAAAAAAAAGAATGTATTGAACCTCTACAGCTATAGTTAGAGGCATTCAATGAGGCATCGCTATTCCATATATTCCCAAAGTGCAGTGTTTCTTCTTTCCAAAAAAAATAAGGGAATTTAGCTTAAGAGCTTTTGTGCATCATTCAAGGCATCTATAGTGTTAATACATAACCCAGCAGGGAGCAGGCAGGTTATTGGTGGCTTTGATGGACTACAGAGGTACTATGGAAGGCAAGGGTTAATGTGATTGATGGTTCTGTGTGCAGTACAAGCAACAAGCCTTTTCTCCTTCCGTGTGCGAGAATGAAACTGGCATCAGAGGAAAAGGCATTTTGTTCAGCTATAAATAATGGCAGACTCTTGGCTCCCCCTGTCAGGGCTCATTAACTCCGTATCAGTCATTAGTGGGACTCGGCTCCTGAGGAGGTGTCTGTGCTGGACTATGGGCTGCCGACTGCACTAAATCACTGATCACTCATTACAGATGCAGCTTATTCAGTTTCTAATGGAGCGTCTTCCTTCTCATCAGCGGAAATGTAATAACAGGTGCAAAGTTTGCTGCTGGGTCTAGTTACCTATAGCAACCAACTTGCAGTTAGTATTTACTGGTCACCACTTTAAAAGCAAACAGTTGCCATTGGTTACGACATTGCATTGGGGCCCATGGCTCTTCAGTTGTGCACCGGTGATGAGCCAATAGTTCATTGTACAGGTATAGGATCTGTAATCCAGAAACCTGTTATCTGGAAAGTTCTGAATTAAAGAATGGCTGTCTCTATAGACTCCATTATATAGTGAATAAAGTACCCCCTCTGTAAAATATAAGGATATTATAAGTTACCTCGGAGTTTCATGACCATATAAAAACATGAGGCAGAAGGTCGAGTGTTTTTATACAGGTCATGGAACTCCGAGGTAACTTCTAATATCCTCATATTTTGCAACTGGGGGTACTTTATTTATTATAATACACAAGTTTCAGTGAGTCATGTGACAGAAATGACATCACTACTCACCGTTTATAACTGATGACATCAGAACTCACCGTTTATAAGGATATAATTTACAAGATATTCATGGCTTTTGTGTATTATAAACAAATAAATCAAATGATTAAAAATGATTTCCTTTTTCTCTGTAGCTTGTACTTGATCCCAACTAAGATATAATTAATCCTTATTGGAGGCAGAATAATCCTGTTGTGTTTGATTAATGTTTAAGTGATTTTTAAGTAGACTTAAGGTATGAAGATTCCAAAATACGGAAACATCCATTATCTGGAAAACCCCAGGTCCAAAGCACTCTGGATAACAGATCCCATGCCTGTTTATAATAACCAACTTGTCACATAATGTACTTCTGGTTAACAAAAAACTAGCAGGAATAACTAATCACTGGCAGATTAGATTCAGCAGACTTGCAATGCTACATTATGGTGTACTAAAGGACCTGTTATCCAGAGTGCTTGAAAAATTGGTTCCTTTCTGGATACAGGGGCCGTATATCCCTTTGGTGCCTCCCCTAGGTCCCACTGCTCTGGGTCAGTTGAAGCAGAGGGTGAGCCAGAAGGTCAGTTACTATGAGATTCGGGGAGAAGGTTTTTTTTCTCTCTTGCAAGAACATTGTAAGAATAATACAGGTATGGGACCTGTTATCCAGAATGTTTGGGACCTGGGATTTTCCGGATAAGGGATCTTTCTGTATGTTGGTTCTTCATACCTTAAAGAAGAAGGAAAGCTATGGAGGCATTTTATTGCCAATAGATTAGCCACATTCTGTACAATGCTTTACCATACCTGAGTAAAAAGCTCTAGAATCTGTCTATTTGTTTAGGATAGCAGCTGCCATATTAGCTTTGTGTGACATCACTTCCTGCCTGAGTCTCTCCCTGCTCACTCATAGCTCTGGGCTCAGATTACAGCAGGAAGGGAGAGAGGAGCAAACTGGGCATGCTCAAGCCCTAGCCCTGGAGGTTTAAGCTGAAAACAGGAAGTCTGATACAGAAGCCCATGAGTACACAATAGAAGGAAAGAAATGTGGTGTTTCTTTTGACAGAGGACTCAGAGCAGCATTACTTTGAGGGGTTACTGGTGTATTTATATAGACCTTTCTGATAAAGCTTACTTCGCTTTAACCTTTCCTTCTCCTTTAAGTCTACTAGAACATCATGTAAACATTAAATAAACCCAATACGCTGGTTTGCTTCCAATAAGGATTAATTATATCTTAGTTGGGATCAAGTACAAGCTACTGTTTTATTATTACACAGAAAAAGGAAATTGTTTTTAAACATTTGGGTTGTTATGGAGTCTATGGGAGATGGCCTTTCCATAATTTGGAGTTTTCTGGATAACGGGTTTCTGGATAACAGATCCCATACCTTTCAATGTCCGTATATGAGTTCATCTGCCCTGCAATCATGTGCCCTAAAGCCATATTTAAATGAGCAGCCCCCATCGTTACCTAGTAGCCTATTTATATCAATGATATTGGAGAAGTCCAAAAAGGTCACAATTTTGCACCTAGACTATTTTAAATGAGCCTCGTAGATTTTAAAGCCACAAATATCCATTATTTTAAATGCATACAACACTCATCTCTTCTGCTGTTAGTGGCCCCTTTTATTGCTCCCCACCGTGCATGTCGCCTACTGTTTAGATGAGGTTTTATTACAGGACTGTAGGAATTTATGGAGTTATTCCCAACCTAAACACGTATTAAGCTGGTGCAGGGAGAACTTACCAGCTCCTGGCAGTTACTGTACTGTCAGAATTAAACTCGGGACCCCAGTTCTGCATGGCGGCAGCACTAACCCCTGTTTATTATTTGTAATGTATATAATAATACATGTCTTATAGGTCTCTAGGAAACATCTCATGCAGGTAATTCAAAGAAACAGACATGCACAAAATGATCAGTCAGAGTTAGGGCTCTTACTCACTGGCGTTCCGACCTGCGCTCCCCTGCGTTCCGTTTTTTGGCGTTCAGCCGCAGGGGAGAGCAGGAATAGACGCAAGTCATTATTTCAAATGGGGCTGTACTCACTCAGGCGCGTGCAGGCGCCGAACGCAGGAAAAATGCAGCATGTTGCGTCTCAACCTGCGTTCGGCGCCTACACGCGCCTGAGTGAGTACAGCCCCATTTGAAATAATGACTTGCGTCTATTCCTGCGCTCCCCTGCGGCTGAACGCCAAAAAACGGAACACAGGGGAGCGCAGGTCAGAACGCCAGTGAGTAAGAGCCCTAAGAAACAAAAATCGATAGCAGAAAATATAGTTTTTAGGTTTTTTTAGTTCCTCCCCATGTCTGTTATTGGCACAATCTTAGGGGTAGAATTATGAGTTTAACACACACACCCTCATTTGCCCTTCATTTTTGGGCTTGTATGGGGGAGGGGGGCAATGTATTTTCTAGTACAGACCCTTTGTCCAGAATGATCGGGATCTGAGGTTAGGATCTTTCCGTAATTTGGATCACTGTACCTTTCGTCTACTAAAAAATAATTTAAACATTAATTAAACCCAATAGAATTGCTTTGCCTCCAATAAGGATTAATTATATCTTAGTTGGGATCAAGTACAAACTTTTGTTTTATTATTACAGAGAAAAAGGAATTCATTTTTAAAAATTTGGATTATTTGATTATAAGGAAGTCTATGGGAGATGGCCTTCTTGTAATTTGGAGCTTTCTGGATAAGTGATCCTATAACTAGTCTTGTTTTCCAGGAGTCATGTATGGAAGATATATAGGGAATAATTTCCCCCTTATCTAAAACATAGATGGATATTAGCTATCACTAAGCAGCTCCATCACCTTCATAACGTTCCCAAGTTACAGGCCTTGTGCATTTAATTCTTTATTATATTCACATTTGAATGGGTCATGTGACATATATGGTCACATGCTGATGTGAAAGGCCTGTCTTAGTAAGATCAATGGGTGATCCAACACCACTGATTTACACAGAGCAATAAAGAGAATTTTGCCCAAGGAGCCATTAGGGAGTAAGTTAAGCTATTTATCTTGTGTGTGTGTGTGGGGGGGGGGGGGGTTGCCAATGTGCAGCCTGTGTCCAAATCATTTTGTAGATTTCAGTTGGCCAACATCTTGACAGTTATGCATATATAGGGCTCATCAAATATGTAAAAATACTGAATATCAGCCATTAGTAGCCTGAAACCCACAATGATTGCCTGGAGAAGCCAAAAATCACCAACAGCTTCAGTGCAGGCTGCGTCAGTAGGAGCTGCTGCCTACTACTACTGAGCCTATGAGTAAGTCTAATACTACTGATCATATACAACACAGGGATTGTTTGTCCAGCTTAAAGGGATACTGTCATTGGGAAAAAAAATTTTTTCAAAATGAATCAGTTCATAGTGCTGCTCCAGCAGAAGTTTGCACTGAAATCCATTTCTCAAAAGAGCAAACAGATTTTTTTATATTCAATTTTGAAATCTGACATGGGGCTAGACATTTTGTCAATATCCCAGCTGCCCCAAGTCATGTGACTTGTGCTCTGATAAACTTCAATCACTCTTTACTGCTGTACTGCAAGTTGGAGTGATATCACCCCCTCCCTTTCCCCCCCAGCAGCCAAACAAAAGAACAATGGGAAGGTAACCAGATAACAGCTCCCTAACACAAGATAACAGCTGTCTGGTAGATCTAAGAACAACACTCAATAGTAAAAACCCATGGGGCTGAGACACATTCAGTTACATTGAGAAAGAAAAACAGCAGCCTGCCAGAAAGCATTTCTCTCCTAAAGTGCAAGCACAAGTCACATGACCAGGGGCAGCTGGGAAATTGACAAAATGTCTAGCCCCATGTCAGATTTCAAAATTGAATATAAAAAAATCTGTTTGCTCTTTTGAGAAATGGATTTCAGTGCAGAATTCTGCTGGAGCAGCACTATTAACTGATTCATTTTGAAAAAAATGTTTTTCCCATGACAGTATCCCTTTAAATATATTGCAATATATGGACAAACAATCCCTGTTTTGTTTAAAGGGTAAGGCATTTTTCAGTAGCAGTATGCACAAAATGTCTATGTCTTAAATATATTGATAATGGGTTGAGTGCAGAGGACTCTTGTGTTTGACTATATGTATTTTTGTGGTCATAGCCTCATTGCACCCCCGCCTAATGGTTTTGAAAATTAGTGGTGAGCACAACTTTCCCTTGTTTGTTATAGTTATACAGGAGCAGTGACCAGCTCCATGTTGTAGCTCCCACCCTTCCCAGCTATAGTCAGGTGATCCCACTGGTGTCTAATAAAAGGGCAGCCAAGTTTGGGAGTTTTACTTTGAAAGCAGCAAGTAAGTTGCAGGTAAAACTTAGTCCCTTTGTAAATTGTATAATGAAGCAATAGAATTCTTAATGAATCAGATGAAAATTAAGCGTAGGACTGGCCAGATATGGGATGACTTTGACGTAGTTGTTCAGCTTAAATATATTGCAATATATGGACAAACAATCCCTGTTTTGTTTAAAGGGTAAGGCATTTTTTAGTAGCAGTATGCACAAAATGTCTCTGTCTTAAATATATTGATAATGGGTTGAGTGCAGAGGACTCTTCTATAAGCCTATGAGTAAGCTTGCTACTACTGAGACTATGAGTAAGTCTGCTACTACTGAACCTATAAGAAAGCCTGTTACTAATGAGCCTATGAGTAATCCTACTACTACTACTAAGCCTATGAGTAAGGCTACTACTAAACCTATAAATAAAGCTACTACTACTGAGCCTATGAATAAGCCAAATACTACTGAGCATACGAGTAAGCCTTCAGCTAATGAGCCTATGAGTAAGTCTGCTACTACTGAGCCTATGAGTAAGCCTGCTGCTACTGAGCCTAGGAGTAAGCCTGCTACTACTGAGCCTATGAGTAAGCCTGCTACTACTGAGCCTATGAGTAAGCCTACTACTACTGAGCCTATGAGTAAGCCTATTACTAAGCCTATGAGTAAGCCTGCTACTACTGAGCCTATGAGTAAGCCTGCTACTACTGAGCCTATGAGTAAGTCTACTACTACTGAGCCTATGAGTAAGCCTGCTACTACTGAGCCTATGAGTAAGCCTACTACTACTGAGCCTATGAGAAAGCCTATTACTAAGCCTATGAGTAAGCCTGCTACTACTGAGCCTATGAGTAAGCCTACTACTACTGAGCCTATGAGTAAGCCTATTACTAAATCTATGGATAAGGCTGCTACTACTGAGCATATGGGTAATCCTAATAAAACTGAGCAAAAGGGTAAAGCCTACAGCTACTAAGCCTATGAGTAAGCCTGCTACTACTGAGCCTATGAGTAAGATTGCTACTACTGAGCCTATGAGTAAGATTGCTACTACTGAGCCTATGAGTAAGGCTGCTTTACTGAGTCTATGAGTAAGCCTACTACTATTGAACCTATCAGTAAGCCTACTACTATTGAGCCTATAAGTAAGACTACTACTATTGAGCCTATGAATAAGTTGCCCATTAGGTATGAAACACGTTAGGCCATCCTTTTCTATGCTTTTATAATAAAAGAAACGTTAACTTTTTCTTATATTTTTCTGGGAACCTTACACCATTCTCCTATCTTTTAAATTGAGCCCATTGTAGTCTGTGCATGATTTACCAAGCAGTCACTACTTGTTCATCCATTCTGGTGCCTAGCAGTCATTGCTGCTGAACCTCTAGCTGGTTCAGTGAAATACAGCATTTTTGCCCTATTGTGTTTAAGGCTTAGTTTTCCTTTAACCTTTACATTTTCAAATGTATTTTCTGTATTTTGCACTTGTCAGCAGAGATAGCGGAGTGGAGTTCCAGGCACACAACATGAGGATTGTGCATAAAAGCTGGAGACATTATAGAGCTCAGGGATAACAGCCTCAGCATTTTAAAAGGAAACATTAGCAAAAGTGAGTCTGACCAAATGTATTTACAGTTCAATTGCTATCCTCAGTGGAATAAGAATAAGTTAATGCATGTTTTTAGAAAGTCAGTGGGGGAGAGTATACTGTATATAATAGACAATATTCTTTTCTAACCTGAGACTGTTTGGGACTAGGACTCTAGAGTGTCAGCTTCTCAGTTACAGTGGTGGAATAAAGTGGGCTCACTTCCAAGCAGAACTAAGACTATGACTAATATATCTAGTAGAACATGCAAGGACTTCTTCTTCTTCTTGTCTGAGTGACTAGCGAGCGCCATTAAGGACACCCTGCCTGCAGCTTTCTCTGGCTGTCACCCATCTGTCAGAAATAGCAGTGGGACCCACAGGGGAATCGCACTAATTCTCTTGTCTGGACTCCGTCTCAGATGTAGTGTATAATGTATAATGTCCTGACACATCACAAAACAAAATGCTTGTACTGCACTTTGTTACAATACAGATATAAGGCTTATTATCCTGTATGTAAATTTATATATATATATATATATATATACACATATATATATTATATATATATATATATATATATATATATATATGCTGCCCAGTGACCTACATTACTCATGATATAATGCTCAGTGCCTTATACATGTTGTGCTGAGTTCCATCCCTCGTCCTACATATTGTCAGATTTTATATATAACGGCTCATGTACAAAGGAAAAGTGCAAATTTCTCAAAAGAGCAAACCGATTTTTTATTTTTATTTTTGAATCCGACTAGACATAATGTCAGTTTCCCAGCTGCCCCCAGTCATGTGACTTGTACTCTGATAAACTTCAGTCACTTGCTGTACTGCAAGTTGGAGTGATATCACCCCCTCCCACCCCCCCACCCCCAGCAGCCTAACAACAGAACAATAGGAAGGTAACCAGATAGCAGCTCCCTAACACAATATAACAGCTGCCTGGTAGATCTAAGAACAGCACTCAATAGTAAAATCCAGGTCCCACTGAGACACATTCAGTTACATTGAGTAGGAGAAACAACAGCCTGCCAGAAAGCAGTTCCATCCTAAAGTGTTGGCTCTTTCTGAAAGCACATGACCAGGCAAAATGACCTGAGATGCCCCTACACACCAATATTACAACTAAATACACTTGCTGGTTCAGGAATGAAATGTTATATTGTAGAGTGATTTATTTGCACCGTAAACAGTGTAATTTACACTGGTTTCTTGTTCTGTATATACTATGAAATTAACACTATAACACTTTACTTCTACTGTCTGACATCTAGCTGCCGCCTTTAGGTCAGTCTTAATGATAAAGAAACAAGGTGCCTGTCAGATAGTGGTACCACCATAGACATAGTCCTGGAAGTGGCATCCGTAGAACCAAAGTTGAGAACTTTGGACTTGGAAGGAGCCCAGATGGAGTCAGTTCTCTCAGTTCTCTGAGTGGATCCCCAGAAGGTTTGTGACCGAGTCAACCAACAAAGATTAGTTCTGGCGGCACATAACACAATGAGCTGCTGAGAGTAAAACTGATGGTGATTTACGTGCTCCCCAATTGTTATGATGTGTCTCTCTTATTGCTCCTAAGTGTCTGATCCATGTTGTGTCTCGTGAAGCAAAATCAATTCGGCGGTAGATAAACATTGCCTGGATGGAAAGCACTCACGTTTATTGGGATTTATGTACTTGGCCCCCTGCCACCTACCTGAAAGTCCCCATTGGCCCACCATGAAGCCAGTGCTCCAGCGTTGCAGCATTGTCCTATCAGTTCTCTGGCACTGAAATCCTGTACATAATCTGTACACAGAATATTTGAAGGATGACACTTGTTTTTAGGCCTACCTTGCATTGAGACTTGTACCTTGTGCCCTGGACCTGGCTCAAACGCAGGAGAATTTATTGAATTTGGAAACAATCATCATAAGCTTCTCTACCTCATCCATCCATTAAATTCAATGCAAGGCCTTGTTTCTTTATTCTTGCCTTTATCTCTATATTGCCTTTATTTTGTGGATTCTCTGTTTCTGACTTTGGCCTCTTTACTGCTCGACTGCCTGCTCCTGACCTCTGGCCTGTTTACCAGTTATGTCCTAGTGCCTGTTCTCTAATCCATTGCCCTCTATTTCATAAAGATTCGCCACAGTAAGTCCTATGTCCAGTGCCAGAAGCATGGATGAAGACTGGGCTAATTTATAGTCTCGGCACAGACTTATAAACACACAACACCTTTCTACAACCGCACCCAAATGCCACAGTTCTATGTTTTTCAGCCTGAGAAGCCCATATTATATTATTATATTTATTTAATATTTAATTTGGTGCCTCCCTAATGGATATTTTACAGTATAGGAAGACTTGATATCACAGGGATACATAGCATGTGCTTGGAGTCACTAAAAATGTTTAATGGCTCCAAGGCTCCAAGGTTTAAAGCCTCCAAGGCCTCCAGGCAAGCTGTAATCGTTGTTCTACAATCGCACCCAAATGCCACAGTTCTATGGTCTTCAATGCCTCTAGGCAAGCTGTAAGGGTCATCTGTACCTTTAGGAGTAGTGATGGGCGAATTTATTCGCCAGGCGCGAATTTGCGGCGAATCTGCGCATTTCGCCGCCAGCGAATAAATTCGCGAAACGCCCGCGAAAATTCGCGCCAAAAATTCGCCGGTGTCAAAAACGGGCACCGGCGCCATTTCGCTAATTTTTTGCCGTTGCGCGAAATTCGCAAATTTTTCGGCGAAACGAAACAGCGCAAATTCGCCCATCACTATTTAGGAGAACTGAATTACCCTGTAAGTATCTATAAGGGTGGCCATATATATGGGCCCAGGGCCGCCTTCAGGGAGGCACAGGGGGTACAAGTGTACCAGGCCCGGGCATGAAGGGATACCCGGTTGTGCTGCAGTTCTTGAAAGACCCGGGCCCCCCTTCACAGCGCCGAAGCCGTGCCGCCCTTCCGAAATCCAGAACCATCGAAAAGCCGAACAGCCGAAGTCCCGAATCGGCAAAAAGACCCGACGCCACGAAAATAGCCAAAAACCGAAGTCCTGAAGCCAGAAGTTCAATTCTGCTGAACACCAATTTGTATTTTTTTTATCCCCTGGCCACAAATGTATTATTTTAATACTCTATAGGCCCCTCCCACAAAAAATATTATCTGGGGCCCATTTTATTTTTTAACTTGTAGGAAATCCTGTTGGACAAGGGCTGAAGAGATGCCTTGGTTCCATCCTCTCCCGACAGGTCTGTATTGTCCCACACTATGATCTGTTGGTTGACAAAGGGGCCAAAGGTCCAAGACACACAGCAGTGATGCTGAAGAGAAGCCTTGGAGCCTGCCAATAATGATTTGCTTTATTCAGAAACTCACAGAGTCTGCTGATCCGTCTCCCAGCGTTGTACTGAGGGCAGTGAGTACCCAAAGCCAGTGCAGCTAATTAGATGAGGCAAGTCTTGGCCCCGTCATATCTGACTGTAGGGAAGGACAAAAGAACATGTTACTGAGCTCCATCGCTGGCGGCATCTTGTGTGCAAAGAACGGAGCAGGTGTGCCTTTTTTTTTTTTAAACTCATTTAATGATTTATTAATTAACTGTCAAGGAAACTTACCCTCATTTTACTTTTACCTGTATTTTATTTTTTATTTTTACATTCCCTACATGTTCTAATGCATTTCAGGGGGAGCCATTCACAAATGTTTTCCTGCATTTAACCCCATAGTTTGCCCAATTTTTCTTAAAAACCTTTGTTTCCCCCTGTGAATGTGACTTTTTCTGCATTTTAAATATTTTTTTTGTAGTTTCCACCTTTTTACAGAAAACCCCGTATTTTACATAGATCCCTTTTTCTAGAATTTTACATTTTTCCCAGTCCCTTGGAAACCATAAAATGGGGGTTTGACTGTATTCAAATGTTCAAGTTTAGCAATGAGCATAACTTTCCCTTTTTTTCAGTTGGCTTGTGCCATTTGCAAAGAAAAACATTCCATCCAATAAAATTTTCAGTTCCAACCGAGGGTAAATGAACTATCCATGTACACAAAACCCATTGGTTAATGACCTGAAACGCCAATTTAGTTAGAGGATGTGATACTGACAGTTACTCTTGGGTCACAAACCATTGGAAAATGTGCCGCACAGACAGATCCCTATGTTGCATCACTTAAACCCTGAGTTCACTTAGAAGGTGCCAAATACTCTCTATACACAAACCATTTGTATATTCTCTATTCATGTACAAACATAATTTCCATGACCAAAAGACTGTATGTAACATGTATAGTTACATAGTAAGAAGGTTCAACCTTAAGTCTATATACAACCTGCCTAACTGCCAGTTGACCCAGAGGAAGGCAAAAAACCCATCTGAAGCCTCTCCAATTTGCCTCAGAGGGGGAAAAATTCCTTCCCGACTCCAAAATGGCAATGGGACCATTCCCTGGATCAACTTGTACTATGAGCTATCTCCCATATCCCTGTATTCCCTCACTTGCTAAACACCATCCAACCCCTTCTTATACCTATCTAATGTATCAGCCTGTACCACTGATTCAAGGAGACAATTACACATCTTCACAGCTCTCACTGTAACAAACCCCCTCCCAATATTTAGCTGGAACCTCTTTTCTTCTAATCGGAATGGGTGACCTTGTGTCAGCTGGAAAGACCTACTGGTAAATAAATCATTAGAGACAATATTATATGATCCCCTTATATATTTATACATAGTTATCATATCACCCCTTAAGCGCCTCTTCTCCAGTGTGAACATCCCCAATTTGGCCAGTCTTTCCTCATAGCTAAGATTTTCAATACCTTTTACCAGCTTAGTTGCCCTTCTTTGCATCCTCTCTGTATATGGAACATTGTCAAAATCCAAAGACCTCATATAATGGCAGAGACACGAGGGGGCACATTTACTATGGGTGGAATATCGAGGGTTAATTAACCCTCGATATTCGACCATAGAAGTAAAATCCTTCGAATATCGAAGTCAAAGGATTTACCGCATTTCAAACGATTTGAAGGATTTTAATCCATCGATCGAATGATTTTCCTTCGATCACAACTGAAGGTCCCCATAGGCTAACATTGGTGCTCGGTAGGTTTTAGGTGACAAAGTTTTTTTTACAGAGACAGTACTTGGAATAATGAATGGTCGAATAGTTGAACGATTTTTAGTTCGAATCGTTTGATACGAAGTAGTAGTCGAAGGTCGAAGTAGCCAATTCGATGGTCGAAGTAGCCAAAAAAAACCTTTGAAATTCAAGTATTTTTCATACTAATCCTTCACTCGAGCTAAGTAAATGTGCCCGGAGATATCCAATGAGGGACTAGCGGTTAAATAATAATGTACAATATGGTGTCATTTAGCGACATGGACTGATGGCCCCAATGAGTTGATATGAGTCAAGGAACAGATAAAATGCGTCTACATCTGTTAATGCCTCCTCAAGGCCTTTCACCACCAACCTCACAGCAATAAAACAACCACTCTGGGCATGCATGGCCACCTTGAGCTGATCACCTCTCCTACAAGAGTGCTGCCCAACATCTTATCATTTTTACCATGAAAACATATTTCTTCAACATAAAGCCAAGTGTTGTTCATTGTTTTTCCCCAAAGCCTTATCCTGAGTGTGATCTTGCAACAAACCCCTTAAATAATCTTGACAATTGAGTGAAAACATGAAAAATCTATTCATGGGAATAATCAAATGCATATTTCAATGGTGGCACAGTCGCCATTCTTCAAAGTAGAGTTGAATTAGATATGAACATCGTATGGCTCTGGACTGGAAGGGCCAAGTAAAAACCGGGTGCTTGTGAATATTCCAGCAGTGAAGAGGTAAGAGCTTAGATTTGTGGTGGTGCCAGGGCCGTTCAGTGTTGATCTGTTGGATAAAATCTTGTTTAAGTTATCCTGAAATGAAGGACCAGGGAATGCCAACATCTACTGAACAGGGAGCCACCAGCATAAAGCCATTAAAATAAATCATTAGCTTCTGTTTAGAAATACCAGTCCAAGAACATAAATATTACTGTAGATATCACCATGGCACTACGAGACTCCATCTAGCTACAGTTTAGAGTGTTTCTTTTAATCCATGAAGCCTAATGCCATGGCAGTAGTTACAGAGTTCTGTTGATGGTTATCTTGTAAAACCTACAGATGAATGCAGGTAACGCAGAATTACAGGCATTTGCCCAAGCTAATGAGTTAGAGATGACAAAGATGCCCAGGTTCAGGACTGAGGAGCAGCATGATACTAGAGCTAATGCCAGGTATAGGATATTAAAAAACAACACTGACATTGACAAAGGTAGATGCCCCAACACAAAGATGCCCATTCAAAGGCAACTAAAGACCCTAATCTATAATTTATATGTAGGTAATAGTAAATTGGAGCCGCACATTTCTCCAGAGCTATAAGCTTTAACATATAGCTGCCTGGATAAGACTCTATACGAGTGAGCCCTTGCAATGGCATGGCGGCAGGGTATTGTTGAACTACACATATCATAAAATACACAATAAATGGGTGCCGGTGATTCTTAAAGGGATGCTGTGGGAAAACATGTTTTTTTCAGAAAGCATCAGTCAATAGTGCTTCTCCAGCGGAATTCTGCACTGAAATATTTCTCTCAAAAGAGCAAACTGATTTTTTAATATTTAATTTTGAAATCTGACACAGGGCTAGACATATTGTGAGTTTCCCAGCTGCCCCCAGTCATGTGACTTGTGCTCTGATAAACTTCAGTCACTCTTACTACTGATATAGCAATGAGCAAGAAAGTGAGAATCCATACTGTACAACTGTACCTAGCTACCAAAAAAAATGCCAGACTGAAAGAGAAGTAATCAGGGACCTAAATATTTGCAAAGAGTAGTCCAGTTCTTTTCAAAGTGCTTAATGGCCCATCATCAGGGACAGACATGGTGGCTTCATGGCCCATCATCAGGGACAGACATGGTGGATACATGGTCCATCATCAAGGACAGACACGGTGGCTTTATGGCCCATCATCAGGGACAGACATGGTGGATTCATGGCCCATCATCAGGGACAGACATGGTGGCTTCATGGTTCTTCATCAGGGACAGACATGGTGGTTCATGGCCCATCATTAGGAACAGACAAGGTGGATATACATGGCCCATCATCAAGGACAGACATGGTGGCTTCGTGGCTCTTCATCAGGGACAGACATGGTGGCTTCATGGCCCATCATCAGGGACAGACATGGTGGCTTCATGGCCCATCATCAGGGACAGACATGCCTGACAGGATTCCCGGGAATGTCCCAGTGTCTCAAATCCTATCAGTTCAGTAATTTCTACCATAAAGCTGTGAAATACAGATACCATTTAGTACATGCTAATGATGCACAAAGTGGGCCCTAGATTTCAGGTTCTCTGGTGAGCTCTAGGCCCAGCCCAACATTAATTACCTTTTATCAAGACATAAATCCCAAACCTATTGAGTGGCTAAATAACATAAAACCCAGACTGTACCCACCGAATACGTTATTATTTGAAATTTAAGAAGGACATTTTGCTAAGTATGGCTTGATTCTATTTGTGCAACAAAATATGTTTTCTTCTTGATCTTTTAATCTTGTTTTTTGGTGCTTTTGTTTTACTTTTCCAGCATCGTCTTGGAGAAGTCAGAGCAGAGTTCATGTAAGAGTGTTTTTGGCACATGTCACAGCTAATTAGTATAGAACTCTAACTATAAACACAGGCTGCACAGCAAGCAAAACGTTCCCATTTTGAAACCACAGTCTGTCCCAGTTAAAATCCTGGACAAGAATATTCTATCCTTTCATATAATCTACTGAATCTGCAACTCTGTTGGTATTGTAGCATTTCTGTAGAACAGTACTGAGCCCAAATGGTTCGTGCGATTACCTAATTGTGTCCTTGCAGTATGTTAGAGACCCCATAGTGTCCCTGCAAAATCAGAGAGAACCTGAAATGTTCCTGTTATATAATTAGGAGTCAATCATCAATGTTGGGCAGAAGGCCTTAGGTAACAGACTGGATCTACAAATTCATTAACCTCCTTTCTTCTATAAACTTGTTTATTCTCCTAGACCAGGGATCCCCAACCTTTTGAACCCGTGAGCAACATTCAGAAGTAAAAGGAGTTGGGGAGCAACACTAGCATGAAAAATGTTCTTGGGGTGCCAAATAAGTGGTGTGATTGGCCATTTAGTAGGATTGTCATCCTACATTGAGGTTCTGTTTGGCAGTACATCTGGTTTTTATACAACCAAAACTTGCCTCCAAGCTAGGAAGTCAAAAATTAGTACCTGCTTTGAGGCCACTGGGAGCAACATCCAAGGGGCTGGAGAGCAACATGTTGCTCACGAGCTACTGGTTGGGGACCACTGTCCTAGACTCTCCTCTTTATATTCTTCTATCTTGGCAATGACCATTGTAGAACTACACCCTTGTACCCAACAAATGGTTAGGTGAGCAGGAGGGCCAAAGGACAACTTAGCTAGTGATGGGTGAATGAATTTGGCAGACACAAATTTGCGGCGACAATTTGTCTTAGAAAAATCTGCAGGTGAAAAATCCGGAACCTGAAAAAAAAATCATCACACCTCAAAATTGGCACGCACATAAAAATTGGTGCGCGTCAAAATTATTTGGACGCCCATTGCCTTTAATGCATTTGGACTAAATAGTCACACGTATAAAAATTAACACTCGTGTCAAAATGATTTTGACGGCCATTTTGCGAAATTTTCACCGAATTTTGGCACAGGTTCACCCATCACTATGACTAACCAGGAAATTAAGAAATCCGGACAGGACATTGAAGTGAATAACATGAAGATTAGTCAATCGCTGATCGCCACGTCGTCAGTCCTGCCCCTTACATCACCAGCCCGCCTCTCCACGTCACCCACCACGCCCCCCCCACATCACTGGACCCCCCCTGCCCATTGAAACAAAAAAATGTAGCAACCTTAAGTAAAGTTCAAATGAGAATACATAGAGACAGGGCCTCCATCAGGGGGAGTAGGGTGCAGAAGGGACCAGGGCTGTGGTTCCGCCCCATTTCACTGGACCTCTTTGCACCTATCTATGTATGTGCAAGTGACACCACAATGTACTGCGCATGCTTGTGTTATCACCCACTGCAACTGCCACCCGATACTCCCCACCTCTGCCGTCGGATTTCTTGGAATATACCCAGCTAGAGGAGGTTTTTTTTTTTTGCTCAAAAACTATATTTACCATAAATGCATCTGAATCACCCCCTCCCTTAAAGCTGCCACCCTAGACACCGGCCTTCGAATCCCTATATGGAAGATATGGCCCCCAGAGACATGAAAGGGGATCAGTGGGTTGAGGTTGTGGGGAATTGGTGGGGTTGCAACATAATGTGGAGTAACCAAGACAGATCAGAGAGTGGGTATTTGTGTGCAGGCCATTTTTTTTTAATTATTTGTTTTGTTGGCAGGGCCCAGGTGATCAATGTGTGAATAATTGGAGTTTCTTGGGCAGAGGACCCTGCCAGTACCTATCCCTGAAGGATATGAAGCTTATCATTCCTGATGGTGGCCTTGCATAGAGAGTCACATACCTCCCAACATTTAGGAAACAGAAAGAGGAACAAAAAGATTAGGCCGTCAATTTGTGTGGCCACGCCCATTTTTGTGGGCCTAATTAACATGTTTATTTTATATAATTTTTTCAGGTTATGAAAGTTTGAACACATTTCTGTGCTTTTTATGTGTTATTACACTTTTGCAAATTAAGGTGAATTGCCCTTTAAGCTGTGAGTCTAAGTTCTTATCTTATCAAACTGTTACAAAAGTATGTCAAGTATCTATTCTGGGCTGTCTGCCAAGACCCAATTAAGTTAGAAACTTTGTATCTGTTTCTGGCTGTTCACCAGATCAAAGAGAAACCCGGGACTTATCAGTACAAATTTGTGACATCGGGTTGAGCTGTCAAAAGCGGGACTGTCCCACTCAAAACGGGACAGTTGGCAGGAATGGAGTCATAGAGAAATCAAGGGTACTCCCACGTCTGAGAGATTCTTGGTTCATACACAATTACTTAATAAAGCCAGGCATGCATTTGAAATCTTAGCATTTGAAATCTTAGCATGCCATTCTAGCCACTCCAGGGTGCTGTTTTATTACAGTCTTTGGAGGAACCATTTACAATGGGTGCCCTGCTGATATAATTCTATGTATATGGTGAGTACAGCAAGGCCGATCCTTTTCTTCAGTGCTGTGAGACTATGTTATAGTTCCATGTTCCCATGTTATTAGGGTGAACAAGTATCTCACAGCACAGTAATATAAAATGAATCACACCTGCTTGTCCTGTAGATTGGTATCCAAAGGTTATTTGTGAAGGGGACCCCCCGGAGCAAAGCAAGCTGTGCAGAGCCCTTAATTTCTATAAAGTAGACTTGAGCTTACTTCTAAAGGTGGCCATACACAAGCTGATAAAAGCTGCCAATAGACAATGTAGGCATCTTATTGGCACGTGTATGGGGCTCTTCAATGGGATTTGAAATCCGGTCGGAGCAAGGACTACATCTGCTCATTGATGGGATCCTCGCTCTGACCTTTTGTATTCCTGTCATTGAGATCTGATCATTGGGCCCTACAGCTCATAATCAGATCAGCCTAATATAGCCCACTTCAAGACGGGCATATCGGGTTGAGATCCTTTCATTTGGTGACCTCAAAAAAAGAGGAGATCTTTGCATGTATGACCAGCTTAACAGGGACACAATCTTCATGGAGTTTGTATCTTCTTTCTAGCAACCCCACCAACAATGGTCCAACACCTAGTGAGAAGCCTTCCCCAAAGTGTAGGGGCTGTTGCAGCAGGAATGACTTCATATTAATCCCCTTGGGTTGGGAATGACATGTAGGACGGTCTGGTGCCCAAATACTAAATACAAACAAGGAATGACCTATATGTAGGTGCCCTCATGCGTTAATGCAAGGGAATGCTCATACCTTCTAGAAATGCAAAGTTAATAAGAAGCCTAGCAGAGCGGGAAGGTGTCAGACATTATTTATAGATTTTCTGCTTTTTTTCTAGCACATAAGACCTCCTCATACAAAGACTATACAACTATACAGTATATACAGTATATTTATACACACACGCACTTCTATTTGGAAAGCTGCAAATATGACCATGTTTTTTTTTTAGAAAGGAACACAGAATCTTAGCGCACATCTTTAGTCCTGTTAACTCTTTCCATTATTGATGCCATAGTCATGATACGAATACTTTCAGGCCCCAACATATTTGAGCAATGCTGACCCCCTTAATTTATACATATATTTTGTTTTTATTCGAGTGCTGCCTTTTCATACACAAACACTTTTTCAAAATGCACCTACAATATTATTATTATTATTAATAAAATAAGCATCAAAAATGTTTGAGGGGAAGGGGGGCAACCTCTATGATCTCTGAAGGTCAGGACTGCTGCTTCCAATCGGGATCAGATAGGATCTGTGCAGCCACTGGGACAGAATGTTCTGTTATACAGATAGCTAGAATCTCAGCTGCCATAAAGCAGGACAGGACTGCTGCTTACAATGGGAATCAAATAGGATCTGTGCAGCCACTGGGACAGAATGCTCTGTTATACAGATAGCTAGAATCTCAGCTGCCATAAAGCAGGGCAGGACTGCTGCTTACAATGGGGATCAGATAAGATCTGTGCAGCCACTGGGACAGAATGCTCTGTTATACAGATAGCTAGAATCTCAACTGCCGTAAAGCAGGACAGGAATGCTGCTTACAATGGGGATGAGATCGGATCTGCGCCTCTGATATTTAATAATAGCTATAGTTTCCTTTAAAGGTTTTGCAATGCTCTCTATAACCACCAACTGCTTTTCATTTTATAACAATTCTGGAGTAGGCAAAAGTTCTGTCTCTGAGGTGCATTAAAATAAAAAAGCAATAGAGCTGAGTAGATGAGATGAGTAGAAATGCAACGGTGCTAGTGAGGGATATGTAGAAACACGGACTCTGGGAGAATCAGAATGCTGTATTTGCCTTTTCTTCCAATTTATGCTTTTATTTTGCCCGGGAGTGTGCCGGAGTAGCAGGACAATCTAGGCTGTATTCTGACTAATGAGACGTCGGCGGTTCCTTGTTACTTCCCTGCTATTTAATAGATCTGGTATTTAGGGGGAAAGCTGTAGGGGCCTGATTTTAATGAAACATATCAATCTGAAGAAATTCATGCTCCAGAAGAGAATGGAATGTTGGAAGCCTTTTGTATTTTCTCTTTGTGTTTGACTAAGGAAAATATTAAAAAGGAAAACGTAGGATTGTTTCCTCTTTGCTTTCTTTCTGTTAAGGTGAAACAGACTCAAATTGCAGTTTCAGCCTTGGCTAAGCTTCCATTGTTTCCTATTCTTCCATTTCAGATCTGATGGTCCTGACTGTGGTCTAGTAAGTGCACTCTCCCATTAGATGAAATAGGCCTGAAGGCCATTTATACCATGGATCTGGTGTAGAGGGTGGCTCCTCTTCATTATGAGAAAATATGTGGAAGAATGTAACGATCAATCAAGCAGTTGACCATAAATAACTAACCTAGAATGGAAAAAATCTATTGATATTGATAATCTATTGATATTTGCGCAGTGAGGTGGTAACTAATGTCATAGAAGGAAACTCCAGATCTACTAAAGTAGTCTGATCAAGGTGTATCAGATCAAAAAAGGTTGATCTTCCCCAGATATTGGTTGGGTAACACTGGAAAGGCCTCATACACGTGCCAATAAGCGTCTGGAGGAGCCAAGTCTGCCCCAGCTTCATTGGTGACCTTAGGGTTGAACTTGTCTCCTTATACTAAGACCTACCTCCACCTCTCTAACCCCTTGGATGTTGCTCCCAATGGCCTCAAAGCAGGTGCTTATTTTTGAATCCCAGACTCGGAGGCAAGTTTTGGTTGTATAAAGACAAGGTGCGCTGCCAAACAAAGCCTCAATGTAGGTTGACAATCCACATAGGGGCTACCAAATGGCCAATCACAGCACTTATTTGGCACCCCAAAAACATTTTTCATGCTAGTGTTGCTCCCCAAAACCTTTTACTTCTGAATGTTGCTCACGGGTTCAAAAGGTTGGGGATCCCTGGTCTAGGGAATCAGGAACTGATGTAAAACCCTTGGGAAATGGGAAATATGTCCCACCCACAGGGGTCTTGCCCAGTGGGATTTCTTAAGCTGTCCTATAGCTTCCTGTCTGATTTTCACCCAGATACCGGGTGGGCAACACTGGAAAAACCTCGTACATGTGCCAATATGCTGTCGATTTGGTCTGGGGGAGACAAGTCCACAGCTGTTATGAGCCCATGTGTGGCTACCTTTACAATAATTTGTCATCTAATGGGTGGTCAGACTTGACTGTTGCTATCTAACATAAGATATAGCTTAGAAGGATCCCATTCCTAAATATCTATATGCAAATAAGCAGAGAAGTAATGCTCTGTTCAGATAGTTGTCTGAGTCTTCATCCTTTATGTTCTGTTGGTACTATTAGCTTTGTACAAAAAAAGGCATTGGCTATAGATTCCTCTGGTATTTCCCACCACTGCTTCTTCCTTTGACTTTTGTCATGTCTTAGGGCAGTGATCCCCAACCAGAGGCACGTGAGCAACATATTGGTCACTAAACCGAATGGAGGCTCCATCTGAAGGCCAGTCTGACAAATTTAGGGAGAATGTCTATTTACTCATCTAAATACAATTGAAATCCCAGCCTGAAAGCCCAGCTTCAAGGTCACTTAGGGTGAGATTTGGGGTGAACATGTATTTACTTTCTTAGATATTCTTGGATCTGTGGTTGAATGACTAATACACCAATGTTTCCCCATATCTGAAGTTGTGTAGGAGCTAAGGGGGTCCATAGCCAAATGTTGGAGCTCCAATAACTGATAGTCTCACAACCATTGGAAAGCCCTGCAGCAAGAATCTCTCTAGAAATTCCTTTATGGTGTACAAACATAAAATCATTTTCATAACTTGCCCAGTGTAGAAACAATAATAGTGATATCTTGGCTTGCAGCATAGTGTGGCCTTGCCACTGCCAGTCACACATCCCTACTGTCAGATGGCACAATGGTACAGATGTCATTGGAAGTCAAGGTTGAACAATTAGGATGCATACTCAGATTTCAGCATTTAAAAACAATTGCATTATCTTCTTTAAAGGGATGCCAATGTAACGGGCAGCAGGAAAGGTCCAGACCGTGGCTGCGGAGTGGACACCACAGTGCTTTGACCTTAGGGATGAACTTGTACTAAGACCTACCTCCATCTCATGCCTTCTGGCAGATCCACCTCCTGCTACAATGGAGTCCAGAAGAGGCCAAGCAAATGTTCCCTCCCCTTATACAGTCTAGGGCAGGGTTGCCCCTATGTAGCTACTGTATATATTAAAGCTGCAGATATCAGTCCTATGAACCGATTTGGTAGCTTATGTGCCTGTGTAGGGGTCTCCCTGATCGGTACCAGGCCAAAAATCGGGCAGATATTGGGCAGGTTTGATTTTTTTGGTGATCAAGGACTGTATTGGATAGTTTATACGGTCCTACGATCCATCGATCCACAAAATTCTAAGTAACTGCCCAATATACAAACATTACTCATGACAATTCTTATTGAAAGCACTATCGGGCTGACCATTTCTGCTCTCTGTTTCTGACTATGTCAGTTCTCCTCTAGGTATCCTGCTAGCTCCTACTATGTTGTTTCACTAGTCAGAACCAGCAGTTCAAAGAATATAACCAGCCAGACAGACACTGCATTCAATAGCAATTATATTGACAAATAACTTTAAGCCATTGGAAGCGTGCAATGAATGTATATTGGGAAGCTGCTCTTTTCCATTGCATTGCAATATAATAACAGCCTGACTCAAGAGCTTGCAATCTTAAAACTCTTACTTAAATTAAAAAATATTCCAGTGAAAGATCCCAAATGATGCATGGAATGTAACTGTACCAAATTGTGTACCAGACTGTACCAAATTCATAAGTAAATCTTAGCTCATAGAATGGCGTGGTTAGTTAGCAGTTCCTCATTGCCATAGGTGGGTATAACTTGTTTGAACTAGTAAAGTTCTCTGGAGGGAATATAAAGTAAATGAAATGAGAGGAATGAACAATGGTAAGATTTTCAGCAATGACATCACTGCAGTCATTCAATTATTTCTCTTTTACATTGTGTAGAACAATGTCGCCCCCTGGTGGTTTGACCTCAGAATTACAGTTTATGGGAATGAGCTGAGTGTTTCAGTTGTTTATATGGTGATGAATAACTTGAAATGAATGTAATGAGCTCTCACGTTACTAAAGGCTCTACAGCAGCATCTTCCATCTGTGGGTCTGTCTGTGATGTGTGGGGGTTACCTGGTCGGGCCGGCTGGGGTTGCGCCCTCTTAGAAAGGGGTGATTCATCTTTATGTTAAAGGGGAAGTAAAGTCTAAATTAGAATAAGGCTAGAAATGCTGTATTTTGTGTACTAAATATAAACATGAACTTACTGCACCACAAGCCTAATCAAACAATTGAGTTATACTTTCAAAGTTGGCCACAGGGGGTCACCATCTTGTAACTTTGTTAAACATCTTTGCAAGACCAAGACTGTGCACATGCTCAGTGTGGTCTGGGCTGCTTAGGGATCTTCATGAGCACAAGTCAAATAATATCTGCCAGAATCCGATACAACAAGACTGATTTATAATCAGAATATACAGACTCCACTGGGTCCTGTGTTGTCTTGTAATCTAATGTGGATTTTATAGTTTTTGTATTGTTTAATATAAACTTTCTCCAACTCTGCAGAACCAGTGGCTGCAGCAAAATAATCCTCCAAATAGAATCCCAGTTTATCTGTTTAAATCTGGCTCCATGATCTTTGTCGCTGCAGCTGGAGTTGGAAACAGTAAAGGGGATGTAAAGGCAAAAATAAAATCCAATCCAAATCTCTACACAGTCGCCGACTGCTCTACAGGGAAACAAACAAAGCTGCTTGAGTTCTGCATGGCTGGGAAGTAAGGCGGGGCTCCCCCTGCTGTTCATATGTATGATTGTTTCCTATCCACAGCAATAAATGAAGGGAGAATTTCACTGCATACAGTCAGGTTTTTTTTTAATAAAAACGGAACACATTTTTTAATTAAAGGATATTGGAGATAGGTTTCTTTTTTATTAAAGAAAGTAAAGTATTGTTTTGCCTTTACATGTCCATTTTTAGTATGTTATAGAATGGTTAATTCTAAACAACATATCAGATAATCTTCATTATTTCTTTTTTTATGTTTTTGAATGATTTGCCTTTTCTTTTTTTACTCTTTCCAGCTTTCAGATGTGGGTCACTGACCCCATCTAAAAAACAAATGCTCTGTAAGGCTACAAATGTATTGTTATTGCTACTTTTTATTACTCATTTTTCTATTCAGGCCTCTCCTATTCATATTCCAGTCTCTTATTCATATCAATGCATGGTTGCTAGGGGAATTTGGACCCTAGCAATCAGACTGGTGAAATTGCAAACTGGAGAGCTGCTGAATAAAAAGATAAATAACTCAAAAACCACAAATGAAAAAAAAATGAAATCAAAATGCAAATTATCTCAGAATATCCCTCTCTACATCATACTAAAAGTTCACCTGTGTCTCACGTGTGTCTCACCTGTGCCCTGTGGGAGGAGAGTGTTCCTATTGGTTATGGGTAATCCTTTCAATTAGAATGGAGGAGCCATGTTCTTTCTCTTTAAACTCTGCTCCATGGGATGAGTGGCTGGTGCTGGATAGACTAAAATAGGAAAAGAAGAAACCTGGATCCTAAGGGATGTTGGACACCTTAGTCGGGGGAAGTGGACCCCATCAGTGGCGAAACTAGATGTTACTGGGTCCCACAGCAAATTAATTTTAGGGCCCCCAACATATCTAGAGGTTGTTCTGTTTTACCAATATATGTTGAAATTGCTCTTTATTTGGGCAACTCGTGAGGCAACTTCGGACGACTTCGGAAAACGAAGCGTTCCCAGTGCCATCCCACTGGCGATTTACATTTTAGGCGGCTGGAGGCAGTTTTGGGAGATTAGTCGCCCTGAAGTAGAGGAGATTTGTCACTGGACGACTAATCTCCCCAAATCTGAGAGTGTGCCCTGACCCTAAATGGTACAGGTATGGAACCTGTTATCCAGAATGCTTGGGACCTGGGGTGTGCCAGATAACAGATCTTTCAGTAATTCGGTTCTTTATACTTTAAGTCTACTAGAAAATCATGTAAATATTAAATAAACCCAATAGGCTGGTTTTGCTTCCAATAAGGATTAATTATATCTTAGTTGGGATCAAGTACAAGTTACTGTTTTATTATTACACAGAAAAAGGAAATCATTTTTACAAATTTGGATTATTTTAATGAAATGGAGTCTATTTTAGATGATCTTACCATAATTCAGAACTTTGTGGATAACGGGTTTCTGGATAATGGATCCCTGTATCTCTTTATAACTTTTCAGACAGTGCCCTCTGGTGGAGAATCATAAAACCATTCCATCAAACTTGAATTTCTTAACTCCATTAACACATAAGATATGGCATTGACAGTATTATAAATCATATTCTTTCTTCATGCCCCAATGGCTGGAATGATCCCCCTCTTCTTATCCATCTTATTTCCTTTAATTTTAGCAAAATTCTATATCAGAATATGTTTTTCATAATGCACTCAGTATCCAGGCTATGGCAAGGAGATGGGGCGCATTGCAAACATATTGGAGAAATACAGAATATTCCTCCCCCATAAAGGATCAATGTGATTTTTATTGGACAGATTCTTGCCTTTCGCAGTGTGCAGGTGTAAAGGAATTCCATGTAAGGAAGGATTTGAGGGAGGATTTTATGAACAGCCACTAGAGGGCACTGTTGGAAAAGGTATTTACAAATAAATTGATGTGATCCAATCAACTTGAAGAAAGGTGCCCAGTGTGAAACATTATTTCATACCAACTCATTGGCAATGATGGAATTTTAATCCTGTTAGGTAGTGAAGCCACTGAAGAAATGTTATCCTGCTGCTGTCTCCAACTGACCCCTGTATTGCTGCTGTCTCTGACTCTCTGTATTGTTGCTGTCTCAAGCCTGCCCCTGTATTGTCTCTGTCCTGCCCCTATATTGCTGCTGTCTCTAACTGACCCCTGTATTGCTGCTGTCTCTGTCCTGCCCCTGTATTGCTGCTGTCTCTGTCCTGCCCCTGTATTGCTGCTGTCTCTGTCCTGCCCCTGTATTGTCACTGTCTCCAATCTGCCCCTGTATTTCTGCTATCTCTGACTCTCTGTATTGCTGCTGTCTCTGTCCTGCCCCTGTATTGCTGCTGTCTCTGTCCTGCCCCTGTATTGCTGCTGTCTCCAATCTGCCCCTGTATTGCTGCTGTCTCCAATCTGCCCCTGTATTGCTGCTGTCTCTAACTGACCCCTGTATTGCTGCTGTCTCTAACTGACCCCTGTATTGCTGCTGTCTCTAACTGACCCCTGTACTTCTGTTGCCTCTAACCTGCCCCTGTATTGCTACTGTCTCTTATTAACCCATGCAGTGCTGCTGTCTCTAATCTCACTGCCCCCCTGTACTTCTGATGTCTCTAACCTGCCTTTCAATATATTTGGATCCCTTTTCTCTATTTTTTCTGACCTGTTGTCCCCCCAGCTGTTGCTGAGCCCCAAATTGCTGTTATAGTGTAAGTGGGAGCTATTGTTGTGTATTCACAGAGAGTACGGCCAGATGCTTGTATGGTATCAATGCTATTTTCTCACCATTTCTATCCTTTGTCTTGTCTACACTTTATCAGCTCCGTATGTGAATAAATGTATTACTATGAGTTATAGTACCCCCTCCCCAGAATGGCTTTATTATTTATATTCTCTTTTCAATATTGGCTCCTTTCTCCTCCTGCCCGACCCGATTCTGTCTCACTGATGGGGCTGATTCCAAAGCACATTAGGGAAAGGGGCCTTTGTATCCTCATATCTTCCAATACTTTAATGTGATTGGCTACATGGATCATATCATGTGATTGTTTTGACCAAAGAAAGGCAGCAACCCAACCCATATGCCACTGGCCTAGTGTTTTCTGGCCAATCCCAATGATTCAATAAGAAGGCAATGGCCGGGACAGGCATCTCCAGGGAAAAAATAAGCCAATAATAACAGATATTGAAAGTGCTGCTCTTCTTTTTCTACAGATATAGGGGTTGGTTTGTAGCACTTGGTAGGTACCTATTATATAGATAAATATAATACAGCGAGACAAGGAGAATATTGGACGTGTTACTGCCTGCTCTACTTTTGAAAAGTAAAGCGAACAGGGGGAACTTGTTTACCTCTGGTCATAGTATAAAAGGTTTTTATACTATGACCAGAGGTAAACAAGTTAGGGACCGCCATGTGGGGTTTACCTTGATGTGGTATGGTGGCTTTTCAACTTGATGATCATAACTTTATAACTAAAAACCCCTGTTTTGTAAACTTACTTTTGAGGGGACCAGGAAATTAAAACTAGCACTTCCATTATACTTAAATATACTATAACTTAGCCTTTAGAGTGCTTCCACGCACCCCCATTATTGTACGTTGAAGAAATGAGCACTGGTGGGCAGGGTGGGCTGAGAGTCAGGGGGATAGAGCTTATCGGGGAATAGGCATTAAAGCATCATGGGTGGGGGGCAAGACAAGAAGAAGTTGGGTAAGAGGGACCCTGTGCACTAGCAAGTAGTGGGCTGTGTAGTCACTCTAAGGGTAAGAACTACTTTGGGTTACTTAGTAGAGCAGTTTAAAGCTGATCCCTGTAGAAGACAATTACCTGGGAATGATGTGCCAGTGTAGGGACTCAAGAGTGTCGTAAGGGAAAAACCCCTTATGGTTCCACCTTGGAAAGCTTCATACATTTGCTGCCAGGGCTGAGATCCCATCTGCTATTTAACAACTACAATTAACACCTGCTCCCTTCAATAAACCACCACCAGGTTAATTTATAACTTACTAGCCAGATGTGGTCCTCTATGGAATGTTTCTATTTAAGAGCGCCAAAGCCTTCTTTGAATTATTATTTTTATATGATCTGATACGTGGAACCTGCATGACCGTTCTTTAGCCAGGGTCCCCCTGAGAAACCCTGTGTATCCTATTCACTTCTTGACTATCCAGGGGCTGCTCAAAATAGCATCACAGGTGGATTTAGGAGCAATTTCTATCCAAGTAGAAAAACCAAATGCCAAGGCACACAAAAAGATCTTTACAGCAGCTTGGCATGGCACATTGTGTGAAGGTCTATTGACTACTCTGTGTCTCAAAGGTCCCAAGCACAATGGCCGTCTCCAATGGCGCATGACATTTTGTGCTTCTGGGCCAGGGATTTTCTTCTGTGAAACTGGCACCGTACTAAGTTCTTCACATTCCCCAGTTACAAAAGGCAGCGTCGGAGCCACTTCACAGCCCTGAACATAATAAGGGGCGAGAGCAATTTAGTAAGAGCCTTTTTGCTTCTTGCGGGAGACTTTCTGCTCTGTTTTTCTTGTGAAGGCGAAAGTATTGTTATTTCCCAGCGTGGAGCTCACTGTTCCTTCTGCTCACAGCCAGGTAACTGCGCTCCTTCGCTCTTGTGCTTTCCAATTGTCTGATTAGTCATAGAGAAAACACAGCTGCCTCTCATCATCTACAAAAGCCTTCGGGTTATTTATGGTTATGCACACACATACGCATTTCTATTGAATCTGGAACTGTAGGCCATCTTTGATTCTTTCCACCTTGCTCCTTTGAGGAGATATTAGAGTTTCCCACTCACCCTCCCTCTTTAGCTTTAATTTACTATCACAGTAACAAGAATCTGCAATTCTGTGACAACTAAATTGGAACTTTCTGATACTCTTGGCAGAGCTGTTTGCAGAAGGTACAAATACGGGAAATTATCCAAGGTCTGGTAGGACCAAGATGGCAACAGAGCTGCAAGACCTGTCGCTCATTGACCTTCAGTCAGCTGCAAAGAGGCCCTCAGCATGGCACAAAGTATTTAAAAGACAATGAAAAGCATTTATATTACTTAGTTTCCCTAAAGAGGCCTCCCTCCCCAAACCACACCACTGTGGCCCCTTACACAGCTGTGTTTGCCTTACCTGATCAGAAAAAGCAGAGCATCTTAGCAGGGTTGGTTGATGTTCTTCAAAGTGATAGTCACCAGCCAGGTCCAGATTAGCATCAACTGCCAAAAGATCAACAAGACATGCTTTTGTCAAAAGATCACTGGGAAGAGAACATTAAGTGGCTCAAGATGGTGCTCATCATCCTTGCAACACTACTTTTTCTTAATAGGTTGGTCAGATGGACATTGCTAGAGGTTCAGAAGGGGACAGGGTGGCTGCTCTTAGTTACACCCACTGCAAGGTTTAGACCAGGGGTCCTTTATTAACCGTTAGCCACATTCAGATGTAAAAATAGTTGGGGAGCAACACAAGCGTGAAAGTTTTCCTGGGTGGAGCAAAATAAGTGCTGTGATTAGCACGTTTTTTTATGCAACTAAAACCTGCCTCCAAAGCAGGAATTTAAAAATAAGCATCTGCTTTGAGGCCACTAGGAACAATATCCAATGGGTGAGCAACTGGATGAGGCTCACTGGTTTAGACATACAGTAGGTTTTTAATGGGTAAATGAAGTTGTGGTGAAAGGAGAGATGTTAGGGCATCTGTGTTAGGCTACTGCTGTTGAGGTCCCCATACACTGTCCTGATCAGGGCTGCCTTGACTTCAGGTGTTATTGTAAAGGGATTCTGTCATGATTTTTATGGTGTAGTTTATATATGTCCTACACCATATATCCTCATTTACACTGTTTACACTGCAAATAATTCAATCTACCATATAACATTTAATTCCTGAACCAACATTTGTATTTTGTTCTAGTTGTAATATTGGTGTGTAGGGGCATCTCAGGTCATTTTGCCTTGTCATGTGCTTTCAGAAAGAGCCAGCACTTTAGGCAGTGGCGTAACTAGATGTTGCTGGGCCCCACAGCAAATTAATTTTAGGGCCCCCAACATATCCAGTGTTTGTCCTTTTTTACCAATATATATTCAAATTGCTCATCAATGAGAGCCTCATGGGGCCCCCTATACCTCCTGGGCCCCCCTGCAGGGTCTGCTTCCTATGTAGTTACGCCCCTGACTTTAGGATGGAACTGCTTTCTGGCAGGCTGTTGTTTCTCCTACTCAGTGTAACTGAATGTATCACAGTTGGATCTGGATTTTTATGGGTGTTGTTCTTAAATCTACCAGGGAGCTGTTATCTTGTGTTAGGGAGCTGCTATGTGTTACCTTCCCATTGTTCTGTTGTTATGCTGCTGGGGGGGGGGAGGAGGGTGATTTCACTCAATTTTGCAGTACAGTACAGTATCAGACCACAAGTCACATGACTGGGGGCACCTGGGAAAGTGACAATATTTCAAGCACCATGTCAGATTTCAAAATTAAATATTAAAAAATGGATTTCAGTGCAGAATTCTGCTGAAGTAGCACTATTAACTGATGTGCTTTGAAAAAAAATGTTTTCCTATGACAGTATCACAGCTGAAAGGACTGAGGTTGGACGGCCCTACTTTATATAAATTATTGAACCCACAGAAATGCTCAGTCACCAAAAAAAGTGCCTTGCACAGTATTGAGGTACTGGAGACCTAGCAGAAAATATTAGATTACATGTCCATTCTTCAACATCCTACATCCTTATCTCTTCTTCTTTATTTTCTTCTCTTAATAGATTTTTTCATTCTCCATTTTTTATTCATTCTTTTTCTTCTCATATGAAAATGGGGAAAGGTCATTGTATTGGAACACAAGGCCAAATGGTTCATTGAGACAGAGGGACCACACATACCTTGACTCAGGATACAACTCAGGATACAACTCTGGATACAACTCAGGATACAAATCAGGATACAAAGCAGGACAAGGAGTTTAAAGAACCATTATTATGACGAGTTTGGGTCAGGCTACAATGGTCAGGCTCAAAAGTATGTTAGGTCTTGTAGAGGGAGAACGTTGTATTGATTGTTTGGACCTAAAGAGCCAGTGAGGCTTATGGAATTTAATACACAAGTCATATAAGCCCATGTTTACCAGGGACATCTTCACTGCCCTCCTACCATAGTATTAAGTAAGTCAGTGAGGAGCTGGGAAGTCCCTAGTTCACATCCCAAGAGTGCCTTACAGCTTGTATCCTCAAGCACTTCTAGGTGTTTCCCAGTTAAGAATTAACCCTTATTTTTTATTTATATCTATTATATTATAAGTCAATATGGAATGTGAAGTGGCTTAAAAGAGTGCTGAAACATGCTATTTTTATAAAGATATTGTCATGTTTTCTGTTTATCCTTCTTCCAGTCATAGGATTGTAGCTGTCTGTATAAGAGATCATAAGGTATGACAAGCGGTCCTTATCTACAGTATATCTCTAATTATTGCTTTACTATCCTGTAGCCAGGGGAGATAAGGCGAGGTAATTGGATACAGAATGTTTATCATATGAAATTATTTCCCTATTGTATTCATGTCAGTTGATATCAAATATGTAAAAAATTATATATAAAATCTATTACTCTAACAAGGTTTTTTGTGCCTTCCGTTTTTTTTATGTTTTCTTATCAATGCCCCACTTTTATATGGCAAGTAAATTTTAGACTATAGCTCTGCAACATAAGGGAACACACAACACTGATTCTTTTTCGGTAGGAATCAGCTATGACTGGGAAAGTGTCAAAGAGACAGGGGACACAGGGGCAGACACAATTGTTCTCCCCAAGACAAAGAATCATATCTAGTTTGGAGTTCAAAGACCACAGCTTTAATAAACAAATAATACCACATCAACACATGCAAATAACATATCATGATAATCAATGTTTACACTTACAATGGACATCTATGCATTCAAACTATCCTGCCTGCTAAATGAACCACAATCTTGGGGGTAAGGAAGGGTGAGAGGAAATGGGGAGAGTTATTGGGGTAAGGAAGGGAGGTAGGAAGAGTTATGTGAGTAAGGAAGGGAGAAGGCAAATGGGGAGAGTTATAGGGCAAGGAAGATAGATAAGAAATGGAGAGAGTTATTGGGGGTAAGGAAGATAGATGGGAAGCGTTATGGAGTTAACGGAAATGGCAAGAGTTATGGGGTAAGGAAGGGAGAGAGAAATGGGGAGAGTTATTGGGGTAAGGAAGGGGGATGGGAAATCGGGAGAGTTATGGGGGTAAGGAAGGGATATGGGAACCGTTTTTACTGTAGAGTAAGGAAAGGAGATGGGAAATGGGAGAGTTATTGGGTTATGGAAGAGAGCTGGGAAGAGTTATGGGGGTAAGGAAGGGATAACGGAAATAGCAAGAGTTATGGGGGTAAGGAAGGGAGATGGGAGGAGTTATGGGAGTAAGGAAAGGAGATGGGAAGAGTTATGGGAGTAAGGAAGGGAGATGGGATAAGTTATGGGGTAAGGAAGGGAGAGAGATAGAGGGAGGGTTATTGGGTGTCACGATCGCCGCCCGGAGCAGGACCAGGAGCTCCGGGCGGCGCAGCTATCACTTCCGACGCCGCTCCCAAAATGGCGGCGCCCATGGCCGCCACGTGGGTAGCGGCGCCGGCGCAGAGACGCCTGCGCGCAAGTGCGCAGGCGCGAAGACGTCACTACGACGCGACGGACGCAGGCGCAGCGCGTCGGTCGCAGACGTGCTGACGCCGACGCAAGGGCGCCAAAAATCCCCTTTAAAAGGACGCCTGAGGCGCCAAGATGGCGCCCGAAAATAGGATCTTGTTCCTGAATAGATTCCTGGGTTCCCTGTTGCTGTTCCTGTTATCCCTGAGTATATTCTTGATTGATCTCTTGTTGTTGACCCCCTGCCTGGACTTTGGACTCTGCTTATATTCTGCCTGCCTTTTGACCTGTTGCCTGAACTCTATTACCCCTTCTGCTAAATCCCTGGATACCACGATCCTGATCCCTCCTGAGGGGCTTCCTCCTAAATCCGGACTACTCCCCAGAGGGAACTCCCGGTTCCCTGACATTATTTTCGGGCCATGGATTCCACTGAGGAAGCTCAGCCAGAAGCTCAGCCAGATTTCGGCAGGGCCTTTCGGGGCCTGCATTCCCGCATGGAGGCGTATGAAGCCCGGCAGAATTACGTGGGACTCACGCTGGAGGCGATCTTGGAAAAGCTCTCCTTGTTGACACCAGCGACCCCCCGGGCGGCACCTCCTCCGCAAGTGGCTGCTGCCATGGCTACCCAGCCCTCCACTTCTGGTCCTCATATTCCTGCTCCGCCTCTCTACGATGGCGATCCTCAAGCCTGTCGAGGATTCGTGAATCAGTGCCAGATTCGATTTGCCCTACACCCCACTGAATTTGACTCTGAACGTGCTAAGGTGGGGTTCGTGATTACTCGTCTGGCAGGGAAAGCTCTCGAGTGGGCATCTCCACACTGGGAGAAGCAGTCCCCACTGATGGATGACGCAGAAGCATTTCTCAAAGAATTTAAGATCGTCTTCGATGCTCCCGGCCGGGTGACTTCCGCTGCGTCCCGTCTGTTCCAAATCCGCCAAGGGAGTCGCAGTGTAGCGGAGTATGCTATTGAATTCCGTACACTTGCTGCTGAGACTCGTTGGAACAACGACGCATACCATACTGCATTTTATAATGGTCTCTCCCTTCGCATCAAAGATGACCTGGTCTCTCGTGAATTACCCACGCAAGTTGAAGACCTCATCGCCTTGGCTGTCAAGGTGGACACTCTTCTGAGAGAGCATCAAACCCTGAGAGTTCGTGTCAGGAAATTTCAACCCATGTTGGCACCTCGCTTCGAGAGGCCTCTCCTGCAGGCTTCTGTCACCTCTCCTGCCCAAGCATCCATTTCTCTTCAGGAAGAACCCATGCAAGTGGGAAGAACCCGCCTCACTGAACAAGAAAGACTCCGCAGACGGATGTCAGGCCTGTGTCTGTATTGTGGCGGACATTCCCACTTCGCTAATGCCTGTCCTGCAAAGGCTAAGAGTTTTGTACCCCGAGGTATGTCTATGGTAACTCATGTAGGGGGCACTACTCAAAAGTCTCGAGATAGGTCTCTGGGGAAGACTCAAGAAAACTCACACAGGTTTCTCCTTCCCTTCCAGATTCGTCTGACCGATAAGACCATCTTCGGGAATGCTTTCCTCGATTCCGGAGCCGGGGGTAACTTCATGGACGCTCTCTTTGCTAAGAACATGGGAATCCCCCTATTTCCTTTGCCTTCTCCCATGAGGATTGTCGCCATTGATGATAAACCCCTGGAGTCTGTACTCACGATGACCACTGGTGAACTATTTGTGCAGGTTGGGACCCTGCATAAAGAGAGACTTTCGTTTCTTATCATCTCTTGTCCCGATGTTCCTGTTGTTTTGGGTCTCCCCTGGCTGCGCCTGCACAATCCCACCATAGACTGGTCCACAGGGCAGGTCTCTCGTTGGAGCCCATTCTGCCTACAGCATTGCCTTCCTGCTAAACCCCTCAAGAAGGTAACTATTTCCTCAACCGAGTTAAAGTCTCTTCCCTCCTGTTATAAGGAATTCTCCGATGTGTTCTGTAAGAAGTCTGCGGAATTCCTTCCTCCACATCGCTCTTATGACTGTCCTGTCGAACTCCTGCCTGGAGCCATGCCCCCCAGAGGCCGCACTTACCCTCTCTCTCCTGCTGAGACTACTGCAATGAAGGAATACATCCAAGAAAATCTCCAGCGGGGGTTTATCCGCCCTTCTACCTCTCCTGCAGGGGCTGGCTTCTTCTTCGTGGAGAAGAAGGACGGAGGCCTTCGGCCATGCATAGATTACCGGGGCCTGAATAAAATCACTGTAAAAAACAGGTACCCTCTGCCCTTGATCGTAGAGCTCTTCGACCAGCTGAAGGGGGCGAAGATATTCTCTAAGTTGGATCTCCGAGGGGCGTACAATCTCATTCGCATCCGTGAGGGTGATGAATGGAAGACGGCTTTCAACACTCGTGATGGGCACTATGAATATCTCGTTATGCCCTTCGGCCTTTGCAATGCCCCTGCCGTCTTCCAGGAGTTTGTTAACGATGTGTTCCGGGATCTCCTAGGAAGGTTCGTAGTCGTATACCTGGACGACATCCTGATCTTTTCTAAAGACCTAGAAAGCCATCGCTCCCAGGTGAAGGAGGTACTCTCTCGTTTGAGGAAGAACTCTCTCTTCGCCAAGTTGGAGAAGTGCGTCTTCGAGGTGTCCAAGATCCCCTTCCTAGGATACATTATCTCCCCTGAGGGATTTGAGATGGATCCCGTGAAAGTGTCTGCCATCCAGGAGTGGCCTATTCCGCTGAGTACCAAGGCAATCCAGAGATTTATCGGATTTGCTAACTACTATCGGCAGTTCATCCGGGGGTTCTCTTCCCGCATTGCACCTATCCTGGCTCTCATCCGGAAAGGGGGTAAACCCAGCTTGTGGCCCCCATCTGCCATTGAAGCTTTTCAGTCTTTGAAAGAGGCCTTCATGTCCGCTTCTGTTCTCCGACACCCCAATCCTGAACTACCCTTTTGCATCGAAGTAGATGCTTCTGAAGTCGGAGCCGGAGCCATCCTGTCTCAGAGACACCCCGCTGATGGGAAGTTGCATCCCTGTGCTTATTTCTCCAAGAAGTTCTCGTCCGCAGAGCAGAACTACGATGTCGGGAACCGAGAACTCTTGGCTGTTAAACTTGCTCTTGAAGAGTGGCGTCACCTCCTGGAGGGTTCTCTGATTCCTGTTCAGATTTACACCGATCATAAGAATCTCGAGTTCATCCAGTCCCTCAAGAGGCTAAACCCCAGGCAAGCAAGGTGGGCTCTCTTCTTCTCTCGGTTTAATTTTATCTTGACTTTTCGCCCAGGTTCCAAGAATCAGAAGGCCGACGCCTTGTCTCGTAGCTTCACTCCGGTGGACCGCTCTCCTGAGAGACAAGAGCCAATCATCCCTCCAGTCAAGATTATTGCCTCCCTGTATCCACAGTTTGCTGATCAAATCCTGGCTGGTCAATCTTCTGCTCCTTCAGATACTCCCATTGGAATGGCATTTGTTCCTCCTGAGCTGCGTCTGCCTATTCTGCAACAGACCCATTGCTCCCGGCAAGCCGGACACCCTGGTCCAGCTAAGACTCTTGAACTCTTACGACGCCTGGTCTGGTGGCCTGATATCCGCAAAGATGTGAAGGACTTTGTTGCTGCCTGTAATGTTTGTGCCACATCTAAGTCAAGCCATTCCCGCCCCAGTGGGTTACTACAGCCTTTGCCGGTTCCTTCCCGTCCCTGGACCCACCTGTCCATGGACTTCATTGTCGAACTTCCTCCCTCTTGTGGGAACACTGTGATCTGGGTTGTCATTGATCGATTCTCCAAAATGGCCCATTTCATCCCTTTGAAGAAGTTGCCCTCTGCGGTGGAGCTGTCCCAGCTATTTATCCAGTACATCTTCCGCCTGCATGGTTTCCCGGTGGAGATCGTCTCTGATAGAGGCACCCAGTTTACTGCTAAATTCTGGCGTTCCCTATGCAAAAACCTGGGAATTGTTCTTCAGTTTTCTTCTGCATACCATCCACAGACGAATGGGGCAGCTGAACGTGTCAACCAAGCCCTGGAACAGTTCCTGAGGAACCACGTATCCCTCTGCCAGGATGACTGGTCTGATCTCCTCCCATGGGCGGAATTCGCTCATAATAATGCTTGTCATTCCTCTACAGGAAGGTCTCCGTTCATGTCGGTGTATGGGCAGCATCCTCAAGCTTTTCCCCAAGACTTTGTACTTTCTGACGTCCCGGCTGCTGACGATTCCGCAGCCCATATGTCTGCTATTTGGGCTGCTACCAAGTTGAACCTAGAGAAGAGCGCTTTGGTTCATAAGACTTTCGCGGATCGTCGTCGAAGATCTTCTCCTCCCTACAAGGTGGGTGATAATGTCTGGCTCTCTTCCAGGAATATCCGGTTGAAGATACCATCTCACAAGTTGGGTCCAAAATTCGTGGGTCCATTTCCCATCTTGGAGATAATCAACCCTGTGGCTGTCAGACTTCAGCTTCCACCAGAGATGAGAATCCCCAACGTGTTCCACGTGTCTCTGGTGAAACCCGCCATCACCAACCGGTTTTCTGGTGGTCAATCTCCTCCTCCTGCCATCTCTGTGGAGGGTCAACTCGAGTACGAGGTGGAGAAAATCCTTGACTCCAGGATCTCCAGAGGGTCCCTTCAGTACCTCATTCAGTGGAGGGGCTTTGGTCCTGAAGAATGCTCCTGGGAAGGACACCGTGATGTTCACGCTCCCCGTCTGGTGAGGGATTTTCACGCCAAGTTTCCCCAGAAACCTTGTCCCGGTGGTCCTGAGGCCCCCCGTGAGGGGGGGGGTACTGTCACGATCGCCGCCCGGAGCAGGACCAGGAGCTCCGGGCGGCGCAGCTATCACTTCCGACGCCGCTCCCAAAATGGCGGCGCCCATGGCCGCCACGTGGGTAGCGGCGCCGGCGCAGAGACGCCTGCGCGCAAGTGCGCAGGCGCGAAGACGTCACTACGACGCGACGGACGCAGGCGCAGCGCGTCGGTCGCAGACGTGCTGACGCCGACGCAAGGGCGCCAAAAATCCCCTTTAAAAGGACGCCTGAGGCGCCAAGATGGCGCCCGAAAATAGGATCTTGTTCCTGAATAGATTCCTGGGTTCCCTGTTGCTGTTCCTGTTATCCCTGAGTATATTCTTGATTGATCTCTTGTTGTTGACCCCCTGCCTGGACTTTGGACTCTGCTTATATTCTGCCTGCCTTTTGACCTGTTGCCTGAACTCTATTACCCCTTCTGCTAAATCCCTGGATACCACGATCCTGATCCCTCCTGAGGGGCTTCCTCCTAAATCCGGACTACTCCCCAGAGGGAACTCCCGGTTCCCTGACATTGGGGTAAGGGAAGGACTGTCAAAATGTCCAATTTTATTTGTCAGTGCATTGGCCATACACTTTGATGATACATGATTTAATGGTTAATGGTGTGTTGGCGGACATTCACTGATGTTCTTAGATCTACATGATAGTGACCCATTTGCTGATGGACATATTCAGAGCAGGTAATGCTGGTGAAAAATCACACACTCATCCCAAAGTTTGTATATTATCTGCAATCATACAGAACATAGAAGTAGACCAAAGAAATAGAACCTTCTACATTCACCTTGTCTGTGCTCAAAGCTTGCCATACATTTCCATCATATCACACCCTTGAGTCTTCTATGAGGCATAGTCCAGAGAAGAGAAACTGTGTGGTTGGATCTTCTTTATTTGGTGAATTTGCTTGATGAACATTATTGAATGGAACCAGTGTCAGACTGGCCCACTGAGATACCAGGAAAACTCCAGATGGGCCCAGGTGCCTATTTCATGGTCATTCCCTATTTCTTCATGGGGAAACAATGCTTAATAATGGAAGAATATAGTAAATATAAAAGACTAGGAGAATAAATTGGTTGAGTTAAACTGGTTTAACAGTTCGGGTGAACCCATGGTCTAAAATTTTCTGGTGGGCCCCTGGCATCCCAGTCCGACACTGTATGGAACAAATAAACCAATGATGTTCACTCATCCATCTCTTGCTCTTTCTATACATAAAATATACAGTTTTAATGGATGTATATACCTTTACAGTTTTAATGAAGTCCATATCTTTATTTAGTGTTACTCTCCTGGGGTTTATATTAATAGCATGAATTCATGTGTCTGATATAGACACCAAGAAAGGTTATTAGATGAATTATAATAAAACCAAGGTATGTTTAGTTTCTATTCTACCTGGAATTGATTCTGAAGCAGAAGCAGCCCAGAAAGCTTCTATTAATGGCAGTCTCAGTAGGGCATAGCCCAGTTATTGTTAGGCTATAGTATCGGCACTGACTCATGCATTCTTTTTAGCAGTTTGAGGTTTGGAGAGAAGATGGTGAAGATCAGGTAATGGAGAGTTATTTGTGGACAACTGGAATGAAATGTTCTGTTTGTCCATTTATACATGTACTGTACTTGCTGAAGTTATTTTTGACAGATTCATTCACTTGTGGATGTTTTACCTTCCTTGTAAATATACTCACTGAATGACAAGACGTTTATGCCATGGTTGCCCATTAAAACTCAAAAGTCATGAAAGTCAGCTTTTACTTTGTAACAGCTGCCAACCAGGACACATTTGGGTCATCCTTTAAAATAGTTTCTTATGGGATACCTACAGGTATTTGTAAATATTACTATTCCACCTCAATGTCACAGCAGGTCCGTAACTTTTCATCAAAGCTTAAAGTGTAGCCAACTGCTTGACAGCCATTTGCTTGGGGCCTTGCTTGCAGATTAACATGGAGCCACTCATTATCATGCTTTACTGGTCTTTAGAACATTTAGAGCAATTCCATCTCACTTCATCCCATCTTAACTAACCGAGCCCCCGCTCCCAGTGATAAGAGTCCCCATTCAACAGGTCAAAGCATTAGTGAGCTCTGGATCATTATCCTTCCTCTGCCAATTGTTACAGTTGACATGTATTAAGGCGGGTTGCATCATCCCAACCTAAGGTAGAATTAAACCATTTTCTAAAAAAAACCCTACCCCCACCCCACGTAGACCCCCCTCCCTCCTCCCCCAAAGCCTAGCTGCCCCTGGGCAAATGCCCCTAACTTTATACTTACCCCTCGGTGCAGATTCAGCCATCAGAGTTAACCGCAGTCATCTTCCGCGGCTTTGTGTCTTCTTCTGGTGCTTCGGTAATTTGCGTCTGTTACGAGGCATGCGCAGTTGTTGTAAACCGGCAAATTGCTCCAACTGCGCATGCGCCGCTTCGCCATCTCCCACTCAGCTTACCGAAGACCCGGAAGATGCCTGTAGTGAACTCTGATGCCTGAATCTGCACCGAGGGGTAGGTATAAAGATAGGGGCATTTCCCCGGGGGCAGCTAGGCTGGGGGGAAGGGGGAGGGGTTCTATCTGGGGTGGGGGGGTAGGGTTTTTTGGAAAATGGTTGAATTAAGGTGGCCATAGATGTTACAATTATGATCTTTCCTGGAAAAGATCATTCCTAGAAAGATCACTTGTTTCAATAAACACTTGTAGAGCAGAATCGTCAGATATACAGGTAGGAACAATAGAATTCCACAATAGAATTCGTATATGACGATTCAGCACTAACAGTGGGTGATGTTCCGGGGTCTTCAAAGGCACCCGATCAAAATTTCCCGCCTGGGCCGATATCCAAGTCTTCTGCCAATATTGGTCGGGTCGTCTCCCACCATACACGCACCGAATATGGTACGAATATTTGTTTCATACGATAATATCTGTGCGTCTGTGGCCACCTTTAGACTCATCTTTCAGACTGTCAGATGAAATGCCATTTATTACTCCAGAGAACATGCCCATACTGCTCCAGAGTCCAGTGACCTGTAGACCACTCCAGCTGATGTTTGGCATTGCCCACATTGATGTAGCTTTGTCTCTAGCTACGGGCCTATCAAATAGCCATGCTCCCCATTAGCAGTTCTTGTTCTGACAATGTTGGAGCTTGGCAGTGCATTTTCCAGCTAAAGACATACTACTTTTAAAAGGGAGTGTCTAGATACTTTGGCAGTATAGTTTATATCTCATCCCCAAGAGACCCCTCTGTTTGTGGGCACCCACAGCAAGTACTCTCTCTGCTGTACCCTTAAACCAGCCCAGAATTAATCTCATTATACGTTCCTTCTCAGGTGCATCGTACTATTCAGTTGATCAAAGAAATATTTTAGCATTCTAAATTCCAAACGCCTACATTTAATTAAAATAGGTGGATATAAATAGGCTCACATCTGTTCTGGAGACCTGTGATATCTCTGTATAGAATAGCAAAGGGACCTTTTCCTGCTGACAGATTATTCCGATGATGTAACGTGAAGCTCATCTTGCTGTGGGTTATTAAAATGAAGCATCCTGACTCCAGAACTCTCCATAGGGAGTCCAAATAGGAGGGGAACTGCCCAGATAAATGAGCTCCAGTCTAGGTTTTCAATTCAACTCCTGTTGGATCCAGTCATTAGACTAAAGCCATAAAGACTTTGTTTCCCCCCCCCACCAACTTCTAAATAACAGCTCCAGACAACCAACTATATTAAACTTGTTCATATTAACAATAGTAAAAATTAAAGTTGTCCAAAATGATACGAATTAAGGCTGCTCCTCCTGTACAGTACAATATGCTGCTTAAACCCAACTGAAATGTCAAAGAAATGCAGTGAAGGCTGAAGCCTGGATTGGAAATACCACCTGTCATTGAAGTCATCACAATGGGGAGGGTGTCAGTATCACCCGGTGACCCAAACTCTCCCAATTGTTGTCTTAACTGCCATATTAGCTCAGACACCTATTCTCAGTTGTCTCCAAGCAACCACCGTGCTGCAAAAGCAAATTCCTGTGTCTCACAGATAAAGAGGAGCAAGCAGCAAACAGGAACACAATTAATTTTCAATATTTATCAGATTTCTGTGCTGTATGGTGCCTGGTAATATAATGTAACACGTCTCTATCACAGTAGCTTTGGGATGTGGGGGTTTATTGGATTTGCACAGGCGGCCAGTGCTGGGAAATACCATTTGTAACATGATAAATAGGCCTCGCTAGTTTTACCTTCTTCTCGGTTTCCTTCAGCAGAAAATTCCAGCTGGGAGCTCTAAGCTGATAGGATTTGAATTCTGCATAATCAGTTGGTTTTGGAACGGCTCAGGTTTTAAAATAGGAATCGGGCTCAGTATATTTATGGAAATGAAATGATGCTGAATATAAAGTGACTCACAATGCGCAGAATATATATATATATATATATATATATATATATATATATATATATATATATATTGTATATAGTATAAAATTCACAATAAAAGGCTGATTAGAAATGACATGGCCACACAGAAACTAAAATCATTCTTTAGCATCAGCTACGTCACTTTCAGCTGAGGTTTCGATAATTTTCAATGACCCCTAAGCTTAGTTTTTAAAATGTCCAGAACCCACTGAGCATGTGCAGTGCCACTGACACATTAAATATGGCCTAACAAGATCCAAGAGGGAGCTGCTGGGGTAAAGTTTGAAGGGCTGGATCATTACTGTTATAGGACTGCTGAAACTCTGGGCAGGACAACTTCTAAGTCAACACACACTCCTCCAAGAAGCTGGTGCACGCTCCATTGTGGCCAAGATCAGTTCAATACGTTCAATCCAGTAAGGAACAGCACCTTCTCAAGAATTAAAAAGCCTTTATTAATCCATGTCTTAGACCAAAGACAAGCCATGCTCCGGCTTTTTAAACTGGGCCGATATACAAACGATGGACTAACAAGATCCAAGCTGGGGAGCTGCTGGGGACAACTCTGAAGGTCTGGATCATTGCTATTGTAGAGCCGCTGAACCTCTGGGCTGCTACAGTAAGTTCAATATATAAAATACAGCCTTTAAAATGCTTAGAGCCCCCTGAGCATGTGTAGTACCACTGGCACACAAAAGATGGCCTAACAAGATCCAAGATGGGGATTTGGTTCAACTATGAAGGCCTGGGTCATTACTGTTATAGGACTGTTGAACCTCTGGACTGGTATAGTAAGTTCAATATATAAAATACAGCTTTTAAAATGCCTAGAGAACACTGAGCATGTGCAGTGCCGCTGACACACAAAATATGGTCTAACAAGATGGAGAGCTGCTAGGAAAAACTTTGAAGGGTTGGATCATGATTGTTGAACCTCTGGGCGATTACAATAAGTTATATAAAATACAGCTTTTAAAGGGTGCTTCACCTTCAAGTTAACTTCTAGTATGTTATAGAATGGCCAATTCTAAGCAACTTTTCAATTGATCTTCATTATTGATTTTAATTATTTGTCTTTTTTTCTTGACTTTTCTAGCTTTCAAAAGGGGGTCACTGACCCCATCTAAAAACAAATGCTCTGTAAGGCTACAAATGTATAGTTATTTATACTTTTTATTTCTCATCTTTCTATTCATTCCCTCTCCTATTCACATTCCAGTCTCTTATTCAAATCAGTGCATAGTTGCTAGGGTAATATGGACCATAGCAACCGGGTGGCTGAAATTGCAAGTTGGAGAGCTGCTGAATAAAAAACGAAATAACTCAAAAACCACAAATAATAAAAAGTGAAAACCAATTGCAAAGTGTCTCAGAATATCAGCATGTGCAGTGCCACTGACACATTAAATATGGCCTAACAAGATCCAAGATGTAGAGCTGCTGGGAAAAAACTTTGAAGGGTTGGATCATTACTGTTATAGGATTGTTAAACCTCTGTGCTGGTACAGTAAGTTCAATATATAAATACAGCTTTTAAAATGCCTAGAGCACACTGAGCATGTGCAGTGCCACTGACACATTAAATATGGCCTAACAAGATCCAAGAGGGAGCTGCTGGGGAAAAGTTTGAAGGGCTGGATCATTACTGTTATAGGACTGCTGAAACTCTGGGCAGGACAACTTCTAAGTCAACACACACTCCTCCAAAAAGCTGGTGCACGCTCCATTGTGGCCAAGATCAGTTCAATACGTTCAATCCAGTAAGGAACAGCACCTTCTCAAGAATTAAAAAGCTTTTATTAATCCATGTCTTAGACCAAAGACAAGCCATGCTCCGGCTTTTTAAACTGGGCTGGTACAGTAAGTTCAATATATAGAAAAACACAAAATTTCCAGCCTTAGTTTTTTTTCTTTGGTTTCTTTCAAATAAACACAAAGAAACAATTGTTCCCACAAAGGAAAAATCTCCCTAATTTGACATATTTTCTGCTAACAAACTATTAAAAACTGAACGTGCAGTCATTTGTGCAAAAATAAAATTTTTATGCAACTAAGCAAGATCAGCCCCTGAGTCAACGAGTCCCCGTGTAATAATTAGCTGCACGATTGCATTTTGGTAATTAAAACCTTGTGGATGAATTCTGATACTGTAACATTTTTGGGAAAGTAACAAATACATTTCTCTCTGTTTTTAGTTGCACTAGTCCTTGTATCTGAGACTTTGGGCTTCCTAGATCTTTGGACTTATTTTCGCAGCTCTTTCTGTTCCACGGCTGTAAAAACTCATTAAAGCCATTTCGTTATTGGCTTTCATATATGAAAATAAGATTTTACCCTGGGGCCACAATTATGAGCTTGTATATAATGTCTTGTTAACAAGAGATCCAACACATTATCCAGGTTTCTCCCGAGTCCTTGGATATCAGCCACTCTTTACTATGGAGCTGAAGGTGAAGGTGTCATTCTTGTAATCTCAGCTGATGCCCTCATGTCCTTTGCAAAGCTCCATTGATGAAAAGATCTGCTGAGAAGTTATTGCAATGACCCCATATGTATTTACTCAAGATAATGAAATAACCTTGTGCGTATCCTTATTCCAGGAAAAACAAATATGGAAAACTTAATAACTAAGACCCTCCAAATAGCTTGAATACCTGCCAACGGCCACTTTCAGGTTCATCATCTTGGAGTTATTTTATGGAGTGGAATAGCTTTGCACCCCTGGGGGTGTATAATGGTAGCCACATTAGAATTTTCACTGTAGTTGCAGGGGCCAAATGTTCTGCATTATCAGTTTAATACTGGCGTAATTGCATTGGCTATAATGTTGGCCTTAATGGTAGTGGTGCACCAGAAGGGGTGGGAGAAGTCCTCATAAAGAAATGTAGGTGAAATGCTGAAGGCAGGGACTTCTCCAAGTACCCTTGTACATGTTCTCCCCATGTTCTCCATCAGAGGAGCAACCAGAACTTTATGAGAACTGGACTGATCCTATTACAGGATGTAGGGATGGGTCGAAACTCCAGTGATGATGGTGCAAAGGCTTTGGGGAGAGGATGATGAAAGGCGGTTTTAAACTAAGCTTGGAGTAGAAAGAGATACAGAAGATTATTGTCAGGAGCGGATGGGTTTAGAGCCTGGGACCTGGCTGTGTAGGTTGGGCTTGCAATCAATGATAATGACCTCTTTCCTCTACCCCTCTGCTACTGCTAACCATTGCCAACACTTACAGGCTGTTTAGGTTCAGTTGTAGGTGACCACCCACTTAAGGTGGGATTAAGCCTACCATCTTCATCTTCTGCTAGATGACTGAGTTCCCTTGGTGGTTTAATTTTTGCCCTCCATATTTTGGAGATTACACAGCACATAGCAGTTACACACACCTCGTTTCACCTGATAATAGAGAAAAACAAGGGGGATTGGTCAATACACATTCCCTGGTCCCCTGTCTCATAAGTAATTCAGTATATATACAAATGTATGTATGTACAAAAAAAAAACAGGGTTTTTTAGTTACAAAGTTAAGATCGTAAAATTGGTAAGCCACCATACCAAGTCAAGGTAAACCCCATATGATGGTCCCTAACTATTTACCTCCGGTCATAGTATTCAAAGGCTGGCCCCTCCCTGCATGGTAGCAATTCTTAAGATAAGTGTCTCCAGACCTGGGCATTGGTTTCACTAAGGGCTTAGTCCTCCCCCGCCATCAGCTTTTAAAATAGAACGATAGAAGCAGAAGGGTCAGGAACCAGAAATCAATGGAATAGCAATTATAGTGCACCCAGGGACTCTCAGAAACAGATTCTATATTCAGACATTGAACCTGGGTCTTTGGTGTCCTGGTGGAGCAATGACGTCCCTATGCTGCAACACACTTGAACCATGGGTGCCGCCATCTTGGATGTGATGTGGTGCTGAAGAGGAGCACTATCGGGTGCTCCTCACACCTACATACATCTGAAAGCCAAGCTTAAAGGTCAATTAGCGTACGAAATGGGGTGAAAATAATCATAATTTAATTACAGTATATAGCATCAGCAATGTATTCAGTGTCCTTAATATTCTTGGAACTATGGCTAAATAACTAATATATCAATGTTTTTCTATATCTGTTACTTTGTCAATGACTCCCTTGGTCCTCCAAGGGGACTTGATGAAAATTCAGGCAAGTGGAATAACCTGGAACAGAGGGGACTGGAGAGGTGGAAGCAGTTGCATAACTAGAGCAGGCTGGGCCCCAAGCAAAAATAAAATCTTTGAAGGGGCAATCACACTGCCCATACCTGCCCCCGCCCCGCACCAGAGTATCCCGGCAGCCGCCTCTTCCTTCCCCTTCCGAAGGTAAGAAAGCAGTTGGGGAGGTGGGTACCATGTAACTTTAGATGAAGTGGACCCTGAGGTTCGGCCCCCCTGTGACCATGGCGTCTGCTTGTTCCACTGGGTGGAAGGGATTATTTCAGATTATTAAGAGGGCCAGAAGCTAGTTGTATTGGCATATATAAACATTCTACTACCTGGGAGCAGGGCTAGGGCTGTACTACTCCTGAGATTTGGTTGGATATCCTCCAATTGCCCATCACATTCTACGAGTCAGATGTAATTGGTCATGTCTAAAAATAATGGACCTGATCCTAAAATCCTGAAGTCTTGGAAGGGAACTCTGTGTTGTGTTTTTATGACACTTTTTCTGTCTCATTGAAATACATTCATGACGTGAGCACTATGCCGCATTGGCTGAATAAGTCCAATAACTGGGCACTAAATACTGACGGCTCTACCTTGTGTGAGGGGCAGTGTAAATAGAAAAGCAGATGGTAATTCTGTATGTTAAGCATAATCTGAAACGCAGTATGTCGGTGTTGTGACACCACCACAGGGTCTCACGGGGGACTTTAATTACCCAGATATTGATTGGAGCCGTGCTACTGCCAACACACTTAATGGAAGAAGGCTTTTATATTGGCTGCAAGACAGAAAAACAGATCCTCTGCAATGACAACCAGGGGGAACCGGCAGGGAACACTGCAACCTGTCCCAAATGTCAGCCGAAATGTCAGCCTCTACATTGCACCTTGCACATCATTTATCCCAGTAATCTGAACTGGAATATTGGCACAAGGTGCATAGCTTAAAGTACCTTCAATTATGAGCATTATTTTGCGCTTCACACTTGGGTTTGTATTCATAAATAAGTCATAAATATGTTCCTTGTTCTCATGAATAGTCATACCTTAGTTAGTTTGGTTTTTATGAGCAAATCCCAAGTTCACTTTGAAATAACTCCTGTACTGTCTGTCACAGCTTTCTCTGGCTCATACGTGTATAGTCCTGTCCCAAGTGTACAGTAAAAAGGTAGCCCCTTGTAGGCACCACCTCCCCCCTACTATACCTGCTATTCCACCGTCCCTTCCCAGAGACTATTATCCCACTGTTACTATAGGCACCATCTCTCCCTACTATACCTGCTATCCCACAGTCACACTCCCTTCCCAGAGAATATTATCCACTGTTACTATAGACACCATCTCTCCCTACTATACCTGCTATCCCACAGTCACACTCCCTTCCCAGAGACTATTATCCACTGTTACTATAGGCACCATCTCTCCCTACTATACCTGCTATCCCACAGTCACACTCCCTTCCCAGAGACTATTATCCTACTGTTACTATAGACACCATCTCTCCCTACTATACCTGCTATCCCACAGTCACACTCCCTTCCCAGAGACTATTATCCACTGTTACTATAGACACCATCTCTCCCTACTATACCTGCTATCCCACAGTCACACTCCCTTCCCAGAGACTATTATCCCACTGTTACTATAGACACCATCTCTCCCTACTATACCTGCTATCCCACAGTCACACTCCCTTCCCAGAGAATATTATCCACTGTTACTATAGACACCATCTCTCCCTACTATACCTGCTATCCCACAGTCACACTCCCTTCCCAGAGACTATTATCCCACTGTTACTATAGGCACCATCTCTCCCTACTATACCTGCTATCCCACAGTCACACTCCCTTCCCAGAGACTATTATCCACTGTTACTATAGGCACCATCTCTCCCTACTATACCTGCTATCCCACAGTCACACTCCCTTCCCAGAGACTATTATCCACTGTTACTATAGACACCATCTCTCCCTACAATACCTGCTATCCCACAGTCACACTCCCTTCCCAGAGACTATTATCCCACTATTACTATAGGTACCATCTCTCCCTACTATACCTGCTATCCCACAGTCACACTCCCTTCCCAGAGACTATTATCCACTGTTACTATAGGCACCATCTCTCCCTACTATACCTGCTATCCCACAGTCACACTCCCTTCCCAGAGACTATTATCCACTGTTACTATAGACACCATCTCTCCCTACAATACCTGCTGTCCCACAGTCACACTCCCTTCCCAGAGACTATTATCCACTGTTACTATAGGCACCATCTCTCCCTACTATACTTGCTATCCCACAGTCACACTCCCTTCCCAGAGACTATTATCCCACTGTTACTATAGGCACCATCTCTCCCTACTATACCTGCTATCCCACAGTCACACTCCCTTCCCAGAGACTATTATCCCACTGTTACTATAGGCGCCATCTCTCCCTACTATACCTGCTATCCCACAGTCACACTCCCTTCCCAGAGACTATTATCCCACTGTTACTATAGGCACCATCTCTCCCTACTATACCTGCTATCCCACAGTCACACTCCCTTCCCAGAGACTATTATCCCACTGTTACTATAGGCACCATCTCTCCCTACTATACCTACTATCCCACAGTCACACTCCCTTCCCAGAGACTATTATACACTGTTACTGTCTGGGGAGTTGAAGCAGGAGAGAGCTGAAGTTGTGTGTGGGGAAGGGGGGGGGGGCGTGGAGGAGCACAGAAAGAAGTATTTAATCTCACTTCACTAGACTGTATTTAGGTGGTTAAATTGAGGAAAAAGGTAGCTTTTTTTATGAAACATTCTTTAATCATAATTTTTCTACAGTTATCATTAGCCATGATTTGCCTGCCTAGCATGTAGCTGCAGTGCTACCAGGGCTGCATTAAATGTGTGTTTCACCTATAAGTTAACTTTAAGTATTTTACAGAATGGCTAATTCTAAGCAACTTTTCAATTGGTCTTCATTATTTATATTCTATGGTTTTTTTAATTAAATACCTGCTTTTTCTGACTCTTTCTAGCTTTCAAATGGGGGTCAGGTCACTGACCCTATCTAAAAACAAATGTTCTGTAAAGCTGCACATTTATTGTTATTGCTACTTTTTATTCCTCATCTTTCTATTCAGGCCTCTCCTACTCATATTCCAGTCTCTTATTCAAATCAGTGCATGGTTGCTAGGGGAATTTGGACCCTAGCAACCAGACTGATGAAATTGCAAACTGCAGAGCTGCTGAATAAAAAGCTAAATAACTCAAAACAAACCAATAAAATAATTAAAACCAATTGCAAATTGTTTGAGAATATCCCTCTCTACATCATACGAACAGTGAATTTGAAGGTGAACATCCCTCTTTAATATATAGGCACCTAAAGGCATGTGCCTAGGTCTGTGGCTTTAGGGAAGTGGCTCTTGTTTGCCTATATAACTGTTTCTTTGACAGCTTAACTCTTGAATCTGATATTCTGACCACTGACAGTGCTGTTATATTGTTTTTTCATTGAGTTTCACAGAGACACTGAGACTTGAAGGCTGAGTATCGTAATTGGAGGGGTAGATCTAAGCAAGGTATGCAGGCAGGCAGTGGCGTAACTAGATATTACTGGGCCCCATAGCAAATTATTTTTCAGGCCCTGAAAACGTTTAGAATTTGTGTTTTACCAAGTATTATTATAATTGTATATGAATTAGGGCCTCATGGGGCCCTATAAATCCTGGGCCCCCTGCAGCTGCATGGTCTGCTTCCTCTATAGTTACGGCCCTGCAGGCAGGATAAAGGAGTGAATAGAGTCTTATCTAAAGGGTAACAAACATACCAAGCTGCATTTTTGTGAATGTTTTTGTTAAATGGGCGTGACTTATGGGGGAGTGGCCATAAAGTGGGCATGGCCAAAAAATTTTGCGCGCGCGGCAGAACCTTCTGTCCCTCTTTTTTAATCACAAATGCTGGGAGGTATGCCCCTGGGACTGTGCACATAAGTTTCCACCTGTTCGTGCATTGGCCCCAGCTTACTGTGGTTTCTGTCGCGATCCCTCGAAGATTTTTCTTCTGTGCAGCAGAGTTTTCTTTTAGCTCCTTCCCTAGCTGCTCGCTCCCCCCTCCCTTGTCACGGTGCTGCCGGATCGTATTACTTCAGCTGTGACAGAGAGAGAGAGCAGCCAGGGAGCATCTGATTGGCCAGTAGCACAGATTGCAGCGCGGGAGAAAACGAAGGAAGGAAAGCCCTATATCTATTGCAGTCTGCAGCCTTGTACTTGTGAGTTCTGGGGGTATTTATACAATTACTTGCCCCTGTACCATCTGTTTGTGAGTTCTGGGGGTATTTATACATGTACTTGCCCCTGTGCCATCTGTTTGTGAGTTCTGGGGGTATTTATACATGAACTTGCCCCTGTGCCATCTGTTTGTGAGTTCTGGGGGTATTTATACATGTACTTGCCCCTGTGCCATCTGTTTGTGAGTTCTGGGGGTATTTATACATGAACTTGCCACTTTGCCATCTTTGTGTGAACTAGGGTTGCCACTTGTCAGACAACCGGTATTTTGAAGGGTTGCCCGGGTCAAAACTTCCTGGATGGTTTTTCAAATTAAGGAAACTGTGCAGGATTCCCTTGATTGACCCGGCGATCGGCTGATCGCCGTGGCATAGCTCCACCCCCTGATGGCAGTGACACACCCACCTATCTCACAGGCCCGCCCACAGATGCCTCCTTGCCCCACCCTGGAAAATTTTCTGCGGACACCCATGACTATAGGCACCATCTCTCCCTACTATACTTGCTATCCCACAGTCACACTCCCTTCCCAGAGACTATTATCCCACTGTTACTATAGGCACCATCTCTCCCTACTATACCTGCTATCCCACAGTCACACTCCCTTCCCAGAGACTATTATCCCACTGTTACTATAGGCGCCATCTCTCCCTACTATACCTGCTATCCCACAGTCACACTCCCTTCCCAGAGACTATTATCCCACTGTTACTATAGGCACCATCTCTCCCTACTATACCTGCTATCCCACAGTCACACTCCCTTCCCAGAGACTATTATCCCACTGTTACTATAGGCACCATCTCTCCCTACTATACCTGCTATCCCACAGTCACACTCCCTTCCCAGAGACTATTATCCCACTGTTACTATAGGCACCATCTCTCCCTACTATACCTGCTATCCCACAGTCACACTCCCTTCCCAGAGACTATTATCCCACTGTTACTATAGGCACCATCTCTCCCTACTATACCTACTATCCCACAGTCACACTCCCTTCCCAGAGACTATTATCCACTGCAGGCCTGGACTGGGAGTCAAAATAGGCCCTGCCATTCCAAGTACACAGAGGTCCAAACAGCCCCCTACCAGCCCACACAGCCTCCTACCAGCCCACTATATGGTAACTTTCTATGGAACCATACAGCAGCCCCTCTGGCATTTGCCAGAACCCACAGATTGCCAGTCCGGGCCTGATCCACTGTTACTATAGGCACCATCTCTCCCTACTATACCTGCTATCCCACAGTCACACTCCCTTCCCAGAGACTATTATCCACTGTTACTATAGGCACCATCTCTCCCTACTATACCTGCTATCCCACAGTCACACTCCCTTCCCAGAGACTATTATCCACTGTTACTATAGACACCATCTCTCCCTACTACATCTGCTATCCCACAGTCACACTCCCATCCCAGAGACTATTATCCCACTGTTACTATAGACACCATCTCTCCCTACTATACCTGCTATCCCACAGTCACACTCCCTTCCCAGAGACTATTATCCACTGTTACTATAGACACCATCTCTCCCTACTATACCTGCTATCCCACAGTCACACTCCCTTCCCAGAGACTATTATCCACTGTTACTATAGGCACCATCTCTCCCTACTATACCTGCTATCCCACAGTCACACTCCCTTCCCAGAGACTATTATCTACTGTTACTATAGACACCATCTCTCCCTACTATACCTGCTATCCCACAGTCACACTCCCTTCCCAGAGACTATTATCCACTGTTACTATAGACACCATCTCTCCCTACTATACCTGCTATCCCACAGTCACACTCCCTTCCCAGAGACTATTATCCACTGTTACTATAGGCACCATCTCTCCCTACTATACTTGCTATCCCACAGTCACACTCCCTTCCCAGAGACTATTATCCCACTGTTACTATAGGCACCATCTCTCCCTACTATACCTGCTATCCCACAGTCACACTCCCTTCCCAGAGACTATTATCTATTGTTACTATAGGCACCATCTCTCCCTACTATACTTGCTATCCCACAGTCACACTCCCTTCCCAGAGACTATTATCCCACTGTTACTATAGGCACCATCTCTCCCTACTATACCTACTATCCCACAGTCACACTCCCTTCCCAGAGACTATTATCCACTGTTACTATAGGCACCATCTCTCCCTACTATACCTGCTATCCCACAGTCACACTCCCTTCCCAGAGACTATTATCCACTGTTACTATAGGCACCATCTCTCCCTACTATACCTGCTATCCCACAGTCACACTCCCTTCCCAGAGACTATTATCCACTGTTACTATAGGCACCATCTCTCCCTACTATACCTGCTATCCCACAGTCACACTCCCTTCCCAGAGACTATTATCCACTGTTACTATAGACACCATCTCTCCCTACTATACCTGCTATCCCACAGTCACACTCCCATCCCCGAGACTATTATCCCACTGTTACTATAGACACCATCTCTCCCTACTATACCTGCTATCCCACAGTCACACTCCCTTCCCAGAGACTATTATCCACTGTTACTATAGACACCATCTCTCCCTACTATACCTGCTATCCCACAGTCACACTCCCTTCCCAGAGACTATTGTCCACTGTTACTATAGACACCATCTCTCCCTACTATACCTGCTATCCCACAGTCACACTCCCTTCCCAGAGACTATTATCCACTGTTACTATAGACACCATCTCTCCCTACTATACCTGCTATCCCACAGTCACACTCCCTTCCCAGAGACTATTATCCACTGTTACTATAGACACCATCTCTCCCTACTATACCTGCTATCCCACAGTCACACTCCCTTCCCAGAGACTATTATCCACTGTTACTATAGGCACCATCTCTCCCTACTATACTTGCTATCCCACAGTCACACTCCCTTCCCAGAGACTATTATCCCACTGTTACTATAGGCACCATCTCTCCCTACTATACCTGCTATCCCACAGTCACACTCCCTTCCCAGATACTATTATCTACTGTTACTATAGGCACCATCTCTCCCTACTATACTTGCTATCCCACAGTCACACTCCCTTCCCAGAGACTATTATCCCACTGTTACTATAGGCACCATCTCTCCCTACTATACCTACTATCCCACAGTCACACTCCCTTCCCAGAGACTATTATCCACTGTTACTATAGGCACCATCTCTCCCTACTATACCTGCTATCCCACAGTCACACTCCCTTCCCAGAGACTATTATCCACTGTTACTATAGGCACCATCTCTCCCTACTATACCTGCTATCCCACAGTCACACTCCCTTCCCAGAGACTATTATCCACTGTTACTATAGGCACCATCTCTCCCTACTATACCTGCTATCCCACAGTCACACTCCCTTCCCAGAGACTATTATCCACTGTTACTATAGACACCATCTCTCCCTACTATACCTGCTATCCCACAGTCACACTCCCATCCCAGAGACTATTATCCCACTGTTACTATAGACACCATCTCTCCCTACTATACCTGCTATCCCACAGTCACACTCCCTTCCCAGAGACTATTATCCACTGTTACTATAGACACCATCTCTCCCTACTATACCTGCTATCCCACAGTCACACTCCCTTCCCAGAGACTATTATCCACTGTTACTATAGGCACCATCTCTCCCTACTATACCTGCTATCCCACAGTCACACTCCCTTCCCAGAGACTATTATCCACTGTTACTATAGACACCATCTCTCCCTACTATACCTGCTATCCCACAGTCACACTCCCATCCCCGAGACTATTATCCCACTGTTACTATAGACACCATCTCTCCCTACTATACCTGCTATCCCACAGTCACACTCCCTTCCCAGAGACTATTATCCACTGTTACTATAGACACCATCTCTCCCTACTATACCTGCTATTCCACAGTCACACTCCCTTCCCAGAGACTATTGTCCACTGTTACTATAGACACCATCTCTCCCTACTATACCTGCTATCCCACAGTCAAACTCCCTTCCCAGAGACTATTATCCACTGTTACTATAGACACCATCTCTCCCTACTATACCTGCTATCCCACAGTCACACTCCCTTCCCAGAGACTATTATCCACTGTTACTATAGACACCATCTCTCCCTACTATACCTGCTATCCCACAGTCACACTCCCTTCCCAGAGACTATTATCCACTGTTACTATAGGCACCATCTCTCCCTACTATACTTGCTATCCCACAGTCACACTCCCTTCCCAGAGACTATTATCCCACTGTTACTATAGGCACCATCTCTCCCTACTATACCTGCTATCCCACAGTCACACTCCCTTCCCAGAGACTATTATCTACTGTTACTATAGGCACCATCTCTCCCTACTATACTTGCTATCCCACAGTCACACTCCCTTCCCAGAGACTATTATCCCACTGTTACTATAGACACCATCTCTCCCTACTATACCTACTATCCCACAGTCACACTCCCTTCCCAGAGACTATTATCCACTGTTACTATAGGCACCATCTCTCCCTACTATACCTGCTATCCCACAGTCACACTCCCTTCCCAGAGACTATTATCCACTGTTACTATAGACACCATCTCTCCCTACTATACCTGCTATCCCACAGTCACACTCCCTTCCCAGAGACTATTATCCACCGTTACTATAGACACCATCTCTCCCTACTATACCTGCTATCCCACAGTCACACTCCCTTCCCAGAGACTATTATCCACTGTTACTATAGGCACCATCTCTCCCTACTATACTTGCTATCCCACAGTCACACTCCCTTCCCAGAGACTATTATCCCACTGTTACTATAGGCACCATCTCTCCCTACTATACCTGCTATCCCACAGTCACACTCCCTTCCCAGAGACTATTATCTACTGTTACTATAGGCACCATCTCTCCCTACTATACTTGCTATCCCACAGTCACACTCCCTTCCCAGAGACTATTATCCCACTGTTACTATAGGCACCATCTCTCCCTACTATACCTACTATCCCACAGTCACACTCCCTTCCCAGAGACTATTATCCACTGTTACTATAGGCACCATCTCTCCCTACTATACCTGCTATCCCACAGTCACACTCCCTTCCCAGAGACTATTATCCACTGTTACTATAGGCACCATCTCTCCCTACTATACCTGCTATCCCACAGTCACACTCCCTTCCCAGAGACTATTATCCACTGTTACTATAGGCACCATCTCTCCCTACTATACCTGCTATCCCACAGTCACACTCCCTTCCCAGAGATGATTATCCCCACCAAACCAGCGTAAGAAGAAGTGTTCTCCCAAGGAATGAAGGTAAATGACAACTCTGATTTGAAATCATCTAGGACTCCATAAAGCAGAAAAGACTTTCTTTTCTTCCTGCCTGATTCGTTTTATCAGTTCATTCCACAATACCAAACCGGCTACATCTGAGCAGCACCTGTGATGTATCTCCTGGGCTGAAGATTCCGAAAACCGTTTAGAATATAAAGAAGACTAGATTGATTCTTGGCTGGAATATGCTGGTGCAGAACTCCTAATAAAAGACACACTTCAACTAATCAGCGGCACTGTGGGACCCGAGAAAGGAATCGATTAGAAGTTGACATACTGTACTCTGTCATTTGAAATTCCGACACGGCTCATAAGATCAGTTCACCTCTTATGAACTGCAGGAAGACTCTGAATAACTGACACCACTGGAATTCTGTGACAATGCGGAGATGGACATGTTCGGTCATTGTGTCCCCATGAAATGTTCCACATGCCATAATCCGTTACCCCCCATTGCTTTAAAGCATATGGAAACTGTCATCTAACCAGATGGACTGATATTTAAATAAATGCCTCATGTTCTTCTTCCAAATCCCAAAGGATTGTGCTTTATTCCTACACCCAAGAAACATAATGAAGCAGCTTGTACTTGTGTGATGTATGTAACACGTACAAGGAGGGGGGTTGTATCATCTCCTTTATTTAAACAAAAATCGAAGGAGGGCACTCCAGTTAGAAAAAAAGGTTTTTATGCAATAATATAGCAAATGTCAGAGGTGCTGATAACCCAGGGATAGCACCAACAAGTAACCCAAAATTCAGTATTGCATATAGTGGGTTCACACATTCTAAATAATATACAAACCAAATGTGGTAGAGTAAATTTCTTTTTATATATAGATATCAAATATGCATCAAATAGATCAATATCTATACTAGTAGTACTAACAAGTATATACATACCACCAATTTCAAAGCAAAAGAAGAAAAACAAACCACAAGGGACGGATACACTTTGCCAAAGGATGAGAATACCCCAATGTTTCAGCACAAAAGCCTTGGTCAATAGTCTTTGCTTATGATTAAGGGCTCATGTGCCCGAAACGCGTCAAGCTAGACGTGATGTGTGTCTTTTAACCATGGACTAATAAAGCTTTTGGATTTTAACATATTCTGGCGTGTGGAAAGTCCATTTCTACTCTCCTTTTTCTCTGTATAGCACCCTCTTGAGTTGTTTGCCCCTGCTTGTACCTCAGTTTATACCTATGGATATCTTCTATAACTGTTACTGTTAGTATGTTATAATATACAGCTACACAGTGAGTACATGAAATGTAACTGTTAGGCAGGGTGCAAAGTGCACAAATTGTATGTACTTCTGCCTAAATGAATTGGTGCAGGTGGCTGCGCTCTGTTTCGGAAACAGAAACCTGCAACTGCCCCCATGAATACAGAGCAGAGCTGCCTGTTTGAAGTAGCACTGTATTCATGAGCGGCCAAGGGAGACAGCAAGTCAATGAGTGATGGTGGACACAGACCCTAACAGGGGCCCTGTACCTACTCCTTACCCTATGGGAGGTGGTAAGGACAAGCCTGGCTTGTGCCCACTAATGGTATGCCCTGTGGCTCCCAACAGATTTTTTATGGCACAAGGCACACTGCTAGGGTTGCCACCTATCTGGTATTGCCTGGATTATGTAGGGACTGTCCGTGTCAAAACAGACTGACAGTTTTTCCAAATTGGGAAATCTGGACATTGATCAGCAAATAGACCATGTCATAGTCCTGCCCCTGACATCACGAGTCTCCCACTAAATATCCCCACCCCAACCACTGACAGACATCATCCAACGACCCCAACAGTGTCGGACTGGAATGGCAGGGGCCTGCCAGAAAACCTTAGGCTGAGGGCCCACTTTCCAAAATATTATACCTCCTCTCCTCACTCAACCTCTTTATTCTACTAGTCTCTTTTCACTACATACTCTACTTTATTCTTCCATTATTAAGTCTCTCTGTTCTATAGAAATAAGAAATGACCATGAAATAGACCAAATGGTTAGAAGCAAGAGGCCCACTGACATCTGGGCCCACCGGGAGTTTTCTTGGTGGGCAAGTCCGACACTGCACCCACCCTCTGCTTGAACACTAAAGGGGAGCACTGTTGTGCCTCTTACTGCTCTTTGACCCGGGTAAAGGGCCCCTACTACAATTTATATGGGAGAGCCTGGCAGTAGAAAGAAGCGCATATAACAGTCCTAGAGTACTGGAAGTCTATCTATGGCCATAAATGAGAGCTGAAGAGACAGTGGAGGTCATTTATAACGTTCGCACAGTGCATATTTATTCGCAAGTGTTTGTATTGCCCGTGTTTTTTCCTGAACGCTAAAATATTGCACTGCTGTGCCCCTCCGTTTTTTTTGCGAATTCGCATTGAGGATAAATTTCCGCAAATGGCTCACAAATGAGACGGGTGTTTGCGTGAGTGCGCCCAGTGTGCGAGGTTGTTGTGTGCAAAAATAGCATTGACAGTAACTTAAATTTGCAATTTGCGAAACTGTTTTGTGAATATTTTCTCCGCCACCAAAGTTGTGGCGTAATTTAAACGCAGAGTGTGCAATCATTTTGCGATTTTTGACATATTTAAAAAAGCTCTTATAGACATTCGCAGTCTGAAAATAAAAATGGCAATTCTGTTTGCACCACACTTATTCAGCTTTATAAATGTATAAATGTAACCGTGTGCAGGGCAAATATATTCACTGTGAGAACCAATCTGCCCTGCGCAAAGTTTATAAATGAGCCCCAGTGAGTAGAGATTACCTACTTGTATAAAACTGAACAGATAGATGTTGAACCAGAGACCCCTTTTACAAGCCACGTTTAGCCTGAACCACCAATTTGATTTATAATATAAAGGAAAGGTTAAAAGGTTAAAACGAAGTATTTGTATCAGACTTCCTGTTTTCAGCTTAAACCTCCAGGGCTAGGGCTTGGGCATGCTCAGTTTGCTTCTCTCTCCCTCTCTCCTCCCTTCTCTTCTGTAGTCTGAGCCCAGAGCTATAAGTGAGCAGGGAGAGACTCAGGCAGGAAATGATGTCACACCAAACTAATATGGCAGCTGCTATCCTAAACAAACAGGGAGAGCTTCTAGAGCTTTTTACTCAGGAATGGTAAAGCATTCTGCAGAATAAATATAGTGTTATAGCTTATTGTGGCTATAAAATGTCTCCGTAGCTTTCCTTCTCCTATAAGGAGTAAAGTGCTGAAAATAAGAGACAGAAATGTTTTATTTCATGTAAACTGCCACTGAAATTCCCTTTGTCTTGGTCCAGGAGAGGCTCAGACATCATTATTAATACCAGGAAAGTTTAGTCATGTAGCTCTTGTCAGAAGATGAAGTTGATGAGCAGAAAAGAGTCATCCAATATTTCCTCTAACCAAGAAGAACACATCCCAAAACTTTCCTCTTCTCAATAACTTAATTTTCTGCTTAACAATATCCAGATTCCAGGCACATCGAGACCCGTGGCAGTAGTCGTCTTTATATGAGCACTAAGGGCAAGGCCAGACATGGAGTTTTTACGTTACACTTTTAAAAAAGCTCTTTCGGGCGTAAATACACATAAACTGCACTACCACTGAAACGAATGGGAAAACACACTATGGCAATTCTCACAGGGCGCTTGCAAGCCAAAATCCGCCACAGGACGCCAGTATTGGAGTTTTTCAGCAGAAACACCAATACGTCAAGAAACAAACAAATCCATAGACTCTATGGGATCTGAACGTTTGAAAATACACTTTACGTAAATACTATATTTTAAATATTGTGTCCAAATTCCTGCGAGACAAATGACGCATATAAGTTTTTACAGCTTATTAGTAGTGATGGGCGAATTTATTCGCCAGGCGCGAATTTGTGTGATTCACAAAATGCCCGCGAAAAAATTCGCTGACAAAAAAATTTGTTCAAAAAAAAAAAACGGACGCCGGCGTCAAAAAAGGAGTTTTGCAGTTTTGCAAATTTTTCGCAAATTTTTCGCAGTTTTGCGAATTTCGCTGGAAATTTGCTAATTTTCCAGCAAAGCGAAATGGCGCAAATTCGCCCATCACTACTTATTAGGCTTTGACATAATTACGTTGCGTATTGACGATCGTTCCTGCCCCATTTTGCATGTAAATAGCTTTTCTATTTCTAGCCAGCGGAATTATGGGGAACGAGACCAATGAGAAGTGCATGTTGGGAAAAGAAACCTATGTGCTGAAAAACGCATGATAAAATGCATGTTGATCGTCGCGTGTGGTTTCAGTGGCGTATTTACGCCCAACCGAGCTTTTTTAAAAACGGAACGTAAATACGCCACGTCTGCCCTTGCCCTAAAGGGAACCAGTCCAGTATGTATAGGGAGATGCTGATTAGTGATGGGTGAATAAATTAGGCAGGGATGGATTCGCTGCGAATTTCTGTGTTTCGCCGCCTACGAAACTGCGTAGAAAATTTGCAGCGAAAAATCCATCACTAATGCTTTTGCATGGGGCTTATTTACCAACAAAATGCATTGAATCCACCTTGTTACTTTGCTCACAATGCAATGCTATGGCACAGATCCCTGAATAATTGGGGGGTGCCCATATAGAAACATGCACCCACTTCTGCAATTGACCAGTGTTGGACGCAAATTTTCTTCGTATTTTATTTCTATCAATGCAAGTGCAATTTGCATCAATCTGGTCAGAAAATTAAAACGTTGAATACTTTTGGGGCAAACTGAGCCTCAAGAGAAACTCCAGTGCCAAAACAAATGTCTCCGAGTAGCAATGAAGATGCCACATTAGCACCCAGACAAACTGGAGGGGAAAATCCACCAGCGCGTCGGCTGCATCTGTAGAATATTTTCCAGTTAATGTTTGTTAATGATATTCGCTACTTCATTAGGTAAGTTGTGAAAAGAGGTAGCCTTTTCCCCTAGGTAGTTATTATGGAACCAATTACGCTCCTCCGCTCTATGAAGTGCTCAGATGAGTCGTCTTTATAGACAATTATCTCTTTTGCATCAGTTCTGGAGGATAATTATGCAGTTGTGCACCGAAACATTTCCGGAATGTTTTTAAGTAATTAGTTCAATGATACAGACGACCAGGGGCAGCCGGAGAAGAGAACATTCTTGTTTCACATTAATTGGCTGCAGAATAATTGTACAGGTATTTATATATTTTATGTCGTTGTTTATGTGCTGTCATACTTGTTTCCAAATACTTCATTTAAATAAGTGGGGTTTATTATAAATGCTTAATGCAGGGCTGCACTGGTTTCAACACGGCATAGACTGTCGTTTCCTAACGTTGGACTGACACAGTTAGGGAGGCACCAACGCAATGGGTGTAGGGGTGGGACAACCTGATGCTGAGGATGAAACATGGGCTGAACCTCATCTGCTGCCATTTATACCCCTGGAACTATAGCAAGGTGACTGTTACCCCAATGTTTCTATATATCTGTAACCTTGTTATGAGCTAAGGGGGCCCAGTCTGAAGGCCAGTTAGGGGGAGATTTGGGGTGAGTGCTTAATTGTACCCTGGGTACCCCTGGAACTATAGAAGGGTGACTGTTACCCCAATGTTTCTATATATCAGTAACCTTGTTATGAGCTAAGGGGGTCCAGCCTGAAGGCCAGTTAGGGGGAGATTTGGGGTGAGTGCTTATTTGTGCCCTGGGTACCCCTGGAACTATAGAAGGGTGACTGTTACCCTAATATTTCTACATATCTGTAACCTTGTTATGAGCTAAGGGGGCCTGGAGTGAGATTTAGGGTGTTTTAGAATGTTTATTTTCTGCCCTATATACATCTGGATCTATAGCAGGAGAATGATACCCCCATTTTTGAATATCTTGATATTATCTAAGGGGCCCCAGTCTGAAGGACAATTAGGGTGGGTTTGGTGCTTATTTGTTGCCATGGATACTCCTTGACTGATAGCATAGAGACCATTATACCATTATTGAAGGGAGCATCTGAAACAACAAACTATACCCTGTTAATAGAACTCTTATGAAAAGATCCCATACTTACAAGTAGTGTTTATCCTTTCATCTCTTTGCATTACCGGTAATTAAGGCATCTACCTCTGTGGAGGTCAATTAATTCAGTTTATGCAGAATATACTCTGGACAAGTACAATGCCGAGTCTCAGTCCAGCTGATACATGTAAATAACATTTTCTGTCTACACAATTAATTCTGTCCTGGTATTTTAGTTTCTTTGCAGGCTAAGCCTGACTTATAAGCAATGCATTAATGGCTGGGAGTCTTAGGGAATTGGTTTCATGTAAAGGAATTGTTCAGTGTAAAAATAAAAACTAGGTAAATAGATAGGCTATGCAAAATAAAAAATGTTTCTAATATAGTTAGTTAGCCAAAAATGTAATGTATGAAGGCTGGAGTGATTTGATGTATAACTTGTCAGTCAGACACTACTTCCTGCTTTTCAGCTCTCTTGGTTTACACTGACTGGTTACCCTGGTTACCAGGCAGTAACCAATCAGAGACTTGAGGGGGTGCCACATGGGTCATATCTGTTGCTTTTGAATCTGAGCTGAATGCTGAGGATCAATTACAAACTCACTGAACAGAAATGTACCATGTGGCCCCCCTTCAAGTCGCTGACTAACTCAGAGTTAGAGAGCTGAAAAGCAGGAAGTTGGATTGTGGCTGTTTTATTAGACATCCAGTCACTCCAGCCTTTATACATTACATTTTTGCCTAACTAACTATATTAGAAACATTTTTTATTTTGCACAGCCTATGTATTTATCCAGTTTTTCTTTTCACACTGAACTATTCCTTTAAGACTATGTGCTATGACCATTGTTATTGTAAGGACATAAGTAAAGCAGTAGCTGTATTAGGATTAAACAGCATAAATAAAACAGATTTGCATTTAGTAATATATTCAGAACCGCATTGTATTTAGAAGCCCCCCACTGATATCGAGCTAGCCCAAGGGCATCTTTCTGATTTTTTGATTCCCCGGTTGCTTTCTTTAGTCTCAGACTTTTTTTTCCTGGGCTTCCATCGTTTGATTGAAGTGTTTGTGTGCTTTGATTAATGCAAAGGCACCATCCCACACAAACCCACCTACACAATGTGATCCCAGAGGCTTGTTATCTTGAAATAAATCCATTGATCTAGCACACGTATACACATATACATTTACATATTAACCCATTTCACACCAATGTACACCCACAAGCTCTAGGAGCTACTTCTGAAGAACGAAGACCATGGAAGAACGAGAAGTTACTCTGCACCCCCAGCACCATTGTGTTTTGGAGGGGCACAAATTGTAGATGGTTGGACTACAGCAACTGAAGGGCAAAGTGTTTGTTGCTGTTTTGCCTTTCTCATGATGCTTTTGTTCTATTGCTGCCGTTTATTTCTACTGCTGCCATTTTTCCTGCAATACATGCTATCCCTTATTGTTTCTACCTGTACTGGTAGGACTATCATGGATACAAATCTGCATGGTAAGTAGTAATTCAGAGTTCACTCTTTGTGGTTGTCCATAAAGACAGTTGCTGCCTCTTCTTCTCTGTTTGTCTCCACCCTCACTCTCTTTAGGGTGGTTGCACACGTTAAGATTCCAAGGAGATAAGTCAACCAGCTACAAATCTCTTTTTCGGACAACCAATCTCCCCGAAATGCCTTCCCGCCGGCAAGAATGTGAATCACCAGCAGGATGGCACTCAGATAACTTTGGTTTTCCGAAGTCGCCCGAAGTTTCCTCGTGAATTCCCAGCTCTGGTCAGTATTGAATTGGCTTTCATGTTCATCCTCTGCTATTTGCACAGTATCTCTTTATTTATGCATTTTCAATTATATAACAAAACAAGGGCAAATGTAAAGCAAAGGAAACATGTTTCATGTTACATGTTTAAATGAAGAAATAAGAAAAAGGAAAAATCTAAGAAAAAAAAAATCTAAGAAAAAAAAAGAAAAATGAAAATAAAAAGCAAATTAACAGTCAATGTCTGGCTTTTGTTATTTCAAACAGTTATATCAGGCGTATCGTAATGTACCCAGTGTAATTTGGAATGGAACATTTTCTAATTGGTCCAGTGTTACCACATGACTCTGTATTTGTTTATAGTGATGAATCTGTCCGTTTTTGCTTTGCTGAAAAATTTGCAAAACTGTGATAAAATTTGTGAAACTGCAAAAAAAAAACAAGGCTCGATAAAGTCAACGCGCGTGTTTTTACGCGTGCAACAGTTTTTCTTGCTCCAAATGCATTATAGTCGATCGGCATTTTATCTTATTGCGACTTTTTTTGTCATAACGCATGAAAGTCAATGGGCATTTTTTCTTATGGGTCTTATGGGTCTCTGGGAATTTTTCCGCAGTTTTGCGAAAAATTCACAAATGCCGGAATTCATAATTTCGCTTTGAATCCATGGCTGGCTAATAAATCTGCTCATCACAACTTGTTTATTAATGACCTGGAGGTGGGCATTGAAAGTGGAGGTAACCTTTTATTTGTATTCTTGCCAGAATACAAATAAAAGGTTTGTACTGACTGTACAAAATGTTTGCTTTTAAACAGGTGACCAATAAATGCTAACTGCTCATTGGTTGCCATGGGATATTGCTCCGGGGGCAACTTAGTGTCTTTTATTACATAACCCCAATAGTGTACCAGACTAGAGTAGTTTGGATATTATAGAAGTGCTCCATTTGAAGTTAGAATACAAAGAATTGATTTCGGGGGGCACAGCAAATACCACTGTAGGAGATGAGGGGAGACCCAAAAAGCTTTTTACTATTTAGAAATTGGAACCCCTGGGATCTCCAGGTCCTTGGCATGCAAGGAAATATCTAGGCACTGGGAATACTTACAAATAGCATTCTTCACTTTAGCTCCATAAACCTCCAAATGAGTTTTCCAAATTCATATTAATTCTGACCTTCAGGCAGGATCCAGGTAACAGTTTATATGGCAAACTGGAGAGCCACTTGGAATGCAAATAATCCTAAATCAGGAGTCCCCAACCTTTTTTACTCATGAGCCAACTACAAACACTCCAAAATGATTAGGAACAAGTGAGGCCTTTTCTGAACGCGTTTGCACCCCCTGCACATGCATTTGCAACGTGACGCGCATGATGTCAATCACTTCACTCAAAACTTACTCACATACACTCGGTAACAAAAGCAGTTTGGTCGCAAACTTTGCGAGGAAGTTGTTGAGGTCAAAAACGGTCCATAACGGGAGCAAGCGTCATTACAAATGTTTTTTTTTGTGATAACAAAGCATATTCCGTTCCCCCCATGAGTTTTATATGCGCCTCCTTGTAGTGTTCCCACCTGTTTTGAGTTCCTACACAGAGGCGGCAAGAGTTAAGGAAGCCGAAATACGTTCATATTGAGCGATTCACACCAGAAGATCACGGTTAAGCGCTAAACACTAAGGGGCAGATTTACATATGGTCGAATATCGAGGGTTAATTAACCCTCGATATTCGACTGCCGAATGTGAATCCTTCGACTTCGAATATCGAAGTCGAAGGATTTGCCGCAAATAGTTTGAGCGAACCTTCAAACGAAAAATCGTTCGATCGAACGATTACATCTTTCGAAGCGTTCGATTAGAAGGATTTTAATCCATCGATCGAACGATTTTTCTTCGACCAAAGAAATTTTTAGAAAGCCTATGGGGACCTTCCCCATAGGCTAACATTGCACCTCGGTAGGTTTTAGGTGGCGAAGTAGGGGGTCGAAGTTTTTTTTAAAGAGACAGTACTTCGATTATCGAATTGTCGAATATTTGAACGATTTTCAGTTAGAATCGTTCGATTCGAAGTCAAGTAGTAGTCGAAGTAGCCAATTCGATGGTCGAAGTAGCCCAAAAAATCATTCGAAATTCGAAGTTTTTTTTATTCTATTCCTTCACTCGAGCTAAGTAAATGGGCCCCTAATTGACTGGTATTTTTATGCACCTAAAGTTTGCCTCCAAGCCTGGAATTCAAAACTAAGCACCTGCTTTGAGGCCACTGGGAGCAACTTCTAATGGGTGGGTGAGTAAATGTTGCGCATGAGCCACTGTTTGGGGAACACTGTCCTAAAGCAACACGTCTAACATAAAATACAATATGGGATCTATTATCTGAAACGCTTGGGACCTGGGTTTTCTGTCATTTAGATCTCCATACCTTAATTGATTGTTTTGCCACCAATTGGATTCAGAAAGCTTTACCATCAAATATTTTAATGGTCCAATTTGCATCTTTTTTTGTTTTCTCTTAGCACCAATTTCAGGTTTATTTTTTATTTTTTGTTGTTTTTTTCTGTGTTCGAAGCAAATAGCACAAAATAAAAAACCCTATACATAAAAATTCTTTTTAATGACAAAGTTTCCCTTAAGATCCACTCATTCATGTAAAGGCAGATGCTTAATGAGTACAGAGAGGGCTGTGATTTGTATCTGAGAATCTCTGCAGTTATTGTGTGTAGCCTGCGGCAATGACATTCCGAGGCACTGAAACAACGCACCCCAATCAATCATTCCAGGGAAGACATTTCTAATCCCCCCGGCAAATAAACACACAGTTGATCTCAGTATGAAATTACATTGCTTCTGAATATGAACAGGTGGCAATAATAAATATGATGCCATAACAATAAGTTTGGTAATTTGATCAAATTCCCACAGCATTTCATCATTGTACAATTAGATTCATAATATTGAATTTCCCTAAAAGACTGCTAGAGCAGCAAGGTCTTGAAAGTTGAGCAAATAACTGATATCCCAAGACCCCCGGTGGCAAGAGCTGATAATGGAATTCTGGGATCTTGGTGCAGTTGCAGTTTGCAGGGCAACTGATATACACATTTTTAGTATAGACTGCCCACGGGCTTCTAGACATCCTTGACAGCCAATGTCAAAGTTTATCGATCACTTTGCAGGTTGAATATCCTTGATTTAGGTTGTATTCCTCCCCCAGATGTGGGCCCCAACCTTTTTGCATTACTAGGGGCAATTATCTGAATCTAGCCATGTTCTAGATCAACTGAAAAGGTGCCATCACCTTGATGGTGAAGTAAGTTGAAGAAAACGGCTTGTAAAGGCCTTCATCAAGCAAAACAACTGATTCTGGACCTTACATGGCTGTTGGGCCACTGTGAACAAAACATACTTAATTGGCCCTCACTTTTTGTGCTTTAAACTAACAGTCCTGAGCTGAGCCTAGCAAATGTTTTGACTCTGGTTGATCCAATCTAGCAGTTGTTTATTGCTGACTAAAGTGTATGATTATCAGACCAAAACAGATATCCATGGTGACCATTGACACCCATCTGCCCTATATGGGATCATTGCCAAACTTCCTAATCAGACCATAACAGATATTCATGTTGACCATTGATGACCATCAGCACCTGTATGGACTCATTGCCAAACCTTATTCTAAGACCATAACAGATATCCATAGTTATTATTGACACAGTTCAGCACCTATATGGGATTATTGCTTTACCAAATCAAAAATTAAAACAGATACCCATGATGACAATTGATGTCCATCAGTATCTATATGGGATAATTGCCAAACTTCATAATCAGACTATAACATATATCCATGTTGGCCATGGATGCCCATCAGCACCTGCATGGAATCATTGCCAAACCTAATTCTAAGAACATAACAGCTATCTATGGCTATCACTGACACAGATCAGCACCTATATGGGATTATTGCTTAACCTAATCATCAAATTATCAAATTATAACAGATATGAGCATTGATGTCCATCAGTACCTATATGGCATCATTGCCAAACTTCATAATCAGACAGATATCCATATCATAACAGATATCCATGATGACAAGCACCTGTATGGAATCATTGCCAAACTTTATTCTTTGTTTATTAAGACCATAACAGATATCCATGGTTACCATTGAAACATATCAGCACCTACAGTATATTTGGGATTATTGCTTAACCTAATCATCAAACTATAACAAATTACACACGGAAACCTTTGATGCACATTAGCACCTACTGTATATGAAACAATAGATGAATCTGATCATAAGACCATAACAGATATCCATATTGACCATTGACACCCATCTGCACCTATATAGGATCATTGCCAAATCCAATAAATTGAGCTGCCCTGCAACATTTTGATTGGCCCATAGAGAAGCAGCTGGTGGGATCAGTATAATCCAGTTGTTTACCTTTGTGACACAGTTGCTTCATTGACTTTTTGACTTCTCTTTAGATACCAGAGCTCCAGGATTACTGACCAGGAAGATCGTGCAACTGCCATATTGGAGTTGGGAAGTATTCATTTCTCTTTCACAAACATATTGGTTCAGGCTTTCTGCTAATTGAAAAGATAAATGAGAATAACAAAAGCTAAGGGCTGCTCTTGATGGACACCCTTTACACCATCAACAATGGCATCACTATGATTACTGTGGAGGCAGTGTAACTGTTTATAAGAGTCTTTTTATTTTTCTGCAGGAGAATATATATTTGTCATTATATTCTTCTTTATGATGCTTCTCCATGGGTTGATCATGTTTCAGAAACGTCTAACACTGAGACCGGCTGCTTCAGTATAAATTGAACCATGGCACGGCGTGCTGCTTGTACAACACAAATCCCTTATGAAATTGCAATTATTTCTAATGGCATATGGAAAAGTGGGCTGGTGGAAAACAGGTGCAGATGAGTTCACCCTGCTGATTATTCATTTCCTATGTATAGGAGTCAAACAGGGCAGATATCTTGAATGTGCGACATTAACCCTCTTTGACAGCAAAGCACTTTATCCTTCAGTATTGGATTTGTGACGCCCGATTCCTGACACCTGGTGCTCCCCGCAGCCCACTCTCACTCATACGGACACAAACAAACTGACATATTTCACATATTCATACGCGCTGAAGCTGGTAGAAGATGCATTAACATCATGGTTAAGTCTTGCCATAAGGGCAACCACACCTGAGACCAATGGTGATATGGCGGGACCCAAGCTGGGAAAGATCTGCACCCAAGTGCCTTCAACAAACTTAAAGTGCCACCTGTTTTGTTTATACAATTCACAGCTTCCTAGATAATAGAACCCATACTTATATTTTTAAATAATTATGTTGATGCCAAAAAAGGTATCAAATCAAATCAAACACAACGAATATGTGAACACACTATAATATGTAATTGTCACGGTCGGCACCCTACACCAGAACAGATGCCAAGCACCCTGGTCTCGGCTCGACTTCACCAGTTAAGTGACCGCCTTTGGCCTCGGGAGGAGCCCTCGGCTTACTCAGATGCCACCTGGACTTAACGAGAGGTGCAAGGCATAAGTTCTGGCAGGCAATGGGGCACGACTGTTTTACAAGGATGCTGGAAGATAGGAAGTCACCAGGAACAGGTAGGCCGGACCAGCCCAAGCAGTAGAATAGTCAAAGACAGGCAGGATCAGGATTGGAGCGAAGAATAGTCGATGGCCAGGCAAAGGTCAGGTTGGAGAGGTCAGAATAGTCACAGACAGGCAGGATCAGGATTGGAGAGCTCAGAGGAGAAATTCAGGCAGGCAAGGGTCAAAACACAATAGATCAGTCAGAAGAGGTAGTATACAACACCCAGGAACAAGGCTAATTGAACCTAACAACGGGCAATACCTGAAAGCCAAATTCCCCCTTTTATACATTTGAATTTCGCGCCAATTGCGTGCTGGCGTGTTGACGCCAGCGCGACTGCGCCTTTAAAGAATGCACGCGCGCGGTGCGCGCGCCCTAGAGGAACCGGCATAGGAGGAAGAAGGCAGCACAGCGGGCGACCACGCCGAGGACGCGGCGTGGACCCCGCTGTCGCTAGACCACCAGGGTAAGTTCATTACAGTAATAATATCAGAAACAATGCATTTTTAGATTTGCTATTAAAAAAGTGCATCCAGCCCTTTCTTGAAATAATCTACTGTGTCAATCAAGACATTCTAGTAATGTGCAGCAATGATTTAAAATGTATTTTTTCTAATAGGCATGCTCTTGTATTCCGTTATACTGTACCAAACAGCACTTGAATGGGACATTTGGGTTCAATTACTAAACTGCGCAGGATGTAAAGCCACTCAATAATCACACCCCTTCTTAATGTTCTGGGGTAAGCTAATAAATGCTTTATTATGCCTGATGGGGCAGTTTAGTACATTCTCTACTACCGGCACTAACTAAAATGCTGTCTGTGCTCCCCAGTGTTATGTCTGATATATTTTAGGGCTCATTTATAGCCATGTGCAAAATGCACTGGAACCCTGGGAATGACACCATGTTTGCCCTGGAGGTATCTCAGGGAACCACAACATCAATAGTGCAGAAGAGGTGGATACAATGGCACCTATTGCAATTGGTGATGGGCGAATTTAATCACCAGGCATGGATTCGGCTTGGAAAAATTTGCTGCGACAAAAAAAATTGTTGCATGTCAAAATTATTTTGCCTCCCATTGACTTTAATGCATTCGGAAAAAGAGTTGCGAGTATAAAAATTGTGCAACTGCACTTGTGTTTATAAATAAGCCCTTTTGTGCCCCAACCGCTTCAAATGTATCAATATCTACAATATCAATATCTACAAATGTGATGACCTAATGAAAAATGTGATGACTGCAACTTTCTCGAAAGGCATTGAATTCAATGGGCGTCAAGATCATTTTGGCGCACGTCAATTTTGGCGCAAGCAACAATTTTTATAAGCGCAACTATTTTGTCCAAATGCATTAAAGTCAATGGGAGGCAAAATAATTTTGACGCGTGACAATTTTTATGCGTGCACCAATTTTTTTTAACGCAGCACATTTTTTGCCGGCAAATTTTTGCAGCAGTTTCGCAAATGTATTCGCTGGCGGCAAAACGTGGAAGTTCGCCGCAAATTATTGTCTGGCGAATTTATTTGCCCATCACTATCTACAAACAGGAATGTGGCCCAGTCAGGCAATTATTACACAGTTCTATAAGATTTACATACAACTTGTCTAATGTAGAGACTCTAATATAAAGTGTTGACCCAATAAACAGTCCTTATGCTGTGAAAGTTACTCCTACAATTTTGTTTTGTATCTTTTCTTCTTCTATTAAAAAGGCACAAACATTACTACTGTAATACAGAATGCTTGGGACCTAGGGTTTTCTGGATAACGGATCTTTCTGTAATTTGAATCTTCAGACCTTAAGTCTACTAGAAAATCATGTAAACATTGAATAAACCCAATAGGCTGGTTTTGCTTCCAATAAGGATTAATTATATCTTAGTTGGGATCAAGTACAAGCTACTGTTTTATTATTACACAGAAAAAGGAAATCATTTTTAAAAATGTTTATTATTTGGATAAAATGGAGTCTATGGGAGATGGCCATCCTGGATTTCGGAGCTTTCTGGATAACAGGTTTACAGATAATGGATCCCATACTTGTAGTAGAGATGGTTCTTAAGCTGAACCTGGGTCCTCAGAGAAGAAGACAAGATGAACAATTATGGTGAATTGCAGAACCATCAGGTTACACCAAACATTTCCAAAGCAATTCTTCATTTAATGGAAGTAATGAGCCACGTTCTCAAATGAATCCATAATGATCTGTTTTAATACAAGGCTGATATCAGAAGCACAATATATATATATATATAGGATCTCCAGATGCTCCAACCTCCTAGTGGGCTTTTTTTTTTTTACAGGAAAATTCTAGTGATCAAAATTCTTTCACATGCCGGGAGGCCACTGCTAAATATATTATACATTATATTATGAAGATATTTTGCAGAGGAAACTTGGGTTTACAGAGTCATAAAAACTCACAGTCAACTTCATTTCCAGGCAATTAACTGTCCAGTATGCCACAAAGCCTGCAATCCCCATAGTGCAGAGTTGTACAGACCAGAGAGAGGAGGGGGGTTTCTTTTGTAACTTCCCAATGAAAACAACGACAACAATAATTCACAGTGACTAAGACCCTACTGACATGGACAGTTACACTTTTACAATACACAGAGAGAAAATTCAGGGAATGATAGGTTGTATATTGTGCTGTTTGGTACTGATATAGAAGAAGACTATATACTTGAGCTTTTAAGATTTATTCCTATATTATACGTTGACCCATGATCAGGTTCCTTACCACAACTTTATTCTCATTGATAGACAGAGGGGTTATTATTAAGATCCTGGGGTGATTGGGTGGCAGGGGTCATTGGGGTGACAAGTGGGGGGCAGATTCCTCTAGATGTGAGATGTTTGGTCAACACAATGCAATGGAATTAGATAGGTTACTGTGCAATGCAATGTTCCTACTGATGATGGAACTAAATATATGGAAGTATCTTAAAGGAGAATTCAACCCTAACGGAGTTCACTGGCGCCATCTTCTTCTCTTCAGAAATCTTCGGATTGAGACCGGCATGGTGGTGCATGCGCACGCGCGGTAACTCGCGAAAGTTGTCAAACCGACGGTCTCTTTCCGAAGTTTACAGAAGCGGCTGAAGATGGCGCCAGTGAACTCCGATGTTTGGATCTGCACCGAGTGGTAAGTAACACGTTCGGGGCATTTGCCTGGGGTATCACTTATGCTGGGGGGAGGAGGGAGATGGGTCTATGTAGGGTTGGGGGAAGGGTTTTTTTCTAGAATTAGGGTTGAATTCTCCTTTAATGCTGGCCTAGACTATGAGCTGTTCCTGCAGGATTGTGTTTATTACAGGGGAATACCTATGCCGGCATAGTTAAAGATATCTCTCTCTTTGTACAGGCTATTAATAAACATTGGGACCACTTTATATTGGGTTGTGCTTAGTACAAGGGATTGTCTATTTTGGGATAGTTTTATTGTGCTTCTATGTAAAGGATCAGGGTCAGACTGGGCCAGCGGACGATGGAAAAAAAAACCCAATGGGCCCCGGCGACCCAGATATGATACCCACCTACCCTCCCTCCATCGCTCTTTGTCTTCCCTTCCTCCTCCGATCTCGGCAAAAGTAATTATAAGGTGCGCGTATGCGGGGAGGGGCTGGCAGAGGTTGAGCAGGTGGGTGGCAGAGGTCCCAGAGGGGTGTGGGGGCCACAGGGATGGGCCTCACACTCCCCAGTCCAATCCTGTTAAGGTTATGAGCAAAGATAACTGGTAACTGGATACTTTCCAACTGCCAGCATCTCATTAACATCAGACAAAGTTCCCTTTAGACCAGATCACACCCTTATCGGGCAGTTATCACCCTATAGGAAGGTTATTTGAAGTTATAAGGAAAGCGGCCACTTGAAGTCAGTGAAGAATGGTGGGCCTATATTAGATCTTACCTGGATGAAGAACATTACTATACATTCAGCTCTTAATATAAATGCATATATATATATATATATATATATATATATATTGTTGGCACTTAATACATGCAGAGTTATCCTATTATATCTCCCCAGAACTAATCCAGAGTTAAAAGACAAATCAAATAATCCCACAGAGAAACAATGAACCCCCTGAGCAACGATTCTTTTATCTTCTTCTACTTAAAAACATTTGAACCCTGTGCATTTCTAATCAATGTCAATAGGCCACCGTACATAAATCCAGTCGTATCCATTAACAGTGCAATAAAATGCAAAGGGCCACACTGCTATCTCCATGACAGTCAGCCTCTGTGGGACACTATTTCACTAGCAACTCTATTCAGCCTCACACGGACATTCTTTTTGTTCATGTAGCACCGTAGGGAACAGCTGGGAAAAACGGCACGGCGAAATTTGTGCAATGAAAACAAATGGGCATGACGTTGTAAATGAAACGTTAATGAATTTTATTGCCCTCCCGTTAAATGTCTGGTGTTATTGTTCTTTGCAGAATTGTCTGCTCTGGTGGCGCTGGGCCAGCAATGTTGTCAACAGCAGCAACAAAAAAATGTCACCGTAAAAGATGAAGTTCAAGTGAAACGAAATAGAGAGGAGGCAAATCAAACCATTCAGAGTTTGTCCTGTTGCTGGTTTCTAAAAATATTTTTCATAATTTTCTTTTTGCCGTTCTGATGTTTATTTACCAGCATTCTTCTGTGTATTTTTTGACCTATACCATATCCAGGGTTCTATTTATATTGGCACCCGAGGGCCTGTGCCTAGGCTGGCAGCTTTTGGGGGGTGGCCCTAGGGTGCCAATATATTTGATTTTTTATTCCAGAATTAAATAAAAAAATCCTCCAGCCACTGTGGAGACTTTCAGCTTAAATCCGGAAAGGGGGGAGGGGTACAGGACCCAGTGTGGGAACACCGGAAGCAATGTTCTCACATAAGTGAAAGGTCCAGTGCCCAGGGTGCGGTAAATATAACCCTGACCACATCCCATGTTTCATTGCAACAGACATAAGATGGCACAGAAAGGATTCCTTAAAGTGGACCTGTCACCCAGACACAAAAATCTGTATAATTAAAGTCCTTTTCAAATTAAACATGAAATCCAATTTTTATTTTTCATTAAAGCATTCATAGCTGTTGTAAGCTCATTTAAAAATCTCAGCTGTCAATCAAATATTGTCTGCCCCTCCTCTATGCCCTGGGCATACAATTAAATACAATTACTTTCACTTTCCATTCAGCACTTCCTACATGTCACTGCTCTCCCCACATTCCACCGTTCTCTTCACCATTTAATTGTGTAGCCAGTACATGGGAATGGACATCAGGTCCCCCATTCTGGTGCACAAACAAGATTCTGAGCGGATACAAGGCTTGTCTTAATAACAGTGTCCACAAAATGGCTCCTGCCTGCTTGTTATAATTATGAATTCCCAGACTGAAGGAAACAAGATTCAAATAATTTATATAGTGTAAATGAAGTTCATTTTGCTTGCTAATGTGATAAAATAAGATTTTTAATAATGTTTTTGGGTGACGGGTCCCCTTTAATTCTGGAGCAGTGGCAGAAGGGCACAGACTATGGTGAGAATTGGATAGACTGCCCAGTTGCTCTACTAGATACATCTGAAAGCAGGTCTGGACTGGGATTCAAAAAGGCCTTAGCATTTCAAGTACACAAAGGCCCAAACAACCCTCCACCGGCCCAATAAATAGTGACTGTCTATGGCATCTTACAGCAGCCCCTCTGGTATTTGCCAGAAGCCACAGATTGCCAGTCCGGGCCTGGCTGAAAGTCCAGCTTGATGGTCACTTAAAGGAAAAGATTTTGGGTGAATATGTATTTGTTTCCATAGATATTATTGAAGCAATGATTGATTTCCTGATATAGTAAAGTTGTATGTATTTCAAGATCTAATTGGGTGTTCTGTCCCCACATGAAGGCGAATGAAGGTATAACTAAGGTTATATACCTTGTGGACAGTCTCTTATATCTTTCATGAGCTGTATTCAGCCGCCCTATAGCAACTTGTAAGCTTGTGGCATCACCTGAGGATTTAAGTCCTGACATGATGGAGGAGACTTGTTCCCATAGCTCTTCCAGGCTATCGCATAGCTCATCTTTCTTGGTTTGATAGTTTTCTCTGACCTTTATTGTCGGTTTGAGAGAGCGTCTTGGTCGCACGACTTGGTCTGCTGGAAGTGTGGAATCTGCTTCCTGTTCTTCATACTGATCAGTATCAGGTTGCATTAGCATTGTTTCATCACTGGGAAACTGTGCGAGGTCTTTTTCGGCTATTTTGATTTAAGGTGCGCTGTCTCTTTAAGAAAATAAACTTTTGAATTGGGGGCTGAAAATAGCAGTGCGGCTCCGCTGAGGCACCCTGACAAGGTTCCTAAGGTGTTTTCAGTGAATTGCGGGGTTTGGTTGGAGGGGGACCCCGCGTGCATTAACAATTCTTGTACTATGCGAGCGAAGGTTAATACAGGATGTAGAAAATGGCTTGATGGGTTGTGGAGGACTTTCAGGTGAGAGTATAGATACTGCAGACACGTGGTGCTTGCTCTTTGGCTTCTGTGAAGTGCACTGTATCTGGGCAGATTTGCTGCAGGTGGGCCTGTTGCCAGGGAGATTCCTGAGTGTGGTACTGAACTGTGAGGTAATCTGTGGCCCGGGGTATGGGCATTAAGGCAGTTTTTGACTGTTCTGTCCCCACATGAAGGCGAATGAAGGTATAACTAACATTAGCTGTGTGGCTTCCTACCTTCGTATCCAAGCAGTGGGGCAGACCGGACCGGCAGACGCTCAGGTTGGATGGATTCAAACGTAGACACAGGGATGAAATCAGCCTGGGTTTATTTGATCCAGAATACAGCAATAAACGATGATACAATACTGTTCTGTAGTAGTGGTATCAATACTGGCCTGTAGATGACTTTCCTGAGGCTAACTGCTGGTCAAAAACTGATGCCTTCACAGGCCCAAAATGTCTGAATGTCCAGTCACACAGTAATGAGGCACTAAAAATGGCTGCCGGAAGTGAGAAGGACAGAGCTGGCAGAAAACCACGCCCCCGAGAGGAAAAACTTTACTAACAAGAACAGAGGCGTGCAGCATGCAAATTTTGGCCAGCAGATGGCAGCAGTACAACAATGCACAGAAAATAACATAGATAAAGAAGGATTGATAATAACATATGCAATTAACTATGAGGAGAACAGCACACTCCCCGTCTGAAATTTACTTTGGAGATTTCACTATGACGAATGTCCATGAAATATAACACAAACCTGCAACAAAAACATGTTAGAATGCAATAAACATAACAATATAGTTGGCTTTCTTGGCTTGTAGTGGAGAAGATGTCTATAGTTCAACTTCAGTCCTGTTCATCCTGCAGGAACGTTCTCGATTGGTAATATCAAAATGAGTTCGTTAATTGGCCTTGCGAACGTTTTAAGCTCGCCCTTCCTGGAGATCTTCAACTCCACTTTTCGGACTTTGCCATCCTTGCTAGGGAAAACCTTTGTAATTAGTCCCATAGGCCAGGCAATCCTTTCGGTTTGTTGCTCCTTCATCAATACAAGGTCTCCTTCTTTCAAGTTTGGTTTTTGGTGTTGCCATTTTCTTCTTCCTTGAAGAATATTGAGATACTCCTTTCGCCATCTGTTCCAGAAGTAATCCGCCAGGTATTGTGGACGTTTCCAGTGTTTTTGGTAGATAGTCGCGTGAGTAAATTCTTCACTAGGTATTAGTATATTCTCGGTTTTTTGGGTAAGTAGAGTAGCTGGAGTCAGTATGGCTGGTGTTTCAGGATCCATAGACACTGGCACAAGGGGTCTTGAATTGATAATAGCCGAAACTTCAGCAAGAAGGGTGACAAGAGTCTCATGTGTGAGTCTTGAAGAGTTTACATCCATCAACATAGAATTTAAGATGTTGCGTGAGATCCCGATCATTCTCTCCCAGGAACCCCCCATATGGGAACTATGAGGAGGATTGAAGATCCAGGTGCAACCTTTCTCCGTCAACTGATCTTGAATGGGCTTATTGTCGATGTTCAGTTCTCTACAGGCTCCAATGAAGTTACTTCCTTGGTCTGACCTCAACTGTTTCACTGGTCCTCTGATTGCGAAGAACCGTCTTAAGGCATTAATGAGACTGGATGTGTCCATGGATTCTATCACCTCTATGTGAACGGCTCACTCATGCAAGTAAATAGCACAGCCAGCGTTTACTGTTTGTGTGACCGCCACGGGTTCTGCGTGCGGACACCATCCATGGCCCAAAGACGTCCAGGCCAGTATAGGTGAAGGGCGGTTCTGAACATAGTCTATCCGCAGGCAAATCGGCCATTTGTTGGTGTAGCTGTTTCCCTCTTGCTCTGCGACAGTGCACACAGTCATGCAGTATTTGGGCTACATGTTTTTTCATACCTATAATCCAAAGACCTGCAGACCTTAACTTGCCTTCGGTGATTTGTCTGCCCTGGTGTTCAGCCTTTTTGTGGTAATGTCGGATCAGCAACACGGTGATATGATGTTTGCTGGGAATAATTAGAGGATTTTGTTCTGCAACTCCTAGGTGGGCTTGATTCAAATGACCACCAACTCTGAGCAGGCCAAAACTGTCTATAAATGGATTTAGGTTGGCAAGAGGACTTTTTATAGGAATCTGCTGTCTGTTGTACAAGCACTTCCATTCTACGTTAAATTCTCCCTGCTGGACGTGATGTATTATGAGAGACTCGCTATGAGAAATGTCCTCAGCAGAGAAGGGTTTATGGCAGACATGCCAACCATGACAATCTTTATCTTCCTGAGTATTGTGATAACATCTAGCGATGTGCATTAACCTTGCAATAGTTCTAATGAGTCTCATCCAACTGGAGAAACGTTCAAAGCGATGACAATGGAGGCTGGAGGTTTGCCTTGCTTCAGTGACTAATGCACTAACTTCAGCGCGGATTTCTGGATCATTATCCGGATCCTGGATGCTGAAATCTTCCTGTACACATTCATCCGCCTCTCCTAGCAGAAACTCTGGACCTGTAAGCCAAGAAGAGTTAGTAAAAGAACCTATAGACATAGGCCTGGTGGCTCGGAAGGGTAATGGAGAAACCCAGTGATTGGTTTTGTCTTTAAAGAACTCACTGTCCATTATCTTGACAAACTCTCTGTCCTCTACTGACAAGGCTACTTTATCGTCATCTTTGGTTGTGTGAAAGACCGATCTCCCCAAGTTGTCAGCAAAAAGGGGAGAAATGATGTCAGGTGGTTGTATGAGGTCTGGAGACTTCTCTTTCACTTCATAGTGATGAGGACACGGCTTAATGCAAGTTGTGCGTCCATCTCCACACACGTACGTTTTGAAGGAGTTAATTCTTGGTTGATCCGAGCATACATTTCCTATGACTACCCATCCCAAGTCCAGTCTCTGGGCATATGGCGCGTAGTCGGGACCATTACATTGTTGGCGCACCTTGTGCACCCTTAGATTGTCTCTGCCGAGCAGGAGTAGAATCTCTGCGTTGTTGTCCATAGGTGGGATAACGTTGGCAAGGTGCCTTAGGTGTGGCTGGTGAAATGCAGCTTCTGGGGTAGGGATCTCGTCCCTATGGTTAGGTATTTGATCGCATTCGATCAGTGTTGGTAGGGGTATTTCTGTATTCCCATTGATGGGAGAAGCAATGAATCCTTGTGCCCTCCTTCCGCTAGTCTCTATGCGGCCCGAGCAGGTGTTTAAGATGTAGGGTTCTGATGGTCCCTCTATTCCAAAGGCATCGAAGAATTTAGGTCCTGCTAGGGACCGGTTGCTTTGGTCGTCAATGATAGCATACATTTTTACTGCCTTTTCTGGTAGTCCCTCTGGATAGACCTTGATTAGGCATATTCGGGCACAACATTTCTCACTCTGGCTGTCGCCACATACTTCCAAACATGAGCAGGAAACAGCGGTGGCTGTGTTAGCGAGATTCTGAGGCTCCCCGCCATGACTTGGAGCAGGACTGGTGGTGAAGACAGCTGTTGAGTCTCTGGTGAGCGGAATTGGGTGCATAGCTGAGGCATGTCTTTCACTATGACACTCCTCACACTTGATGATGGATTTACAGTCCTTAGCCATGTGCTCCAATGAAGCGCAGCATCTGAAACACACCCCAAGCTCGCTGAGGACTTTCTTCCGCTCCTGTATGGTTTTAGATCTAAACTCTCTGCATTTGTTCAGTGAGTGTGGTTTTTTATGAATGGGACATTCACGATTGAAGGACTTGTCTCCTGATGAGGTATTGTACTGTTTACCCGTGGGTGCTGCAGGTGATGGTAGGTTAGTCTTTCTGACACTCATGCTGCTCTTAAAGTCTCTGTTTTTATGCAAGACACTTTCATACCTTGAAGATGGTGTCGCTGAAGCTGTAGTGTTGAACTCCAGGAAATCGAGGCTGGGGTCATTCCTCATCTGGGACTGTTCATCGATGAATCTGCAGAAATGAATAAATGGGGGAAAGGTGACGTTATGCACTCTTTTGTACCTTGAGACTGATGCCACCCACTTTTCTTGCAGACTGTAGGGTAACTTCACGACAATTGGGTTCACTCCGTGGGCTGTATCCAGGTAGCACAGGCCGGTCAAGCGAGGGTCTCTTTTGGCAAGCTCTAATTCCATGAGCAGATCACTCAAATCCTGAAGCTTATGGACATCCTTGAGATTGATCTTTGGGACGTTCTGCAGTCTCTTGAATAGGGCTTTCTCTATTGCTTCTGCACTGCCGAACGTACGTTCGAGTCTCTGCCAGTCGGCAGCGAGGCCTGCTTCTGCTTGTCCCACATAGACAGTTCTGAGGCTCTTAATACGACTTGTGGAGCCTGGGCCCAGCCATTTGATCAAGAGGTCGAGCTCCTGCTCTGCGGTCAGGTTGAGGTTGGCAATGGCGGCTTTGAAGGTTGCTTTCCAGGCTCTGTAGCTCTCTGCACGGTCATCAAATTTTGAGAGACTTGTGTTAATTAGCTCTCTGCTCACCATAAACCTGGCAAACTCGGACATATCCGATTTCTCACTGCTTGTTGCCATGACAACTTGTGATGCCCCCGGGGCGTGTGGGCTGCGTGGCGTAAAAGGGTGAGATGCTTCCGGGTAGAATGATGTTGCTGCAGGGTTGAGCTGTGGTCTAGCCTCTGTAGATTGTGATGACTGCTGCTTGAGCTGTGGCGGTAGGCCGGGAAATGCCGGGTAGCCTTTTTGCTGTAACACCTGTCCTTGAGAGGGCACATCTGGGTGAACGTCATCAGGTTGCTCAGGTGCTGTGGGTGGCACTGTAGGTAGGGTTGACTTGAGGGTTTCAGTGTTGTCGGCTTGGACAGTACTGCAAACTGGGGGTGGTGCAGGTAACTGTTTCAGTACATAGTCACTGGTGCGATCAGCTGGATCATCTATCTCCTGTGGTGGCAAGCAGACTGGGTCAAGGCCTTGGCTCAATGCTTGCTCAAGTAGTCTTACTTTAGCTAATGCAATTTCCTCTTCCATCTCTGATTCAAGAATCTTTATCCGAGCCTCTGCTTCTGCCCTCTTAGCCTCTGCGTCTGCTCTTTTTGTCTCTGCTTCTGCCCTTGCGAGAGCTTCTTTTTCAGTGAAGGAGCGTCTCACCTTGGATTGCTCTGCATTTATGCGGGCCTCTAGTAGTCGGTCGCTTAGGGCTGAGCTTCTTGAGCACGATGATCTGTATGACCGAGAGGAATGTTTAGATGAATTTGATCTGTGGGATCTAGTTTCTTGCAGATGGGAGATACGGAGTTCCGCTTTATCTTTAGCACGCAGCACCATGGCGTCTCTTTGTCCGTCTATTAATTCTGCCTTGCTCAGTTCTGACGGGGCTTCATCATTATTAGCATCTTTTAGAAAGGTTATATACCTTGTGGACAGTCTCTTATATCTTTCATGAGCTGTATTCAGCCGCCCTATAGCAACTTGTAAGCTTGTGGCATCACCTGAGGATTTAAGTCCTGACATGATGGAGGAGACTTGTTCCCATAGCTCTTCCAGGCTATCGCATAGCTCATCTTTCTTGGTTTGATAGTTTTCTCTGACCTTTATTGTCGGTTTGAGAGAGCGTCTTGGTCGCACGACTTGGTCTGCTGGAAGTGTGGAATCTGCTTCCTGTTCTTCATAATGATCAGTATCAGGTTGCATTAGCATTGTTTCATCACTGGGAAACTGTGCGAGGTCTTTTTCGGCCATTTTGATTTAAGGTGCGCTGTCTCTTTAAGAAAATAAACTTTTGAATTGGGGGCTGAAAATAGCAGTGCGGCTCCGCTGAGGCACCCTGACAAGGTTCCTAAGGTGTTTTCAGTGAATTGCGGGGTTTGGTTGGAGGGGGACCCCGCGTGCATTAACAATTCTTGTACTATGCGAGCGAAGGTTAATACAGGATGTAGAAAATGGCTTGATGGGTTGTGGAGGACTTTCAGGTGAGAGTATAGATACTGCAGACACGTGGTGCTTGCTCTTTGGCTTCTGTGAAGTGCACTGTATCTGGGCAGATTTGCTGCAGGTGGGCCTGTTGCCAGGGAGATTCCTGAGTGTGGTACTGAACTGTGAGGTAATCTGTGGCCCGGGGTATGGGCATTAAGGCAGTTTTTGACTGTTCTGTCCCCACATGAAGGCGAATGAAGGTATAACTAACATTAGCTGTGTGGCTTCCTACCTTCGTATCCAAGCAGTGGGGCAGACCGGACCGGCAGACGCTCAGGTTGGATGGATTCAAACGTAGACACAGGGATGAAATCAGCCTGGGTTTATTTGATCCAGAATACAGCAATAAACGATGATACAATACTGTTCTGTAGTAGTGGTATCAATACTGGCCTGTAGATGACTTTCCTGAGGCTAACTGCTGGTCAAAAACTGATGCCTTCACAAGCCCAAAATGTCTGAATGTCCAGTCACACAGTAATGAGGCACTAAAAATGGCTGCCGGAAGTGAGAAGGACTGAGCTGGCAGAAAACCACGCCCCCGAGAGGAAAAACTTTACTAACAAGAACAGAGGCGTGCAGCATGCAAATTTTGGCCAGCAGATGGCAGCAGTACAACAATGCACAGAAAATAACATAGATAAAGAAGGATTGATAATAACATATGCAATTAACTATGAGGAGAACAGCACATTGGGACCCTCAATTGGGGCCTTGGCCAAAGATTGGACATTCAAGTGGGGGTTTAAACTAATTAGGGGAATGTGCAGTGCTTGAATTGGAGTGAAAAAAGTGTATAAATTGTTAGTATTATTAGAGGATCCACCTGTCAGGGAGCCGGGAGCTCCCTCCAGGGATGTAGTCTGGATCAAGGAGGAAGCCCTCTTGAGGGAGCAAGGTCGCGGTATCCAAAGGGTTAAGCAGAATCAGTAGTAGTGGTCACAGGCAGGAGTTAACGAGGGCAGGTTAGATCAGAAACAAATATCAAGCGTTCAGGCAGGGGGTCAGAACCAAGGCAGGAGCTAGAAACAGACTGGGAGCTGGAAACAGGCTGGAATCAGGAATCAGGAAACACAAACAGGAACCCAGGATCAATGGCAGCAAATCCTATTCTTGGGCGCCGTCACAGTGTTTTGGGCGCCCTTTTATGACGAGATCCCGGCACCAGTGATGACATCATCATGCAGCGACGCTGCAGCCATGTGTTCAGCATGGGCGCCGCCATCTTGGATCTTCACTGTGACCGCCGGGAATTTAAACAGCGCCGTCGGGTACTTCTGGCAGTCCTGACACCACCTAAACATCGGTTCATGCAAAAATGGGAAGCAGATTTACAACAAACATTTACAACGCAACAATGGAATGAATCGTTTAAATCTCCATCCCTATATTCCAAGTGAGTTAATCCCCTTGAGAGCACCAGGAAATTCATCTATGGTATTTAATACCAAATAAATTACAAAAAACAAATGGAGCACCAAACAAATGTCGGAGAAATTGTGGCGGCCTGGGTAGTTTTTTGCATATTTGGTGGTCCGGTTATACAAACTCTATGGAAATCAGTGGAAATTATGATCCAAAAGATCACTAAAATTCTGTTATTAATTATAATGGACTCAAGGCTAATACTACAATGTAACAAACTTTATTTGCAACCAGAATGGCAATTGCAAGGAAATGGAAGTCTTCAGATTTCCCTCCAATTCAGTCAATTGTTCATAAACTAAATCAAACGGCAATTTATGCTCATTTGGCCGCACTCAGGGGACAATCTCCAAGACAGCAAGTTATTGGCAATGTATCCATATATGTAATGACTGATATCAAGACATGTGTAATTATCTAATCCCACAAATACAGATTATTGTAAAGTGTCTGTTTCCCAGAGTCACGTTCATTTATTTGGAATATATAATTTAACACTTATTTCTTTTTTTTTTATTATTTTGTTTATTATATTTTTGTTTGTTGTAATTTTGTAAATTTATGACTGAAAATCAATAAAAAACTTAAAAGAAAAAAAAAAGAAAAAAGTGGAGGGATGCTCTGTGTGGTGAGCGTAGCGCGGCTTGCTTAAACAAGCCTCTCCCACAACCATAAGCCACACCCATTGTTATTAAAAGCCTCGCGCACCAATACTTTCTGGTTTCACCCACTTTAAAGCAAAGCAATTTTGCTATTTCCTTTTAGGTATTTCCTTCTAAAGCACAGTTTGATGCCCAGTATGCATAGATTTACATATGTGACCTGTAGGGACCCCCAAAACAAAAATTGTGCATATGACTTTTTATTGGCTGCCAATAGTGATGGGTGAATTTGGGGCGATACGGTGCTGGGGTCTCATTTTTGATGCCGGTGTCTGTTTTTCAGATGCCGACTCACATTCAGCGGCATCCAAAAAAACCAACGTCCATTTTTTTTCACAAATGTATTCGTCGGCGGAGAATAAATTAGCCCATCACTAGCTGCAAATTCAGCTTTCTCAGAAAAAAGCACCTTTTCATAGCACAACCCCATCATATTCTATATTACCCAAGATTATTTCATATATATAATTCTCTCCCTTTTTCATAATCTGCTGCTGTTTAATACCTTCATTTTCTCTTTTTGTTTCCCCTCTTCTCTCCTTTTCTCCATAACCCTCTCTGATGCCTCCACCTTCTTTATCTGTTTAACACTTCTCTATCTCTTCTCTATTTCTCTCCTTTTATCTTCTATATATTTAGCTATATTTTACCTTACCTCTCCATTTTATTTGCATGCAGAGGTGGAGAGGAGCAAAGAGAGTCCCAAGATTCGAAAATCTTGCATTCCCTCTGAGGGGATACTATTTCACAGAAATAAAGAAGTGAAGGGATGACATCCCTGTACATCCCTCCCCAATTCCAGCACTGGGTATGTGCAATCTTATCGAATCAGCAGAAAATTAAACTTGGTACCCATGCACTATTGCCCTTAAACTAATCTAATCACATATTCACACTATTTTCAGGTATAAAAACAGTTTAACATCAATTGAACACTTTACATTGAGCATGCCATTCTTACATTGGGGTGCACCTGATATATATGGAGATTTGGGGTGGAATAGAGAAAAGATACAGGCTTTTTTCTATCCTCTGCAAGGTGGTTTGGTTTTTAATAGAAAGCAATGGAAGGAGGAAAGACTGGATTTAAGAGCAGAATGAGACAAAAGATAAGAGCAGAAGAAGAAACCAGTGCTAAATATCCTTGGGGCAGACACAGAGTAAGGAAACAAAACACCAATAAATGCTTCTCACTCTCTTTGTCCTTAGACTTAAAGGCACCATTCTGGCTCGTCATTGTCAATTCATCTGACCTCATTTAACTATAGTATGGTATCTAAAGATGAGATCTGGTAAGCACAACCACAGGAGACAGAATTGATTTTGGAACATGCGAGAACATTACTGTCACATTGGTTCTGAGACTCTTTAGATGCACCCGCTAATGTGAAACCAGCTTCTTTTTAGGAACTAGGGTTGTCACCAGCCCAGATTTGGTCCATTTTTGATCTGGTTCAAGAACTTGCCTGGTTTTTAGGGTTGTAAAGGCTGGACAAATTCTATTCATCTGCATGAAGTGTTCTAGGTCATGCTCTTTATTTTGGACTATATCAAAGCTGCTGGTGGGCCAACTGTAACTGTGATCTATGTTGTGTAGGAATAGGAATCTCTTCTTTTTTGGATCCATCGTTACATGGATGTCCAGTGTCCCAGTGATATGTGATTGTCTGCGTTGACTTGTATATTTCTTTGGTATGCATTAAAATATCATCTTTCGTTAATGATGATTGATACTGGTTATTTACCAGTATTCCAATTATCTCAATTAGCCAATAGCGTTCATCAGCTGAACATGTAAATTAGGAAAGGCACCTTCAGTGTTATTTCCACTGTCCAGTCCATTCATTTTGCCCAAAGCTCTACTGTATTTTCATAGTCCTAATGACATTATCTTCTATTCCTTGAACTGATTGCACATCTTTAGATAACAAAAAAGGAGGCATCTCTCCACCAGAAGCTTTGTCTTGTTTTTCTTGTATTCTTAGGTTTCAGTGTGTGAATGTCATTGGGAAGATATGAATGAACATCCTCAAATGTGTCCAAACCAGAGGCAAAAGAGTAGAGACGGTTCATTATATGTAAGCCTGTGGCATTTTTTTTGTTTTGTTTTGGATAGGATCAACAGAAATGAAGGATATGGACATACATTTATTACATGTAGACCCAAGGGGATTTACTGGTTTGACACGCTTAAAAAAACTCAGGGCTAAATAAAGCTACACATTACATTGAAGTAAATATTTATGTCAGTTTCAAAAACAGACTTTATTGTTTTTTTTCTGACAGTTCTTGATTTATTAATATTTTTTTAAATGATCCCTAACATTTTGCCCCAGGATAAAGAAAAAAACTCATTCCATTTGCCTCTGATAGAAACCAAGTGCTAATGATTGGGAATCAAGTTGACAGCACAATCACCATCAGGGACAGTTAGAATTAAAGGAAAAAAAGCCAAACAGGACCCAACCACCAGACCAGAACCAATGTATTGTGAAAGGAATGGAGACCCCCTGTGATGGTGGTCAGGTTCTGCTAAGACTGTAACTGATAAAACTTCAGGACAGAAATCTCCCAAAAATCCAACAGGTAAATGTAAAATGTAAAAACATAGAGAAAGGAAGTTCTTTGCTCATAATTCGCTAATAATGTCCTGTCTATCAAAGGAAAAGCTGCGGGCAAACTTTAAGGATGAGGCACAATTTTGTACATTGAAAAATATTCCATTGCTCAAAACCCTGTTTAAAATTAAATAAGAAAAGAAAATGTAAAAATAATGTCCCAGTTGAACAGCAGCCTCTGTAAGTCACTATGGAAATGAGTTTGGAGCAACATAAGTCACACAAATATCCTCAAGTCAAACATCATGCTTTTGCATTCCAAGCAGAAATGTATTTAGTTATTGGACTTGGAATATGGCACCTACTAACATTAATATAAACACAAAGCAGGCTGCCGAGAACTCATATAATGTGTATTTCAATACAAACAGTTCTATTTATTGGTGTCCCTATAGGTCCCAGAGCTTGCGTGTGGTTGCAGCTCCTGTCCCTCGTTGAGAAGCTTTAGAATTAGGACTAATTATGGAGTTGACACATTTTCCAAACGTTGAACCAAAATTGTTGCCACATTTGAAACAGGGGCAGAAAACTTTAACCTTGATGAATCATGTCCTTCCCCTCAAAATTGATTTTTAGACAGTCAGTCGCTCTAAGTGCTCTGCAATATTCCATCTGCCACCAAGATGGAAACATAACATCTTACATTGGCGATGTTGTCCAGTTTCTCAGACTTGAGCTCAAGTGAGACCACATATTGTACCGACAAGTCTACTGTAAGAATCTGAAGTGCTCATTTTTGCACCAGATCCCCAGTGAGAATTAGTCCTTATCACTCTACTACAAGTTGGAACATGAAAGCAAAGGTCCAACAGTGTTATGGGTAATTATAATGGTGCAATTCAGCACCCATGTTAGTATATCAGCCCCTTCATTGTGGGTAACAATGAGGCTGATTTATCAAAGGTCAAATGAAGTTAGTAATACTTTTGAATTTAATGGTTTATATACATCCTTGAATCATCTTTTCAAGCATGCTACTGTCCATACATCAGGAGATTCAATTCTAAAACATGTTCTAAAACATGTAAACAAATACATTTTTTTGGCACCAAATATAGCCTCCAGCACTGGATCTCAATCTAAATATCCTAGTTCAAATCCTGGTGTTAAAAACAAAATTCACAATCTCCTTGGTGTCTCACCCTAATGCCTCTATGATGGTTGCCTGGATTGCTATAAAATACTATAAAGTGCTTTGAGTCTAGCATATCCCATGGGAGGCAAATCCTCTATGAATTTTAATTTGTTTTCTGAAAAAGAAGAATTTTGAAGTATAGACTCTTAGGGGTATATTTATCAAAGAGTGAAGTTAATAGTGAAGTTCCGCCGCTAGAGTGAAATTCCGCCACTCTCCATTCATTTCTATGGGATTTTTATAGGCGTATTTATCAAAGGGTGAACTTTCACTTTCACCCATTGATAAATACGCCTTTCAAAATCCCATAGAAATGAATTGAGAGCTGCGGAATTTCACTCTAGTGGCGGAACTTCACTCTTTGATAAATTTACCCCCTAGTGGTCTTTAACCAACAAACCCATAGAAAAAATGAAACAATCAATACCAGCCCTTCAGGAGGAAGACTGAGACTAGGCAGGGAATGTTTTTGGAAGAGTTCAAGTGACAATAATTTTAATAGATGTAGCAGCCATGATTTCCCAGATGTCTGTGTCAAGTGAACATGCATAAAGTCATATGGGGGCAGTGCAGAAATTACAAGAGCCCATGCCATCAAGTGCCACATCATCTATGACAAATGCATTCAAACAATATATTCCAATAGGTCCGCTTCAAGAAAGCAAAAATAATACCTTTTGTAAAAAAATTATACATTTTTTATTTGCGTATTTATATATAAAAGAAATACAAAAAATGAACCCAAAAGAAAAAAAAAAACATTTATTTTTATGGCAATTCGGACTTGTCAGCCCCCTCTGTCTGGGTAACGACCTCTGACCCACCTGAGGTCAGTAATGTCCGTCGGTTGTAATGTCCCTTCATGATACCCGAGTTGTTGTTCTCATTTAGGATTTGCTTTTGTTTTTGTCTGTTAAGAGACTGTACAAGTCCTAAGACAACGGCTGCTAAGGAATATTGCCCAGTTAGTTTTCTTGGCTGTAATATCAAAGGATTTGGCTGTACTCTTCCTAGAAGAAAATACGTCTTGATCTTTCCTTCCTGCTCGCTGATGCCTTTCACGTAGATCTCTCCTCGATATTCGAAGGCAAAGCCTCGTTCTTTTAGAATGAGATAGGTGTCTTCAGGCACTTGGATCCTGCCGCTAACTCCTGTGCTGTCCATTCTACTGGCTAAGTTGACTGTTTTACCCCAGATGTCGTACTGAGGCTTTTTAGCCCCAATCACACCGGCAACAACTGACCCATGACTGATACCTGAAAGGAAGCAAAAATAGTTGGGGTTAGAACTAACAATTTGGCAGTTGTGAGAAGAAAGTGGCAAGTCATCTTAAGCTTCTGAGTTGAATGAAAATACCTCTAGTTGGCTTTGCTATGTAACTGATCAAGACTGAGTCTTATAATTGCTTTTTCTTTCATGGTATAGACCCACTAACCATCTACAACAGATCATGTTACAGGAATGTGGCATGGCCAACGCCTCTTTTGTATCTTACAAATGTGTATGTTTCCTGAAACAAGAGATGAACTTGTCTCTGCATGGAGACAGTATAACCTAATGCAGATAGGGGCCAAGTGGTTTACACAACCTGGTAGCTGAGCAATATTTGACACATAATGCAGGTGAAACAGGAGCTATCCCCCCTGCCATTAATACCTTTAATGAAGTGTTGCAGCAAACATACAGAATCTGATTTAGAACTTTGCAATCCGGAGGCGGAAGATGAGGCGTGAGGGGAAGGAGGGTACCTGGTTGACTTTCACCAGACTTCCCCACATGTATATTACATCACTTTCATACTGCCCATGGGGTGCACTGAGGTTGGTGCTTAGAGCAACACTGGACTAAAATACTGCACAGGGCACAGTGTACAAAAGAAGCCATGTAATTACACCTGGTCTGTGGCAGGAGTAAAGTTCAGGGCTCCCTGATGCTAGGCACATAAAAACATACTGTAGGCATCACTGCTTTATTATGAAGTTTTGGCAGCACAATAGTTGGAAATACGGAGAAAAACAGGGGCTGTGTTGACTAAGGTTGGGAGATGCCATTATGGATGTAAAATGAATGAGTCATCATCTGTAAAAAAACGAATGGGACAAGGAGTGAGCAGTCTGTCCTGTAAGTAGGAACCAGGAAGTGAGTGGTTGCAGTTAAGGAAGCTGAGGAGTAAAGCTAAAATACAGTATGTTGAATGTTTGTAATTTCCCTAGATTAAGGTGCATACCCATTCCAGTTTCAGGAGAACCCGAATAAGGGATTGGCAACACCCCAAAATGATGTGCTTGCTGTAACACTTCAGTTTCCCTGTGTTGCTTTATGGTTTTTTGTGCAGTGTTAAACATATGTTAATCCGACACACAAATATAAGTCCAGCCAACTTCATTCAGTATTATGACATTTAATGCAAAGATGAATGATTGATTTGGCCCTTCAGCACCTGAGTGAGTGGAAACCTCAATCATAAGAAGGGATGCTAACATTTGACCCCCTCGGCTTCTTATTGAGCTATAATTAGTTTTCTTATCATCCATCACAATTTTAAGATAGCATTGCTTATACCAGGAATCCACAACATTTTATACCTGTGAGCCACATTCAAATGTAAAAAGAGTTGGGGAGCAACACAAGCATGAAAATATTCCTGGAGGTGCCAAATAAGGGCTGTGATTGACTATTTGGTAGCCCCTATGTCAGTGATCCCCAACCAGTATCTCGTGAATAATATGTTGCTCCCCAACCCCTTGGATGTTGCTCCCAGTGGCCAAAAGCAGGGGCTTATTTTTGAATTCCTGGCTTGGAGGCAAGTTTTGGTTGCATAAAAACCAGATGTACTGCCAAACAGAGACTCCTGTAGTCTGCCAGTCCTCATAGGGGCTACCAATACCCAATCACAGCCCTTATTTGGCACCACTCAGGAACATTTTTATGTTTGTGCTGCTCCCCAACTCTTTTTACATCTGAATATTGCTCATGGGTGAAAAAAGTTGGGGATCCCCTCCCTATGTGGACTGGCAACCTACAGGAGACTCTGCTTGGCAAAATACCTGATTTGTATGTAACCAAAACTTGCCTCCAAGCCTGGAATTCAAAAATAAGCTCCTGTTTTGAGGCCACTGGGAGCAACATCCAAGGGGTTGGGGAGCAACATGTTGGCCGTGAGCCACTGGTTGGGGATCACTGGCTCATACAAATAAATGGCAGTGTTCCAGAGCTGTTCAGAGTTGCTTACCAATTCGTAATTCAAAGTTGTTGAAGGAATGCTTGTTGATCTCTTGTATACTTTCATTCAGTGCTATGGAGAAGTCAGCCACTGCGCACAGATGCCCCCATTTGTCTTCACATTGCTAGATAATAGAAAGATATAACTGATTTGTGTTGAGTTCAAAACTATTACAAATATGGAGTTCAATCTACCCGTCTAGAAATATAACGTATATATTGCTATGTTTGAATTAAAGGTTAATTGGCATATACTGTAGATTCCATAGGTATCCAGTTTTAACAGGGGTGGTGGTAACTTATTTTTAAGTCTCATGTAAAGCATTCTTTGATTAACTTTATTATCTTTCAGCAGATTCTGGCTAAATATATTTGGATCCAGTCATTCTCATCTTGCACTGTGTGCGTATATTAGCCTAAGCAAATATAGTGCTTAGTTTTGTAAATATTACATAAACAAAGCTCCAAAGAGTGCAATTTCCCTGTTATAGCAAAATTGTGTTTCTTTTTATATCTTGTCATATGCACACCCAGATGTTCCTTGGTTAGAAACTGATTTGGATGAGATAAACAAGTAAATGAAATGACGTTTGTATAGAGTAAGATAAAATATAGACTGAATGATATTTATATAAATAAATTCACCAGACGCAAATTCACTGTGAATTTCCATATTTCCCCGCAAGCAATTTGCAAAACTGCGACAACAATTTGCTGGCAAAAAAAAATCTGCCGCGTCAAAATTGACGCTCGCATAAAAATTGTCATGCGTAAGGATGGGCAAATTTTTTCGCCTTGTTTTGCCGCAGAAATGACGCCCATAGACTTATATGGCGTCGTCTGACAAATAAAAAAGACGTGCGTTAAATTTTTTTTGGACTATAGACTTTAATGGCCTTCGATGACATTTTGCCAGCAGCAAATTTTTGGCGAAGCGAAAGGGTTCAAATTTGCCCATCCCTAGTCATGCGTCAAAATTATTTATATACGCCCATTGACTTTAATGCATTTAGACCAAATTGTCGCTTGCGTCAAAATTATTTTGATGCTCATTGACTTCAATGTGTTTCGCCCATCACTATATACCAGATCTAGTGCCTGTTAATACACTGAACACCCCCTTGGCGGACCAATCATTGTTCTGGACCCCCCCTTATAGAAGATAATTGGTTGATTATATAGTGGATAATGTACCCCCTACTGTAATTTATAAAGATATTATGTCACCGTGGAGTTATGTGACCATATAAACACATATACAGGTCACATAACTCCGAGGTGACTTCTAATATCTTTCTAAATTTCAGTAGGGGGTACATTATGCATTATAATCTATATTTTGTGAGAAATGTCGGGAGGGGGGTCGGAGGGGTCAGCATCCATTTCTGGTCGCCGGCGTACAAATTGGGCGCGCTGGCGTCTAATTAGAGCGCGCCAGAGTTCAATTTGAACACGGTGGCGTCAAATTCGGACTTGGGGTGTCAAATTCGGCGGCCAGGGACCCCTTTTATAAACAGTGCATTCTCACGTCAGAACGCGCTGTTTATAAGGATATAGTTTACAGTCTGGTCCCATAGGGAAATTACCAGACTGTAGATTATAACAATATATAGGACAGTAAATTGGCGTTCAACCATAGTACTTGTAGTTGGGCTTTTAGGTGTATCCAGAAGAGCAAATATGCATTTTCCCTAACTATCACCTACACATGTCTAAACTGAGGGGTAGAAGAACCATGTTTAATTGAAAAAACAGCATGACGGAAGGATAATAGTGGTTGCTCAGAGGGGAAATGCAGAAAGAACAACAGGAAGCCTCTGTGCCTCAATTCCTTTAAAGAAGGCAATTCCCTGGGGTAGATATAGTGGTATTGTTTAGTGCAGCCCCACTGGTGATCTAGATCCTTAATGAGGTTTCTTTAAGTGGTCTGAAGTGATCCAGTCTACTGAATTGCCCTGGTCCTGGGTTATCCTAAAGGATGTCAAGTGTAGGAGCTCTAGGAACACAAGATAGACTGAGCTGTATGCACTGAACTCCAACAAGGAGTAGTGGTATTACTGTGGTAGTAGCCAAAAAGCCTCTGAGGTTAGAGGTGTCCATTTAATTTAATACATTGTAAATGTTTAAGATAAAGCCCACTGGTGTTTCATAAAAATGGTATTTCATACCTAGGCTCATGTGTAAGAACGCAACTAGTGTTCTACTGGAAGCAGAAAATAGGGCTGGTCATGGTTCAACATAGTGTGCCAGATATATATATAATATTCTCAACGGCTAAAAAACACCAAAGCCTTTCTGTTTAAGATTAACCTGTATCCATTTGAGGACATATGTAAGTTAATGAATGGGTTAATGCTACACATCACTACTGATCCTTCACTCACAGATTCTCAGCTGATCAATAGTCATACCGATAAATCTCGAGGGACAACAATGCAAAGGCATCTTAAATTGCTCCATGCTCTCAGTTAAAGGAGAAGCAGCGACGTGATGTTTCAGTAATTGGGTTCATGTGTTCCCAGACTCAATACTCGCAATTAGCTAAATGTATGTGCAATGCAAGAGGGGTTGCAAGATATAATGCAAGGTGTATTAAGAGGTATGAAAAAAAAAGATCTAGGTTGCAGAATGAAGCCTCAAAAACAGCTCCTTTTGTAAGAATCTGCATACAGATTGAAGTAAGAGGTATTAAAAATGTATACTTATACTTGATGTTAATGTCCCCTGATAGACCAGTCCATTCCTCATTTATTGCAAAAAAACAAAAAAAACAATCTGCATTCTTGCAGAGGGCAACCAAATGCTGCATGTATATCTCCAAAATACCATAGTCATCACTGTCTTCTCCTCCAAAATTATCCATGTATTGTATTGTTTAGCACTGACCAACCCCTGAGCTGGGATGCATATACCAACTGGCAGGATATACAGTTGCATGGGGTCTCCAAGAAACCACCCATTAGCCCCTCATGCTGTGGGATTAATTACCATAACTTCCCAGAGCCTGGGTTGATAAATCTAATAACCAGTGTGTATGTAGTGAAGTTAACGTTAGTTGTGGAGTTGGTGGGGATGATGGTGTTGGGAAAATTCAGTTACCAGAGATGATTTGAGGTGAAAGACAAAGTTTATTTGAAGCTCTGTGGATTCTGAACTCCCATAGAGTCAGAACCCCAAACAAAGGATTCACAGAGTTTTCATAGACTTGTTAAAATAGATTCACTAGTGGAAGAGCATAGAGATATCATTCCACAGCACAGAAAAACTGCTCTTACAGCCAAACAGGTGGCTCTGTCCTCAAGGCCAGGGTATTAGTGATCAAGGCTAGCTTGAGAACAGAATCCATCCAAGTAGGTTGAATTGAAGAAAGGGTGAAGTGGCTGCAAAAATTCCACATTTAAAAGGGGAAACAAATAACTGCAAACAGTAAAAATGTGGGCAGCAGGACTATGGGAAAAGCAGTGCTGTTCAGCTTTATAGAGAGGGAAAGTCAAACTTTGTACCACAACAGCAAGAACCTTCAGAATTTATTCAGGCCTATAAACTGTATTTACATGCATGCCTAGGGGTTGTTCATGTAAACATCCATAAAAATAGTCTGCACAACACTCCACATAATGTACAGATTATTGAGAGGAGAAAAGGGTTGGATGAAATATCACCACAATTCCTGAGAATTCTACTTCTGCAGCAGCACACACATCAGACACCCAAGGTTTTACAAGGTGCATGAAACAAAAAGAGACCCAAACTGTGGCTCAAATTGAAACACAAAACTATCACTTTGTATATCATGTCAAGTTTGGCAGCTTTGCAAAATCTATTTTCCAGTTGCCCATTAAAGTATCACCTTAATGTCTTTTTGGCACAGATTAGTGAAAGTGATAAGACTGAGAGATATTGGAAGGTCAGCCAGGAAGAAGGTTTTGCTAGGAATTCTTATAACCGTTGTGGCTGGAAACCATATCACACATTAACCTTCTTTATGTATCCATGGACTATTTCAGTTCTTTATATTTAGTAGAAAATATACAAAACATGGCATGGCAAATAAATAGGTACCTGCTTCTCGGGGGATAATCCAGACACGGCCATGTAAGTGCTGCCAATAGTTTTGATCTTTTCAATATCCTGGAATCTTTCTTCACCCAGTAACTGAAACAAAAATCAAATGTTACAGACTGCAGCATAGTTACCATGTTATTAAAAGGCTTTAAGCCTTAACAATAAATGTTTGATAGATAGATGATATATAGATACATGTACATCATGTGTGTGCTCTCCTGCTGACTTCAGCTGACTTCCATGTGCAGTTTATCTCCAAACGTTGTTGAAAGACCTTCATTAACCTGCAAACAGTTACTAATGTATGCCTAATAACTTACTATTGCCCGTAAGCGATATCTTCGATGAGGCCTGTCTATTAAGGGCCTTAAATGCCAAGCTAGTTTTATCATAGCTGAGGCTATGTTTAAGTTCTTTGGGGAATGTCCTTCCTAGTGTCTGTAGGAGTGCTAAAAGTGTCAATATATTGTGTGTTTTAAGTTATTTTTGTTACTTATTCAAGACATTAGGCTGAGGGTATCCTCTTCTTACAGTAGGCCTCCCTCAATCAAGAGTAAGGTTCTGGAAGTTCATATAAGAATATGAGTGGTTGGCCCAAGTCTCTTTGGCTGATGAAAGGGAGGATTCATGATGCCCAAAGGCCCGTGGCCAATACTTCAGACAATTATTAATTAAAACCATTTTCGATAACTCAGCTAGTGTTAGATCATATTCCATTGAGTTCATGTTAGTTGGTGATGGATAGATACAGGATCTGGTACAGAGGGTGGTTGTTAATGGTACATTCGCTACTTGGAGTAAGGTTCTAAGTGGGGTCCCCGAGGGCTCGGTATTGGGTCCACTTTTATTTAACTTGTTCATTAATGACTTAGGGGATGGTATGTAAGTAATGTATCAGTGTTTGCAGATGACACAAAACTATCCAGCCCAATTAATTCCATCCAGGATGTGGCACTTGCAACATGATCTTGACAAACTGGCAATCTGGGCAGCTAAGTGGCAAATGAGATTCAATGTTGATAAATGTAAAGTCATGCACCTGGGAAGTAAAAATATAAACACTTATACTCTTAATGGGACTGCAATAGGCAAATCCATAATGGAAAAAGACCTTGGAGTCCTTGTAGATGATAAACTTGTCTGTAGCAAGCAATGTCAGTCAGCAGCATCAAGGGCAAATAAGGTCTTGAGCTGTATAAAAAGGGGCATAGAGGCACAGGAGGAGGGGGTCATTCTTACACTGTATAGAGCACTTGTAAGGCCCCATCTAGAATATGCCGTACAGTTTTGGTCTCCATCACTCAAACAGGACATTATTGTATTAGAGAGGGTACAGAGAAGGGCAACTAAGCTGGTAAAAGGTATTGAAAATCTTAGCTATGAGGAAATACTGGCGAAATTGAGGATGTTCACGCTGGAGAAGAGGCGCTTAAGGGGTGATATGATAACTATGTATAAATATATAAGGGGATCATATAATAATCTCTCTAATGCTTTATTTACCAGTAGGTCTTTCCAGCTGACACAAGGTCACCCATTCCGATTAGAAGAAAAGAGGTTCCGCCTAAATATTCGGAAGGGTTTTTTTTTTACAGCTGTGAAAATGTGGAATTGTCTCCCTGAATCAGTGGTACAGGCTGATATATTAGATAGGTATAAGAAGGGGTTGGATGGTGTTTAGCAAGTGAGGGTAAACAGGGATATGGGAGATAGCTCATAGTACAAGTTGATCCAGGGACTGGTCCCATTGCCATCTTGGAGTCAGGAAGGAATTTTTTGGAGAGAATTCAAATGTTTTTTTTTTTTTGCCTTCCTCTGGATCAACTAGCAGTTAGGCAGATTAAAAGGTTGAACTTGATGGACATTTGTCTTTTTTTAACCTAACTTACTATGTTACTGTGTTAAGATAGTACTTGCCAGTCAGGGACACAGTTTCAGGGTGAGAGGCTAGGCAGGTCTTTGATCAGCATTGAGTGACACCCTTTTGACATGTGCGTTTCATCCTGGGCCAGACACCTTTGTAAATCATTAGGACCCCTTAGTAAAGTAGATTCTCAGAAAAGTGGGCAAAGTGATAGGCCAAACATGCTTTGAGACCCTGCACTGTTTTAATATTACTACTGTGACTGAAAGCATCTGAAGGACTAAGCTGTAATACCATTTTGGTGTCCTCTACTACTACTACACCACTGTAATTAATCCTTCTGGTTCATTTGGTTAAAGGAAAACTATACCGCCAACATGAATACTTGAGCAACAGATAGTTTATAGCAAATTAAGTGGCATATTAAAGAATCTTATCAAACTGGAATATATATTTAAGTAAATATTGCCCTTTTACATCTCTTGCCTTGAACCACCATTTTGTGATGGTCTGTGTGCTGCCTCAGAGATCACCTGACCAGAAATACTGCAGCTCTAACTGTAACAGGAAGAGATCACCTGACCAGAAATACTGCAGCTCTAATTGTAACAGGAAGAAGTGTGGAAGCAAAAGACGCAACTCTGTCTGTTAATTGGCTCATTTGACCTAACATGTATAGTTTGTTTGATATGTTTGTGTGCACCGTGAATCATACGATCCCAGGGGGCTGTCCTTATTTTTTAAAATGGCAATTTTCTATTTATGATTACCCAATGGCACATACTAGTAAAAAAATATATCATTATGAAAATGTATTTACATGTAGCAGGGTTTTACATATGAGCTGTTTTATGCAAACAGAGACCTATGTTGTTTGAGGGGTATAGTTTTCCTTTAATTTTCTACTCCATCAAATATGTTATCGCTTCTCTTTGTTGTACCCTTTAATAAAGCCCTACACCCTGACATAAAGCTTATTTTTTGCTGCCCACATCTGGGTGTAATGTTGGTGGTCACTTCATAGTTATTAGACCTTGTAACAAAGGTTGTGATAGAGCCATGTTGTCTAGTTGCACATCTTTCCAATCACTGGATTCAGGCTGTGTGTATGGGAGACAATTATTCATGGTGTGTGGTCCTTATCTAAATCACTAGCAATTGCTTTACAAGCTGAGGAGATAAGGTGAAGGGATAGTGTTGTGATATGATTTGACCTTCTATTTATCTTCTCACACACACACCATCATCCTCTAAACCTTATGTATTGATTTCAATGTATAGAGTAAACCTCAACAAAGATGTGTGAAAGGAAGTGTCTTACTACATATTTTGAAATCCTCTTTTAACCTTACACCGGATAGCTGCCATTTTTATTTACATGGTCCTTTTAAGTCCTTTTTAAATGGATACATCAACATTTATTGTTATTTATTAACAAATGTCTTCTCTTCACCCACAGACCATCTGCTCCTTCTAATTTCTTTTAAGGTTTCTGGACAGGTAAGGTAATTTCACAGATCACATATACTATTATGGCAGAAACACAAGCTCAGATTCGAGGAAATTATCGCCCGGCGACAAATCTCCTCTTCTTCAGGGTGACTAATCTCCCTGAACTGCCTCCCACTGGCTAGAATGGAAATCGCCGGGGGGATGACACTTAGAGCGCTTTGTTTTCCGAAGTTGCCCGAAGTTTCCTTGTGAGGCAACTTGAAAAACGAAGCGCACCGATTGCCATCCCGCCGGTGATTTACATTCTAGCCGGTGGATTCTTCAGGATTCTACTGGAAGAAAACTATTGACTGATATAGTTGGTAAAAAGCAAATTTCCCCATGACGTAATGCCTTTAAGGGCAAACAAACTCAGATTCACTGGTATCTGACACCTGCATGAGGACTATTCAATATATCTATCTGTAAAGAGGTCTTTTCTTATATATCTTTTCATTTTTTCCCCCAGCAGTTTGAGCCATCTTTCACACACAGAAGTATGGATAATCTGTAAACTTCACGGGAGAGGTGCTAAATGGGTCAGGAATATATAAATAAACATAAATAAACACTCAAAAACTAAACATAAGATGAGGGAGAAAAGAGAGACACGGACTGTCCTATCCCTAAAGAAACGGTAAGAGAGTCATGTGAATATAAGGAAAGGTCCAGTCTTGGTCATTTAGAAATCTCAGTATGATAACTAGGGATGTAGCGAACAGTTCGCCTGCGAACTTGTTCGCGCGAACTTCGACCGTTCGCGTCCGCCTAATGTTCGCGAACGTTTGGGAACGTTCGCAATTTGAGTTTGCGACCATTCGACCACTAAAATCGAACGATTTCCATTCGTTCGAACGATTTCCATTCGTTCGAACGATTAAAATCCCTCGACCGTTCGATTCGAATGAAAATCCTTCGATCGAACGATGAAAATCCTTCAAACGTTCGAATCGAACGAAAAATCCTTCGAACGTTCGAATCGAACGATTTTGCGGGTGTTCGAAGCTCGCGAACGGTTCGCGAACTGTTCGCATTTTTTGCCGGTGTTCGCGAACGGCGTTCGCGAACACCAAAACGGCGGTTCGCTACATCCCTAATGATAACCATAGACTGTAGCAAGAGGTTTCGGAACCACCATATTATTAATGTTCAAACATGCAACTCAAGAAATTCAAGCAAGAAAATAAGAAAGTACAACCAACATAATGAAGTCTAACGTAAAAGAAACAGATATGGCTGAATTATAGCCTTCACTTAATAAATAAAGTCATTGAGGAAAGCAGGGAGCTGTGATAAACACATTACATGGATGGTAGAAAATCCCACAATCTCCCAGGCCATGAAAAACAAGACCATCATGTAGAATGCGGTAAGACTGCTAATCCTTTCCATATTGATTGTTCAAATATGACCTTTTATAGCAATAAATAGCATCAGTTGCACATAGCCGGTGAGTGACAGTTCCCTCGGAGAGCTTGTCCCATTGTTCCTTTTAAATGCAACATCACAAATTGATTAGGCCGGGTGTACATACGAGACAAAACCCAAAGTGAGAAAATGACAGTGGAAGGTTCAGAAATTGGTTATTATTATTCTGCACTGTAGTTCCTAATGAACCAGCAGAGGAATATAATGAGCTCGTTGCAATTCCTGTGGATTTTTTGTTCACTGTTACTTCATTTCTTCTCCAATGATTGGAACATGTTCATTAACCTCTTGCTACAAGAAAAGGCCAGCAACACGGTGTAATTGCAGATACAGGTCTCTCAAAACGGCAGGGTTAGTCTGGCTGAAATAATTGCTAATGGTAATGAATATAAATACGAGTGTTTTCTTGATTTTATACGGTCTTTGCATAAAGCTGTTTATATATTACAACTTAATTATTGATGACCCAAAAGATAATCAGCTGGAAAGAATAAAAACAAACAAGAACTCTAGAACATCCCTGCATAAGTTCATTAAATGGTCTACAAAGAAAAACCCCACATTGTCTAATCTATAGTATATACATAAGGGACATAGAGTTGTGCCCAATTGGGGAATTTGAGTGTACATATATTAATAAATATATTGATAATGGGTTGAGTGCAGAGGACCTCTTGTATTTGTCTATATATATATATATATATATATATATATATATATATATATATATATATATATATATATTTATGTACACAGTATATATTTATATTGGTTGGTTGGGTGAAGGAATCTTGGTGAATCATCTTTTCTAAAGTAATGTGGCCCCTATGCAAATTATGTCATAGACGTAGAGATCCGCTCATTTGGCGATGTCAAACCGGATCAGAACGTAGGGTGTTGGATCGCGGGACCACATCAAGGAAAAGATGCAGCCGCAATCTGACGGGATTTTCTATCCTGCCCGATTGGTATCTGCCCGGCTTTCAGCCAGATATTGATCGGGAAAGCCTGTCGGGGGGCTCTACACACGGGCCGATAAGCTTCTGGCCTTTACCGTTTCAATTTTGAGGAACCCTTGCTTGACTCAGGTCCTTGTAAGTCAACGTTTTACATCTTATATATAAAATTGTAGTGAAGGGTAGTTTTCATTACCGTACACACCATCTGTATTTTGGGGCACAGCAACAGTACTTACTGCAATTGTTCAGAATTTTTTTTAAAGAATGGAAGAATGCATGGGCTCAATGAAGAAATGGAAGAATGCATGGACTCCATGGCTAATGAGAAAAAAGTATCAATTTATGGTACCTTGGTATCATAATCCATCAGCCCATGGACAGTGGGATAGTGTTCAATGGCTTCATAGCTTCGTTGGGTTGGACTGGTGTAGTGCAGGGTAGTTTCCATTACCCTATACACCATCTGCATTTTGGGGTACAGCAGAATAATGAAGATTCCCCAAATGTATTGCAGTACTTACTGCAACTGTTCAGTTGGCCCTCTTTGTTACAATTTCATTACTCCAATGGATGTATTGATCAAAAATCAAATCTGTGAGGTGTTAGAGGTTTTTTCTTCTGTGAATAAACTCATAATTAAAAATAAACTGGAATGTGTGCTTATTTATTAAAAAAAAATCAACTTAATTGAATAAAATTATTGAATACCTTGAGTTTGTGAGTTGTACAAGCTCAAAAAAACTCAAAATTAAAAAAAAAAAATGGCTTGAATTTTGCCTAGCTCCCATTGACTTCTACATGAACTCACAGGCTTTCAGATGCTGACGTTTTACATTCCAGTTCTTTTTTTAATCCCATGATTAAGTACTGTGTGGGTACGAAACACATAGGGCCTATGGAGATGCATTTATACTTTTAAACTATGATTAAAAAATACTTATTCTTTTAACTTATAATTTTGGCCCTGTTGATTCCCGTGGAGTGCCGAATAGCCCTGTCTTTTAACTTTAGTATATTAACCCATCAGCCCATGGGCAGTCGGATAAAGCTCCATGACTCCAGTGGGTTGGGTTGTTGTAGTGCAAATTAGTATCTATAACCCTTTAATATGGGGATCCCCAGATGTTTTTTTTTCTGTGAGCTACATTCAGATTTTAAAAAAAGGTGGAGAGCAACACAAGCATGCAACAAGTTCCTGGGGGTACCAAATATAGGTTGTGAATTGCCTCCAAGACAGGAATTAAAAAATAAGCACCTGCTTTAGGGGCCACTGGGATCAACATCCAAGGGGTTGGTGAGCAGAGCAACATATGGCTTGTGAGCCACATGTTGGGGATTTTCAGTGCTCACTGTTGACCCCGAAGCCATGCAGTAAGGATATCTTGAAGTTCAGGAGGCTCAGAGTTGTCTAATGCAGATGAAGCCTCAGGAGATGAACAATAGAGCTATAGGTTTTGATAACCAACTACATCTCTATGAGTCACCTTTATATGAGGAGAATCCCATAGACTCAACTCAAGTGAAACAACAGATAATGATTATATTATTATGTCTTTGATCTGCTACTTACCAAACTGTCCAAATCCTTGGTGGAAATTGGTGGAAACTATTTTATGCCCAGCAAACCCATACAATGTAAATACTGTCTCTACTGTAACGTTATATGCTACAGGACATAAATAAACACTTAACATTTTAAATTTATTCAATTTACCTCGTCAAAGTCAGCAATGATTTCATTCAGCAAACGAAGGCATTCGACGCCCTGGTTATTCATTTCGGTTTGGGAATAGAAATCGGCAAATCCAGGAATAGACGCAAACATGACGCCTACAGCATCATAGGACTGGGAATACAGCTCCTGAGACAAAAGCAGTGGAAATACATGGATTGTGTAAGTCTCTATATCTATATATCCTCAAGATTTTAGAAACTGTGCTTAATAAATATAAGAAAGCTCTAGACCCACCATAATCATAGATTCATCAATTCAACCCTTTTGCTAGTTCTTCATCCACTTACTGACTAGTTTTCCTGCACAATCAAGTTGCTAATGGAGAAATGGGGAGGACTAGCAATACTGTGTATTTACTGGGAAATATATGGGAAATCAAGAGGTTGCAATGAAAGGTTTTCAACAATAACCGCCATATACATCAGCTATTAGTAAACCATGGAGACATCTGCTTCTGATCCCATGTATCTGATCCCCTGTGCTTCTTTGATTGAGGGCCACCAGGGAGAACCTCCATGCACCGTTATGACTATTGACAAATGATATTTCGTTTATTTTGTGTTATCGTGATTTCTTTTACTAAATATTTTTTATACCTTAATACATTTTAACCATTCCATAATATACGGGTATTCAATAACTGATTATGAATTCTGTCACTAGGTGGAGCATACATGGAAAATGTATGGGAATGGAATGCACCTCCCCTCTACAGCATTTATTTTTTTATATTTAGCCTCCCATAAAAGACTAATCTATTTATTGCTAATATTTTTTGAGTCCTGAATTCCAACTTCATTGGTTGTCATGGAGAGACAGTTACATGTGATGTTGCAAGATCTCCTGTGGTTGAGCTTCAGTCGCATAATGCAGCCCCAGGAAATACCTAGAAACTGCTTTAATTCTGATGCTGACGTGATGCAATCGTTTAAGTGATGTTAAAAATAGAGATGCTTTGTACAACAGAGAGGGAAATAAAGATGAAGGCGAAAGGGATATAAAATGCCCTGAAAATAAGTCCTTTCTGTTTATACAAGTTGGCATTTTCTGCTGTTGGCCCATGTTGAAGATATATCGCTTTGTGTGTGTGCTTATAACCACGTTTATGTACCCCCTAGAGAAACAAAGATGGAAACTCTGCTTTGAACTGGGGGGCCATGGAGTGTTTTTCTTCTGTAGGAAACAGACAGCTAACAGATAACTTAAGTCAATATCTTCTGTGGAGCTGCAGAAAATTCCATTTAGGAGCCTAATTAATTCTCCTTTAATATCAACTGCACCATAACTTAATAGCGTGCTCGGTTCTGAAGTCAGAATAATTAGTGTAACGGGGCACAGGCTAAGATACTTATTGCCAAGAAACATTTGGTGAGCAGACAAAAAAAAGCACCTTGTATAGAAGCACAATTATATTTGCAATGTTAGGGTGGTTTATACAGAGAACATGCACATATTTCTAATTATAATGTACCACCAGTGCCTCAAGAACGTGCACATTCCAGCTGAGGAATGTATCCCCCTCTTGCCTTCATTTCTGTTGCCTTGTTCAATCCTATGAAATGCCCTCGCATAAAGTTAATTGCCCTAATGTTCCACTTTCCTTTCTAAAACTGCCCTCCCAGCTCCAACCTTTCTAAAACTGTCGTCCCAGCTCCAACCTTTCTAAAACTGCCATCCCGGTTCCAACCTTTCTAAAACTGCCATCTCAGCTCCAACCTTTTTAGTGGGGGCAAAAGTGGTCATCAGCTGGTGGCATTTCAGACTGCAGATGGAGGTTCCAATAAAATGTCAGGAAATAAGAAGCAGCTGAACTGGGGTGACCACACACTGTTCCATACTCATTGGAATTATGGTCAATGGGCCGATTGGAATTCTATAAGAAGGATCATACATGGTAAGACCACCATTCTACTGTTCCGTTTGTTCAGGCCAATAGCCCATATACCCTGGCCGACATGGTGCTTCAGCAAATGAAATTTTCCATCATGTCCCATCAACAAACTATTTTACACAGGTCGCAGTTGGGACCGTCCCCCCAACATAAAAGATTCAACAGTACAACTTTAGTAACTGAGAATCTCAAGTAAACCCAACGCTTCTCACCCTACCAGAGACTACTTAGGAACAAAGCACAAAGGGGGTTATGTAAGAAAAGGCACTAAATTTGCCCAGGAGTAGTAACCCATAGCAACCAATCAAAAGGTAGAACTTGCTGGTCACCTGTTTAAAAGCAACAATCTTATTGGTTGCTATGGGTTTCTGCTCCTGGGCAAACTGAGTGCCTTTTATTGCATATGGGGGAATGTGCACTAATTAGAATTTTCTATTGGCCACTGTTTGTAATACCTGCATTTTACACTAGGATTCATGTATGTCAAATACACAGATTTATAAATAACAGCACATATGTACATACTCAGTGACTATATAAAAAGCCAAAGAAAGGGAAAACATACTTCATTATCTCGGTCCTTCTCCAAGAAGTGCCGGGCGACATGACTAGGAAGAATATTTCTCAGCATATTTTCATTGTGTTCCCTTAATTCCTTCATTTCATTGATCTCTTCTTTGGCCTGAACTCGCCATAGAAAATCCAGTCTTGCAGTATATTCCAGCTGTGTGATAAACATAAAGCAGGGTCACTAACAGAAACAATGGATATGCATGGGTGCACAGAAGTACTTTTGGTTACAGCGGGAATCATATTCTTCTGCGATAGATGATAGATAGATACTGTAGATAGACATAGATAGATAATGGATGGATGGATGGATAGATATATGATAGATATATGATATATAGATATATGATAGATTATAGATGATAGATGGATGATAGATAGATAATAGAGAGATGGATGAATAGATAGATAGATGTTGGATGGATGATAGATGCTTAATGAAAGATGAATGATAGATAATAGACAAATAGATGAATGGGTGAATGGATAGATATACAGACAGACAGAAAGATAGATAGATAGATGCTTAATGAAAGATAGATCAATGATAGATATATAGATAGCTAATAGATAAATAGATGGATGGATAGATAGATAGATAGATGATAGATAGATAGATAGATAGATGATAGATAGATGATAGATAGATGATAGATAGACAATAGATAGATGATAGATGGATAATAGAGCGATGATGGATAGATAGATGATAGATAGATGAATGGATGATATATAATGATAGATGTTGAATGGATGAAAGATGCTTAATGAAAGATGAATGATAGATAATAGACAAATAGATGAATAGTGATGGGCGAATTTGGGGCATTTCGATTCGCCGAAAAATTAGCCGTATTTCCCGCGAAATTCATGAAACAGTGAAAAATTTGTGAAACGGTGCCGGCGTCTCGTTTTTGACGCCGGCGTCCTTTTTTGTGGATGCCGGCATCTGTTTTTTTGGCGAAATTGCGCCGGCATCCAAAAAAATGGACGCTGGTGTCCATTTTTTTTTGACGTCAGCAAATTTTCACCTGGCGAAAATTTGCCCATCACTATAGATGAATGGATGGATGGATTGATATACAGACAGACAGATAGATAGATAATAGATAGATAGATAGATAGATAGATAGATAGATAGATAGATAATAGATAGATAGATAGATAGATAGATAGATAGATAGATAGATAGATAATAGATAGATAGATAGATAATAGATAGATAGATAGATAGATAATAGATAGACAGATAGATGGATCGATGGATGATAGATAGATAGATAGATAGATAGATAGATGCTTAATGAAAGATGAATGATAGATAATAGACAGATAGATAAATGGATAGATAGATTATAGATAGATGGATAGATATATTGATGAATGAATGGATGGATGGATAGATGATAGATATTGAGTGAGTGATGGATAGATGCATAATGAAAAATAGATGAATGATAGATAGATTATATACTTAATGAAAGATAGATGAATGAAAGATTAATGGATGGATAGATAGATAGATAGATAGATAGATAGAGATGGATGGATGGAGAGATAGATAGATGGACAGATGAGTTGATGGATAGATAGAATAAAATGGTCTAAGTAGAAAATCCAACCCTGCTTTCCTGTGTGTCACTTAAGCTGCAAGGTCTATACATTAGGGTCTCCTCTCTCCTACTGGGGGGGATGTTTTACAGTTTATACAATATTTTATCGACTTCTGGCAGGGCTGAAGCATTTCATTAAGAAGCATAATAAAAAGCGGCTGATTTGTTGCACAAGGATTTTCATTATTAATTTATCATGGAAAAACCATAAAAAAAGGTGCAGGCTGCTCAAACGAAGCTCTGATTATTTATACTGCGATTGAAATAGCAGCGGGGCATACGAGACGAGATAATTACATAGCATACATTATTAGCGGACTGGAAAGAGAAGGGACTGCTATGGAATGTATATACTATTTGTATCAAATGAACGTGAGAAATGAGAGCTCCCACGGAGAGTCACTGCCCTCTCAAACATTGCAGGCTATAATTAAAATGCATTACATTTCCCTCATTTATACATATATAGATCACCATAGATAAATATGCTCAGAAATTACATTTAAAAAAACAAAACAAGGGAAACTGTTTCATAATTCAGTTTAATAAATAGGCTGTCCTTTTTTAACATATTCCTATTTTTAACAATTTATCTGTGCGTTATTTAACTCAATTTTTCCAGTTTAAAGAGATTATGAATTAGTGCAGAATGCATTCTACTAATCCAGTATATCCAGAAGCCCATGGTATACTAGAAGCAATTCACCCTTTTCTTTTTTTTAAAACAACATTTTTCTATTTATATTGCAATTTTCTTATATTTAATTTTTTTTGTGTGCCAGGATACTGTAGGGAAAGGTAATGGAATAATGAGGTTTGGAGGCCGGGCCCCCTGACTCTCTTATCTTGGGACACTTGCCACTAAAGTGATTTAACAGCTTCAGCCGATGAGCCAAGTGCATCCAATCAAAGTGTTTCCCGAATAACCAAATAGAAAGGCCGGACATAAAAAAGATAAGGACAATTTGCATAATGTCTGGAAGCCTTGTCCTGTCTCATGTAATCTCACCAAGCATTGGGCACGAAACCAATTACATAACACAGAAAGCATGGAAAAGACATGAAATAGCACATACATGTTGCTGCCTTTTAACGTACTATAATAAGCTTTTTATGTTTTTCTTGTTTGCTACCGATAATTTATTTTGATTACGTTTCCTGCAGAGTAAAGCGACTGTCTTCAACTAGAGACAGTATGAGTAACACTGATTCCTTTACAGGAATAGTTTGTAAAATGGGGATCTTAAATATTCTGGCACTTGATTTTGTGTTTAGGGGTAAGATACTGTACAATGCAAGGGCAAATAAGGTCTTGAGCTGTATTAAAAGGGACATAGAGTCAAGGGAGGAGGGGGTCATTCTTCCACTGTATAGAGCACTTGTAAGGCCCCATCTAGAATATGCCGTACAGTTTTGGTCTCCATCACTCAAACAGGACATTATTGTATTAGAGAGGGTACAGAGAAGGGCAACTAAGCTGGTAAAAGGTATAGAAAATCTTAGCTATGAGGAAAGACTGGCCAAATTGGGGATGTTCACGCTGGAGAAGAGGCGCTTAAGGGGTGATATGATAACTATGTATAAATATATAAGGGGATCATATAATATTCTCGCTAATGCTTTATTTACCAGTAGGTCTTTCCAGCTGACACAAGGTCACCCATTCCGATTAGAAGAAAAGAGGTTCCGCCTAAATATTGGGAAGGGGTTTGTTACAGTGAGAGCTGTGAAGATGTGGAATTGTCTCCCTGAATCAGTGGTACAGGCTGATACATTAGATAGGTATAAGAAGGGGTTGGATGGTGTTTAGCAAGTGAGGGAATACAGGGATATGGGAGATAGCTCATAGTACAAGTTGATCCAGGGACTGGTCCTATTGCCATCTTGGAGTCAGGAAGGAATTTTTTCCCCTCTGAGGCAAATTGGAGAGGCTACAGATGTTTTTTTTTGCCTTCCTCTGGATCAACCGGCAGTAAGGCAGGTTATATATAGAGACTTAAAAGGTTGAACCTAATGGATGGGTGTCTTTTTTCAACCTAACTTACTTTGCTGCTATGTATGTATCAATCCGGAACACTATAAAGTAAAGTCCAGGGGCCCAAAATTCAAATAATACCAAAAGTTTTTTTACATTATGTTTAAATTGAAACTTTTTACGCCTTTTACGCGTTTCGTGTCATCCAAAGACACTTAATCATAGGCTTATGAGTAAGTGTCTTTGGATGACATGAAATGTGTAAGGCTGTTTAATTTAAACATAATGTAAAAAAAAAAATTTTGTATTATTTAAATTTTTGGCCCCTGGACTTTACTTTATGGTGTTCCGGATTTATGCCTACTATTGAATTTCTCCCCCTTGCTGAAGGTCTGGGGCATGACCACCTGGACCCAACAATGAAAGCAGTAAGTTTATCCTATAATTTTAAAGATTCAAGCTTCCTGTAGCTATAAAATATATGTACTATATATGTAGCCAGAGTTATCCAATGTGATATCGCACGCTATCCCATACATATGTATGTTGCCAGTTTCTAAATTGAAGTTCTAGGTACACAATATGGCCATAAGTATGTGGTCATCTGCCTGTCCAACATCTCATTCCAAAAGCCAAGAATATTGATATGAAGTTGTTCCTCTCTTTGCTGCAAAAGCAGCCTTTATCCTCTACTATTCTAGGAAGGCTTTCAACTAGATGTTGGATCGTTGTTGGTGGGATTTGCTCCAGGCATTATGTCAGGGTTTGGGTACTGAATGCAGTTGGGGTTTCTTGTTCAGTTGGGTTGAGGTCAGGGCTTTCACTCACATCTCAGCAAACCAATTGGGACCTTGTGGATGGGGTTATTATCCTGCCCAGTCTGGAAAGAGCCTTCCCCAAACTGTTGTCACAAAGTAGAAAGTACAGAATTTTCAAGAATGTCATTGTATGATGTACTGGCACCTATTTTGGCCATGATGGCCATATCTTTAAAGGGGTTGTTCACCTTTTAATTAACTTTTAGTATGACGTAGAGAGGGATATTCTAATATTCTGACAATTTGCAATTAGTTTTAATTTTTTATTATTTGTGTTTTTTGGGTTATTTAGCTTTTTATTCAGCAGCTCTCCAGTTAGCAATTTCAGCAATCTGGTTGCTAGGGTCCAAATTACCCTAGCAACCATGCATTCATTTGGATTAGCGACTGTAATATAAATAGGAGAGGGCTTGAATAGAAAGATGAGTAATAAAAAGTAGCAATAACAATACATTTGTAGCCTTACAGAGCTTATGTTTCTTGGTGAGGTCAGTGACCCTCAATTGAAAGCTGGAAAAAGTCAGAAGAAGGCAAATAATTCAAAAACTATAAAAAATGAAGGCCAATTGAAAAGTTGCTTAGAATTAGCCTTTCTAAGGCACAATTAAAGTTAACTTAAAGGTGAACCACCCCTTTAAACAGAAGTAGTGGCCACATACATTAGACTATATTGTGTATAATTCGGATCCGATAAGTAGAATTCTTTCTGAGATAACTGAAAATAGACACTATCTATAAAAGGAATGTCACATTTAATTCAATATGGAATGTTTGTGCAATAATATTATGTATGTTTTCCATACCCCTAGTAATGGACGAATAAATTCGCCAGGCGCGATTTTGATGTGAATTTCTGCGTTTTGTCGCCAGCAACTAAATTCAAAATTGGCGAGAGCGTCAGAATTGATGCAGGCATTAAAATTCTTGTTTTGCTAATTTTTCGCCATTTCGGGACAAATTCGCCCATCACCACTTACCACTAAACCTTTTATTAGACATCATTCACCTTGATAACACAATGTTATACAAATGAAAAAATTCTGCAGGCCAAGAGCAAGAAGTCTAGTGGCTAATGATCAACGGTGACTGTCATGTTGCCGTACCTGTTGCCCGTGATAAAACACCGCTAGGAGAAACATGGCCATCAGGAGCAAGGAGGCTTCTTTGGTTCCCAGGAAGTCTGTGCTAGAAAAATATAAGAACAGACACGGATCAACCTTATTGATCTGCAAATAAAGATTATGGTCGTAGCAGAGTCATTTTCGCTTGCAAATGCATGTCGTGTATCACTGGCTGCCTGTGTTTAACAACACGCTGGATTTATTGTTAGGAGAAAAATCTATAGCTCCTGGAACCGATTCTTTATGCACGTCCTCAAAAGCACGGCGAGGTTAGTAATAGCCCTAAATCAATCCTCTCGCAAAAATCTGCATTGTAAATTAGTGACACTGTCACACAGGGGATGTGTTTTCTCTCTGTTACAGACCAATAAAGCTGCCATATTGGCTCTTGCTTTGCCCCTGCATTGATGTCCTCTGGCCACTAGAGGGGGTGCCATCATATTATTAACCCCCAGCATAATTGTAAAACAGGTATGGGACCTGTTATCCAGAATCCTGGGGGATTTCCAGGTGAGGGATCTTTCTGTAATAGATCTTCGTGTCTTAAGTCTACTAGAAAATCATGTAAACATTAAATAAACCCAATAGGTTGGTTTTGTTTCTAATAAAGATTAATTATATAGTAGTTGGAATCAAGTACAAGGTACTGTTTTATTAAAACAGGTATGGGACCTGTTATCCAGAATCCTGGGGTTCCCTGGATGAGGTGTCATTCTGTAATATAGATTGTCATACCTTAAGTCTACTAGAAAATCATGTGAATTATTAAATAAACCCAATAGGCTGGTTTTGCTTCCAATAAGGATTAATTATATCTTAGTTATCAAGTACAAGCTACTGTTTTATTATTACAGGTATGGGACCTGTTATCCAGAATCCTGGGGTTTTCCGGATGAGGGATCTTTCTGTAATTTAGATCTTCATACCTAAAGTCTACTAGAAAAGCATGTCAACATTAAATAAACCCAATAGGCTGGTTTTGCTTTTAATAAGGATTATTTATATTGTAGTTGGGATCAAGAACAAGGCACTGTTTTAGGAAATTTGGATTATTTGGATAAAATGAAATTTATGGGAGACTACCTTGCTGTATCTCTGAGTTTTCTGGATAACGGGTTTCCGGATAACAGATCCCATACCTGTATCAATATCTCTACAAGCTATAAATTCTCACCAGTCTTAGAGCATCTCAATGGGGGTGGAGTTTAGCCCACAAGCAATAGGAAATAAGCCAAGGTAAAAGCTTGGTATTGGTACACTATATAGTGCTAGGCACTAGAGATTTCTTGAACGATTGATGTAAATAGGCTTGGGTGAAAACTAGAGCTGATTAGGCCTATAAAGCAGATGCATAATGTTTGAATAATTATAATATAATCCCGTAGGTAAAACAGCAATAAATGGGGGATTTTTTTCTCTTGTAAAAACAGAAGGTTGAGGAAATTATTCATATTCCAGAGGGCGGAAAAGATTTAGAGCTGGAAATATATTTCTATCAATATGGTGCAGTTTAGTTAAAATTTGCAGTGGCATTAAAGGTCCAGTAAACACCAATAAGTGGAAGGTCTCGCCCTGTAAAATCTAGAACTGCTGCTCCCAAAAAAATATTGGTGCAGCTATGGAATCCATTATCGGGAAACCTGTTATCCAGAAAGCTCTGAATTTTGGGAAGGCCATCTCCTGTAGACTCCATTATAATCAAAAAATTCTAGTTATGAAAAATGATTTCCTTTTTCTGTCTAATCATAAAACAGTATCTTGTACTTGATCCCAACTAAGATATAATTAATCATTACTTTATTTCATAAATTAAAAAAAATCTAAATAAATGATTTTTTTGTAGATTTAAAGTATGGAGTTTCAAAATACAGAGAGTTTCAATCTGGGAAAACCCCAGGTCCCAAGCATTCTGGATAATAGATCCCACAGGATTATGGGATTATTGGAGCAATGGGGATTGGAGTACTGGGAATTTAAAGGAACAGTAACGTCAAAAAATAAAAGAGTTTTAAAGTAATACAAATATAATGCAGTGTTGCCCTGCACTGGGAAAACTGATGTGTTTGCTTCAGAAACACTACTATAGTTTATAATAAGCTGCTGTGCAGCAATGGGGGCAGCCATTCAAAGGAGAAAAGGCTCAGGTTGCACAGCAGATAGTAAATAAGCTCTGTCTGTCTAATGGTGTTATCTGTTATCCATTAGTTAACCTGTGCCATATAGCTGTTTTTCAATTTCCACCATTGCTACCCAGCAGCTTGTTTATATGAACTATAGTAGTGTTTCTGAAGCAAACACATCAGTTTTACCAGTGCAGGGCAACACTACATGATATTTTCATTACTGCATTGATGAATAACAGACAGGGATATAAATAGGAGAGGCCTGAATAGAAAGATCAGTAATATAAAGTAGAAATAACAATACATTTTTAGCCTTACAGAGCATTTGCTTTTTGGATGGGGTCAGTGACCCCCATTTGAAAGTTGGACAGAGTCAGAAAAGAAGGCAAATAATTCAAAAACAATAAAAAAGAAAAAATGAAAGCCAATTGAAAAGTTGTTTAGAATAGGCCTTTCTATAACATACTAAAAGTAAACCTTAAAAATGAACATGGCTTAAAACACCATATTTTATATAGTGAACTTATTGCACGAGGCTAAAGTTTGAGCTTGTCAATAGCAGCAATGATCCAGGACTTCAAACTTGTCACAGGGGGTCACCATCTTGGAAAGTGTCTGTGACACTCACATGCTCAGTGGGCTCTGATTGGCTGTTGAGAAGCTAAGCTTAGGGCTCGTCACTAATTATCCAGCAGAAAATTAGCTTCCCTGGCTGTAATATAAGCTGATGCTACAGGTTTGCTGATTATTAAATTCTGATGCTAATTGCACTGGTTTCTGTGCTGCCATGTAGTAATTATCGATATTAATTACTAATCAGACTTATATTGTGACATTTCTATTCTATGTGTACTGTATATTGTGAGTGGGTCCCTAAGCTCAGTAAGTGACAGCAGCACAGAGCATGTGCAGTGAATCAGCAGAAAAGAAGGTGGGGAGCTACTGGGGCATCTTTGGAGACACAGACCTTTACTGCTAAAGGGCTGTGGTTGCCTTGGGCTGGTACAGAAGCACAAAACATCATGTACAACATTTTTACTTATGTCTTTAGTTAGGTTTTAGTTCTCCTTTAAAGGTGAACCCTCCCTATAACCATTATTCCCATGCGGTGGCTTTTTTGTGGGTTACACCTACCCATGGGTTTTAAGCTGTGGTGCATCACTAGAATGAAAGGGCTTGAAGTGCTGCATCTCTGTCCGTATCAAATTGCTGCATTCATTGTACTTGCAGCTGGCTTTAACACGCTATTAACTGATTGGTTGCTATGGGCAAATCTGCCCGGTGTTGATAAATGACCCCCATTAGTGAGATACAGTAAGTACAGGGCGGTTAAGTACTTAGTGTGTAATGTAATAAAAGGCACTATGTTTGCCCAGGAGCAGTAACCCATAGCCACCAATTAGCAGTTAGCATTTACTGATCACCTGTTTAAAAGCAAATATCTTATGGGTTACTGCTCCTGGGCAAACTCCTTTTATTACATATTGGGTTTAGTGTCCTTGTGCTTGGAGCAGTAGTAAATCAATCCTAATGCCTCAACAATAGTAAATGCAGCTGGAAGCTCCACTCTACTGACGCCCCACCGGCCAACCAGTTTCTTCTTTCCCACCTCCCGAATGTGACTGCACTCGGCACAATCTTGTCTCATCCAGGTCCATCTCATTAGCCGACTGGAGCAGCAGAGTTCATGCAAATTTAAAAGCTCATTTCAGTGGATCTCGGCAGGTCGGCACTGATGAAGGCCCCACAATTCCTCAGTTCTCTGCTTGAAACAATTAATTAAATTGCCCTAAACATTTCTATTATTGGCTGGGGGGGGGGGGAGTGTTAAGCAACAAATGTCTTTATTTGGGAGAGAACATAAGGGAAGCAAATAAAATATTAATAATTTGTGTCCAGTGGAACAGGAGGAGTGGGTGTCACTTACTTGCCGTTATGGTGAAAGTTGTCATATCGCAGGAAGAGAGACGTGTAGATGGTCTCGGTGAGCAGGGAATATATTGCTATCATTATGAGCAGCACCGCCAGCTTCAGCACCGAGTTCAGGCGCAGGAATACGGCACAGGTCACCATGGCAAGAACACCGGTGAAGACAAAGTACTGATGGAGGAGAAAAATTAATATTATATATATATATATATATTTATGTGTGTGTGTTTTCATGCAGAATGAGCACCGTAGAGCTTGCTATCTATGTACAAAGAGGGATTGAAAATTAAGTTCATTCAACACTCTATTCAACTGGGGGTAGGGGGAAGGACAGGGAGATTGTAGGGGGTCACTTACTTTGATCCAAGACAGAAGTCTTCTTCAATAAAAAAAATAAAACCAAAAAACCCTTGCATCTGGGGCAGTGGCGTAAATATATATTAATGTTCCCCATAGCAAATTATTTTTCAAGCCCCCAAAATGTTTAGCTGTTGACCTGTTTTACCAATATTTATTTAACTTCTGTATGAATTAGGGCCTCATGGGGCCCCTATACCTCCTGGTCCTCTCTGCAGCCACAGGGTCTGCTTACTCTGTAGTTACGCTCCTGATCTGGGGTCTGGATGTTAGTGATGGGCGAATTTGTCCCGTTTCGCTTCGCCACGAAATTCGTGAATTTTCTGTGAAACGGACAAAAAATTCCCGAAATGTGACTTTCGACGCAGGTGACATTTGACGCCCTTTGGGCGTTGTAACTGTCACAAATTCATGAATTAATTTGCCAGCGGTGAAAATTTGCCACGAATTTGCGCCTGCCGAATAAATTCGCCCATCACTACTGGCTGTGTTCTGCGTCTAGCACTAAATTTCCAATCTAACTGCAGGGTGGGCGCAAGGCATACCTATCCTTAACGCCCACCAAACTGCAAGTGGCAAGTACAGGGCCTTTAAAAAGGCCCCTTTATTGGAGCTCCCTGTAGATTTGTTAAGGTTTGATATGAGGGGTGGGTGTGTGCTAACAGTCCCTGCCAGAAGCACAGCATGGAGGGGGACAGCCAATCACAGCTTATGATAAAATGTCAGATCTTGAAAATTACTATTTATAAAGATTTTTTCTACTTTTTAACAAATATTTTTGGTCTGATCTGCATGTGGGTTTCAGAGTGCCATATACCTGTCACTTCTCTATACGGATTAACCACCCCCCTGAGCTGATTGACTGGGGCAGGAGCACCACTGCTCCACCTTGGTGAGTTCTCCACTTAGATTTGTATTTTGGACAGCCAATCACAGCCCTGCAGTCACACAGGCAAAGACAGTCTTCAGTTCCCTATCAGTCTAGCTGCTGATTGGTTCTTATCCTATAGTGTGCTGAATGTTGCTGACTATCCTGCACAGCCTGGGAAAGGAGGCAGCAGGAAGTGGAACAGATAGGCGGGACTAGTAGGGTAAGGAATCTTTCAATAAATAAGCCTAAAACACTACTTTTTTTCCAGCACATTTCTTCTATATTTAAAAGTGTATAATGCACTGGTACATTCTTGTTTCCTTTAAGCATTATCCTGGACTAGAACACTGTATTGGTAGCGAGATTTTCTTTGCTGATACATTGATCAGTGCTAGACCACTCTGATTGGAAGCTTCCAGGGGGCGGGGCAGGGAGATTTCAATTCAGGCTGTAGGAAGGATTACAATACTATGATGGCAGCTTACATGGAAAGTGGTCTGACACTTAAAGGAGAAGGAAAGTCGTTTCAGACTTGGGGTGGCAAATGTTAGGCACCCCCAAATGAATGTATTGACTTACCTAAAACCCTGGCCAGTGCTCCTATCAGCAGAAAACTGCACCGGCCCTGGGTTTTTCCAGCAAACACCCCGGAGCGATCCTCTTCTGGTTTCTTCTTGTTTCTCGCGGCTGCACGTGCATTAGAGTGAAAAGATGAACTTTAACTAAAAAGCCGCTATTTCTACTGCGCATACGTCTGCCCCGGGAAATTTGAAGAAAGAAGAAGCCTGAAGAGGATCGCTCCGTGGTGTTTGCTGGTATAACCCCGGGCCAGTGCAGTGTCCTCTTGATAGGAGCACCGGCCCAGGATTTCAGGTAAGTAAATACAATCACTTGGGGGTGACTAACATTTGGCACCCCAAGTGTGAAACGACTTTCCTTCTCCTTTAAGCATTGATCCTGTTTAGCAAATTCTATGAGTGATTTGAAAAAGAGATGAGTTATGTAGGTTTTAATGAAACATGGGAAATGCTAAATGTAAGTTCTTTTGGGGAGAGCCCCTTGTATTGGTGTGTTTTCCTGTATGTTTAATGCATACACTGATTTATTTACTGTACAATTCTGGGGAATCTTTGGGCATTTTATCAATACACAATAATAATGTTTTTGAATATCGGCGATAACTAGATTTGTCTGTTTTGTTCTGCTTTCATTCCTATTAAATGGTCTGTAAACCCCCAAATTAAATTTTCCTAATGAAAGAAATTGCAGCAGGCCTTCTCCTTCTCCTTTCAAAATAATGTAGCAGAAGCCTGAGAGCTGCGAATAAGCACGGAAGGCTGATGACTTCTGTTTCAGGAGGCAAAATCAGCAGTGTAGAAAGAAAACACTACAATTTTTAATGAAGGGATATTGGCGACTTGCGTAGAATTAAGTTTTCTTTTATTGTGCAATTTTGGGTTCACATGGGTTTTTCTTTTTGTATAGAGATAGCGAGATTTTTGTATTGTTATTTTTGCTCATCACTCATCAGAACTTGAGTGTCTACCTAAAAGCTATAATAAAGAAGGATATGCTTTTCCAAGTGGAGGGAGCTGGATTAATTGCTAGAGAGCCCGAGAATGTACTTGTCTATTCGGCATTGGCCGAGTGCTTTAAACAAGCGTATTTTTCCAGCCAGCTGCTCATCGCTCTCATGCACTGCTGCACCCCATGACAATAACATGTTATTAGTTCAAACATTCTGTCGCAGCGGAATCCATGCAGCTCATTTCTGTAGCGCTGTGTTACCGCCTTTGTCTTTGACTGATGTCACAATTTATAGCATTATAGAAGGGCTTTCAGCACAAGCAGCTCATTGTGACACCTTCATAATCATCCAATGGACAATTACACTCACAGAGAAAACCCAGAGACACGGATTAGCCATCACTCATATGAGGTTGGGTAGAGCTGTAATTAAGAGCTTGCCAATCACTGCCTGCTTTACTTTTGCTTGACATTTTTATTATCCTCATAAAGATAAATGGCAGATATTTGAAAACAAATGATCATTTGTCAAGGGGCCAAACAGGAGAATATTGGAGATAGATAGGATTACCTCTGGATAAAAGCAGATGTCTGTGAAGGAGGCAGATGCATTGAAGGTCTCATTTTTTGAGGTTATTGACTTGTCGAAATCACACCAGAGCTAGAAAGGGGGAAAAAAAATCATTAGGCTGATTTTGGTAGCCCACAAGGGCAAAATACTTCTTTATATCCAAGCACCTGAAAGGAGAAGGCACAGTATAGGTATGGGATCCGTTATGTTATCCAGACACCTTTTATCCAGATTTTAAAAAATGATTCCCAACTAAGATACAGTATAATTAATCTTTATTGGAAGCCTATTGGTTTTATTTAATATATACATTATTTTCTAGTAGAGTTAAGGTATAAAGATCCAAATTACGGAAGGATCCATTATCTGGAAAACCCCAGATCCCGAGCATTCTGGATAACAGGTCCCATACCTGTATTTAGAAACAGTGCAAAACATTGTGATAGAATATTGTGCTCCTTCTCTTATCTGAATTTAAACATACTGCAGGATCTGGAGCTTCCATACTTGACTCAAGCAATCTCTTTATTTCACACTTATACAATGAACCTGGTTTTGACTCCATTATTTAGTATACAGTGAAGATGCATTTAATAGGGGATGGTTTAAAAGGTAACAAGTTATCCTTTACCTGGTAAATTGTGCTTAATACAGGCTAATTGCTATTTTGCCATACTTGTATGGTATCTCTCTGTACAGAGCAAACAAAGGGGGCTGTTCCTGCTGAATTGTGCTTAGTACAGGGGAATACCTATGCTGCCATAGTTTTATGGGATCTCTCTGTACAGACTATGAGCAAACTTAGGGGACTGTTCCTGCTGAATTGTGCTTAGTACAGGGAATACCTATGCTGCCATAGTTTTATGGGATCTCTCTGTACAGACTATGAGCAAACTTAGGGGACTGTTCCTGCTGAATTGTGCTTAGTACAGGGAATACCGATGCTGCCATAGTTTTATGGGATCTCTCTGTACAGACTATGAGCAAACTTAGGGGGCTGTCCCTGCTGAAATGTGCGACTCCCAACTCCCAAGAAAGGGCTCATTTTAGGGTGTTCCCAATTCCCTGTGATACGCTTTGGGTGGGGGAAGGAGGCTGTGGGAGAGGGGCTTAGTTATAATTTAGGATTTAATTCTTCTTTAAACAAGAGTAACTCCGCCTTCACTGGAGGGACAGAGTCCCATGGGTTGGTTTTCTTGGTATAACGACAATGGCTCCCACTACTGTCTGATCAATTGATGAGTGAACACAATCCATACCAGTTGTCAGACTGAATGTTCAGCGAGTGCACCTTTCTGAAGCATGGAATAGTTAAACCCAGGAAAAAGGTCATTGCTAAGTGAACGAGGTTCTTATTAAAGATTCACTATATATTCATAATTTAATTTCTATTTGCATCTGTTTAATGGAAATATTAAGAACTGAATGTGTAAGTACTTTTATTTTATTTTCCCCCTGACATCTATGAAGATGTACTGGTTAGATTTTAACTCTAGCCAAGCCTAACCAGCCACTGTCACGCATGAATGAACACAAACTATCTTATGGCCTCTTGTAGCCCTCCAGTTGTGTTATTATACCCTTATGAGAAGGTAAAACAAGGTGTGACCTAGAAATCCATGGAACTTGCTATAAAAAATTTGGAAGTGGAAGAGATGGAAGCTATAGTAGGACTAATTGATAACAGCAGAGCAAGATGGTAAAAGTAGACCAAGGTGATCCAGTAGGGCAAATTAAGACAGGAGGTCAAGATGAGACAATAAGACAAAATAAAACAGCAGGACAAGATGAGACAATAAGACAAGATGTGGACAGTAGGCAAAGATAGTGACAGTGGGACAAGATGTGACAGTGGGACAAATGAGACAAAAGGACAAGATCATGCAGAAGGACAAGATGAGACAATAGGATAATATTGTTATAGTAGGAAAAGATGAGACAATAAGACAAGATGGTGGCAGTAGGCCAAGATGAGACAATATGATAAGATTGTGACAGTAGGGCAAGATGCAATAAGACAAAATAAGACAGTAGGCCAAGATGGTGACAGTAGACCAAGGTTAGACTATAGGACAAGAGCATGGCAGAAGAACAAGATGGTAACAGTAGATCAAGATTAGACAATAGGACAAGATCATAACAGTAGGACAAGATAAGACAGTAGGACAAGATAACCCAATAGGATAAGATTGTGACAATAGGACAAGAAGATACAATAAGACAAGATAAGACAGTAGGATTGTGACAGTAGGACAAAATGATACAATAGGACAAGACGGTGACAGTAGGACAAGGTCAGACAGTAGGGCAAGATGGTAACAGTAGGACAAGATGGTGACAATAGGACACATTTGTGACAGTATGACAAGGTCAGACAATAGGGCTAGACGGTGAGGGTAGGACACGATGGTGAAAGGAGGACAAGATAAGACAGTAGGCCATGATTGTGACAATAGGACAAGATGGTGACAGTAGGACAAGGTCAGACAGTAGGACAAGATGAGAAAATAGGACAGGATTGTAACATATAGACAAGGTCAAACAATAGGGCAGGATGGTTATAATAGAATAGGATGAGACAGTTGGACAAGATGAGACAATAGATAAAAACAGCAACAGTATCAGCATTGCCAAACCTGTTGCCCTTCATTTCTTGTTGAACTAAAACCATCAACACCCCCGACAATGGCATGGGTTAACATACTTTGGTGATATACAGAGGCATATATATAACAATATCAATCAACAATAAACCTTTCTCCATTGCTATGAGAACCAATAGGTAATTACTGAATTGGCATCATGGACAGTTTGTCCGCTGTTGTTGGACTACATGTCTACAAAGGGGGGTTGTGTCTGGGTTTTCTCTCAGCCCTAGATTCAGCTTGCATTGCCAAGGGCTCAGTGAAAAGAACACATCTGATGAAGAATATAACAAAGTACTTTTTGTTATCCCACATAAAACAGAGGTTTCAGATATTCCCAGGTCAGCAGTGTTCCTGCATTCAACAGGAATAAACCATGAGGTTTTATTAAAGGCAAGGATTTAACATGCCACAATGCTTTACTACACACTTACAGCCTCTATAACAATATAATGCAATTGAACACAGAATTTCAAGGTTTTTTATTTTTCATGCTGCTGGGTTTTTGCCTTTGAGTTGAGGGCATTTATTAGTCTGTGAAGCTTCCCCATATTTCTCAATAATACGTCAGGTTAATGGTATTTTTGGTGATGAGCACAACTTTATAATAGAGACATCTGACCATTTCATAGGTCCTTTGAGTGTTGAGTTGCTGCTGTAGATAGATAAATGTACTAAGCTTCAGCTAAACCGGCTTCATAATGCCAACAAGGATAACAATTATAAACAGTTAATTTGCTGCTGTATGCGCTCACACTTTTTTTTACATGCACAGAGCTTTAAAGCAGTTCTAAACCTTGTTCTCACCAAGGCTTTACATACTCTTACTAGATCCCTGAGACCTGCAACCTGCACCCACCACCCAGTACCCCTACCTAGTTCTGCTACCTTACCTTTCAACCCAGGACCTGCTAATCTGGAAGTGATGTCACTGTGAAACGGAAGTGATATCACAATGAAGCCCAATCAAATGAGCAGGGGAGAAATTTTTGCCACAACCTCAGGGGATGGTTGGAGGAACCAGTCCCGCACCTTCGCTGGGTACCCGCACAATCAGGGAATTTGAACTTTTTGCTGAAACTCAACCCAACTCATTCTCCTGAATAACAAATCCCTCCCCCATAAAAATCCTATTAAATATTTAAATCATTTTTTGCAGATTTAAAGTATGGAGATCCAATTTACAAAAAGATTCATTATTTAGAAAAGGCCAGGTTCTGAGCATTCCAGATAATAAATCCTATACTTGTACCAATGAAACAATTTAGTGTTGTATCATACTAATTATACTTATATAAATTATACTTGTATATATTTTTGCATGCCTGTAACTTATATACAAGGTAGGGTTGCCATCTGTCTGGATTTCATCCGGACATCCTGAAAGTGCCTGTCCGGATGAAAAGTGCCTATCTGGATTTCCAAATTAGGAAATCTGGACAAGACATTGACGTTAATGACATGGTGATCAGCCAATCACTGATCGCGACGTCATCGCCCCTGCCCCAACATCACAGGCCTGCCCCCAACTTCACTGGCCTGCCCCCGATGTCACCAGCCCGCCCTCTGATGTCACTGGCCCGCCCCCTAATGCCATCCGCTCCCTGCCCGTTTTCCAGGAATTAAAAAGGTGGCAACCCTAATTAGGGATGAATTGAATCCACTATTTTGGATTCGGCCGAACCCCCGAATCCTTCGTGAAAGATTCGGCGGAATACCAAACCGAATCCGAATCCTAATTTGCATATGCAAATTAGGGGAAAACATTTTTTACTTCCTTGTTTTGTGAGAAAAAAACTACGGGATTTCCCATCAGCCTCTAATTTGCATATACAAATTAGGATTTGGTTCGGCCGGGCAGAAGGATTCAGCCGAATCCTGCTGAAAAAGTCAGAATCCTGGCTGAATCCAGAACTGAAGCCTGAATTTGCTGCATCCCTAACCCTAATAAAAGGAAGAAGAGGAAAGTATCTTGATTGTGAATTTTTGTCATGATTTTCCGGAATCTCAGCAAAATCGCAATCAGCTTGACATTCAGCCCAATATCTACCCATCCTCTGTATCCTCCATCTCCCCCATTTACAAGTGCTCATTTGCTCATTGGCCTTCACTCTACAGAGTCCATCCTAGTTATGGGCAAATTTGCACCGTTTCGCCTGAAAATTTGCGAATTTCCCATGAAATTCATGAAACGCCGAAAAATTCGCGAAACGTTTTTGACGGCGGCGGCAAATTTTTTCGGGCGAATTTTCGTGGACATTTCGTGAATTTATTCGCTGGCGGCGAATTGCGCAAAATCCCTGCGAATTCGCGCTTGCCAAATAAATTCGCCCATCACTGGTCCATCCCCTTGCAGTTGGTGCTGATAACATTTCTCATTTTGCTCACCAAATATCTATATGATTATATCTGAACTGGAAAACAAATCCCAGTTCCAAATGCCAAGATTTCAGTGAAATAAAAGTAATCAGATTTTTCCTCTTTCTACTGTACTGCGACTACTTGGACTGCCTAATAGACCAGCTGAGCTTTTGAAATAAATAAACTGAACATAATTTATATATTCAATATACATTTTCATTAGCTATTTTCTTCCTCTGGCTTTAGAAGTATCGCTGTGTCTCCCCCGCCCCTGCATAAGTTATAGGCACAAGCTTTATTTATTACATTAAGAAAGCTGCTTGGACTTCACCCTCTGCTCAAAATGTGTTTCTGTTATTAAACTATGGAGCCAAAAAACATTCGTTTCATGATGATGAATATTCCCGGGACTAGTTCAGTAAAAAAAAAACGTGCCCAAAATTTGAAATAATGCGACGGAGAACTGGCAAAATGTTAATGTTTCTCTGAATCATTTCTGAGGTCATTTGCGCACAGCTGGGGGAAAGACGGATCGCTTTTTGACAACACCATGTGTAATGATTAAGAACATAATGGAGTTTTGCGGGGGTTTCATTTGAGCTGCGCTGCACATACAGTAAATAATATCTGGCAAAAAAAAACAAGAGTTTGCTGAAAATTTTCGTTTCTTAAATCTAGGGAGCTGCTATCCGTGCTTGGGTTTTGAAGAGTTGTTTGACCTTTCAGTGACAACAGTATTTCACATGAGATCCATTACATAATATAAAGGGATGCAAGGAATGGGATTGTTTATCCAGAAAGCTCTAAATTACGCAAAGGGCATCTCACCTTAGACTCCATTTTAATCAAATAATTTACATTTTTAAAAATGACTCCCTTTTTCTCTGTAATAATAAAACAATACCTTCCAAACTAAGATAAAATTTAATCCTTATTGGGGGTGAAACAATCCTATTGGGTTTAATTAATTATTACATTATTTTTTTAGTAGACTTAAGGTATGGAGAGACCCCTTATTCAGTCCTGAGCATTCTGGATAACAGGTCCCATACCAGTATATTGCAAGGTGGCAAGTTATTTAAGCAGTCAACACCATTGCAAAAGGAAGAGACTTTGGTAACTACTAATTGTTGGGCAAATGATTAAGATATCCAACAGCAAGGAGTTGTAGCTAAGGGGATGGACAAAATCGAAGATATCATTACATTTGGCAAGTGTAAATGAAAGGCTATATTGGTTAAAACATGTATATCACAGTTAAAACTGCATATCATTACTGCACTCAAGGCAAAGCAGTCCCCGGCCAATTCTAAATAATTTGACAGCAAATACCCGTTAGAGCACAAAAGGGGGTCATTTTCCAAACCCAGGGGCTTCTCATGCTCATCTACTTAGTCCTTGCACAAAGACAAAGGCGTCAAGATCCCCCCTACCCGTCCTTCATGGAATGACCGCTGCCTAACACATGCAATGGTCCATTCAAGGGGAATGCCTCAAGTCCTGCATTGTAAGTGACCACCGTTATTGTAATGCACAATGTATCCCATTCAGTATATTGAGGACTTCATAGACACCATCAATTGGCCTAATTTACTAACTGCAAAAAATGGGCGCAAGCATATAATTTCAGAATAATTACACTGGCAAAAACCAGAGCTATATTCTGTGCTATTCACTTTTGTGCCAGGTTAGCAAATTGCATGCAATCACACCTGCAACAAAATGGCACATATATGACACAACCCCGTTCAGTTGTATGTGATTCCTAAAGCTCGAATCTTCCATTGACACCATCCACAAAGTCAGCCACACACATGCCATGGAACCAGAGTAGTGTGGAGAGTTTCTTGTGCCACATCTTGTACTCAGGGACTTATTCCCATTAATAATGAAAATGCTAAAGTCCACACTTTTGACCAGGTTGGGGTGCTTCTCAGTGCTTCCATTTCAGCCAACCTTTCACTGCTTATCACGGTCATGACCAGCTTGAAGAATCACCTCCTATGTAATTGGGATCTGCAAACATCAGTTCTTTACATTAGCACACTGCACCCACTCAAAAAAGGAGCAACAAAGTCTAATGGATTGCAATATGGATTGAAAATGCTAAAGTCCACACTTTTGACCAGTTTGGGGGTGCTTCTCAGTGCTTTCAGTTCAGCCAACCTTTCACTGCTTATCATGGTCATGACCAGCTTGAAGAATCACCTCCTATATAATTAGCATGTGCAAACATCAGTTATTTACATTAGCACACTGCACCCACTCAAAAAAGGAGCAACAAGGTCTAATGGATTGCAATACTTTGGCACTTGCAATAGACTGAGATTTGAAATGGCAGTAGATGTTGGCAGGCACGGGGGCCAAATAACACACTTACGGTTAAGTTTACTAAGCGGTGAAAATTCGCAGCCATCGTAACACTGCGCCGGGCGAAAATTCACACAGACAGAGCTAATTTACTCAAATGCAAAGCTGCGTCCAGGGCGCCGAACGCTGGCGAATTTTCTCTAGCGTTACTTCGGCAATGCGAGCAAATCCTGGCACAACCTCGTTAGAGGTCTAAGCTCAGGCTAATTTGCATATGGCTGGAAATTATAAAGTTGAATATACGTATATGTTGCTGCAAATACATTACATTACACAAGGCCAGGGAACCTTAATAAAGACAATAGAGTTGTTATATTGCCCTACACATGAGCCCACTGTATAGTTAATGTTCCATATGTTAGAAAATGTAGGGGGGAAACCGGTTACCCAAAAAAATTTTTAAGGACTTTTGTAGCCTATCGCTGCAAAAGTCGCCAGCATTTTTTGGACTTTTGTATTTACATTAAAAAATATGATGTAAGTAACAAAAGAATGAGGAAGATCTATGCACTCCAATTCACTTCGCCTGGTCTGAGCTGGTGAACGCAAGTCTGGCGAAAGAGGTAATGTTTAGTAAAATCCGAGTGACGTCCATTCGCCAGAGCGAAGATTCGCCTGGCAAAAGAGTGTGAATGAGCACTAGCATCTGTCTCTTTCACTAGCGAAGTTACGCCTGCGCAGTTAGTAAATCAGTGAAGTGCCTAAAAATGGTAACGCTGGCGAATCGTCGCCATCTTTAGTCACTTCGCCCTTTAGTAAATCTTAGTCTGCACCACATGTGCACAAATGAGCCTCACCGTTTGCCGGCCCAATATCAGTCAATCTGCTCTGGAAAGGAAAACTCGTCCTACATTGTTCTGTCTCATCGGTTGAATACATTTACCCCATCTGATTATCCCCACAGGGGAAGAGCACAATGTCTGGCCAAAAAGAATTAAGAGAACTTAGCCGAGCAGAACAGAACCATACGACTGAAACACGCCTCTCCCCGTGTGTATACGCGGTTCCTGGTCCCATATGTGCTAATATTACAGTACAAGCAGATAAATCAGCATGCTTAAGCTGATCAGTTCAGTGGCTGAAAAGGCAAAGTTTAATCAGGATAAAATTGAAGTGAATTGGCAGAGCCGTGTAGGAGAACGGACGAATTCCCTTGACGACCCAGTGAACAGAATTTCGGCTGTACGGCTGAATGTTTTTTTTTATGGAGCTATTAAATGGTCGCTGTGTGAATAGTCTGTGCTTATCCAATGCGTTTTAGTACATGGTGCTCTGGGTCAGAGAAAAAAAAAAAAAAACACCGGGTGAGGGAATAAAATAAAATCCTTTAAGATGAGACGCTTGAAAGGAGAATTACAAAATAATACCCTTGGCTTAGGGTGAGGGAGTTTAATGTTTTCATTCTGATCACTCAGATAAATATTAATAGGAAATAATCCTGGTCAGACACAACATGTAACCACATAATGATCAGAAGTGCAGTCGCGCAAGGTGGGGGGCTCTCCCTGAATCCTTTGCATGACAATGTCGCTGCAGCAATTGCCAGTAACCCACCAACAGCCAAACGTTTGGGAAGTCTAAGTCTGTATTCCAGATAGTGCCTTCGTGTCTCCATCAAGGCTATGGATTTATACCAGGGCCTTTTCCACTTGAAACACTATTAAAAATCTTACGAATACTTAGAACATTTTGTCTCCTTCTATAAATTCTCTCTATTTCTGTGAAAATGTAGATTAGGTTCTTATGCCGCATTCCTGTTAATTTAAGGCTTAGGCTACACAGTGATTTTCGTAAGTAGTAAATTATCACCTTTTTTTTTTTTACCTCTTTTTAACTTACTATAAAAGTATCCAGCCCTTTCCAATATAGGTGAATAGTACAAAGGCAGGGAGGCAATTCAATAATTTCATAGCTTTTAATGGACAGGATAATTTCTCCTTTGTTTTTGTCTCAAAAGAAAACCATATGTGACTTCTGGAAGGGACTACTGGGGTATAAAGCACCAAAAAACACTTAAAGGGTTGTTCACCTTTAAATAAACTTTTAGTATGATGTAGAGAGTGATATTCTGAGACAAATTTCAATTGGTTTTCATTTTTTATTATTTGTGGTTTTTGAGTTATTTAGCTTTTTATTCAGCAGCTCTCCAGTTTCAGCAATCTGGTTGCTAGGGTCCCAATTTACCCTAGCAACCATGCATTGATTTGGATAAGAGACTCGAATATGAATAGGAGAAGCCTGACGAGTAATACAAAGTAGTAATAACAATACATTTGTAGCTTTACAGAACATTTGTTTTGTTTTTTGTTTTTAGATGGGGATAGTGCAAATTTTTGTGGGGTCAGGCAAATAATTCAAAAACTATAAAAAAAAAAATAATGAAGCCCAATTGAAAAATTGCTTAGAATTAGCCATTTTATAACATACTTAACGGTAAATTAAAGGTGAGCCACCCCTTTAACTGTCTGGGCTTTATATGGTGATCACATAGCTCTTTAAGTAAATTATGAAAACATAGGGCCAACTTATATTCAATTTTATAACAAACAAGGGAAAGTTGTGCTCACCACTAATTTTTATAACCATTAGGCAGGGGGTGCAATGAGGCTGTGACCACAAAATAGACAAATACAAAATGTCTCAATGCCTTAAATATATTGATAATGGATTGAGTGCAGAGGACCTCTTGTATTTGTTATTCAATTCTAATATCATGAAAATACTAGGGAAGGTCTATAAATAAATAAAGGACTCACTTCATATTTGAAAAGACCCAGGGGCACCATCCCTTCAGCCTTCAGCTAAGGACTATATAGATGTAGAACAGTAACTCAAAGAGCAGTCTTCCAAAAGCAGAGGTAGGCTGCCCCTGCTTGTACATAAATAAAACTCTACTTGGTTTTATAAGGCTTGCTATTTCAATTGGATGTTGCTCCCAGTGGTCTCAAAGCAGGGGCTTATTTTTGAATTTCTTGCTTGGAGTCAAGTTTTAGTTGCATAGAAACCAGGCTACTGCCAAACACAACCCCCTGTAGGCTGCTAGTCCACATAGCTACCACCAAAAGTCAATCACAGTCCAGAATTGACACCCCAGGAACTTTTCACATATTTATGTTGCTCTTTTTTTCTCTACTTTTTTTCACATTTGAATGTAACACACGGGTAATAAGGTTGGGGACCCCCCTATCTATACAATTAAATTCTAATATCCTAATTTCATAATAAAATCTTTTTGAAAAGGTTTAATTTGCACCTTGTTCACCTTCTTTCACTAATATCTGTTGTTTAATATGTTTCTACCTCACTGGAGATGCCACAAAGACGCCCAATCATGTCATTATAATGTCCCATCTTGACAACTAAAAGCTGGTACTGTCTGCTCTTCCACTTCTCCATTATAGTTTGTTAACCTTCAGCTTTCCCAATTCTGCCATCTCCTCCACTTGATCTCTATAACCATCGCAACTAATATAAAATAATAACCCTCATTTCCAAAGCCCTTGATGTTATTCCCGCTATACCTGTTATCCAAAATACTCGGGACCTGAGGTTTTCCGGATAAAGGATCTTTCCGTAATTTGGATCTTCATACCTTAAGTCTACTAGAAAATCATGTAAATGTTAAATAAACCCAATAGGCTGGTTTTCCTTCCAATAAGGATTAATTATAATTAATAATCTTAGTTACAAACCAGTACAAGCTACTGTTTTATCATTACATAGAAAAATGAAATCATTTTTAAAACTTTGGATTATTTGATTATAACGGAGTCTATGGGAGACAGCCTTTCCGTAATTCAGAGCTTTCTGGATAACGGATGCCATACCTGTATATATATATATATATATATATATATATATATATATATATATATATATATATATATATATATATATACACACACATACACAGGTATGGGATCTGTTATCTGGAAATCCATTTTCACACTTAATCCTTATTGGAAGCAAAACCAGCCTATTGGGGTTATTTTATGTTTACATTAATCTTAAATAGATAAAAGGGAGATCCAAATTACGGATAGACCCCTGGTACTGTGCATTCTGCATAACAGGTCCTATACCTGTATATATAATATATATATATATATATATATATATATAATATCCTTATATTTTACATATATATATATATATATATATATATATATATATATATATATATATATATATATATATATATATATGTAAAATATAAGGATATTATAAGTTACCGAGGAGTTTCATGACCATATAAAAGTACGAGACCGAAGGCCGAGTGTTTTTATACAGGTCATGGAACTCCGAGGTAACTTCTAATATCCTCATATTTTGCAACTGGGGGTACTTTATTTATTATAATACACAAGTTTCAGTGAGTCATGTGATAGAAATGACATCACTACTCACCGTTTATAACTGATGACATCAGAACTCACCATTTATAAGGATGTAATTTACAAGATATTCATTGCTTTTGTGTATTATATATATATATACTTATGCTCAAGTCACGGGACACAGCTGATGTCACCAAGAACTGATTATAACAAATAACATCACTCAATATTGTTTTTTACACTCTATTTTACATATTTTTCATATTCATATTGGTATATGTGTGTTAAGGTCAGAGCAATAACTCAAATTTCTGGTTCCTGTTAATAAATCCTGCCTTATCCTAGAAAAGTCATCAATGTATTTAAATAAATTGCTTACAATATTGATGACGGCTCCCAGAAAATTAATCATTATGGAGGCGAAGATGATGACATTCCGAGCCAAGTAGGTTTCATTAATCCAACAGCATGTTTTGCGTAGAACGAGGGGCAAGCATTTATAATCCTCCGCCGTTGTTATCAGGACAAGAGCCGAGTGGAGCATGATCAGAATGGAGAACTGGATCACCATCGGCATCATCCTGGGAAGAGAATAGTTACAGTTCATATTAGAAGCCAATTCCAGCATTGTTAGTTTCATTCATTCCTTGTATAACAATAAAAACCGCCATTTTCTTTAGCAGAAATTTACAGTATGTTTTATATGTTTCCAGTTCATCATGTTTTAAGTAATAAAAATATAATGTAAAAACAGCTTCATTGGACGGAAGCATCGTGATTGAACTTATTGAATCCATTCACCTCTAAAAATATAATGCAGTGTTGCCCTGTACTCATAAAACTGCTGTGTTTGCTTCAGAAACACTACTATAGTTTATATAAACAAGCTGCTGTGTAACAATGGGGGCAGCCATTCAAGCACAGGATACACAGTAGATAACAGATAAGTACTACTATAGTTCATATAAACAAGCTGCTGTGTAGCCATGGGGGCAGCCATTCAAGCACAGGATACACAGTAGATACCACATAAGTACTACTATAGTTTATATAAACAAGCTGCTGTGTAGCCATGGGGGCAGCCATTCAAGCACAGGATACACAGTAGATAACAGATAAGTACTACTATAGTTTATATAAACAAGCTGCTGTGTAGCCATGGGGGCAGCCATTCAAGCACAGGATACACAGTAGATAACAGATAAGTACTACTATAGTTCATATAAACAAGCTGCTGTGTAACAATGGGGGCAGCCATTCAAGCACAGGATACACAGTAGATAACAGATAAGTACTACTATAGTTTATATAAACAAGCTGCTGTGTAGCCATGGGGGCAGCCATTCAAAGGAGAAAAGGCTCAGGTTACACAGCAGACAAGCTCTGTAGAACATAATGGTGTTATCTGTTATCCACTATTTAACCTATGCCATATAGACTTTTTTTCAATTTCCTCCATTGCTCCTCAGCAGCTTGTTTATATAAACTATAGTAGTGTTTCTGAAGCAAACACATCAGTTTTACCAGTGCAGGGCAACAGTATGTGATATTTTCATTACTTTAAAACACTTTCATTTTTTGGTGTTACTGTTCCTTTAAGAACAATTTATCCTTATCAATGGCAAGAGCCGATTTCTCAAGCACATGATCTGAACCCTAATTTGCATATGCAAATCAGTGAGGGGGAGGGAAATTTTTTTTACTTCCTTGTTTTGTGACTAAAAGTCATCCTGATTTTAAGGATTCGGTTCGGCCAGACACAGGGATTTGGCCGAATCCGAATCCTGCTGAAAATGGCCGGATCCTGCCCGTATACTGAACCTAACCCTGGATTTGGTGCATCCCTAGTTTTAATACATTTCAATGGGAGTATTTCCCAGATTTCAAGTTGGTTTTCCAGAATTTGACATCAAAATTTTGACCCATTTTTCTTAAAGACCTGTTTATCCATGTGAATACTACTTTTTGTGAAAGCATTTTAAGTTTCCGCACATTTTAAATGAGTTATTCACCTTTGAGTTAAATTTTAGTATGATATAGAGAGTGATATTCTGAGACAATTAGCAGTTGGTTTTAATTTTTTATTATTTGTGGTTTTTGAGTTATTTAGCTTTTTATTCAGCAGCTCTCTAGTTTGCAATTTCAGCCATCTGGTTGCTAGGGTCCAAATTACCCTAGAAACCATGCATTGGTTTGAATAAGAGACTGGAATATGAATAGGAGAGGCCTGAATTAAAAGTTGAGTAATAAAAAGTAGCAATAATAATACATTTGTAGCCTTACAGATCATTTGTTTTGGATGGGGTCAGTGACCCCCTTTTGAAAGTTGAAAAGAGTCGGAAGAAAAAGGAAAATAATTAAAAACTATATAAAAGAAATAATGAAGACCATTTAAAAAGTAACTTAGAACTGGCCATTCTATAACATACTTAAAGTTAACGTAAAGGTGAACCACCCCTTCAAGTTGTATATTGGAAAACCATGATTTTATGTACCCCTATTTTATGGGTCGAATATTTTTCAATTCCAGTTTGCTGAAGTTGCTGAATTAAAATATCAATCAAAAAAATCCTCAAAAATTCAAATGGTGATTTCTGAGTTTTTTGGGGGGATAAATGCATTTTTCAATTTCAAGTTCTTTAGCTGTGAAAAAAATGTGTCTTTTTGGGCTATTGATGTTTGGGGTAGGGATGCACCGAATCCAGGATTTGGTTCGGCCAAGATTCGGCCTTTTTCAGCAGGATTAGGATTAGGCCAAATCCATCTGCCTGTCTGAACCGAATCCGAATACTCATTTGCATATGCAAATTAGGGGCAGAGAGGGAAATCACGTGACTTTTTGTCACAAAACAAGGAAGTAAAAAATGTTTTCCCCTTCCCATCCCTAATTTGCATATGCAAATTAGGATTCGGATTCAGTTTGATATTCGACCTAATCCTTCGCGAATAGTGGATTTGGTGCATCACTAGTTTGGGGAAAAAACGCAGATTAGTAAATCAGTCCCTTCTCCCAAAGTCTTCATTATTCTTCACCTATGGTTTTGTGGTTGAAGTCATAGATCCAAGCAAACATAAAAGTTGATATTCAAACACTAGAAAGCTGCAGAAGAAATTGTTAAATTCATTAATAAAAAGAAAAAAACGCACATAGAAACAACAACATCAATATCTTCTTCGTTGGCCTGAGGAAAAGCAGCAAGTGCTCCGATAAAACTTTAATAGTTATACTGTATATGCTAAAGTATCTAGATCTTATATGTGATTCTGGATCACCAACAGTCCTGGATTTCAAAGATAATTTTGCATGGGACCAAAGATTCTCCAAGCATCTATGGGATGTCTAATTCAAATGCTACTGTAATATCTAAGAAAATCTTTCTGTTGTTCATAAATTGTTCCTGTCATTATGAGTAGTGATGGGCGAATTTGTCCCGTTTCGCTAAGACGAAAAATTCAAAAATTTCCAGCGAAATTCGTGAAACAGCGGAAAATTCACTAAACTTGAATTTTGACGCTCACATCAATTTTGACGCCAAGGTTAAAGTCAATGGGTGTCTAAATAATGTTGACACCCCATGGTTTTAACGCAATCGACTTTTCCTCCGTGCATCCAAAAGTCTCCGCAAAGTCGCGCCTGCCGAGTTTATTCACCCATCACTAATTATGAGCCAAGGAGGTACAGGACAAGCAAAATTCAATGTGAATTTTTGTGGTCCAATTTGTTGGTACACTTGTTTATGAAATGTTATTATGATATAATTTTAAAGGTAAGATCTCAAATATTCATAAGCATTTTGGCGTGTACAGTTCACCGGAAACTTTCTTGTTTCGCAAAACTGCGTAAATAAATTCACCCATGCAGCTCGTTTGCTTTGGGAGACAAAACAAAAATGACGTGCAACAAATGCATACATCATTTTATACTTCCCCTCTCCTTAATCTACATCAACCAAACAGATCTGAGCCATCCCACTATCAATATAAGGACATACACATAAATATATGGTTTATTCATTTTAATATGGGATGCAAAGCACCCAGATATTATCTGTTGATAGTCAGATTTATTATTAGTTGTGCCTGTGTTTGTAAGCAACATAGTCTAGTAGTAGATTACCATTCGACCAGAGATAATGTCAAAAATCACAGACGTGCTTTTAAGAAATGGGAGCCTTCAAGTTGTAGCCTAGTGTAGAGGAGGTCCTTTAACAATGTAGGGCATGTGTGTAGCAGTATTATGAGCAAAAAATGCTCTTACTGGATCAACTTTTTCCAAGAGAGGATCCTCTAGCGCAGTCTGGGAACTGGAAAGCGCTGGTAGTATAATTTCTTGGTCCAAATGAAAAGATGAAACCACTTTAGGCAAAAAGGAAGCATCTGGCCTCAAAATAAGTCTATCTGGAAACAACATCATGTTATCATCTTTAATAGACAAAGCTTGAAGAAGACTCACTCTAGCTGCCGTAGAAATGGCCACCAAGAAAAATGTTTTTAAGGTTGAAAACCAAGTAGAGGTTTCTTCCAAAGGCTCAAATGGGAAAGAAGTCAAGGCTGAAAGAACCAGAGGCAGGTTCCACGACGGAAGAAAATTCTTTCTTGGAGGTCGTAATCTAATGACTGCTGAAAAGAATCTCCTGATCACTGGATCCTCTGCCCACCTAGTGCCAGATATTGCTGATAACGCAGACACTTGAACTTTCAAAGTTCTGTAATGTAAACCTTTATCCAGACTGTTTTAGAGGAAACTATTTGAGATAAAGAGATTAGTGACGGTGAAAAATTCACGAAACGGCGCCAGCGTCTTGTTTTTGATGTGTGCAATTTTTTCAACGCCGACGTCCGTATTCGATGCCGGTGAATTTTCGTCAGCGAATTTTCACCGGCGTTTCTCGAATTTTTCGCCGGCGGCGAATCACTCAAATTCACAGCGAATTCGTGCCTGCCGAATAAATTCGCCATCACTAAAAGAGATCTCTAAACGCTACAATTGATCTAGGAATGCTCACAAGTCTGGCTCCCACCTTGGAGTTTTCTAAACCTTGATAGTCATGCAGACTTCTTTTGAGGAGTGGAAGTTGACTTGCCTCTTTCTCTGGAGACAGAAAATCCTGCATTAGGCCAGGAATTGAATTTTGAGTTGTCTCTTGAATTCTATCTGGAAGTAGCCTCCATACGATCTTCCTCTTCCTGTTCCACGAGAAAGATAAGGTCTAAAAGATTGATTTTTTTGGCTTCTTTTTCTCTTGAGGTAGAAATTAACTTTTCCCCACGAGAACTTAGAGATAATGTCATCCAACTTTGACCCAAAGAGTCTGCCTCCCTCGAAAGGTAAAGTACAAAGATTCAGCTTAGAAGGAGTATCCGCTGTTCAGACACAAAGCCGCAAAGCTCTTCTAGCAGTTACAGAAAGAGCCATGGTATGAGCTGTAAAACGAGTCAAGTCAACAGACGCCTTGAGAATAAAACCTGCTTCTTGCTTCAGCTCAGCTAGACCCAAGGAAATATCCTGTTTGTCTGCTCCTTCTTTCATGGCATTATCCAAACTATCAATCCATAAGGATAAGGCTTTTGCCACCGAAATAAATTGAAACTGCTGGACTGCAAGCTGATCTTGCTACTTAATAAAGTTTCCTTAATTCTGCTTCAACTTTCCTATCCATAGCGTCTTTAAGGACAGAGGAATCATCAATAGGAAGAGTGTTTCTTTTAGCCAAATGAATTACTGCTGGATCGACTGCTGGAGAAGAATCCCAGAATTTAGAATCTAGATGAGAGTTAGCCAAAAGAAACTCTCATAGAGACTCTCTAAGACACTCTGACTTAATTAAATCTGAACAATTCCCATAGGGAGGAAGCACACCAAACATATGATTTTGCCTTTTAGGACATTTATTCAGCAGTGTTGGCACAAGCTTTCGGGGTCAACCCCTTCCTCAGGTGCAAGGGGTTGACCCCGAAAGCTTGTGCCAACACTGCTGAATAAATGTCCTAAAAGGCAAAATCATATGTTTGGTGTGCTTCCTCCCTATGGGAATTGTTGTATGAAAACCAGGCTTGGAAGTAGCTGGAGGAGTTGAATGCACCCTAAAGAAAAAAGGAAAAGTAAGTGGTGTGCCGAAGAATATGTATGCAGGCATTAATTAAATCTGAGACTTGAGAAAATAAGGGAAAACCCTCCTTTATCTTGGCAGAAGAAGGCAACACCTTCAATCCATGTATTGATCCAGAGGGTGGCTCTACTCTAAGAATAAGCTTTACAGCCTTAATAAGAGGATTGACCAAGGCCAAGTCAAAACTTGAAGAAGATTCACCTTCTTCTTCCTCCTCCTCTTCTTCTGTGAGTGAGGCATCTGATACATTCTGATTATTGTATGAAAGATCCTCCTCTGAGGAAAATACTTCCTCTCTTGAAACGGTATTATAAGAACCTGAAGCTCTGGAAATACCCGTACAACTGCTTCCAAAATATAAGCCAAAAGAGATGGAGACATGATATCCTTAGCCTTGGCTGAACTTGTCCCAGGGGCACTGTCTTCTGCCAGTTGGCAAAGGCGATCAGCACAAAAATTTTTATTTGTCAATGGAGAATTGAAACATCCTCTGCACTCCATCTTCCCCTTGGGTTTGGCAGTCTTTTTATTTTGCAAACTGCAAAGAAAAACGGAAGCCACACTATATATATATATATATATATATATATATATATATATATATATATATATATATATATATATATATATATATATATATATATATATACATTTTAAAAAAAATATTTACCTAGCTCCTGGAGCAGTTTTTGTTAGGGCAGTGGGATCCATTCTGGTGCACTGAACTGCTGAATATATAGGAATAAAAACCATTAGAGCCCAGGTACCAGACAATAAAAAATTGATAAGCTTAACCCAATTTAGCATAAAAACTGACACCAACCTGCAGCTTTAAGAATAAAAAAACCTCCAATGCAGACAGTTACTTGCTGAAGTGGCAAGCCGAGCGCTAAAATTGATGGCCTTTTAACTGATGCGCATCCTGGCGTCCAAAAACCTTGTTTGCACATGCGCAAACACGTGAAGCGCAAACACGCCATGCGTAAACACGCCATACGGAAACATGCCATGCGAAAATACGCCATGTACAACACGCATAGTGATGACATCATCAGCGCCATCTTGGAGGAGGCATGCACGAAAAACATGCATTGACCTTCTGAAATTTTCTGAATCCCACTGTGCCATAAACACCCTAGAGGAGGCATTAACATAGCACTACCCTTTGACCCAATATGGAATCTTAAAAGAAAATGTACCTTCCCCTTAGAAGAGGAGAAGGAAAGCGTATCTTATACACAGCCTTTTTCAAAGGAGAGCTCTGACTGACCCTGAACAGCTCCCAAAAAAGAAAACAGGGAAGGAACTCTGCTGCATTAAGAAGCAACCACAGGTCCAGATCTACTAGGTAAGGAGGAAAAATCTCTTTGGCCACCTTAGGCAGAGAAAAAAAAGACTGGTTCCAGGAGGGGGGGGGGGCACATTTAAAGTTTTGATGGAGGAGGAGTTCTCTGGTTTCGTCTGGGGGGCGGGGAATTACCCAGTGTTTTATGTTGACATATAGTGGCCAGGAAAAGTTGTTTTGCAATTTTTTTGGCAGTTTCACAAATTTTTCGGCAAAGTAAAATGGGACAGATTCACTTATCCCAAATTTTAAAACATTACAAACTTTTATGCATATGTATATACTGGAATCGTGTGAGCTACAAAATGTTCTTTCAGATTAGAGAGGTAGTACTACTAAACGAGTTACTCTTTATATATAAGGAATTAATTTAATATTAACTTATTAATTTAATATTTAAAAAAGGCTTTAATGTAATTAGTTACATACATTGTGTATAAATAACAATGTTATACACATAAACCACAGAAACACATGTGAAGGATGCTTTTGAAATAAAGAATGACTGTTTTTTATGCAAAAACTCAAAAAATGTGTGTGCCCCAAATAGTCTTGATTTTTTGTTTCTCATTTTTGAAATAAATAAATATATATATATATATATATATATATATATATATATATATATATATATATATATATATATTACAGTGTTTAATATGACTGGGGTACTGTAAACGGCACCAATTACACACAAAACATCGATTAATGCCCTTTGTTTAACTAGTCATGTATTATTTGCATATCAAAAAATGAATTATTGGCAAAACACAGAACCACAGAATATGCATTGTTCAACACCTTTTTTGTATTAGCAGTAGTGATGGGCGAATTTGTCCCGTTTCGCGTCACCCAAAAAAAACATGCATTGAAGTCAATGGGTGCATCAATTTCGGCACCCGCTACAATTTTGATACACGTCCGAATAATTTGGACGCGCAACAATTTTTATGCATGCGACTATTCTGACATGCGTCCAAATGTTTTTGACGCAACAGATTTTTTGCTGGCAAATTTTCTTTGCAGTGTGGCAACGAAACGAGAAAATTAACCGCAAATTTGCGTCGGGCGAATTTATTCACCCATCACTAATTAGTAGTGCTTATACTGTATGGTTTGTAAAGGAACTAACCATCCTTACTGTGAAGATGTGTTTTTTTTCCCCTTTGGTCTAGCGGTAGTAATTGTAGCTCTCTATCACTATATAAAAAGGAAGAGAGACCGTCCTCTTTGGTCTAGACTCTAGGAGGACGATGGATTCGCTAGGGAGCATATGTTCCCAGTATCAAGTGCACCCTAAGTTAAATGTGAGCCTTACTTAAATCGGAGCCTTACTCATAAATGAGGTATAAATAGTGATAGGATATCATCTTTAGTAGTGTTAGGCAGACATGGCTAGCTAGTAGAGCAGTGTGTGCTCCACTGAGAATACTGTAGTGTGGTGTAAATCCCCAGGCTATATCCGCCATAGTAGTTACTCCAATGTGATAGGGCTCTGGATGTATAGCATTGGAGCACCACTGGATAACTAGTATACAGGGGAATGACACCTGTGGGGTAAGTAATAGTCATTGGGCTCTTGGTGTAAGATGTGATTTTGTACCACAAATTTTGATGTACAAAAGATATACCTTTCAATAAATCTACTGTTCCTGGTTAAGAACCATTGCATTTTCTACATGAAAATGAAAGGTTGTGCACTAGTCTTGAGAGCAGCTGGAAAAGGTACCTTCAAGTATTTATAGTGCTGCCATTACATATACTTAACCCCCTTTGAGCATGTATATGAATTCTCATCTATATTCTGTATTTATAAATTGCAGAGGTGGAAATGCACCAGTAAAAATTGTGGAATGACCTAGATATTAATGGTGTAACCTTCTGCATTAATCATTTTAATCATCAGATATGTCCTGCTAGAATTATACAGGGCCTCAAAAGAGATGTTCTTGGAATTAATGATAGCTACATTAGAAATGGACACACACGTTGACAAGTTATGCATTGGTGGTAATCATTACATTTAAAGTGATACTGAGTGGTTTAAGAAGAGGGTAGGGTTCCCAGGGACAATGGGTCCAGAGAAATACACAGACATACTTCCGTGGACAAGTAGGCCAGTTTGATTTTTATTTTATTTTTTTAACTTATGTAGACCATGATTTCGAGAGGGTTGTGTCAAGCAGTGTAAATGGCTTTCTCTTTAAGGAGCCGCATAAGAGGATTTTCTTTATGATACAAGCAGAGCTACAGCAGCGAACAAACAAAGCAAATGTACCCGTATCCCTGTGTACTGTGAAATAGCTGTGAAATTACAGAACATTGTCGGGCAGAAATGTACGGCGCAATTCGCTAAAAGTGTAATTTGCTCAGCACAATGACTCTTTTGGTGACCTACAGGGCTGGTTTTACATTTGCAGTATTATGCATCAAATAATACAACTTAAGAAAATTACAATTGTAATTTAAATTCTGCTACAAAATAAGCCCTGTGCCAATTAGCATTTGGTCACGCTGAGTATTAAAAACAAAATGCATACAAAATAGGCATGTGAACCTGTAAGTCAACAGTGAACATTTACTAGAGTCGTTTTGCTATTTTTGTGTTTTTTTTGGGAAAAAACAATATACAGAAGATGGTAAGTGTAAATGCAGGAAGGGTGAAACATGGCGGCCTATTTACCAAAGGTCGGATGTTTTTGAAACCATGACTAAACTGGCTTTCTCTAAAACCATGAATGTCATGACATTTATTAAAAAATCAGAACAAAAAAAGTACGAACAGGAAAACACGCGGAAAACTTTTTGAGTTGTCGCACAATAACTATGACTTTTTTTATTGTCGTACGTTAGCGTCAAAAACTCTCAAAACCCTCTAAAACCACAAATCAAATGAAGATCTTCCAATTGTAAAATGGACATCTGCCATTGACCTCTATGTGATTTCTACAGGTTTGGAGTATTTTTGTATTCAAAATTGCCGCAGATTTTAAAATAATAAATCCTGAAAAAGTCACACTTTTTTCCCCACTACTTTTTCAGACATTTGCCATCAATGGTAGCATAATACCAATATGTGAATAGATGCAGTGCAAAATGTGTGGAGTGTTCTTGAACCTGCTAAGGAGAAATAACAAGTGGTTTTAAGGGCTTAACCTCTTATCCCATCTTTTGACTAATTTGTTATTTTCCCCTCTTCTTTTAATTTGTGTTCATCCTTGAATACATTTTTAATTTTCTCCAAAATAGTTTTTTGCTAATTTCTCCGCCTATGTCCCTCAACTCTTTAGTCTTACCCTTCCTTATCTCTCCACTTTAATATCCTCAAACTTTCTGCTTCCTCATTTTGTCTTCTTCTTACCTTGCTAATTACCTTCAATATCTTTCCTCGCTGATTTTCTTTGCCCTGTCTGAATTGCTCCGTCAAGGTCTTAGGGTCCTTACAATTATATTTAGACCTTCTTTCCATGGTGGCCTTGATAATTTACTTGTAGAGGACCCTATAGTACTTAACAAACTTATCTTGTTGATAGTGCCAAGGAGAACAGTATGCTAAAACATTAGAGGAGGTATAGCACTGAAAATCTTACAATGGCCTAGCATTAGAGAGTCATTGCGCTGCTAGGAAGTCAAGCTCAACTGGTTGTATAGATAAGAGTGAAATGCTAGTCCTAGTATGTAGGGTAGGAAGTACATCCATGAATTACTCTGCATTCTGCATTTGTTTCTGGTGGAAACATAATCAGAAATGTGCTTCTTGCCACCACCACCACCACCACCACCACAATACTTTAGCTTCAATATTAGCTTTTTTTCTCCTCTTGCTTGCTGTTAAATCATTCTGCCATAGCTACTATTAAGCTGAAAGCTGCACTCTGTCAGTACATATGAGAAAAACATAAGTCCCTATTTGATTGCTTCCCCGATCCAGTAAATAGTCATTCATGACCTGGATTAAGATGCTACTGTGCCTTTACTCATGTCAGATTTGATTACGTTTGAACAGGAGATAATGATCATCAAATTCTATGGCTTCAAGAATAAAGTTCAGTTCATTATTCCATTAAATCTGATTTCGCCATGACTGGACACAAGGTGCACAACATGCAGTGCCTGCAATGATATTTTTTTCCATGTACTGATTTCTGGCCCCAGGAATGATATGTATGGCACATGGTTTCATGCTCGCTGCCTTCATCTTTTTGGAAGATTTATATAATAATCAAGGAAAGAGTAACGTGTGGACTCTGTAACAGGGAAAGTCTGACTTGATACTTGCGTCAGCTCCAAGGGAGAAAGCCTCGGGGCAACAAAAACGAGTTTATAAGCTTCATAAGGCAGGATTTGCTACAAATGAGAATTTCAGTGCAGCGTATAGCTAGCCAATCTCCAGAAGCTGAGATTTCATTATTAATGTGTGTGCCACTAATAGTCTCTGTATATGTCCATTTTAACCAAATCTTTGAGCTAGTTAAATGTAATACAATGTTAAGGAAGGTTAGTAACAGAGGACAAACATTCTAAATAAAGAAATACACCCATAATATAATAAACCCATCACAAAGGAATCAATTAACTGGACTCCTTAGAGTATGGTTTGAGGTACTAGGTAAGTGACTTGTATTACTATCAATGCGGAAAGTCCTTGACCTCCTTTAGAAATGAGGTTGGTTACTATATAAAAGGCTAAAGATCTGTCAGTATTGTAAAAAAGGACAAGGGAATAGGATCTATTTCAGTGTTTGCCTATGAGAGAGAGTCAGAAGTAGCTCAGTGCTTGTCCTTGACCGTGATGAGGACTATAAGATTGTACTTAACGTCGAGTGCTTCTAATAAGAAAATCACCATTCATTTTAAATGTGTATGCCAGCCTCAGTTTCTAGTTTACATTTATTAATGGAGCTTTAAAATATACTGAAGAACCAATTGCCCTTGGTCTCTAGCTGATTATTTGTATTTAAGATGACAACTATAGATGGTAGGTCCTATGATGTATCATGGAGTACAGGACCACAGTTTGAGGGTTCATAACTATAGGAGTGTCTCTTGGTAGTTGGATGATTGTCTGGCTGGTAATTCTAGAAAACCTCACCTGTCCTAGAAAAACCTTTTTTGTTTTCTAAGCAGCCAATACCTTGGATTCATAAAATTTCACTCAGAAGTCTATGGGGCAAATTCAAGATCATATTTTTTTCCAGAATTGTGGCAAAAATAAGTACAACTAGAAGTAAAAATTCACCATTGAGCTATGTACAGTAAATCAATGAGAGGGGTATTTTCAGTAGCTGAATTTGTAAAAAAAACAAAAACCTTGGGGTATTCCAGATCTTTCTGTTATTTGGCTCATCATAACTTAAGTCTACTAAAAATAATTCAATCATTAGATAAACCCAATAGGCATGTTACTGTATTCAATAAGGATTAATTATATCTTAGTTGAGATCAAGTACAAGCTACTGTTTTATTATTACAGAGAAAAGGGAAATCATATTTAAAAATGTGGATTATTTGGATAGAATGGAGTCTATGGGAAATGGCTTTCCCCTAATTCATAGCTTTCTGGATAATGGGCCATTTTCAGTAGCTGCATTTTTTAAAGAATTGCAACATTGAATATTTTCATTGTGCTGAGGCTTTTTTCAATTAATGAAGAGTGTTACCAAATCAAAATGTTTTCATAAATAGATGAACAATCAAGGATTTCAAACTGTGACTTTTGGAAAAAAACGAAACTTGCTAAAATTTTCAAAAACTCATAAATATGCCAACTCAAACTAACATGTATTCATGTAATGTACCTGACCCCATCTGGATCCACCAATGACATCCGAGTCATGTCTTTTGTTCCTACTTACTTACCAAAGCTGGTCCAACATTAGTTGGAGAAAACCACCCAAGAAACAATGACTGTTGTATACAGTACCATAATGCCAAAAAGCATTCACACTGATTATAACTAGGAATATAGCTGAGTAACGTTGTACAAAACAATAGACTGGGATATCACCAAAGGATACACCTGCCTCCATGCATTTACTTATATACTCATGTTACATGAACAAGTATTCATTGAGTATGTTATGATGACTCTAAACATGGTCACATCACATATGGGATAAAAGAGAAAATGAGAGCAGTATTTTTTATAATTAAATAACCTCTAATAGAAAGAAGGAAGGAGGAAGAAGAAGAAACTTAAGAAAAGGCTTTATGGACATTACAGTTCTAACTGGTGCATTAGAGGGTCTACATGTTTACTGTATCTTAGTGATTAGTACGCATCTGTGAAGACAATCATGTCTCTTGATTGCTCATGTATATGCAGGAGAGAGTAGAACCAACAACTGCTAAGCTTGTAGAGGGCCCACTACAGTTTTTCATTGATGCCCAATTTGATGACAAATTGAAGAAGCTCGGATGAGTAGTGAAATGTCTTCAATAATTAATCAGCAAGTCCAGTTGTTTTATAAGGACTTATATCAGATTGATGACAGATTGTTCATTTGGAGGTGGGGGTTGCTAAAGAGAATTTATTGTGGATACAAGTAACTTCAAATTACGACACCGGTTAGATATATTCAACGGGTAGACTTTTATTTGTCATGGAATATTAATGGGTCTCTCAGAGGATTTTCACAGAGAATTTAATCTGAAAAATAATATTTGCCTTATTATTTTTTACTGGTGAAATGTAAAACACCCACACTAACGACATTTTAGTCTCATATTGCTTTTGATAGCAAATATGCATCGCAAGCTTTTTATTTTAGGCTACCACCAGCTTCTCTTATTTTATTACGAGATGAATCATTTGAATGTGAAATGACTTGATTAAATATATATTATTGTTTTCATTCCACTCGCAGTTTGAATCAGTTTGAGACTAAGTACATTCAATATTAAGATGTTCTTCAATTGGAATTAATTGCCATTACTTAACTAAACTGCAAAAGCGTTGGGAAACTGGGTTGTTCACAAGGATAGAGGAAAACGGACTGGGCGAAAGTGTTTGGACAAGGAATAACTAAAAACTACACACAGGGAAAGAAGTGATGGGTTGGTAGCGTCACAAGAACAGATGGAGATGAACTACACTTACGAAAGAATGGAGATCATGGGATGGGAGGCACAGAAGGGGTCTCCATGTGACGAAGATGGAGAAATCAGTTGGTGGTCTTTACCGGACCTACATATTCATGGCCACAGGCTGAAACTTTTGCCCTGTAGAGGACAGAATGAGGATGGGATCACGATGATAATCTAAGTCAATATTTATTGCCTACTTATTTGCCTACAACAGAACTCACATCAATTCAGAAAGTCGATTCTTTATTATGTAAATGGTCCTTGTTATCTAAAAGGGCTTAAAATGTGTGGAAGGATGTGTTTAAATAACAGGATGGAATGCAAATAATGAGTTATATGTAGAATTTTTTTTAGATATGCAAAAAAAACACTTCTTTACTTCTTATTCATTTCACCAAGAGTTTACACAATAAACTAATTGTGTGGTATGGCAGGACTACATCGCTACCTCTCAACACTGTGTTTCTGGGTTCAGTTCTGTCCAAAGTGGTGTGATGTTTAAATACTCTCCAGGTGCTCTAATTTTCTCTAAAATTCCTGAAACATGCAGCTTCTTGGCTCTTGATGAAATTGACCATCGTTTGTACACTTGCCTTTTGTAGGGAATGTAGGTCATAAGCTCCAGTAGGGAAGGGACAGAAAATAACAACAAGCTCTTTGTTGGCTCTATATAAATAACATCATTTTCTTGACATATGGTAATAAGGTCATCTTATAGTTTTGCGGTCTCCACCGTTAAAGTTAGCATTGAAACGTTAGACCCAGATACATAAATATACTGTATAATTTGCCTACCATATCCCATAATGCCTTGGTTCCAATTATAATTCCAGGTTGCCAGGGCTTTGTGAGAAAAAAAAATGTAATGCTCTCATCGATTGTACATAAATACTTGTTATTTAAAGAAGATTTGATGCTGTATCATCAACAGCAACATAAATATGTATACAACCAACCAAATCCAAATAGCTATGCCACATTTAAAATTATCCCTAAAGGGTATTTTTTTTACTGATTATATATGAAAAACATAATCCATGGTAACTCTATGGCTTCATAATAATAGTTATTATAGTGGAAGAGAGCATTCATCAAGGACGGTAAGAAAGAACTTGATCTTCATCTTTGTTCCCATGCATAGTGCAACCTTTAAATGAACGTATTGAAATAAATAAGGCATCTTTTCAGTCTGACAAACATATCAATACTAAAGCATCTCCAACCTAAATGTCAATACAGTACACATTGCAGAGAAAATTATATTTATAGGGTACACAAAAAAAAAGACTCCAGGGCAATAAGCTTGCCAGGAACGGTGGTGTTGATATTATCAAGTATTTAATTCAGGGACGATCAATAGAAATAAATTTGCCCCATGGTATTTACCTTGATGAAGGAAGCAAGCTTTGGATTGCCGTAATAAATACAAGAACTATGAAAGCGCACACCAGGTTTGACTTGAACACTTCATCCCTCATTTGAGAATACTGAAATGAAAAGAAGAGGAATTAATAAGGTGGAAGAGGCAATGCTTTTAGTTATTTGAATGCCATGATGTTACAAACAAGCAGAAACAATATATTGTACAGCCAAGTTTTAGCTACAGATTTTAAAGAAGAAGGAAAGGTTAAAACTAAGTAAGCCTTATCAGAAAGGTCCATCTAAATATACCAGTAAACCCCCAAAGTAGTGCTGCTCTGAGTCCCCTGTCAAAAGAAACAGCACATTTCTTTCCTTCTATTGTGTACTCATGGGCTTCTGTATCAGACTTCCTGCCTTCAGCTTAAACCTCATTGCCCAGGGCAAGAGCATGCTCAGTTTGCTCCTCTTCCCCACCCCCTCCCTTCTCTACTGTAATCTGAGCCCAGAGCAGGGAGAGACTCAGGCAGGAAGTGATGTCACACCATGTTAATACTGCAGCTCCTATCCTAAACAAACAGAGAGTTTCTAGAGCTTTTTACTCAGGTATGGTAAAACATTCTACAGAATAAATATAGCATTCTAGCTTGCACTTTTGCAGCTAATCTAATGGCAATAAAATGCCTCCGTAGCTTTCCTTCTCCTTTAAACTAATAGGTAGGGAAGTAGGAGGGGAAACGAAGTGGAAGGTCAGAAGAAGGGAACACTAAGTTATACGGATGGTGGGAAATGGAAATAGCAGCCTTTTTAGTGATAGGCCAGGGATGGTGATGAGGAGGTCCAACAACTTCCTGCGAGGGATGCTTGGCGGGATGGGGTACCTGTGCTCCAGATTTAAGCACAAGTGTGCCAGGTTTGTGATGGTCTCCTCAAACAAGGATTCCAGAACAGCCTGCTCTCAACTGCCCACCTCTCGCTCTCATGGGAGGTCATGTGCTGTTGTTGGACGGCAAGCATTCTATGCAGGGGTGTGTTATTTTCCTATGTTATATTGTTGTTTATGTTACTACTGCTATTTATTAAAGTCCTTTAAGTTTTATCCCAACCATGTTGTCCTCTTTGGCTCCATAGGGGGCAAAAGAAAAACCACTAAAGCGTGTTCCACCCATAGATAAATGTTGGCTAAGAAACAACATTAACTACAGATGGTTGCAAATCGTATCTAGACATTTAGCACTATATACCCCCATGCCATGCCACTTAAATAAATGCTGTGCTTTATTATGGCAAAACAAAGATTTACTCCATCTGTAAGATATCGCTGTAAGATCCAACTGTAAGATATCACTTTCTACCAATTACATTCATACTGAAATACTCCTAAAACCAAATCCATATGTGAACGCACTGTGTGACTTAACTAGATCAAAGATTTTAGTTTGTTACTGCCATGCACTTTTAGGGCTGGTTCAGAAAAACAGAGGTTCTCAGCAAAGCCAATGTAGCATATCACAATTCTACACAATTTCACAATTTTTTCTCCATTTTTGTGAATTTTAGTCTTGGCTCAATGAAGGCAGATTCTAAGCACTACAATGCAGTCCCAGCATTAACTAAACTGCAGGAGCTCCCCACAAAGGCAGTACAGTAATAAGAGTGCCCCCCACAAAGAAGGGATGGAGAGGACAGCATAAAGGGGAAAAACAAAAAAGAATAGGACAGGGCAGAGAATTGGGCAAGGGAGAGCATACGAAAGACAGGGAATGGAAGTAGAGGAACATTAAAGAAGAAAACTGAGAAATTCAACAAATATATTACAGAGTGTTGCTTTTCTAGCGGTGACTTTTGCATTACTTGTTCATTATATTAAGGGTCAGAAACTGTTTATTGAAAGTATACACACGTATGTTCCCAATGGACAGTTCATGCTTTTGACATGCTCTCAATCACAGCAATTTCACATCCTACTTTAGTAGAAAACTATGGGAAGCATAAATATCTTGGAGGGGAGAGGCAACCATTGATTCCCATAATACTTCAGGAATAGACCTTCCAGTAACAGATGGAGCAAGGAGGATATCGGATAAAGAATGGTCTTTTCCGTATCCAGGCTTAGAGTTCTATGAGTGTATTATGGAACTAAATCAAAGTGTTTATTTAATATGGAGGTAATCTGCTTCAAAAGATGCCTTTAATAAATGTTGATGTAAAGAATAGATGAGCGCTAAAGCTCTTTATGCATCATTACTGCTACTGCAGACAGATTAATCGTGTCCCTTAAGTTTTTAACCCCATGTTAGTATTTCTTTTTTTATATATATTTTAATAAAAAATGTATATATATATATATATTTTTTTTTTTTATGCATATTTATTCTGTATATATTCAGATATTTTACAGTAAGCTTGGAACGCTTGAATTATTCCAAAGAAAAGCAACCAGCCTTCAGCAGACCAATTGACTTAAACATGGAAGTGCCAGTAAGTCTCCAGGGTACAAAGAGATTACCCATGTGCTTACAGGGTTTAATCAATTGTTAACAGTTGTTCTTTAAATTTGAAGCTGCTATTGGTTATTACTAGATGATTTGGAATTACTCTGATACCTCCAGCTTTCAATCAACTTCCCCATACACATTCATAAACAATTAATTACAGAGTGTAAGTAACTTTAGGGCTCTTTTACTAATGAAATGCTTCATTTCAGCATAATTAGATTTATTTACTCACAATGCAATATTCCTTCACAAATGTCTATGAAGGTTTCCATTCATTCAGGTCATGGTATATCTAGCAGAAGTAAATCTAGAGCAACTGGACTTGCCCAGTCATCTCTGAGAACATTTCAGTACTAACCCGTGTAGCTTCTTCAGTTCAACTGACTGGTACGGAAAGTCCTCAGATGTGATTGTGACCTCTCTGAATAGTTACACTGCACCATTGTTTTGGATTATTGGAAGAGTTTACATGCTGAGGACTTCCCGTACCAGTCAATTGAACTGAAGAAGCTGCAGGAGTTAGTATTGAAACATCTTCAATGATTACTTCTACTAGACATTCCTTCACATAATTATTGCACCTGCCACCTACTTCCAGAGTCTTGCACCTCATGCACCAAAAATGTAACTATAGCACTGCACTGGTATAGGTTAGCTCAATTAGACGTTTTTTTTTATCAAAATGCGAAAATGTCTGAAAATATTTTCTGAAAACTACTCTAACCAAATCAGCACAGGTTTTTTTCCCCTTATAAATCAATACATATTTCGGAAAATTTCCTGTGCGGGAAAAAATTTGAAAAAGACACAGAAAAATCTAATCGTACACATTTTTCATATTTTCATATTTTCCGCCAAAACCCCAAAATCTTTGGATTATTGCACAAAACCAAATGCTGATCAGGATATCTGTGGGACCTCTCCCATTGACTTCTACATGAACTCGGCAGGTCTGAGTTGGAGTACTTTTTTATTTTTGTACTTTTAATACCCTCTGGGTTTAATAAATTCTGAAAAAATTGTGTTTTTTTCCCACAAAAAAACAAAACAGCATTTTCAGAGTTTTTGGCATTCGGACTTTAATAAATAACCCCTGTATTTTCTGACTTAACCCCCTTTAAAAGGCTCCTCTCAAAATGTGTTGACTAATTGCTGCAGACAATGACAAAATGCCCTGCCCATCATGCAGATTTTGTTATGATGATTAACCAGAAAAAAATGAAAATGTGGAATCTTCTGGCCCCTGATATCCGACACTATTGTTTGGGTTCTTGTTTCGTTTGCAACATGTATATTAGAAGCTGTTTGCTTAGCAGCTGTCAAGTGTTTTTTAATTACCATCTCAGGGGCACACAAGGATTTATATGTAAATGGTACATTTAAACAACATAGTCAACTACAGTTCTATTCTTTGTGTTGGAGCAGCTAATGTTCCGTTGGGATACAGAGGAAGTACAGTGGTTTGGGCACTGAGATACCTCTGATACTCCTACATGACTCAAGAACATAAATATCATTAGGATTAATTCAAAAGGAACCATTACATTTTAGCTTGGTGCCAACCAACCTGAAACCTATACTCATTTGTATCAGAATGTTCATATCTGCTATCATCTTCCTACATCAGTGATACCTGGGGAATAGGGAAATAAAACTGTAATAATGACAGAGATGTCACAAAAACCAGGGAATAAATATCTGCAGATATCCTTGGGGGAAGCTGACATTTAGCTTAAACAAGTTACCATCTGTGCACAAATATGTGCTCACCTTTGCATGCACTGGAATGTTTGATTAATATTTGGTTCCCTAGATTAAATCAATGCTGTGAGAAGCTAAAAAATAGAATGGGGATTACAATTTAAAACAGTATCACCCTTTCAGTTATGTACTGATATTGTACCTAATACACTAATATATATATATATATATATTACATCTGCAATTGTATAGAACACTACATATAATTATTGTCTTAATTAATTTGTCTAAATTTCATTCAACTGGCACTCATCTGATGGGCTGAAGAGGTAGCTGACACTTATTATGACCTCTAAGTCTTGGTCAATCAAAGTTCAGTCCTGATTGTCCAAAAGGAAGAAAAGATGGTATTTAAACCTATATCAGGATACATGGTCAAGCAGTTCCTTAAAAAAAACCTAAAAAGCCTTAAAATGCATAAAGTCCTTTCATTATTGTGTTTTTTGTGAAATATTGCTTTTATATGGTTACTTTGGCTGTGTTTCATCACAGCCATAGTGATTCAGTCCACATTTTTAAGACCTTCTTCCGCTTTATAGCAGTAAATGGTATTGCAAATCTCTAGGATGGGATCATTATCTCTCTGATGATATGGGATTCATTGATGACTCTGAATTAATGGAGTTGAACTTAACAGTAATGATAGGATAGAGGAGGTGCTGGGAGAGAATTGGCAAGAAACAGACATGCAAAAGCCAATGAGTGAGATGAAAGAAATATTAGGATGGTTATGCAAATATAAGAGATTTGAAAAAATACGCTGGCCCCACTGGATTGGGGTTTTATAGTAGTTCTAAACATGAACTAGCTTCATATCTGCCTTGTGTTTTCTATGAGTTTTGTAATCCAATAAAAACTGCTGGCAGAAGTTTGGGTTGACATTATCCCATGAACCCATGAAATCACATTGAAGACCTTTTTTCTACATTTGTTGGTTGTAATTTAGGGCTGTCTACCATAACTGCTATAAATACTGGATGTCTGATTCTACAGTTACAGTTTTTTAATTATGCCTCTGGTATAGCCATAACTGATACAGCTACAAAGAGAGCAAGCTTTATCTAGATATTTGGTTAATATGGCTCACCATGTCCCACCACATAAGCCAAATGTCTAGATCAGTGATCCCCAACCAGTGGCTCTTAAGCAACCATTGGATGTTGCTCCCAGTGGCCTCAAAGCAGGCACTTATTTGCAAATTCCTCACTTTATGCTTTAGTTGCATAAAAAACAGGTGTACTGCCAAACACAACCTTCTGTAGGCTGCCAGTCCACATAGGGACGTACAAATAACCCATATTTGGCACCCCTGGAACTAATACTTGTGTTGCTATCACTGTGGCCAGGCCCGAGCCAAACCAGCCGGGTGCCCAAGGCAACCGAGCCAGCCGATATGCCCCCTTGCCGGCATGGGTTAGAGTGCACATGCTCGCGTGTCAGGAACTGCGCATGCGCACGCCTGATATTTCAATTCATAGAGGGGGAAGAGAGTGGGCACAGAAGCACGTTGGAGAGTGCTGGAGGGGGAGAAAGGGTCTGGACCAGGGGTAAGCTGAAACAAGAGGAACGCGCTTGGTGCCCCACTTCATTGCGCCCTAGGCAAGTGCCTCTTCTGTCTCCCCCTAGTTCCATAGAAGGTTGGGGACTCCCCAATCTAGATACTGTAAACCTCCTTCCACTCAAATATATGATATTGCATGTTAAGGATCATTTATGAATGCAGCATAGCGTACAAATTGCACTTAGATGGAATGTTGAGTGAGGATTGTGTCAGGTCTGGTGTGCCTGTTACATTAAAATCCAGTTTTCTTGGTGCAATCTGTAATGACCATTGATGTAACTTGCTGTTGTAACTCTGGAATTAAAACCACATAAAGAGTGGAGGTAATTCAGGAGTTCCTAGCATCAATAGACACACACTGTTTATCAGTGTAGGCTGGGTGGGCACATTGATGCTCAGCGCAAATACACCAAAATGCAAGCAGGAAGTTCTTTTTATGAATGGCTTCAATGTGGGAATAAATTTGCAGCCATGTTTGTGCACGGCACGTGCGCTTCAGGTCATAAATGAGCCTTGTTGTATTGTAGTGTGTCTGTTCACCTTCTAAAACATGGCAAACTGTTTTTTTCTTCATGGTTTTAAGAAAAGATTGTGGGGAAAACAAGCAATTGGTGGAAAAGAAACGCAAGCAAGATAAAGATCTCTCTATGTTTTACTACTTTGGGATGACCTAACACAAGGTACGAGCTTTAATAAATTAGCATCTATGGGTTCACAATTAAGTTCAGCAGAATTGCCACATTTTTTTCAAATCAGTAGGTTAGTAAAAGTGTTAAAAAAAGGGCCAAGCCTCTAGCCAAATCCTTTATTCCATGCATCCTTGCCCACCACCTAATTAAAAATTAAACATTTTCTTTCCTGAATATGAGTCTAGTATTATAGATCAATATCATAGCAGCTAATCTAATAACCCCACTATGAAAACAGGGTGTTTATAATTATATCGGCTGCTACAAAGTGGATCTTCATAGATCTGTCATATCCTATAAATATGCTCACTTTGTAGTGACTAACCATAGGCAGATAATTTAGTTTATTTAAATTTTGAAGGAAATTGAAATCATGTTCAAAATAACAATACATTTTCATTCTGAGCTTGCATACCTTCCAACATTCCTGGCTGAAATATCTAAACATTTAGTCCAAGCACATGACCCAATCTCACCATGACCTGATTGACCTTAGCCACGTCTCATTTTGGGAGATGACCTTGCCCTTTCGCAGTAAAGTTTAGTCTCACACATGATGGGACAATCAGCAATTATCTAGACATTTTGTCCATGCTCTTAAAACCACTTTCTGATGCACCATAATCCCACAACCTTTTGGGAGAAGCCCTGAATAACCTGTTTTTTGCATCATTGTTGTTATATCTCGCTCAAAACGGTTGTCTTGCTGTATTAGTATTATTCACATGGAACATGAAAACAAAAAACATAAAGAGAATATGTAAAAATTAAACATCTTTTCTCCTTTATCACATTAGTTTTTCTGAGAAGAGCTGGGAATGTTGAGGGACTTGTTTTAAAAGTAAAATAACATATTAAGTTGCCTCTAAAAAATATGCATGTTATAAAATAAAATGTAAAATGAGAACAGATGGAGAGTGAGTTATTCCAAACACTGATGCATTGCGGTGTTAGCCAATTAACGAGAGGGTTTCCAGTGTTCCCTTTGCCTAGCAACCATGGTTCCATACTTATTACCTGAGCTGGCAGCATGGGCCTGCTCCCTACTACAGAGCATACAATGGCATGCTAGTGCATGAATGTACACAATAGCTGACACTCCATCTGTAGTGTGCAATAAAAGTGACAAACAGACCACCAGACGTCTCATTGTGTCTTCCTGTAGTGAGGTGGACATCGACAAGTTAATTGGCAAATATCAGCTATTCAGCTATTCAGACCCAGCTACCTTATGCTCCAGGCTGGAGTCTTTAAACATCAGTGAGAAAGGCTTGATATGCTCTCTTCTCAATTTATCGCCACTCCGTAAGTCGATGGTGTGCTCTATTCGCTTGTTAATTTCCTCAGGCCCAGATTGGACATGCAAAGCTTGTGCAAGATGGTTTGGAAGCAGATTTATTGAGTTTCTTGTTAGAGCAGCCAGAGTCTAGGGGAAAGCACATGCAAAAAGAATAAAACTGCTAGTCCCCTTTTGAATTAAAATGCAATGTTTTAGGTCATGTAGCATCGCAAGTCATTACAGCATTCCATGCAGTTCATTCACTAGAGCTTACAGAACTTAAAAATGATCTTGTCTCGATCAGGAACAGTCTAGCAAAGTGGTTACCAAGCTCCATCTTCAAGATCAACCAACAGGCTGGTTTTCTCGATTTCACAGGCACCTTAATGGCTCTTATTCAATTGATTGTCGAATAAATTTGGTTGGTGAGTGGTTGATCTTGAAGAGTCAAACTTTGACAATGCATGTACTGTTAATGATGAGGGAGGCAAAGTTAATTATGATGTATGAACAAGCTAAATGTTGTAGAGGAGTTGCTGGACACTTTAGTGGAATAAATAATCTTTCCACACAGTTCTTGGAACATGGTGGGGTGGAAATACATGCTGGACTGAATCTATTAAACACTACAGCCAATTAAATTAATAAAAAATAAAATTGTTAATCCTGTTACAAGCCATCGTTAATCCAAGTTCATGTTATAAATTGTTTTTTAAATTATTTTAAATCAGTCTAAAAGAGCAGCGAATTGTCTCTGTGTCTTTTTTTCTCCTCTGTCTGATTTTTATCTCTTCCTCAGAAGTCCATAAACATATGAAAACAATTTTACAACAGGGGGTACATTATTTATTATAATACAGAAGTTTCAGTGAGTCATGGGACACAAATGACATCACGGATGACTTAGAACGGATGACATCACTAAGCATTGTTTATAAAGATATCGTTTACAGGATATTTGTGTGTCTCGTGTAGTATATATATATAGGAAGTAAGAGAGAGAGAGGTCTTCTTTGTAGAGAGAGAAATATGAAATAAAATATTTACTTTGGTTTAATTGTGTTTTCTTTACTTTGTTAGTGTAATTAAAAACTAAAAGGAGATACGATAATGTATAAATTTAAAAGGGACCATACAATAAACTCTCTGATGCTTTAATTACCAGAAGGTCCTTCCAGGAGACATAAGAATCTGTTCATTAAAGGAAAGGAGGCTCTATTTTAATATTCAGAAAGGGTTTGTTACAATGAATAATGTAATATTGTGGGATTCTCTCCCTAAATAAGTTATACTAGCTGGTACATTAGATAGCTTCAAGAAGGGTATGGATGGCTTTTTAGTGAGAGAGAGAGGTGAGAGAATACACGTTACTGAAAATACAAGTTTACTGAAATTAGCCTTTAGCGCAAAGTTGATCCAGGGACTGGTCCAATAGCCATATTGAGTCAATTTTTCCCCTCTGAGGTTTCAGATGAGTTTATTTCACCTTCCTTTGGATCATCTAGCAGTTAGGCAGGTTTTATGTAGACCATAATAGCAAATAATGTACACAGTCAGTATCGCTGCATTGTCAGTTATTTTGAATTGTTACACCTTTGCGGTTGTTAAAAAAGTTGCCTTTATTGAATAATTTCATAGTATAAAGTTTGTTTATTATATAGTACACAGCACCTTGCAAAAACATTCTCACTCCTGGCCAATTCTGCCATTTTAGGGAATCACAAATCCTATCCTGAATTTGTCTTCTCTGTCACATTTCTATTTCAAGCATTGAAACTAAAAAAACAAAAAAAATGTGGACTTTGATCTATATTACAAAAAAAATCTTATGAAATATATGTCAGCAATGTTTAAAATTACATTTTGAAAATTTTAAATTTCCCAAATGCAATCTTAAAATGTCATTGCTTGCCATTGTTGCTTCTTTTCAGCAATTACAGCTTTATGTCTACGAGATATGTACCAGTTTTACACCTGAGAGTGAGTTGGATGCACCTCAATGTTTTTGGATAGTGCTACAGGTTCCCTATTGGACTGAGATCAAGGCTTTGACTGGGTCATTGGCGGACGTTTAACTCGTTTTTGGGCCACTCTGGCCTTCTTTTTGGTAGCATATGGTGTGACCATTAAAATCTTCATTCATAGAATGCTTCCCATAATGCTGTGTTAAACATCAGGAAAGCTTTCCTCTGGCACACATTCACAAATATACTCATGGTCAGAAAGTGAATGGGATTCTAAGAATTGCTTCTAAGAATTGCTAAAAAATGTTTGATTATTCATCTCATCTCTAGGCAAAATGCCATTGGATCCATTGGATTTTTACAATATTTAATCAAAACTATAATTTTGCCCATGTGAGATTTATATACCCCTAGGACAGTGATCTCCAACCAGTGGCTCACAAGTAAATGTTGCTCACTGGATTTTTTTCCCAGTGCCCCTTAAAGCAGGCATTTTATTTTGAATTTCTGACCCGATGGCAAGATGTACTGCCAAACAGGTCCTCCTTTAGACTTCCAGTCCACATAGGGTCTACCAAATTCCCTTGCTTGTTCCTCCAGGAACATTTTTCATGCTTGTGTTGATCCCCAACTCTTTTTATCATTAAATTGGGATCATGGGATCAAAGGTTGGGGATTCCTGAAAGCAAAAGCAAAAGATGAAAACCCCATGTGTGAATCTAGTAGCTGATAACTTTCCAGCCACATTCTCTCGTTACTGGGAAAATCTTCTAATCACAAAAAAATAATTACAATAGAAACAAATAATATTTAATTTAACACAAGCAAAGCAAGAGACTACACAGGGCTACAAAAAAGCCACCCAATGTGAGGACATGAAGGAAGGCAACAAGAATGAATACAGTATATCAATTTGGTTTCTTAGAAATACATACACAATTCATACACACAAATCTACCTGGCAGCTTTATACAAAAGGTTCTTCCTCTGGGCCCGGACGTAGTCCTGCTTACTTCACCCACCATTATGGAGAAGAAGAAACTAGTTCCTTTCTTACATATTATAAACATTTGCTGTCTGCAGGGTTGCATTACTTCTGCTATCCAGGATTCCCATCTTAAAGAATGGGATAACTTCAGAAGGCCAAAGCTGAACATTTGGTGAAATGAATCTAAGAAGGTCTTATGTTCAGTGTTGAGCCATGGAATTAGGGTGGTTTTAGTCTTGTGTACAAAGACAGAACTCTGAAGTATTTTCCTATTGTCAATCTATATATGGCTTATAATGGGCAACTCTTACTATGTACAGGATTGTAATTCTAATTACCTATTGACTGATATAAACAAAGACCAAATTGCACTACTTTATCTACTTATGGAAGGCTTTTAAAGATGGGTTATCCAATGTACACCAGGCTTGAAAAAGTTCTACTTGCACTTAAGATAAATTTCAATCATTAGCAGGCTTCACCTTTGTTTCTGAACCCTTTCCTGTGTTTCAGAACTTCGTCTCTCTCTAAAAGCAGACAGAAATCTATTGCAGACTGAGACTTTTTATAGAACCAAATCTAAATGAACACACCTGAGATTAAGGTACCTGGACTATTCAGTCAGCAAACTCATTGTACACAGAATTAGACTTATTTGGCTTGGAGATGGGCTCAAGCTTGTTTAATTCAGTTTACAGGGTAAAAGGGGCCATTACTCCGTCAGTTTACTGGATTAAACCCATTCTGTTTGTACTCATACGAATTTCAAAGTATTTTTTGGGTACTTCGACCATCAAATAGGCTACTATGAACTTCGACTATGACTTCGACTCGAACGATTCGAACTAAAAAATCGCTAGACTATTCGACCATTCGATAGTCGAAGTACTGTCTCATTAAAAAAAACTTTGACTACATACTTCGGCAGTAACATACCGAGGTACAATGTTAGCCTATGGGGACCTTCCCCATCAGTTTTCAAAGGTTTTTTTGATTGAAGGAAAATCCTTCGATTGATTAAAATCCTTCGAATCATTCGTTTCGAAGGATTTCATCCTTCAATTGAACTATTTTTCCTTCGATCGTAGGATTTACGGTAAATCCTTCGAATTCGATATTCGTAGGATTTTTCTTCAAGGGTCAAATTCGAGGGTTTATTAACCCTCGATATTCGACCCTTAGTAAATGTGCCCCTATGTATAAAGAATTAAAAAATATGACTTTCCAGGGTTAAGATTTGGCATATATTGCAGATTTTTTTTTCCAGACCAACAGAATATGGCTCATTGCTGGTTAACCAAAGTAATAAAGATACCAGCAAGCTCCCAAATAACAAATGCTCTTTCTTGGGGCTGTGCAGTGGCCTGTAATGTAGCTGAGCTATTAGTCATGGTTATGTGCACTGAAGATGCTTTACATGGAGATGATCCTTTAAAACAAGTCACATACAGGAATTTTCAGGAGGAACTACTTTAAAGTTTCTAGATGTTTACAGAGTTAGTTTAGCAGGATAGGTGCAAACGGTGTACCCTAATCCATAGAAAGAAAAAGACCATCAGTTGTTCTGGAAAATAGTCTTTTTATGGCACCTAAACCAGACTCACCCACATATGAGAGCATAACAAGTAAGGGTAGGATCACTGCTATCATGATGATGATATAAGTTAGAGGAGCATATTGAAACTTAGATATTAATATACACTGTATTAATATAGGAAGAAGTCTATGAGGTGTCCCTTAGTCAACCATGTAATCCCCTACAATGTGTGATTGTTACCACTGTGAGGTGATAAAACCAAGTAAAGCGATAACTCTAGAAATATATATATTTTGTATTATCAACGGGGGCCTACAGATGTGATATTTTGTATAGCAGCAAAGTACTTAAAGTTTATTATTGCGACTGCTCTGTAAGTCATCCTGGAGTCATATTCCAAATTCGTTGGCAGGGCGGAGCAGAAGCAACCAATGGCCTTGTCAAGTGGGTGCCAGGCACATCCTGAGTCCAACATACTGGTTCTTGGTATCGTTAATTCTTTCGCGATTGCCAAAAAATTAAAATACTAGAGAGTGATTAGCTAGGGTTGATAGCACATTTGTTTTTATTTTTTGTATTTCTCTGGGAATGTATGATTTCTTTGCTAATATTAGCTCTGTAAATTCTGTAAATAATGAGTCCGTTTTATTTACGTCATCCATAAATATCCTCAGGAGTCCTGCCTAGAATAGAGATTCTCTGCAGAAAAACTGAACATCTGGATTATTCAGGTCCAGCAGGTGACTGGCATCTATTATAATTGTCACACATCACTTCCTAATCTTGTTCATTTTTCTACATGTCTGAAACCTCCTGTGCACTGTCTTGCCATTTGTCTTTCTGGTTTATCTCCACCCCGATAGTTGAGGCCGAGTATATCCTTTAGTAAAATTACAGAAGACTCTAAGCACACAAATTTCTTCTATACACTTGCAAACCTCTAACATTTCATTCCTTTAGATAATTATAGGAAAATCTCTTATCCGGTCTGCTTTTAATCAATCCAACCAAAGAGGTCCACAGTTTTAATAAGGAAAGCACGAAACAGTACTGATGTTCATGGTGGTTTTGAGGAATGTAGATGTTATTTATCAATCAAAAAAGTCTCAAAAGGGAAACAAAGGTTTGTTGCATAGGTAATGGTTGAACTGCTCATGTTTGCACAACTTCAGTGGAAATAAGGGCTGAGCATGACCTTTCATTCCTGATCACATGTACTTGGAGGAATCCCTGATCAAAGCAGACCTAAAGAAAATGGGTTCAAGATGGGACAGCAAAATGCGAGTGTAATTGCCATTTTGGGTGAATTCTACCAATTCTGGCAAAGGTAAAGACCTCCATGTATGCCAGTTCTGCACCTTTTGTACCCCCTAGGCTTTCTGCAGCAACACCAACAAGGATTCGACTGATGCTAAATTGACCAGCGGCAAAGTCAGCCAGTCATACGTAGGGATGTCGCGGACTGTTCGCCCGCGAACTAGTTCGCGCGAACATCGGGTGTTCGCGTCCGCCGAATGTTCGCGAACATCGCGCGACGTTCACCAATTTGGGTTCGCCTTAGCTGGCGCTTATTTTTGCCCTCTCATCCCAGACCAGCAGATACATGGCAGCCAATCAGGAAGCTCTCCCTCCTGGACCACCCCCACACCCCCTGGACCACTCCCCTTCCATATATAAACTGAAGCCCTGCAGCGTTTTTTCATTCTGCCTGTGTGTGCTTGGAAGAGCTAGTGTAGGGAGAGAGCTGTTAGTGATTTGAGGGACAGTTGATAGTAACTTTGCTGGCTAGTAATCTACTTGATACTGCTCTGTATTGTAGGGACAGAACTCTGCAGGGATTTGAGGGACATTTTAGGTTAGGTAGCTTTGCTGGCTAGTAATCTACCTTCTACTGCAGTGCTCTGTATGTAGCTGCTGTGGGCACTGCTTCTGATCTCATCTGCTGACTGCTGTAATAACCCAATAGTCCTTGTAAGGACTGCTTTTATTTTCTTTTTTGTTTTTTTACTTTGCTACTATAAGAGCCCAGTGCTATTAGTCTAGCTGTGTTGGGGAGTGGGACTGGTGTGCTGCTCCTAGTAGTTCAGCACCAACCAGAGTAATTTTTTTTTTTTAATATACATATACATATTTTTTTATTTTACTTATCTTACTGTTCTTTAACGTGTCCAGTGCTGTTTGCTGTTGTTCATAGTAGTGCACCAATAGTAGTGCACTTGCAGGCATTATTTGCCCAGTGTGTTCTTCAAACAACTGCCAGCTAGCTGTGTGAGCTTGTTCACATTCTGTCTAAATATCAATAATAATACCGTCTCCAGAAACACCACCTGAGTGACGTTTTTCAAGCAGCAATAATATATTCCGTATCCACTGCTGTAGTGTATACGTTGACCTTGCAGGCATTGTTTCAATTTGTTTGCCCAGTGTGTTCTTCATTTTCAAACAACTGCCAGCTAGCTGTGTGAGCTTGTTCACATTCCGTGTCCAGAAACATCACCTGAGTGACGTAGTGTGATTTCTGCCCTTTACAGCACAAAACACAGCGCTGTGTCAACAATGTATTTTTCAGAAACATTTTTGCCCTTGATCCCCCTCTGGCATGCCACTGTCCAGGTCGTTGCACCCTTTAAACAACTTTAAAATCATTTTTCTGGCCAGAAATGTCTTTTCTAGCTTTTAAAATTCGCCTTCCCATTGAAGTCTATGGGGTTTGTGACGTTCGCGAACCGTTCGCATTTTTGCCCGGAAGTTCGTGAACTTTTTTTCCGACGTTCGCTACATCCCTAGTCATACGGTGAGAACAGAAAGCAGCCAACAAAGTCTATACCTAAGCCATGGGTCAGGGAAGGCAGCAAGTGAGTTGGAATCTGTGAAGGCTAGACACAACAGAGAGAGGAGTGCTTCAGCTCCTAGCAATAGCATGTTTTACATAAATAATCATTAAAATAGTAAATACAGGTATGGAACCTATTATCCAGAATGCTTGGGACCTGGGATTTTCCGGATAAGGGGTCTTTCCATAATTTGGTTCTCCAAGCCTTCAAAAAATTATTTAGATATTAATTAAATCCAATACAATTGTTTTGCCTCCAATAAGGATTAATTGCATCTTAGTTCAAGTACAAGGTTCTTTTTTTCCCTTTTTATTACAGAGAAAAGGGAAACTATTTTCAAAAAATTTATGAAAATTAAGTCTTTGGGAGATTCCAAAATTCTGAGCTTTCTGCATAATAGGTTTCCAGATAAAGGGTCCCAAACCTGTACTATGCTATAACATATGAACCTTTTTATTACCCTTTATAGGCAATAAGTACAGCAAAGTGCTCTTGCCACACAAGTAAAGAAAAAGAAGGGTCCAGATCAGAATATTGGCTTTATCGGTCATTAAGAAAATGACTCTTTAACATCACCCACGGAAAAATGATTTTTTTGCGTATGTGCTGTAAAAGATTGTTTATCAGTTTACAAAGACCAACTGAAATTCTTAACTCTTAAAGAGAAGGATATCTGGCTTTCCCTAAGAAATTTACAGAATCTCAACTTCATGGAGACCTGAGAATAATATACAGGAAAAAGTTTATTCATTTTTGTACGTATATCCCAAAAACGACATGTTTGGGATCAATATTATTATGTGAATAACTTGACAGTCCAACTATACATGTCATTACACACTAATCATATTTAAGACAATTGATTGGTCTTCTTAAATGTAAAAAATAATCTACAACAAGGGTAACCCATTGTAGTCAAGCCCATCAGCAATTTATATTTTCAGTAAAGGTCAGTGGAACAAACAGTTCTATAGGGGACAACATATGCCTTAATACAATTAGTGGCCCTTAGTTCATTTCAGAAAGCATTACCATGTCTGCCTATTAATCATAGGAAACCCAATCCTATATGTCATGTCACAACATACAATCAAAAGCCTCTGGGGCGCAGGTGTTTCTCCTGCTTTTATGGTAGTAGGAAGAAAAACATTTTTGAAATCTCAAATTTTCAAGAGAAATGTCCAAGTTCAATCTATTGCTGAACCATACACCTAATAAGAAAATAAACACTAAAATTGGAGAGAAATAGACAACTTTTCCATCATGATCACCAAGATGAATTAGGCCCAAACATACTTCAAACAAAAGCTTGAGGCTTAAGTAAAATGTTTTTAAAGTAGGGTTCTAGTCTAGTCCTCAACTTATTCAAGTCTTAGAAAACTTCATATAGTTAAATGCAGGTCGCCCATTGGTTTTCTTCTGACTTTTGGGATTCATATCTTTATTGTTATAACTTTCTTTCCAATAAACTACCTTCGGTTTCAGACCTGTCTAGATTAGACTTCCTTCTCATTTCTTCTGTACTTCTCTGTTGGTGAATCAACTTTTATGGGCCTGGTTCACCACTGGGATTGACCAAACTCTCTGTTAATTAGGGTTGCCTGCTATCCAGAATGCTCAGAACCTGCAGTATTCTGGAAAACAGATCGGTAATTTTCTGTTTTCGTAATTTGGATCATCATACCTTATGTCTGCAAGAAAATTATGTAAATATTAAATAAACCAATAGGCTGGTTTTGCCTCCAATAAGGATTAATTATATCTTAGTTGGGATCCAGTACAAGCTACTGTTTTATTATTACACAGAAAAAGGAAATCATTTTTAAAAATGAAAATTATTGGATTAAAATAATAAAAACAGGTTTCCAGATAATAGTTCCCATACCTGTACCATTATCAAAATAAAGTTTTACCATATATGTGCCTTAAAACAATAGGGGTGCAAAAGCACTAGGGCCACAGAAAAGTGCTCATCGAAGATCCATCAAATAACTTGTTGCACGTTGCACCTCACGCCAAATAATAAATCTTGAACAAGGTGCAGAGTGGAGCATCAGCAGCCACAGGGCAGCCAGCAAACACTGGGATCCATTGCAGGCTGTGGCCACCTCTGCATCTTAATGTCAGGAAGGAGGCAGGGGAGAGCCATTAGTATAATTATCCCTATAGTTTGTTTTTGCCATAGAAAGATTCCATATAACTATGGAAACAGGAATACCCCGCTGTAAAGTACACAATTCAGCAGGAACAGACCCTTAGTTTGCTCATAGTCTGTACAGAGAGATCCCATAAAACTATGGCAGCATAGGTATTCCCCTGTACTAAGCACAATTCAGTAGGAACAGCCCCTAACTTTGCTCATAGTCTGTACAAAGAGATCCCATAAAAATATGACAGCATAGGTATTCCCCTGTACTAAGCACAATTCAGCAGGAACAGCCCCTAAGTTTGCTCAAAGTCTGTACAGAGAGATCCCATAAAACTATGGCAGCATAGGTATTCCCCTGTACTAAGCACAATTCAGCAGGAACAGTCCCTAAGTTTGCTCATAGTCTGTACAGAGAGATCCCATAAAACTATGGCAGCATAGGTATTCCCCTGTACTAAGCACAATTCAGCAGGAACAGTCCCTAAGTTTGCTCATAGTCTGTACAGAGAGATCCCATAAAACTATGGCAGCATAGGTATTCCCTGTACTAAGCACAATTCAGCAGGAACAGTCCTCTAAGTTTGCTCATAGTCTGTACAGAGAGATCCCATAAAACTATGACAACATAGGTATTCCCCTGTACTAATCACAATTCAGCAGGAACAGCCCCTAAGTTTGCTCATAGTCTGTACAGAGAGATCCCATAAAACTATGGCAGCATAGGTATTCCCCTGTACTAAGCACAATTCAGTAGGAACAGCCCCTAACTTTGCTCATAGTCTGTACAAAGAGATCCCATAAAAATATGACAGCATAGGTATTCCCTGTACTAAGCACAATTCAGCAGGAACAGTCCTCTAAGTTTGCTCATAGTCTGTACAGAGAGATCCCATAAAACTATGACAACATAGGTATTCCCCTGTACTAATCACAATTCAGCAGGAACAGCCCCTAAGTTTGCTCATAGTCTGTACAGAGAGATCCCATAAAACTATGGCAGCATAGGTATTCCCCTGTACTAAGCACAATTCAGCAGGAACAGTCCCTAAGTTTGCTCATAGTCTGTACAGAGAGATCCCATAAAACTATGGCAGCATAGGTATTCCCCCGTACTAAGCACAATTCAGCAGGAACAGTCCCTAAGTTTGCTCATAGTCTGTACAGAGAGATCCCATAAAACTATGGCAGCATAGGTATTCCCCTGTACTAAGCACAATTCAGCAGGAACAGTCCCTAAGTTTGCTCATAGTCTGTACAGAGAGATCCCATAAAACTATGGCAGCATAGGTATTCCCCTGTACTAAGCACAATCAGCAGGAACAGCCCCCTAAGTTTGCTAATTGTCTGTACAGAGAGATCCCATAAAACTATGACAACATAGGTATTCCCCTGTACTAAGCACAATTCAGCAGGAACACCCCTGATCAAATTACATTTCCACTAAAACAAAGCGATACAATAAAACTAGGGAGCCATAGAACTTCAGATACCTTATCAACAGAAAAAAATAAAGAGAAGGCACATACCAAAGATTGAAAACATCGCTTTGTTTTCCGAAGTCACCCAAAGTTGCCTCACAAGGAAACTTTGGACAAGCTCGGAAAACGAATCGTTCCGAGCGCCATCCCTCTGGCGATTCCGATTCGAATAAGCGATTTGTGACTGGGCAATTATTCTCCCCCAGTAGCTTTGAACAGAGAATGCATGAACAGAGAAAAAAACAGAAGGAGCAATAACGACCTATAAAAAGAATGAAAGAGGACAGCAAATGCCATCCATAATAAATGAATAAAATGCCATGAATTCTGGTTCACCTATTAGAACCAATAAATTGCAACGTAGGGCAGTCTCTTTGCTCAAAGTTCTGTCGGCCCTGCCTTTCTTAAGGAGAAAAACTTGAGCGGGAGACTGAAGTGCAGAGTTGAGTTTCATTTGTTTGTGTTATTTATAACTTTCTCATGCCTTCAATGTGCCCTGCCTGTCAGCATGGGGCAAACAATGTGTTAGATTTCCATGGTTACATTGGTTGGGCAAGGGCATGTCTCAGCATAGAGCAGCCAGGAAGATCATTTGTGAACCTCTGAGCAAGGGTTTTAGGCAAGAGGTGGTTTCAAACACACAAGAAAAGGTTTTAAAATGAATTTATAGGCTGTCACCAGCATAACGGCACCAACACTTCGTGGGCCGAGATACCAAATGTCTGTAAAATCGGAGATACCATGGGGCAGATTTACTAAAGGTCAAAGTGGCCAACGCTAGCAACATCTCACCAGAAATCCCATCCACAGGGACATTGCCAATTCACTAACATGTGTAGGCGAGAATTCGCTAGCGAATGGGACCGTCACTAGTGTTAGTTTACACTCTATCGGCAGGCAACTTTTCGATTTTGCAAATTCAGTACAGTGTGAATTTTACAGAACGTTAACTCTTTCTACAGAGTTGACTTCACCACCTCAGACCAGGCAAACTGCTAAAATGAAGCTCCATCCTCCCCAATCTTATGTCAGTGACATCATATCCTGTCTGCCAAAAATGCGTTAAAGTTGTAACTGGCGACTTGTCTACTGACTTGTGGCGACTATTGAACTTTTTTGTGTTAACATTTTTCGCCAGACATTTGAGGGGCATGGAACATTCATTTTACAGTGGGCTCATGTCTAGGGCATTAGAGGATCTATTTTTATTCAGGTCCCTTCGACATTTGTAATAAAAAAGTGGCCACTTCAATTATTTGCGCCATCTCTAATAAAAACGTCCATACGACTTTAATGTACCCGCCCTATTCAAATTGACCTAAGCGTAAGAGGACAAACGAAGACAGAACTGATCGCTAGTGTAATTTTACTTTGAAACGCTCTCACTGCCGAAGTAACGCTAGTGGAAAGTCGCCAGTGTTCGGCACCCAGGACTCAACTTCACATTTAGTGATTTTCGCCTGGTGAAGTGGCTCAAAGAGTGCGAAGTGTTCGCTGGCAACAATTCACCCTTTAGTGAATCTGCCCCCATATGTCTGTAAAATCAGAGCCCCCATGGGTAAATTCTAATGAAGGGTAAATTCTAACAAATTCTAAGGCTCCCCTAAACCTGCATCAATGAATTTGTCATTTGTCTACTGGGGGTTTAAATTTGAAATTAGCACTACATTTATGGTACCTTTCAAGGTGTTCTGGGAGGTATTTTACATGAAACTGGCACTGCATTTATGCCGCCATGTGTTCTGGTGTATTATTCTTGACATAGGCAGTGTATATACAGCATGCTACTATGTGTTTAGGGGTATTGTATATGGAGTTGGCCTTGGGATAGTATGAATAATAAAAAATGTCTTCAATTTGCCTCCCAAAAAAGAAATTCCCCTGTGCCTATTTGAACCCCCCATGAACTTTCAAGACAAGCTTATGTTATAGGTTCCTTCAGTACAAAAAATTATGGACTCTCCGGGCCCTCAGGGGCCCCTGCTGGGCCACATTTCTCCCTACAGCTGACTGTGCTACTCCATGACCTCCCTCTGCCCTGATCGCAATAAAGAGATATGGTATACGCTGGGAAAGGGGCTGAAGGGGGGTTGCAGCTGGGTTGGGGGCCACGGGGAGAGGGGTGTGGGCCCCTGATGTGGAGCTCCGGTGGGCCTGGAACCCCCAGGCCAACGCTGATCAATGTTGTATGTACCTAGTCTAGGACATTATGTATGTTCCTAATGAAGACATGATATATGAACCTAAACTAGCACATGATGTGCGCACTTAGTCTAACACATGATACATGAACCTAGTCAAGGACATGGAGTACATAATCTTAATTATTACTGGGCTTGACTTTGAGCAACAAGAGGGCACAATTGAATGTGGCTCATGGGTAAATAAAAGGTTGGGGACTCCTGATTTAGATCTACAGCATGGACCCCCCAGCTCAAAACACAATGGAAGTGATCCTAAAGGTGCTCATATCTATTTACTTGGGAGCCTTCTAAATCAGTTGACCTTGAGATATTGAAAACATCGACGATAAACACGACGGAATCTCGATGGAAAGATGCAACGTTTAGACTTGTTGGATCCTAGTCCTAAACTGATCCATAAAGCAAAGAAAAAAAAAATAGTTAACAGATTAAATTCATGGTTGACTCCTGAAGGTTCGAATAGAAGCTCCTCTCGCGGTGCATGGTGACGAAGGGATCGGCACCATCCAACTGCAAGTAGGTAAGAAATCACTGGCACTCAAAGGGCAGGTGCAAGCAGGGACAGTCCCTTGCGTTTTATTAGCAGAAAATGCAACGTTTCGGGGTCCATGCTTGATAAAGGGGCCTGACCCCAAAACGTCGCATTTTCTGCTAATAAAACGCAAGGGACTGTCCCTTCTTGCACCTGCCCTTTGAGTGCCAATGATTTCTTACCTACTGACTCCGGAAGGTAACACTACCAATGGTATCAAAAGATTCATGGACTTGTCTAAGATGACAAATCTACAAGCAGCCTTGGGGATTTGAACCAGGGTCTGTCATTTAAAACTGAGCTTGGGTATAACGAAAGCTTGGGCGTTATCTGCTGGCTGCTCTAGCCATTAATACTATTTAGTGTAATTATCCCTTCTTTACAGGGTTAGCGTGATGGATAAAGTAAGTGTATAAGCCTCCGGCCGGCTTGGCTTTCTGCCTTGCACTATACACAGTGTTGTTCTGCAATAAACAAACGGAATAAAATTCTCTATAAATAAACAAAAAAAATAATAATCTTGCAGTGGACAGTGACAGAACAGCATGAGGCTCAGTTTCCATAGCAAACACAGAATGGCAGCAGATTTATTGCTCCTCCTGGGGAGCAGAAGGCACAAAGGCAAAGCACAAAGCAATGTAACAATATTATAAAGCTTTAATAATATTAATAATAATAATAATAATAATAAGGGTGGCGATGACAAAATGGGTAGGGCTGAGGGTTAAAATGCTAGTATTTATTATCCTTAATTTATATAGAGAATAAATATCCTGCGGCATTTTATAGAGATTATACATCAGTCGTAGCTGTTGCTGCACCAATGGAGCTTACAATCTAAAGTCCCTATCACAGTCACATACACTAGGGTCAATTAGGAGCTAATTAAACTGACTGTATTTTTTTTTGGAGAAAATCAGAGTACCTGGAGAAGAGCCAGAGCAGGCACAGAGAAAACATTTACAACCATAAGTGCAAATTCGAATGCAAATCCCTGTGTGTTTTTTACCTGCAATGCAGAGTTTTCCCATCGCAATTCTTCATGGCGGCGGTGCAGCAAGTTGCAATTTTGCTCAATGTTGCTCAATATCCAAATTTTGAGGCATATTGGGTGCAAGTTGCTGCTAAAATGTTAATACTGGAGATGACATTTCCTTTTACAGGGATGATTGCATTTCAAATTTTATCAGATACAGTATTATTCCCTGATACATTAAAGGCTCAGATTTAATTAAAAATGTATTTTACCACTCCGGTGATTTTTATGACCTGCCTCAGCTAAGCGTTTGTCTCTTCCAATGGCAAGCATGGCAAATGCACACCCTAAGAAAATAAGTGAGGTGCCAATCCATTGCAATCAGCCCAAAAACAATCCCAAATGCATTAAGCAAAAAAAAAAACAAGGGATTGCACACTCCAAAATTTAAAATAAAAAATCTTTATTAAATAATCGCATCATTAAAAAACCAAACACGTTTCAACCACAAAAAGAGGTCTTCATCAGCGGGGTTCTCCACCCCTTGGAGAGCAGCAGTTCATTGAAATGATCCTTTTTCTAATTTTGAGGGCATATCTACAAATCCCTTCCACAGAGTAAGGCAAGAATGCTGTTTAGATTTTTGGCAGAAAAGAAATAGGTGTACAATACTTCATGCAGAAATGTACAGTACAGTTATGGGATCCATTATCAGGAAACTCCTTATCCAGAAAGCTCCGAATTACAGGATGGCCGTCTCCCATAAGGGCATATTTATCAAAGAGTGAAGTTAGAGATCACAGTCCACTAGTGGGAAATTCCTCTACTCTCCATTCATTTCTATGGGATTTTTAAAAGTGAATTTATTAATGGGTGAAAGTTCATCCTTTGATAAATATGCCTTTAAAAATACTATAGAAATGAATGGAGAGTAGAGGAATTTCCCACTAGTGGACTGTGGTGATCTCTAACTTCACTCTTTGATAAATACAGTATACCCCATAGACTCCACGGTATCCAAATAATCCAAATGTTTTAAAATGATTTCCTTTTTCTCTGTAAACTCCGAATTACGTTCTCCCATAGTCTCCATTTAAATCAAATAATTGACATTTTTTCTCTGTACTTGATCCCAACTAAGATATAATTAATCCTTATTGGAGGCAAAACAATCCTATTGGGTTTATTTCATGTTTAAATGATTTTCTAGTAGACTAAGGGGCAGATTCACTAAGGGTCGAATTTCGAAGTTAAAAATACTTCGAAATTCGACCCTCGAATTGAAATCCTTCGACTTCGAATATCGAAGTCGAAGGATTTAGCGCTAAACGTTCGTTCGATCGATCGAAGGATTTTTCGTTCGATCGAACGATTAAATCCTTCGAATCGAACGATTCGAAGGATTTTAATCCAACGATCGAAGGAAAATCCTTCGATCAAAAAAAGGTTAGCAAACCTATGGGGACCTTCCCCATAGGCTAACATTGACTTCGGTAGGTTTTACCTGCCGAAGTAGGGGGTCGAAGTTTTTTTTAAAGGGAAAGTACTTCGACTATCGAATGGTCGAATAGTCGAACGATTTTTCGTTCGATTCGTTCGATTTCGTTCGTATTCGAACGAATTTAACCAATTCGATGGTCGAAGTACCAAAAAAATACTTCGAAATTCGAATTTTTTACATTCGAATCCTTCACTCGAGTTTAGTGAATCGGCCCCTAAGGGTCGAATATCGAGGGTTAATTAGTCCTCGATAATTGACTGGGAATTAAAATCCTTCGACTTTGAATATCGAAGTCGAAGGATTTAGCGCAGATAGTACGATCGAACGATTGAAGGATTATTCCTTCGATCGAACGATAAAATCCTTTGAATCGAACGATTCGAAGGATTTTAATCCAACGATTGAAGGAATATCCTTCATTCAAAAAAACTTAGGAAAGCCTATGGGGACCTAGGTGGCGAACTAGGGGGTCGAAGTTTTTTTTAAAGACACAGTACCTCGACTATCGAATGGTCGAATAGTCGAACGATTTTTAGTTCGAATCCTTTGATTCGTAGTCATAGTCGAAGGTCGAAGTAGCCCATTCGATGGTCGAAGTAGCCCAAAAAAACACTTTGAAATTCGAAGTTTTTTTACTTCGAATACTTCACTCGAAGTTAGTGAATCGGCCCCTTAGGTCTAGTAGAAGGTATTTTAATTAAAGAAGAAGAAAAGGTCTTTTTGGGGTGCCAAAAGTTAGGCATGCTCCGGTGCTCCTATCAGGAAAACTACTACGTTCCGTGGTGCTCGCTGGAATAATCCTGGACTGGTGCAGTTTTCTCCTGATAGGAGCACCGGCCCGGGGTTTCAGGTAAGTACATGCGATCACTTGGGGGTGACTTGGCACCCCAAGTAAAAAGACCTTTCCCCTTTAAGCAAAGATCCATAATCCGGAAAAATCTGGAAAACCCCAGGTCCCGAGCATTCTGGATAACAGATCCCATACCTAGTGATGGGTGAATTTTTCCCCGTTTCAACAAAAAATTTGTGAATTTCCCGCAAAATTCACAGAACTGGGAGAAATTTGTGAAAATTTTTTTAAAACTCGAAAATCAATTTTGACACCGCGTTGAAGTCAATGGGCGTCCAATTAGTGAATGACACACGCCGATTTTCATGCGAGTGACTTTTCGGGTGCGTCCAAAATTTTTTAATGCCGGAAATTTGCAGCAAATTTGTTCGCCTATAACTACCCATACCTGTATAACCTTTATAAGCAAAATATCGCCCCTAAACAACATTGACTGTCAACATAAATAAACAAATCTCATTGTTGCATCAGCAGCCATGTAACCGATGTACTGTATATAAAACTCATATCTGACAATCTAGAAACCGATGGAGTCGAGTAGGATAATATTATATACTTGACAGATGTTGCTATTAGGAGTGATTCATCTCATTAAAACATCTAAGTATATCATGTTGCTGTCTGAGACCCCCTACTCATAAGCAGCTAATAGGAGCCAACATTGCCTATGGGAAATTTATAATGAGATCTCCGAACCGGCACCTCTGGTTTTTTTTGATTCTCAGAAAATGTTTTTAATCTGTTACCTCCGGGAGTCACTGACTGCTTAGATCTTAATGAGGTATCCATAGAGCAGTTTCTTTACAGAATGATCATTCTTACACATAGGATTACTTCATTTTTTTACACTGAGGATTAATACTGATTAATGCAGTTGTGGCTTTGGCTTTTTATGTCCAGTTGTCTATTTACAAAAGCAGCTGCTTTAAAATGGACACAATGGAGAGCCCCTGCAGTAACCAATGGACCCATTGTGCCTCTTATGAGTTTATAGGTGCACCAGACCTGCACCCAGTGAATCAGATCACACCCCTCTTTGAAAATTCTAGATGCAACTTGCACCCGAAGTGCACCGCAAAGGCAACTGAGTGCAACCCAGAGTGAGGCTTCAATTACAATGGAATTATGGGGGGCACGTTGCATTATGGGTAAAACATGGTGATATCCATAAGAAATTGCAATTTGCACACCACACTTGCATTAATAAATGACCCATGGACACATAAAAACATGAATAAAAGTGCCATTTCTAAAATCCCCATTGATGGCACTGATGTTGAAAGTTTTTTACAAGTATGGGACCTGTCATCCAGAATCCTGGGGCTTGACAGATAAATAGTGATGGGCGAATTTGCGCCATTTCGCTTCGCCGAAAAATTCTCGTTTTTGACGCCGGCGCCCGTTTTTTATGCCGGCGCCCGTTTTTTGTGCCGGCGAATTTTTGACGCAAATTTTTGCGGGCATTTCGCGAATTTATTCGCTGGCGGCGAAACGCGCAAATTCGCCGCGAATTCTCGCCTGGCGAATAAATTCGCCCATCACTACAGATAAAGGTTCATTCCATAATTTGGATCTTCATACTTGAAATCATGTAAACACCCTGTTCTGTTTCCAATAAGGATTAATTATATCTCAGGTGGGATCAAGTACAAGCTACTGTTTTATTATTACAGAGAAAAATAGTTTTATACAAACTATGAAAAGCTTCCCTTTAATGATTTGTTGACACTAGAGGCTTCAATTGGACTAAATTGTAACCTGGATGTGAATGTTGGTACTGTGTCACTTTTATCCACTGATAATGACATGAGCTCAACAAAATCAGATTACGCTTTACACACCTACGTAGCAACATGGTGGGATCACCTAGATGTGTTGGATCACTCACTCGGGAGTCAGGACTCTCATCCCACTGGAACAGAAGTCAATAGATATGAGATAGAGTGATCACACAAGAATTAAACATATAAACAAATCCTACTCTATTGGCCTTTATCAGGGCTGTCTAACTGGTGGCCTCCGTGGAGCTCAAACATGGATTATAGTAAATAACTGTCCCAATTTATGGAAAAACAGGTATGAAACCTGTTATCCAGAATTCTCGGGACCTGGTGTTTTCCGTATAACATATCTTTCCATAATTTTGATCTTCATACCTTAAGTCTACTAGAAAATCACATAAACATGAAATAAACCCAATAGGCTGGGTTTGCCTCCAATAAGGATTAATTATATCTTAGTTGGGCTCAAGTACAATCTACTGTTTTATTATTACAGAGAAAAAGCAAATCATTTTAAAAAATTTGGATTATTTGGATAAAACAGACGGCCTTTGCGGTAATTCGGAGTATTCTGGATAATGGGTTTCCGGATAATGGATCCTATACCTTTGGCCAGCATCCACCAGAGAGTAAGTCCTAGGCAGCAGGAATATAGTGGCCATGATATGCTTATGGTATCATATACAGGTATGGGATCCGTTATCCAAAAACCCAGTATCCAGAAAGCTCCAAATTGAGGAAAGGCTGCCTCCCATAGACTCCATTTTATCCAAATAATCCAAATTTTTAAAATTGATTTCCCTTTTCTCTGTAATAATAAAACAGTATCTTGTACTTGATCCCAACTAAGATATAATTAATCCTTATTGGAAGCAAAACCAGCCTATTGGGTTTATTTCATGTTTACATGATTTACTAGTAGACTTAAGGTATGAAGATCCAAATTATGGAAAGACCCCTTATCTGGAAACCTGCAGGTCCTGGGCATTCTGGATAATGGGTCTCATACCTGTATAATTAATAATGCTCTTTAGAAACAGAAGACGTTTTTTTATGTAAAATTAGCTGATCTGCTTGGAATCAACAAATGCACCCCATGAAATTTATTTATATACTTTATAGACAACAAGGCAGCAGTTATAGTAAAAGCAAGGCAATGCCAAGCGGAAAGCTCTTGTGACACCCTTGGGTTAATTCGTTCTGGCTCCCAAGCGATCAAATATCGGAGATTATGTACACTGTGATTTTGTGCTTGTTTCAGTTACTGAAAATCTGCTGTAATAGAAAAATTAAAAATGCATTTTTAAGGGGGAAGTATTAATGGCTAACCGTGCAGAAAATTACTGGCGGCTTTCAGAATGTCTACGGCCATTATCTATTCAGCAGGTCATTCGAGTCTCAATTTTAAACCACTTTTGTTATTTTTCTGTTACAAGAGATTTTTACCTGCTTGTCTATTATGCCGTTAAATATTGTTATATTGTGCTCTTTATTCGCACCAGCTTAGGACTACACCGGGTCAAAATTATGTCTGACTCATCAGCAATCGCAAGAAAAAAAGCATGTATTTTTGCTTAATACCACGTTTGATATTAACTAGAATAATGTTGAATAAAATATGGATTTATTACAAAGCGGGAACTAACACTCCCACTGGCAATGGCCTACTAGATTAGCATTAAAGCATAGAGCTGACATACTAAATGCCATAAAAACAAGCTCTTTGAAAATCACTTGAATGTACTGTATGCCATCCCAATCTCCTCCACCTTTTACCACTTGTGGTGGAAGGCCAGGTCTCCTGCTTCCCATTCCTCACCACTGTGTTGTCCCTTACATTTCCCTAGGACCACTCTACATATGAACTTTGCTTCAAGATTAAGGTGAAGAAATCAACCAGACCAAGAAATCAAGACCTTAAACAAAAAATTATATTTTGATACCAAAAATATGAACACACCAAAAAAGTGTTCAAAACAAAGTAATTATAAAAGGAAGTGAGCCTATGAGTAAGTGCCCCATTAAGCACAAAACACATCAGGCTCTCTTATGTCCTAATAAAATGCTGTTTTAACTTTTGTTATTACTTAGTTTCTTGGGGTATCCATATTTTTGGTATTTAATTGCAGCTTGCAATCCATTTTGTATCCCAAGTCTTTATCTCTTTTTTAAAAGGTACATGAGCCTAGGAGTAAGTACCCCATTAGGTATAAAAACGCGTCAGGTTCTCTACGTCCTAATAAAATGCTTTTTTTTTTTACTTTTGTAATTACTTTATTTGGAAAAAAAATTCTTGGGGTAGCCATATTTTTGGTATTTAAGTGAAGATTGCCATGGATATGGCTATCCATATTGGACCTCAATTCCTTTTCTCCTTTTTACTAATCAACGACTAATTGCATTTTCAATGACTCCCTTTTGGACTACCTGGTCACCTTTACCAGCTTATGATTCCTTGGAAAATAATATTTTGAGTCAAACCTTTTTTTTTTTTAAATAATTACTTGTATCTGCTTCCTTTCCTTAAGGAAACAAGTGACTTCAGTAGAGTCACACCTCCATAATTATTTCTAACATAGTGTCTGAAAAACACATGGAGGTTCATATTATCTTGGTGCACAGAATCATTTGCTGGCAGCTAAGCTGATGGACTTCCTGCAAGCGTCTTCCAATAAGGAGCACCACCAGGAGCCCCCCGGAAAGTCATAGTTTCAAATGACTATGGAGCTTTTAAGGCCATATGGATAAATAAGCCATAGTCATGACAATATCAAAGGATAGTGTGCTTACATTTCCTGCATATATGAGCAAGATATAAAAGATGCCAATATTAAACATATTAGAAAGCATATGTTTCTACATTGTCAGTTTCCTGCCTCACTTGAAACTCTTGGGAAGAATAGACCCTGAGTTTCCCTAGAAAACGCTCAACACATGTCTGATCTTTTGTTAACAGACAACAGCACATCTGACTATATAAGACCTTCTCTCATCCTAGTTAAATGGGGGCCAAGAAAACTGATCCCTGCGGCTAGTTAAAGGGTCACTGCTATCACAATGGCTGTTAGATTCCATCTTGAAAGACTCTGAAAGAGGACATGCTCATGTCAACATAACTTGGCTTTTCCTTGTAGAGTGTAATCACGTCGACAGATACAAAGTTTATTTCTGTGATCTTTAAAAGATCTTAACCATACTCACAAACACGGTTCAACAGCAACAACCATTTAAAGGTAGGCTCACATTGTCCCTGCACATGCCCCAGTAAAGTACCTTTGTTATCTTCCATTTTTATCATTGTTGGCGGCCAGACGTTTTGAGCATAAAGTTGCAGTGTATGTTGGTTGTTCCAAAAGCTTATTTTAATAACTTTATGAAGAAGTGGCCTACAATGTGCATTACTTACAACAGGCAGATGTAACACAGCATACAAACCATAAAAAAAGGCTGAACATTGAATCAGTTCATGCAGGCAACATTCCAACATATGACTAGGGATGCAGCTTAATAATACATGCATGTTTAATGGCTCCCGTTCAGATTATGGTAATTAAATTAAAATTAAAATAAAAGACAGAGTTGATGGTATGGAATTTATGTAAAATGGCAACAGTAGAGAACCATAAGCAAGCTTTACTGACTGTGTGCAGGATTGATGCTGTTCTACAAAGTCATACTTGAGTCCTGTTGAGATGTTAGGGGTACTGGTGAACTATTTCCCCAATTTTTTTTTTTGATTTATTGGCAACAACTGCTGAGAACATGAATCCAGTTTTGCCCTAAAACTTACACTGATGCAGACCTCCGCTTTCTGGGTTACTCTCTTTCACATGATTAGGAAAGAAGGGCCTAAGGCTTTTTTCTCACTAAGAAGGTTGGGTTGATGAAGCTTTGGCCAATAGATAAATGGATTAATGACTTAAATCTGAATTTATCTCATAATATTAATAAAAAAAAGCTTGATCAAAGTCCCATGCCGATTTTACTTTTTTATTTAAAAAAAAAAAAACATCCTATTTAATCCGATCAATAAAATAGAGCGAAAAACTGGAATCATGCATATTTTTTTCAAGTTTTTTCCTATATTGCTTGATTTTTGGAGTTTTTGCCTGAAAACCCTGAAAAAATCAGATTTTCAGGCTAAACCCAGCATAGACCACAATAAATTTATATTGGGATAGGTGCCTCTCCCATTAACTTATACCGGACCTCGACAGGTCTGTGGTGGCAGATTTTCGGATTCAGTTTTTTTGCAGCATCGGGGTATAATAAATCTCAACAAATTTGAGAGCTTTTTTCCTCTAAAAAGTCAAGATTTCTAGTGAAAAATCTTTTGAGATTTTACAACTCAGCCTTTGATAAATTACCCCCTATGTGTTTGCTCCATCAATCAACTACTTTGACCTGCCTACCATGGCCCATAAATATCAGTGCACGGGGAAATCCCCCATGATGCCTTTCAGCCTGGTCCAGTGCTAAGCCCTGCCTTACCATGAAAGAAAGAGAAAAGATGGAGAATCAGAGGTCAATACCTGTGTAAGTTCTGGAGGCATATAACCTTAATTTACCCAGGGTTTAGGTTTTATCCTAAGAAAATTTTTTCTTAATATAACTGTACACTTGTACTATCATAATTATTAGTTATTGTGGGACATCACTCATGAACCATATTAAACCTAAAATCCTAAAAACCTAAAAGGAGAGTGTTGTCCATATTATTATGAAACATTATGATCGCTCTTAATATCTTTAGAATTTAAGAGACATTTTCCTATGGGGGTATCTTCTCTCGCATAGCACATCTTATTTCCATTCACTTTATTAAAATGATCTACCTGGGGAAGACACTGTAATTGCTCTGCTGGGGATAAGATTGACTGTGTGCAATACCCCATGCTCTGTGTATGATTCAATAACAATAACACATACTCTTAGGGAGTCTACACTGTCAGAAGCAGAGCATTGGTGTTGCAGTTGTTCAGATACCAAACTAACTGAATATACAGCAAAAGAGACAATACCTAATGGAATGAGCTTTATCCTCTTAAAATGTAATTAAATCTACTCTCTCTGCATTGGCATAGTATTATTTAAAAAAATAAATATTTATTTTAAAATATCTATAGATATTATCATTTGCTGAATTTAAAATATACAATTAGGTCCATAAATATTTGGACAGAGACAACTTTTTTTTTTCATTAATTTTGGTTCTGTACATTACCACAATGAATTTTAAATGAAACAACTCAGATGCAGTTGAACTGCAAACTTTCAGATTTAATTCAGTGGGTTGAACAAAAAGATTGCATAAAAATGTGAGGAACTAAAGCCTTTTTTAACATAATCACTTCATTTCAGGGGCTCAAAAGTAATTGGACAAGTTTAAAAATTTAAATAAAATGTTAATTTCTAATTCTTGGTTGAAAACCCTTTGCAGGCAATGACAGGCTGAAGTCTTGAACTCGTGGACATCACCAAATTCTGGGTTTCCTCCTTTTTAATGCTCTGCCAGGCCTTTACTGCAGCGGCTTTCAGTTGTTGTTTGTTTGTGACCTTTCTGTCCCAAGTTTAGTCTTCAACAAGTGAAATGCAGCTCAATTGGGTTCAGATCAGGTGACTGACTTGGCCATTCAAGAATTTTCGACTTCTTTGCTTTAATAAACTCCTGGGTTGCTTTGGCTGTATGTTTTGAATCATTATGAAATGTTAATCTCTGGAACACATTCATCTAAAACGCTGTCTCTTTATTTATGCATCAATACATGCACTTGGGGCACCCATCATAAAAACACACCTGTGTGGGGTTGAGAAGAGCCTAACATCACCAAAAATCTATAAGTGAAATGCAGCTCAATTGGGTTCAGATCAGGTGACTGACTTGGCCATTCAAGAATATTCCACTTCTTTGCTTTGATAAACTCCTGGGTTGCTTTGGCTGTATGTTTTGGGTCAGTATGAAATGCCTCCCAATCAATGTGACTGCATTTAGCTGGATTTGAGCAGACAGTGTCTCTGAACAGTTCAGAATTCATTCTTGTGCTTCTGTCCTGTGTCACATGATGGATAAACACTAGTGTCCCAGTGCCACTGGCAGCCATGCACCCCAAGCCATCACACTGCCTCCCAAATGTTTTATCATGTGCAATGCTTTGGATCATGAGCTGTTTCACACCTTCTCCATACTTTTTTTCTTGCTATCATTCTGGTAGAGGTTGATCTTGGTTTCATCTGTCCAAAGCATGTTTTTCCAGAACTGTGCTGCCTTTTTTTTTTTTTTTTAGCTTTTTTTAGCTAAGTCCAATGTAGCCTTTCTATTCTTGATGCTTGGCCTTGTACCTTGCAGTGCACCCTCTGTATTTACTTTCCTGCAGTCTTCTCTTTATGGTAGACTTGAAATTGGATACACCAACCTCCCTGAGAGTGTTGTTCACTTGTTTGGCTGTTGTGAAGGGGTTTCTGTTCACCATGGAAATGATTCTGTGATCATCCACCACTGTTGTCTTCCATGGACGTCCAGGTCTTTTGTATTGCTGAGTTCACCAGTGATTTCTTTCTTTCTCAGGATGTACCAAACTGGAGATTTTGCCACTCCTAATATTGTAGCAATGTCTCGAGTGGGTTCTTTCTGTTTTTGTATTTTTTCACCTGCATGGAGAGCTCCTGCATGTTGTCTGTTCCACATCCAAGCAACCCCCTCAAATCAACTCCAGGGTTTTTATCTGCTTCATTGATAATGACATAACGAAGGAATTTCCCCCACCTGCCCATGAAATAGCCTTTGAGTCAATTGTCCAAAAACTTCTGAGCCCCTGAAATGAAGTGATTGTTTTAAAAAAAAGGCTTTAATTCCTCAAATTTTTATGCAATCTTTTTTGTTCAACCCACTGAATTAAAGTCTGCAGTTCAACTGCATCTGAGTTGTTTCATTTGAAATTCATTGTGGTAATGAACAGAACCAAAATTAGAGAAAAGTTGTCTCTGTCCAAAGATTTATGGACCTAACTGTGTGTATATATATATATTATACTGTATACTTATAGGGTAAATTTATTTTTAATAGTTTTGTCAAATATGATGATTATTTAACAAAATAATTGTATGGCAATGTTAATCTCTGGAACACATTCATCTAAAATTCTGTCTCTTTATTCATGTATCAATACATGCACTTGGGGCACCCATCATAAAAACACACCTGTGTGGGGCTGAGAAGAGCATCACCAAAAATCTATAAGAGATATTCTATCCATTTTTTGTGAACATGAAATCATTTTGGGTTATTTGGTACACACATTTAATTTTTGTATTGATGTCTTACACTTTAATGGTATTTAATTCTAATAGGGCGTGTGGGATTTGCTTCAGTTCATACATTTAGTAGGTTAATTCAACCCTTGGGCAATTTTCATAATTATTTCTAGTTGTATGTTAAAGGAAAGGTTAAAGATGGAATTTTTTTTCCTCGGAGGCTTTCAGAACTGAGCTTTGTTCAAGCATGTCTTATATGTGTTGACATTATGGAAAGTAGGACTTACATTTTGCTTGCCAACAATGTTATCAAATGGAAGTTCTGGGCTCCATGAACCTTCTGTGAATGTTGCTCCACTGTTTCTTCTATCGGTGGGACTGACAGACTCCTTCACAATATCTTCAGGTAAAGTCAGGAGATTTTCCTCTGGTTGTTTAATTAAGTATGTCTCAATGTTATGTTTCCTCAAAAATTCATTTCTTTCTTTACCATGGCCCTCTTCCACATTATAATCACCGTTAAGGCAGTCCAAGGTAGCTTTTGATATATGAATTCTCCTACAAATGTAAAGAAGATTTTACATTGAAAATATGAAAAACATTTTTAAAAAATTTGCTTCAATTGGGGAAACACAAACATAAACAAGGTCCAGTTCACAAAAAGTCCCTTTCAGCTACCAAAGGTTTCATTGGCAAAGTGGCCATTTTAGCAAAACAGCTGTTTAAAGGAGAAATAAAGCTTAACTAAATAACTAGGCTAGAAATATTGTACATTATGTTTTGAGCTGCTGTACCAGCCCAAGGCAACCACAGCCCTTTAGCAGTAAAGATCTATGTCTCCAAAGATGCCCCAGTAGCTCCCCATCTTCTTTTCTGCTGATTCACTGCACATGCTCTGTGCTGCTGTCACTTACTGAGCTTAGGGACCCACTCACAATATATAGTACACATAGAATAGAAATGTCACAATATAAGGCTGATTAGTCATTAATACACATAATTACTACATGGCAGCACAGAAACCAGTGCAATTAGCATCAGAATTGAATAATCAGCAAACCTGTAGCATCAGCTTATATTACAGCCAGGGAAGCTCATTTTCTGCTGGATAATTAGTGACGAGCCCTAAGCTTAGCTTCTCAACAGCCAATCAGAGCCCACTGAGCATGTGAGTGTCACAGACACTTTCCAAGATGGTGACCCCCTGTGACAAGTTTGAAGTCCTGGATCATTGCTGCTATTGACAAGCTGAAACTTTAGCCTCGTGCAATAAGTTCACTATATAAAATATGCAATTTTTAGCCATATTCATTTTTAGAGTTTAGTTCTCCTTTAATAAATACTTATTATTATAAGAAAGTTAATAGGGAATGTTCATAATGTTATAAAAATGGATTAGTGTAGAAGATAGAGAAGCAATTGTCAGAATCATTAGAAAAATATATGAACAACACACAGTGAGTGCATAATATAATGAAATATTGAGATGTTTTATGCTGGCCAATGCTATTCAAAATAAAAATAACCGAGTCTCTGATATATGTCTCAATAAAAAGTTCATGCTGGCAGAGCATTGTCTACTTAGGAGGTTTAGGAGAACAAGACTGTCCATGGGAAATGATGTTGCTATTGTGTGAATCTCTGAAGGCAAAGCCAATAAAGTTTGTGTGGGGTATTGTCAAGGAGTGTTTTGGATATCATCTGCATTCTGCAATGGTTGCCTTGGGGATCTTATAGGCAAAATCACACTGGATAATGTACGCTATGGGGGTTATTTTTCAAGGTCCGAATTTATCTCAGTATTTCTAATATCCAACTCTGTGCAACTCCGAATTCTCGAATGGATCTAATTTATGAAGAAAAAAGCCAGAAAAAATAGGATCGAGCAAAACTCCGAAAACTTCAGAGCTTTCCCCAAAAACTCCTAATTGTTCAGAGTTTTCTGCAAAAACTAAGATTTTTTCACAGTTTTCTACGTTTTTTGGGCCAAAACCCCCGAAATCATCGGATATCCGTACGGACATCAGCGCAGACATTGTCACCTTCCCCATTGACTTATACAGGGCCTCGAGAGCTTTAAGATGCCGGGGATTCGGATTTTTTAGAGTTTTTAGACCATTGGACTTTAATAAATCTCAAGAAATTTGTAGGTTTTTTTTGCTCCAAAAACTATGATTTATTCAAGGTTTGGATATTCGAAGCTTGATAAATAACCCCCTATGTGTAATGTTGTGTGTATTTGTTTATCACTAAGCAACATAGACAATGGTGTGAGAAGAGTACATTTATATATATGTATATGTACATGTACATGATACTAAAGAAAATGATGCTGCTTACCCAGGGATTCCACCTGATTCCAGTTTGTTTGCAATATCCACATCCCAAGACCAAACATCAAACTGCCACTTTCTCAGCCCCAAGACTCCACATAGAACTGAGCCAGAGTGAATACCTATCCTCATATCAATATCGTGTTTGGTCCTTGATCTTACATACCTACAAGATAACACATGGAGATAAACAGATGGGGTTTAATCCCAGTTTCGTAGTGTGTAAGCAGGCCTGCAGGTTATTTGACGTCCCTTGTATAGTGATGGGCGAATTTGAGCGAATTTGCGCTTTTTGGACGCCGGCATCTGTTTTTTGGACTCCGGCGAAACTAATGTTTTTTTTGATCCTGCCGAATTTTCACAAGCGAATTTTCGCAGCCGTTTTGTGAATTTATTCGCCGCTCGCGAATGGCACAAATTCGAAACAAATTCGCGCCTGGCGAATAAATTCGCCCATCACTACCCTTGTAATTAACACAATTTCCTTCTTTATAAATGAATTGCTATTTAGACCATACAAATTTAAATTCTAAAAAAATAAGATCTACTTAAAATTCCCTTGACCGGCTAGTATTACAGGAACACGGACCGAATGAAAAACCAAACAACGCCCAGCTGTGCTAAATTATTACTAAGAGAATCAAGTAACTGAACGTTCTGTAATGCAATTCGGAGGTGAAATTGAATGCAATGTACCAGCAGCTTAACTTTATGTTCCCAGAAATGAACAGACATAGGGAAACATTAAGCAAATAGAGTGCAATTACCGAATTGTTTTGATCATGCTCAGCCCCATTTCTACACAGCAATGAGCGTGGTCTTGTCGTGGTTCAGGGAGTCCAGACACACAGTAATAACAATCTCCTAAGATCTTAATTCTAAGGCAGTGATGCTCCTGAAAGAGAAATGACATCAATGGCTGACTTTAGACTTTGAACGAAACACAAAAACAAAACAATCAAGAATCTGATTATTAACGTTACTGCAGGATCCAGGGCTCTTACGATTCTTTAACATTTTTATTGCACTTACTTTTTTTTTGCATTTCACATATTTTAATAAAATTGTAATTAATAATTACTAATTTAAAATGTCAATATTTTTTAATAAAAAAAAAACTGATGTAAAATGATCTTCAAATTTTTTCCTGCCTTATATTAGATGCTTACTTTGATTTTTGCTTCATATGAAGCTTTTGTTTCTGTATTTTGTATATATAAACTAGACAAAGAACATGTGCATTTCTTTATTTTTACCTCTTCTTTTCTGGATATGTTTTACTCTTTGGTTCTTTTTGCATTGATTGTGTCATCGCGAAATTCAATAAAAGTTTTTGAAAAAAATTGCAGAATGAAAAAGTGTTCCTGTTGCCATACTGTGATATAGGGGGAGGGGGATATAAATAAATGTTTTTGCCTGTTTGTATAAAAAAATGCCCATTGACTCCAATGCATTAAGAAAAAAAATTCTCACTGACTTTGACATTCTGAGAAATTTCAGTGAAAATTTGCCTATTTTTTCATGTTCCTTAGTCAACAATTACAGCTATGGGACTTATTATCCAGAATGTGCATGACTTTTTCAGATAAGGGATCTTTCCATTATTTCCATGGATCTCCATACCTTAAGTTTTCTTAAGTCTCATTTAAACATTAAGGGGCAGATTTATCAAGGGTCGAATTTTGAAGTGGAAAATACTTCGAAATTCGACCATCGAATTTAAATACTTCGAATTCGAATATCGAATTTGACGTTTTTTCATCAAATTTGGCAATCGTTTGATCGAATTTAAATAGTTCGATCAAACGATTAAATCTTTCTAATCGAACGATCGAAGGATTTTAATTCGATGTGTAAAGACTTGAAAAAAGTTTGTAGAAGGTCCCCATAGGCTAACATAGCAATTCGGCAGGTTTAAGGTTGGAGAAGTATCGAAGTCGAAGTTTTTTAAAGAGATAGTACTTAGATTATTGAATGGTCGAATATTCAAACTATTTTTACTTCTAATCGAATTCGAAGTAAATTTGAAGTCGTAGTTTCCTATTCGATGGTCAAAGTATCCAAAAAATTACTTCGAATTTATAATTTTTTTTACTTAGAAAATTCCCTCGAGTTCACTTCGACCCTTGATAAATCTGCCCCTAAATAAACCCAATAGAATTGCTTTGCCTCCATTAAGGATTAATCATATCTGAGGGACTAATTTACTAATTTGGATTTCCTTTCATTCCACAAATCGTATTTTTCTTTAAAAATAGTTTTTTCTATTTCTCTAAAACTTTAAAAAACTGAGATTTATTAAGTGTGAAAACCACAAAAAATTCAAATACAAAACTGCACCAAGTAAAAGTAGTTGAGGTCCCATAGAAGCCAATGGCAACTGCACTAATCCTATTGGACCTTTTTGTAACCATTCAGACTTTTAGAGGTTTTCAGATATTTTTACACTAGTAATTGAATTGTCCATACAACTTGAATTTTTAGAGGGATTGCAGATTTTGTATTTTTTTCAGCATTTTTTTCTGTTAGTACTTTTTTTGTTCGGATCTTTTTATAACATTCATGGCATGCGTCATTTTAGAGAAATAGAGTTTAATTGAGGTTTCAAAAAGCATTACCCACTAAAATTCAACCTTCAATAAATGGGACTTCTTGTATCAAATACAAGGTTCTGTTAAATTATTGCAGAGAAATTTTTTTTTAAAATTTCAGTTATTTGATGAAAATGGATTCTCTGGGAGATTGCCTTCCCATAATCCAGATAATAGATCCCATACTTGTACTACGTATAATTAAGTTGTATTCATTATTTTATATTTATTATGGAAGGGGAACTACCAAATCTACACAACCTGTAATGGGTTTGTAATAAATCTATTTAACAAAAAAAAAAAAAGGCATATATTTTTTTTTGGGTATTAAATTATGGGGCAAATTTACTTATGGTCGAATATCGAGGGTTAATTAACCCTCGATATTCGACTGCCGAATTGAAATCCTTTGACTTTGAATATCGAAGTCGAAGGATTTAGCGCATTTCCTACAATCGAAGTAAAAATCGTTCGATCGAATGATTAAATCCTTCGAATCGAACGATTCGAAGGATTTTAATCCATCGATCGAAGGATTTTCCATCGATCAGAAAATTGTTAGGAAGCCTATGGGGACCTTCCCCATAGGCTAACATTGACTTTGGTAGGTTTTAGGTGGCGAACTAGGGGGTCAAAGTTTTTTTTTAAAGAGACAGTACTTCGACTATCGAATGGTCGAATAGTCGAACGATTTTTATTTCGAATCGTTCGATTTGAAGTTGGAGTCGAAGGTCGAAGTAGCCCATTAGATGGTCAAAGTAGCCAAAAAAAACATTCGAAATTCAAAGTTTTTTTTATTCTATTCCTTCACTCGAACTAAGTAAACGGGCCCCTATGTATTAATGTGCACAATCACTCTACCATTTATTTTCTTGGCGTGCAAATAATTTCTGCTGTTGAAATTGAAAGGAATGTGTCACGGTGCCAACAAACATAACAATTGTCACCTTGTCAAACCAAACTGTTTATCTATTATTATGGCACCGATTTCATGAACACGTTGTTGGAAGCAGGTTGGCAAAGGCTGATGGATCTCAGTAACAAAACATTTCAGAAACTGGAAAAAAATAACATGGTAAATTAATTCAGACCAACATTTTTGCAATGACTTTTCCCTTGTAAAGCAATATGGTCTTACTTTTTATTTTATTTATATGATACGAAAAGAGATCATAAATACTTACCTAAGTATGAACAATGAGCCTTATATGTTGTTTCCTTTTAGTTGTGAATGGCGACCTATATGGTTATTTTATCATAATACGCCATAATGGCTGGCAGATCTCATATGGAGATGAATATATTTCATTTGTGACTGATCAACCAAATTATGTGATTCTAGTAAGATACATTATTTATTCCGGCAATCAAAAAAAAAAACATGCAAGCGTTTAGCTATTCCCTCCATGCGGATCAGTCAAGTGTAAGGTGGCGTTATTATGCAAGAGATAAATTGGTTAAAGGATGTACAATATGAATAAACCCATTAGTATAATTATTTGTTTTGTACAAAACAAACCCATTTAAGCCAAACAGATAGTAATTAGGAATGCTTCATTAATAATACAATAAAACGCACATTTTCCCTATCATTTCTAATTTCTCAGCTGTCATTGTGTTGGATAAATGATGTGGATTTTAATGCAATTAGACAAAATGGATTTCACTAATTTAAAGTTACTCTAAGTGGTGATGAAAAAAAAAAAACGAAAAAAACAAAAACTTTGTACCGGAGTCTGGATGTTGTAGAATATGCAATGTGAGTTTCATTGTTACAAATTTACACTCTTTATGGCTCATTTACTATTTTACCACTCTCTTAGTGGCCAGTGCTGTTGGCAAAAACCAACCCATAGAAAGGCAGAAACACCCTGGAACTCCTCGTATTTCAGTTGATGATGGCATGCGCATGCCTTGTTGAGCATAAGTCTATGTTATGGATAAACTTTCCAAAGAGTCTTATTTTTTAACAAAAGGAAAGATCTCAAAGCACAAGCCTGTAGGAGATCCATGTTGTGGACCCAGTTATGGCTAAAAGTTGAGCAGTTTATTAGGTTGGTTCATAAAGAAGCCAACAATGGACACAAACTCATCATGTGGTACTGCCAACCACCTGGATACATAACTTTTTAAGCTGCTTTTTCCTAAGGGGATTAGTCCCTATGTATTAGTCAGTCAAGAGAGAAGTCATGCTAATCCATGGATTGTTCAGCAGTTCGCAGTCGCTCAAGCAAGGGCTCAAGAATGCTCCCCAAACAATGTGATTATAGATGGGAAATAATCTTATCCCATTTATTTAAATTCAAAAGGGTGTGCTATAAGGACAAATTGTTTTGGGAAGCCTTCTTCAGGCACAGAGACAATTGCTAAAATAAATAGATCAACACCTTTCAAATTCAGTTAGAGCTGCCGGTTTATTTTATGTTTTATGTTCATTCCCCAAATGGAGGTCATTGATGGAGGTCAATGGTGCAAAAAGAATTAAATGGTGAATAGTCAACAGGCTTCTATATGTGTAGCATCATCTCACTAGCTTGTATGTGCAATTTATGCAAATCTGAGGGACTAATTATATTTTGCCTCAAGTAAATTGTACAACTTCAGGGTATAACCCCCCACACTTGGATATATTTAGCAACGACCCAAGTGTTAGAGCTGGATTAGTAGTGTAATATTTGAATTAAGGCAGGTTCTAAGAACAGTGCTCCTTGCAAACCCCGATACTCTAAAACTATCTCTAGCTTTCATGCTAGGGGAGATTCTATGGGATGACCATGTCACCTGTCTGTTACCCCTCTCTGGACACACTGCATGCAGACAGTGCTGCATTCACAGAAGGTGGTGCATATATTTTCTCCATTGTTCATAAAAAAGGCTTTTAAATTTTTTTCTGGCTTAAAGTTTGTCAATAAATAAGTCTATAGACATTTTAAAGTGGTTGTTCACCTTAAAAAATAACTTTTAGTATAATGAAGAGAGGGATATTCTGAGACAATATGCAATAGGTCTTTATTTTTTATTATTTTGCTTCTTATTCAACTCTTGAGTTTGGAATTTCAGCACCTATCTTGTTGGGTCTAATTTACCCTAGCAACCAGGCAGTAGTTTGAATATAGGGATTGAATATAGGGTTGCCAACTGCCACCTAGTTTTCAACCAGACAGCTTGGTTTTTTAAGGGGCTGCCCAGTTCAAAACATCTTGCCGGGTTTTTAAATTTCAAAATTGATACAGGCGTGACATCATTAGAGACACCCATAACTTAATCAGACATGCCCCTAACATCACCGCTTTGTAGTTATGTGCAGGCCAGCCCAATGTGGGACCCTTGGCTTTACCAGTGGGTCAGACGGGTTTGGGCCTCAGCACAGTCACTGCCGGCTTCCTTCTTCCGGCACTCTTTTTTATACCCTTGCACTCGGCCCTCCCCTTTTGTGATGTAATCAGCAGGGCGAGTCAGGGCAGCGTCGGTCTATATATAGAGGGGAGGAGGCAGGTGCTGATCAGGTGCAGGTCGGGTCGGGTGCTTGTCGAGTTTTTCTCGTCCCGCAAATCACTACCGCTCTGCCCTCCAATGTCACTAGACTGCCCCTCTGACATCACCAGCTCACACTTTTGTCTGGCTTTCTATTCAAGCCAAAGTGGCAACCCTTTTTGAATAAGAGAATGGAATATGAATAGGAGAGGGCCTGAGCAGAAAGATAAGTAACAAAAAATTAATGCAACACTAGTTTTTTGACTGCTGGGATCAGTGACCCCATTTGAAATTAAAATACAATAAAAATGAAAACCAAGAACTGGCTATTCTATAACATACTAAAAGTTAACTTAAAGGGATACTGCGTATCTTGACAGCACTATATAAATAAATGATGATGATGATGATGATACTGTCATGTGAAAAAAAAATTTTTTCAAAATGAATCAGTTAATAGTGCTGCTCCAGCAGAATTCTGCACTGAAATCCATTTCTCAAAAGAGCAAACAGATTTTTTTAATATTCAATTTTGAAATCTGACATGGGGCTAGACATTTTGTCAATTTCCCAGCTGCCCCTGGTCATGTGACTTTAGGAGAGGAATGCTTTCTGGCAGGCTGCTGTTTCTCCTTCTCAATGTAACCGAATGTGTCTCAGTGGGACATGGGTTTTTACAATTGAGTGCTGTTCTTAGATCTACCAGGCAGCTGTTATCTTGTGTTAGGGAGCTGTTATCTGGTTACCTTCCCATTGTTCTTTTGTTTGGCTGCTGGGGGGGAAAGGGAGGGGGTGATATCACTCCAACTTGCAGTACAGCAGTAAAGAGTGATTGAAGTTTATCAGAACTTGGGGCAGCTGGGAAATTGACAATATGTCTAGCCCCATGTCAGATTTCAAAACTGAATATAAAAAAATCTGTTTGCTCTTTTGAGAAATGGATTTCAGTGCAGAATTCTGCTGGAGCAACACTATTAACTGATTCATTTTAAAAAAAATTTTTTTTCCATATGACAGTATCCCTTTAAAAATGAACTACCCCTTTAATTATTTCCTGAAATGCAAGCTATTGTATACAGTATATCATCATATGTAAAGCAATAAAACAAGAATATGAATTTGCCGGCCAACGATATCCAAAGGTCACGAAGAAAGAACTCTCTGTCCCAAGGATCTTCTAATCTAATTCAATCATAAATCCTATTGCAGTGCGAACAAATGAAGTTAGATAACAGATCAGATATTATTTGAGTTATCTCTGCAAAGTGGGTATCTGCATGAATACATGTACGTAGGTGTGCTAAACACTGTTATTATGAAGCATAAAAAAAAAAAATCCTGGCGTCTATTTCCTTACGAAGGATAATTATTTGTAGCGACTTATTTAGTGACAGATGTCAAAATAATGGCGCTTAGCTCCGGTGGTATAATAAGCACAGTTTAACGCAGAGACGTAACAATCAGGTGCATACGGACAAAGGAGAAGGATTTAATAACGTGGAAAAACTTTTCGTACATTAACAAAAGTGCGTTGCACAAGCAGGACGTGGGAGAGAAGGAGCCTGAGAGGTTTCACAGAAAGATATGGCATTGCTCATGAAATTCACACAAACCTCTTTGATTAGAATGTGCCGGCCACACAGTCCAAGTTGGCAGAAGCTGTGGGTGTGAAATTCAGATGACAGTAAGCATGCTGTATGATTCAGAGCCGGTGACGGCCGGGGAAAAAAAAGGGGATGATGAAACTTTAATAAAAGGCACAGCTTTGAGCAACGTCTGTTGATGATAAAACACAATGTGCTCTTAGAAGATCTGCCATTGACAAATAATGGTTTTCTCTCTAATTAAAGAGCTTGAAACAGAAATGACGTCACTAAGCAGCACATTCTGTTTGTACTCTGGTTCTAACCTACAGACTTGGGTTCTGACTTATGACTAACAAGTCTAAAAATATTACAGCAGCATCCAAACTGCTAGAAAATATAATACAGACATTATATAAAATCCCCTGGTATCGTCGAAGATAATTGTCTTTGGCATTCCTTTTTTCAGGATACAGTGTTGAAGGTGCAATATTGAACTGGCGTGGCAGGGGGTCTCCAGGAGATGTAATATCAGGAGCCCACTCTCCAAAACAACACTGTATATTCTCCTTCCTACTTGACTCATCATCTCTTTCCCTGCCCTACTCTATCCTTCTGATTCTTATATGTTCCCTTCCTTCTGCACCCTTTATTTCCATCCCAACACTTTTCTCTTTCCACTATATTTAATTTCTTCTATGTCCTCAACTCTTCTCCCTTCCCGGGCTGTACACTTGCTTATGGAACACACTACACTAGGAATGGGAGTATCAGAGATATACAATAGCTATGTCCTTCAGTCTAGATATCACAGTCAGCAACCACCTCTTAAAGGTACTTCCCAATTTATGAACATCAATTTGCCATCGGACTTTGGCTATCACGAGATGCAACCTATTTCTTCAAATGCAAAAACAAATAATTAAGAATTTAGAGCACAGATACCAAATATGTTTGTCCACCAAATGTATTATTGTGAAATGTTAGCTGGTTAGTTGTTGAAGTCCACCAACAGATGAAGCAACATCAGTTTGGAACCCATGGTAGATTTATCAAAAGATGTATATTTTCCTGGATATTTACAAAACAACCTAAGCAACTGTTTACATGAACAAGCAGTTTATATTACAGAAGAAGCAGTTGTTAGTGTGTCCTGCTGGCCTACCTGGTCTGCTGTCACCTCTGTATAGTTGTGATAAATAATATGTATGTGCTCACATGGCAGTGGACAAAATAAATGCATTATTAAGCATTGCCTTATCTGTTCTGAGTCAGACTGGGCAGCCAGGACACGGGGAAAAACCTGATGGGCCCCAGCCCTTGTAGACCCCATTAACCCATGCCCACTACCTCCTAGCAACCCCTTAATGCTTCCACAATTAAAAGGACCACTCCATGGTAGGGATGTAGCGAACTGTTCGCCCGCAAACTAGTTCGTGCGAACTTCGAATGTTCCGAATGTTCGCGAACGTTTGGGAACGTTCAGAGTGCATGCTAGTGGGGTTGTGGTGTTGGACAAGTCTTGCCAGTGGATGGAGAATTTCACAACTGATGTGGGGAGACCTGAGGTTTCAGCCATGGTGGGCCCAGGACAACCCAGTCAAACACTGTACCTGTTCATGTTTTTGTGAATAATTGTTGCTTTAAATGCTCTTACAGGCTCTTTTTCTGTAGATGTTGCCTGAAAGTGTCTGCTCTGCTAATACCCTAGGGGCACTTATGATCTAGGTGACCTCCTGATTGTCCTTGCTCTTCATTTTTTGACCTATTCTGTTTTCTGAATTATTTATTGGCTTTGTCTGCTTGAGGCTGACCCCAACCCTACTACTATCCTATCTCTCTCTCTGATCTTACACTGTCTATCCAAAATGATCAATTCAGCATCTTAAATTTCAAGTTCTTCTAGCCCTCACTTTGATGGCTCACTTAAAGGAAAAAAGCTCTAGTTAAAGACCCTCAAGACTCAAACTGAAGGGAACAGTGGGTGCAATATGGGCACAGAGCAGGGCCGGTGCCAAAGCTGGTAAGCAACTAGTTGGCTATCTAACAGTTAAGAAGTGAAACCAAACTGAAAATGAAGAACAATGATGAATGAGAAAGCAGAAGATCTAAGTGAAAGAAAGTGTGAGACAGATGCACGTTCTGTAAAACAGATGTAACATTTGTAAGGAGCTTGCATTAATTTGTCAATGTAAATTAGTCTGTGGAAAGGGAACAGCTTATCAAAATGTCATCCTTGTGTGCACTAGTATTCCAATTAGCTGCGAATCTGGAACCTGAGCAAGACAATGGGAACATTCAGGCAATTTAGGTGTGTGCCCTTATCTAATTATGTAAAGTCAGCTAGAACAATTATTCTAAAACTGCAACTGATAACAATGAACCCCTCCCACAGATTATTTGATCTTGAAAAAAAATTAATCAGGACCTTTAAGAAACTCACAAACCTTGTAAATGGGCATAGAATACAGACTTAGATTGTCATATATTTATGTATTGAATGTGGGGTTCATTACTATTATCATTACTATTCAATAGAAAATACAGTTCTTCCAATATCTAAGAATGTGGCCTGAATCACAGTCCTTATGGGTTGTTCACCTTTGAGTTAACTTTTAGGGGCAAATTTACTAAGCACCGAAAATTTGCCAGCGATGGCTTCGCATCGCAACACTTCGCCAGGGGAAAATTCACTCAGACAACGTTAATTCACTAACATGCAAAGTTGCGTCCTAGGCGCTGAATGCTGACGAAGCCTATAACCCTGAGTGTTTTTTGGGTCTTAGAAAAATGTTCAATTATTTTTTGAGGAACTCCTATCTACTCTATTGCACTTCGCCTGGTCTGAGCTGGAGAAGGCAAGTCTGGCGCAAGAGGTAACGTTCAGTAAAATCCACATCTTAGTAAATTTGCATAATTAGGTAATAAAAAGTAGCAATAACAATAAATGTGTAGCCTCACAGAGCATTTGTTTTTTAGATGGGTCAGTGACCCCCATTTGAAAGCTGGAAAGAGTAAAAAAAATAATTATAAACCTATAAATATTAAAGACCAAATAAAAAGTTGCTTAGAATGGGGCATTCTATAACATACTAAAAGTTACCTTAAAGGCGAACCACCCCTTTAACAGCTTTGAGAATAACACAATTATGCTCTACAAAGAGACCAGTGAAGCACTTGAGAAGGCTAGAGTTGCTTAAAATTGTCTAGAATGGTCAGAATTGGGTGGATATGTTTCATGCCCTCATTCCATGACCATGAAAACATATAAGGCTGTTCAATTCCTGAGCTAGTACCTTGTGAATTAAGGGAGCAAGAAGAAATATAACTACTTAGAACTATTTTGATTCCATGATTATTTATCATGTGTGGGTTGAGAGGGGGTGGCCATGGTGGAAATTATAATAATTAAATTATACAGTAGTTGTCTCTAATATCCAACAGCCCTCCTTTTTCATTATAATACCTTTTCAAGAAAGAAAATAAAGGATATAGTCTAGTGGTTCAAGGTGTAGGATCTGAAGCTTTTTGGGGTTGGGGCAGAACACAAAGAATTACAGCAGGGAGTTGGTCAATAACATAAAACTTTACCAGCATAGACCAATATACTCCTGTAATAAGCACAGTTCAACAGGAACATTCCCAAATCTACCTATAGTCTAAAACAGTGATTCCCAACGCGTAGCTTTTGAGCAACATGTAGTGCTAAGTAGAGTCTCCTGTAGGCTGTCAGTCCACATAGGCACTACCAAATAGTCAATCACAGCCCTTATTTGGCACCCAAGGGACTTTTTCAGGCTTGTGTTGCTCCCCAACTCTTTTCAAATTTGAATGTGGCTCATGGGTAAAAAAGGTTGGGGATCCCTGGTCTAAAAAGAGACATACCATAAAACTACACTGTGCAAAGTACTCCCCTGTACTAAACAATTCTGCATATTTATGTTGTTTTTGGTTGGTCTGTAGAGGCTTCCGATATTGCATAACCTCTCATGCTTTAGTGCTCTATTGCCACCACATGTACAGGGAAGGTGGTTGTAGGTCATAGTTCTATCAGTGGGATCTATTACAGGTAATTATGTTGGGTGATGTCCATGGTATTGAATGACCGGTGTCCATTGCAAAAAGCTTTCAAAAGGTTTTGCTTTACATTATTGCATTTCAAATGTCAGCAGTTTTGAAAAAAAAAAATGCTGTATCATGGGCAACCCAAGGTGTGGGGGGGGGATTTCCACTGATGATTAAACTGCAACTGCTATTCTGTTGTCTCGGCCATCCCACTTTGATCACATACTGTACTGTCGCTCTATAAACCTAAAAGTCACTCTAACGCAAAGGCTGACCTAGACATGCAAAGAATGTCTGTATTGGGCAGGGACATCAAGCTCCCAAGACCGAAATGCAGGCGGCTGTTGACCATGAACCATTAGAATGTGCCCTGTTATACTCCAACCATGTCCCTTGCTCTGTCCTGTGGGTGGTATAAATATAGGTGACTCCTTAAGAATAATAGAGGGTTGTCTGGACTGGAATCAACTACATTACAATTTTTATTATCATGAGATAATCACGTGATTTCATATATCCAATGCAAATGGACAACGTTGGCTAATATCCAATTAGGACTATGTACAGGAATAAACTCATGAGATCCTCAAAAGCATGGCTATCAGATGACAACCCAAGGCTTGTTGTCTTGACAGTCTAATTGATTTACTATACAAGGTGGCTTCATATGACAGACGGTATCACAAAACAGGTCAAACAGCTGTTTCAGGAACGGATTTGGTGTCTAGGGTTTCACCCGAGCAACTTCTCCTGCATTTTAAATGACACATCTAAGAAATAAATTGGTAGATATGGTAGCACTATCCTACAGTTCTCCCACTCTATCTAAACATCCAGGAATATGGGGTAACACCAGCTACTGCTTCTCCCTGTCCTGTATTCAACAAAATGCAATCGGAAATATTCAGTCTGCTTTACAACTGTTTTATATGAAAGCTAACTTTTGATTGGTTCCAAAGGGCTATTCAACTAGCAAAATAACTTTCTCTACATTTCTCTATTAAATAAGCTTAAAAGGGCTGTGAGTAACATGCTCAAATGCTCATTTGAATATTCCAATTTGAAATAAAAAAGATATGTGTTAGAAGTCATCTGAGTCATTAAATTAAGCTTTGGCTAGGATTTCCCTAGCTTAAAACAAAACTGGGATATTAATCAACTGGTCCAACTGTGAGGTTAACGCAATGGTATTTCTCTCCTATTTGGCCACAGTCAAAATTGTGGCGCCCATGAGCCACATGCCTTGAGTTGAAGTGATACCATCACGTAGACACATGAGGCCATTACACTGCAGTTTGGTGCTAAATTTGGTTGCCAAGGACCTTGGTTCAATTCCCGAATATAGTTTATACTCCTGAGTGCGCTATAATTCTTTTTTTTACTTATTCCTGGCTCCTGACCTTCTCTCTTTGATTCTTGACTTTGCTATTTGCTGCCTGCCCTGATCTTTTGCCTGGTTACAACTTTGAACTTTCTTAACCCTTCAGATAATACAAATTAGACTTTCTTTATACAGCTTCCTTCTTGGTCCTGAGTCCAACCTTACAAGAGCTGCTTGACCCTGACCAACAAAATATAAAGCCTTAAAGGATCAGTTCAGTGTAAACATAAAAACTAGGTAAATAGATAGGCAGTGCACACTAAAAAAATGTTTCTAATATAGTTAGTTATCCAAAAAATGTAATGTATAAAGGCTGGAGTGACTGGATGTGTAACATAATAGCCAGAACACTACTTCCTGCTTTTCAGCTCTCTAACTCTGAGTTAGTCTGTGACTTGAAGGGGGGCCACATGGGACATAACTGTTCAGTGAGTTTGCAATTGATCCTCAGCATTCAGCTCAGATTCAAAAGCAACAGTTATGACTCATATAACCCCCATCAAGTCACTTATTGGTTACTGCCTGGTAACCAATCAGTGAAAACCAAGAGAGCTGCAAAGCAGGAAGTAGTTTTCTGTTCTGTTAGACATCCAGTCGCTCCAGCCTTTATACATTACATTTTTGGCTAACTAACTAGATTAGAAACATTTTTTATTTTGCACATCCTATTTACCTAGTTTTTACTTTTATACTGAACAATTCCTTTAAGTCCTACTAAATTGAAGCTTTATGTTAAGTATCTGGAAGAATAAATAAGCCTTCTCTCCAAATCTAGCCCTATTTGGCCTTTAGGTGCAGTCTTCAAGCTACTCTCCATGTTCCCATTGGAGTGCCAGTCCGAGAGTTTTGGAACCGTTGTTGTTCAAATAAATATCACATATACTCATAAACCTGTTATTTATTTGAGTATGAGGCAGTCTCCAACTATGAAGTGAAATGTAACATCCATAGACAACAGACTTTTTCCTATTATTTACTGTTGATTTAAGAAAATAACAAAGAATAGTAACAGCCTAGTTTTAAATGCAGCACATTTTCTCTTTATCTATATATCTATAAAGCCCACATTCTGCTGGCGTCAGTGAGCCAATGGAGGCTTGGATATCATTTTTCTATGACTAATAACCACAGCCCATTCATGCCAAAATTGCAGTTGAAATTTCCCAGTTTTGACAGGAAATGATGATGAGGTCCAACATGTGGATGAAATTATACAGTTACATGCCTGAATTAGACACCTGTGAGATTAAAAGGGATTCTAATATGTCACACATGTAGGTGCGGTATCTTTTAACCTGTAACATTTCATGTATTAGGATAGTTATTTCCCTGTACTAAGCACAGGAACAGCAACCTAAGTTTTCTCATAAACTGAAAGCAACAGTAGAGTATATTCTCCAACTCTCTCCTTTAAAACTGTACAGTAGGGGGATTAAAGGGTACAGTACATTTTATTCTACTGTGAAGACGTGAATTATACATTCTCTGTAGGCAGGGGGCTTCCAGGGGCATTTGCCACCCAGAGAAAGCCTTTTGAATGCCCCCTCCTTGCACCCAGTGCTTACCTTTTAAAGCATTGCAGTGGAGTGAAGAGGGCACCATCGCTAGTGGAGAAGGCAATTACTCATCTCATGGCAGTAGTGTCCCTGTCTGTAGGAGGTAAGTGATCCTTTTTGCTACAAGGGAATTATGGGTAATCCCTATCTTATAAAAGGTAGAGTTAACTAGCCCTAAATCTATTTGTCCGGCACTCTGTGGAGGAGGGTGGATGGTAGTGGGAGGCCCTGGTAAAGAAGCGTTCTGAAATTTGGAGAGTGGAAGTTGGGTAGAGGGACCTTGTGAAATAGGATTAGATGGTATGAAATGAATCCCTGTTCTAACACCCTCTGAAAGTGTGGGGCCAGAGTAGAGTAGCAAGTTAGATCAATTGTGTGTTCCACAGAGGAAAAGTAGGACATGGTTATTTCCAAAAGTGATCACCTACTAGAGTAGGGCTCAAGTTATTATGACCAGGGTAGTAGACAATAACTTTGAGGCAGGGGTCGCCAACCTTTTTTTTTATCCACAAGCCACACTCAAATATAAAAAGAGTTGGGGAGCAACACAAGCATGAAAAAAGTTAATGTGGGTGCCAAATATGGGCTGTGACTGGCTATTTGATAGCCCGTATGTGGAGTGGGGTTGGCCCCTTTGGGGTATAGAACAGTGGCATGGTCTCTCTGAAGGTCATAGAGGGTCAGATTGGTGGAAAAATACCTATTCACTCTTCTAGATACATGTGAAAGCCCTGCTTGAAGGTTAATGAGGATAAGTAAATGGGATAAAACTTGGAGGCTCTGTTTGGCAGTACATCTGTTTTTTATGCAACTACACTTGACTCCAAGTAAGACATTCCAAGGGGTTGGTGAGCAACATTTTCAGAGCTACTGGTTGGAGATCACTACTTTGAGGCATCACTGGGATTCAGAGGTTTTGCAAATTGAATGTGATTAGGAATCACTGCTTATTGTGAAAGATTGTGATGTGTATGTTTGTATCAACTTGGAGACCCTTTCCACTGAAAAAAAATACAACTCTGTGGATGAATTCTGTTCTCAAGCTAGACTTGGTCACTAGTACACTGGCCTTGAGGCAGAGCCACCTGCTTGGCTAGAGCAGTTCTTTATTTCTCTGTGCTGTGGATCAATATCTTTATGCTCTCTCACAAGTAATTCCCTTTTTTACAAACCTATAAAATCCCTGTGATTCTGGGTTATGACTCTTTGTGAGTTCCGAGTTTGACAATAAACTTTCTCTTTACCTCGAGTGATTCCTTAAATTCCAAGACACCTTCAATATTACAGAGTGTACCCATGCATTTAACCTGACCCTGCTCAGAAAGCAGAGCGACTCATATAAATTGTGGAAACAATTTAGAGGACATTAAATAGTAAAGCATAACTACTAAGCATCACCTTCTTAACAACATGCATTTTGATATTTTTCAAAGTGAACGCAACTCACATGAGCTAGTCGATCAAATCTCGCAAAGAGTTCATTCAACATCCGGACTAACTCTTGGGCTGAGAGTGTAGTGGACAGGTTTGTGAATCCTTTGACGTCTGCAAAAAGAATGCTGAATAAAACATGGAAATAGCATTAATATTTCATTTTCATTAGTACACTAGTTGATAGCTGAACATCTTCTAAACTCTCCATAGATTCCCTATTGCCCTGCTCATTAGGGAACACTTTTCTTGGCAAAAGTTTCTCAGGGGCATTTAAAGCATTAATTGGTTCAGTGTAACCTTGACTTCAGTGCAATTAGGAAATAGGATGGTATAGAGAGATCTGCCGTCATCTTAGGTACAGAAAGCAATAGGAGGGGAGTGTGTACTTCAGCCTCATTGAGGCTACATTAAGTCACTTGCGTATTTTACAGCTCATTAACCAGAGATTTGAAGAAATCTTAAAATGCTTGAAAATAACACAGGGATGGAGAGAGAATGTAGTTAAATGCATTAGGTTATTATGCATATCACGCAATCATTGCCAGCTAATTCAAGACTCCTGTATAAAAGCCAAATTGAATTGTACAAACCAAAGAAAATAATGAGGAAATTATGCTAGTTTATAAAACAATGAGTAAAGCTCAGTAAGTAACAATGTAAAAGATATTTTAGCTGTTAGGGCTCCTCTTCCATTGGAAATGGTACTGGAGCAGGGACCTCCCTCGTCTTGTTTCTTTGACACATAGCTTTTAATCTCTAATGCAACTGTACTTTGTATTTTTTTTATTTATAATTATACAATTAATTAATTTATTGTTCTTCTGTACAGCGCTGTGTACATAAGTAGTGCTACAGTATATAAATAAAAATATACATACACCCAAGTGCTAAGAAACACAGAATCGATACTTTTAGGGCCCATAAATTAGGAGCACTGGCTTCCGTAGCAGTGGCAGGTGCAAACTGCAATTTGAACCTTGTGCCATATTAAAAAAGGTGGAGAATGCAACTCACATAAGAGAGCTAACTCTTTGAAAAATATTTACCTTCAATTCCGATTCCAGTGAACAAAGAGCTGGGGATATCACCACAGATAAAAGGAGCTGAACACTATTTTCCCTTTTATAAATATAAATTTGCCCCATAGTGAATGAGATGTTTGGCCATAGTTCTCATTGTGTACAGGGCCCATGAATTAATCCTTTTAATTCCTTGATCATTGTTCCCTATAGATTTGTATAGGGGATTTGCCTTTCCCAATATTTTGACGGATCTCATTCCATCTAATACTACACTACAGTATTAATATATGGCTCTCTGAGCTTGAGGTCAAGATCAAAGATATCTGACCTTTACCTAATGAAGAAGGATCCATCAGAGATTCCACCACCACCACTGCCAACACAAAAACCCCCAATAAACCCCAGGGTAGACTTAAACAAGAGGAGACACCATAGTAATATTATAGAGAAAGGAAAATTAAATAAATTATGGTTGTTCAAATTGGTAATGGTAATTGTTTGTAACCCTAGTGCTTAGGGAAAAATATATGGAAGGAGCTCTTCAGTATTCTGCACATCAAAAAGGAACTCATTAAGCATTATACATGAATTATACATTACAAGTTAAATGTCCTGATCATTAGTTCCCTTACCTGACATTTTCATAGCGGTGGATATAAATCTTGTGGAACTGATGCTGTAGATGCTCATCTTCAACATTGGTCATGTCATTGATCATTTCAAGTACAACAAATCGGGGTAATACTGATAAAACGAGCCTCTCCTGTGAAACAGTAGGACAGTTACTTGTTAGGAGACTGTTCTTGGTAAAAAGTACAATCTAATGAAATGGCCTGAATCTGATCTTTGTTGACTAGAAGTTCTGCCCAGCACAACCCCATTGTAGTTCTAATTGTAGGCCTAACAACTCATGAATTACCTGTAAAGTATATACCTCGAAACAGAGAGTAATTATGTTGGGGTTCCTTGACCTAAATAAATGTATTTGGCCAGTGGCCTTGTACTACCTTTATGTGGAGGAGATGACCTAGAGGTTATTTAATCAGACTTTGATGTGGGGGTCTCGTGTAGAGGACTTCAATTCCTTGTGGCAACTCCTTGCAGGGTGGGGCTGGTGGGAAACCATGAAAAAACGTCAGCCTAGCCCACTCCTAGCCGCATTAGATTGTGTGCTCCCTAACCTCCTCCTTGCCCCAATTGTGAAAAGCAGAGAACAGAGGTAAGCACTGACAGGGGGAAGGGGGTGGATGAGTGTTGTAGCTGGGATTCATGGGGATAAGGGACAGTGGACCCAGGGGTGTTTGTGGGCCCCAATGCTGCAGCCCTGGTGGGCTCAGATCCCCCCAGTCTGACGCTGACTCCATGTGACCCTGGACAAGTCACTTAATCTCCTGGTATACCAGATTACTTAGCGCGTCAATAATGGCTGTCTTTATTTTCTGTAAAAGTGCTTTGGGTTCCACGGGATTGCTAGAAGAAGTGCTAGAAGAAGCAGTGATCTGGATCAGTATTTAGAAATATTGTGAATCCATCATTTTGCCCATTATTAATCTAGGACAATGGCTGTTGGACTTTTCACTTCAAGCCTCCAACATTTTGATAAGAGCACAAGTTTTACCCCAATTACTTATCCTCATTGACCTTCAAGCAGGGCTTTCACATGTATCTAGAAGATAAAATAGGTACTCTTCCATCAATCTGACCCTCTCTGACCTTCAGAGAGACCATGCAACTGTTCTACACCCAAAAGGGGCCAACCCTTCAGTTTTGGAACCACTGCCTTTAGACCAGGGATCCCCAACCAGTGGCTCATGATCAACATGTTGCTCACCAACCAACCAAATTTTTTTAGATGTTAAGTTCTCTGTTGCATTTTTTTAAAGACCAGCCTAAATAGTCCTCCAATCCATCAGCTCTTCTGCCGTTGGCTCTCTGCACCTTCCAGCAGCCTTATCCATGTCTGGTATTCAAAAACCCACTTGAAAATCTGCATATTTTTCAGCCAGGGTGGAATTCACACATTTGGCACTAAAGAAAGCAGCACGTTCCAAACGGCTGATTTAACATTCCGGCGGATTGAATATCTTGCTTTTCCACGCTACACTGCCCTTTTATAAATATGCAAAAGCCACACACACATAAGGCAGGGGAAACAAATTTGCAGACAAAACAAGCCTTTTCTCCAGATCTTTCAAGTTTTACTTCGGAATGATAATGAACTGGCCAAGAAAGAATTTGCACAGAAATAGGATTTTGTTTGAGTGTAAAATTTCCATTTGATTTTCAGCTGAAGCTATACAGATACAGTTTCAGCAATGTTACGGCATTAAGTTATGGTGTAGCAGATGCAGGATAGGGATGTAGCGAACTGCCGAACACCCGCTAAAATCGTTCGATTCGAACGTTCGAAGGATTTTTCATTCGAATCGAACGTTCGAAGGATTTTAATCGTTCGATCGAAGGATTTTAATCGTTCGATCGAAGGATTTTCATTCGAATCGAACGTTCGAAGGATTTTAATCGTTCGAACGAATGGAAATCGTTCGAACGAATGGAAATCGTTCGAACGAATGGAAATCTTTCGATTTTAGCGGTCGAATGGTCGAATGGTCGAACGATTTGTATTCGAATCGAACGCGAACTCAAAATGCGAACGTTCCCAAACGTTCGCGAACATTAGGCGGACGCGAACGGTCGAAGTTCGCGCGAACAAGTTCGCCGGCGAACAGTTCGCTACATCCCTAATGCAGGAAAAGTATAGGCGATGTTTTGGGTACATACTTACCTGGGAAAAACAAGAGAGCAATGGTTGGTAAGTACATGGCATGCTCATAACCTTGCCAAAAAATGCACACTAACAGAAAGATTAATTGGCACTTAATTTAGATGCACAGGGAAAGGGATTGTCCTTGCGGTCAACTTTGAGCCCCACTATATTATGCCATTTTTTTCTACCCAACTGAACCGATGATCTGGGTTTAGGCTGTGCCAGGTTTTTATTGTATTTAATATGCTTTAAGCCACATGTTACAATTATAATAAGGTCTATGAGAAAGCTTTCAGTTGCATGAAATTGCTTTATAGCATTTTAATATATTGCTATCCAAAAGAATATATAGAGGACAAGGAATTGCAGGCTATCAACAGTCCAAACCTATACTACTTAGTTATTCCTCCCTAGGAGTCCAGACTATTATTTCACTAGTAGCACAGCCCCCTTAGAGGATGGACCCTCTCAGCTAAGTCAAACGTGGACCAATTTTCATTGGTTGTCTAAATAGAATAATCAATAATCAACACCAGAAATGCCTGGTTCAGCCAAACTCTTATGCCCTTTCAATGTTAACAGTCCAACCAAAGAATACTTAGTTAGAAGAGCCCATCCCCCTGGGAGCCCAAACTATTATTTCACTAGTAGCACAGCCCCCTTAGAGGATGGACCCTCTCAGCTAAGTCAAATTTGGACCACCAGAACACCAGAAATGCCTGGTTCAGCCAAACTCCCCTTTCAGAGTCCATGACTGGGTGGGTTATGTCCCCTGCAAGACACCCGCCTGTCCCACTTGATTGGGGGCTCTTGCTCAACCAAATGCATACTTATTTAAGATGTATGAAAAAATGCATGTACAAATGCATGCAACTACATTAGGAAACACACTCAAAGACACAAAGGTGCATTTGAATTGAATTGACATATGTTTAAAGCCCTTGCCATCATACCCAAGGCTATTAAATAAACCATGTAGCCAACAGGAGGCATCTACATAAGCTGGTGTCATTTAGCCATTTAGCATTTTGATTTCATATGTGTTCAGTTTTAATGTAGCTATCAATGATCAACTGGTTCTAAAATATGGCCAATAGCAATCAGAGCAGAAAAGTCAGGAGGAGTTTGCTGGGGTATGTCAGTCTATTTATTAGTGATGGGCGAATTTGTGGCGTTTCGCTTCGCAGAAAAATTAGTTAATTTCTTGTGAAATTTTCAAAACGGCAAAAAATTCACCAAATGCGCCGGCGTCTAGTTTTTTACTAGAATTCGCTGGAAAATTACGCTGACTAATTTTCGCCAGCGAATTTTCACGCCTGGTAAATAAATTCGCCCATCACTACTATTTATCATTACACAGTGCCTGCTTTAAATAGTTATACTCACACCCCAGCTAATTGCACAAGGGACTTCCTGGAACATGGAGGAACACTCCAGTTTGTACATAGGATTTCTCTACACCATAATGCCATTGGTGAAGTATATATCAAGTTTTTGGGTCGATTACATTCATCTGAGTTTAAAAAATTCGACTTTTTTTTTTTTAATAAATTTCGATTGGTCGAATTTCGAATTTCTGGGAGTTTAGGGGAGTTTTTGAAAACTAACATGAATTCAAAATATGACCTTTGTGCCTCCCTGAGTTCCCACACACATTGGGTTTACAGTTTACTGTAATGTAGTTTGTGCCATGTGGTGTAAATTGATTTCATTCCCTATTGGTATTTACCTGTGGGAACAGACACCAGTGGAAAACACAGAACCTGTCTAAGGAAACTAAGGATGCGCCATCTTGCATTTGCTGTGAGCACTGCACTCCAAGCAAGAGTTGGAGTCTGTTGGACTAGAAGGAAACCCATATCATGTACTGAGGGTTTCTTCATCCACAAAATTTATTCTACTTGTTATCAGTCAACTGGGTTCCATAAAGCAATCAACTTGTATTTCCCCTCATCTCCTGATGATGCTCATTCTGTGTACGATTATTTTCTGATATATAATCTCTTGCAGAAGTGTAAATTCACAAATTCTATTGCTATTCCTAAAATTCCTTTTGCTGGGGTATTCCTGATTCCTGGCAAGTCTCCCTTGCTCCTAGAAATATGCTTCTGAATTGGGAACCAATGAGACATGGAGCAGCAAGCTCTTATGAATAATGCAATTGTAAGAAGATATCACAAGATGAGACTGTACATCTTTACCTCATTTAGTAGAGATGGGCAGGGTTCAAAGTGCACAAAACAGGTGCAAAACTGCTGCTTGACATTCAATATTGGAGCAAACACTGTTGATGGGCTTGTATTTTAGGACTGTAGGAAGTTCCTGGTTAACTTTGTAGATTTCTATATATTATATCTTCATGCAAATGAAATATTTTTTGATAGCAAGATCTTCTTTTACTGTATGTAAGAAAAGGGGTCTCTTTTACAAAGAGCTGATCACAAATGCTAAGGTCTGCTAAAGAACTGTACCTAGACATTCCTGTGCTGCTTGTATACTCTGCACTAGCCTAGAAATTTGGCACAAGTCGTACAACAGAGCAGTTACACCATTAGCAGGCGTTATATCTAATTAAGTCCCCTGAAACTCCTCAATTTACACATGCAGGGACTCCCAAGGGCCACCGACCCCTTCCTGTAGGCAGTGCTGCATACAAAGAGGTGCAACTCCTTATGCTCCATTATTGAAGTACAGGTATAGGATCTGTCATCCAGAATACTCGGGACCAGGGATATCGTGGATAAGGGGTCTTTCTGTAATTTAGATCACCATACCTTAAGTCTACTAAAAATCAGGAAAACATTAATTAAACCCAATAGGATTGCTTTGCCTCCAATAAGGATTAATTATATCTGTAAGACACGCCGGGAGATCGCTCAGTGTCCTCAGTGCCGGATTTGTTTGCTGGCCGCCCCTAGGCCGCACGGTCCGACCAGGCGGCCACACGGTCCTAGTTCTTCCCCTTCCCAGCTCCCCGGCAAAAAAGCGCCAGCGCAGCTGGTGTCATTGAATGGGGACGCACACGTCCCCACAATGCGGCTGGGCGACATGCCGCCCCTATTTTTTGCCGCCTTAGGCCCGGGCCTATGTGGCCTCGCCACAAATCCGGGCCTGAGTGTCCTTACCTCCTGGCGCATCTCTTCCAGGGTGACGGGGTGCAGGCGTGTCCGCCGCTGACGTCACCATCCTTAAAGTAATGCTGGCGTAGATTTGCCAGCATTGATGCAGTGCGTTGCGATGCTCACGTCAAGATACCGTGCATCATGACTTCATGATTTGGTGCGGAATTTGAATTTTGCTGCCAAATTCCCTTTAAAAAGCCAAATTTTTGTCAGTGCCAAAGCTGGCTTTTGTTTTCAAATCCTGTCAAAGCGTTTTTATTGCGATTGACTACTTTGTTTTTTTGACTTCTGCCTGTTTTTGACCTTGATTCCTGCCGCCTGCCTTGATTCTCTTGCCTGATTGACTACGTTTTTTGCCTAATCCTTGCCGGTACCTCATTTCAGACTTGTTGCTACCTAAAATGCACTTTTTCTCTGTGGTTTGGCAGCAATGTAACTGAAAGCCCGGGGCCCCTAAAGGGCATCAGTGAACACCAGAAACCCGTGTGCGTCTGAGTGTACCTCCTAAAGGCTCCAGATTGACTAGTACATACAATATCTTAGTTGAGATCAAGTACAAGCTATTGTTTTATTTTATGCTCTAAAATGTTGAATTATATTATTAAAATGGAGTCGAAGCGAAATCACCTTGTCGTAATTTGTAGCTTTCTGGATAACAGGTTTCCACATAATCTCATATCATATACAAAGAGTTTGGCCTCATGTCAACTCACAGATTATACTGGGGAAAGATGCTCAGTGCAAAATAACGTATCTAATACTAATACAAAACAGTTAAAGGTTTAGTTAGCCCTTCCTGCTTGTGGCCTGCTCTTTATGCCCCATTGTTCTCCGGTTGCCAGTTCTGACCACTGATATTGCCTGAATTTTGCTGCTACGAGAAAGTGCCATGTTGCCTTTTATTAGCAGGAGGAATAAGATCAGTGCAAGCCAAGGCTACAGCAGATTAAAAGGCTCCAGGGCCGACAATAAAGGCTCTGATCTCATTCTTGGCTTTGTGCTGCAATAGGAGACAATTACACTGCTATACTGTAGCATTACAATGATGCTATCCTTAATGTATGAATCATTATCCCACCACCATAAATGAATAATGGCAGCTCACTTTCACACAAAATGCGCCAGTGAATAGAAGGAAAGGATCCGGTTCTCGAGTTCCCTATATCCATATTGTTTCATTCTAAGGAACAATGTTCTATTCATATTGGTGCCAATATAATCAGATAAATGGGTTTTTTATACAAGATATTTGAAATCTCTTATAAAATATGCTTGGGAATTGGGGGTCTTTCTGTACAGGTATAGCAAACCTTATCTAGAAACTTGTTATCCAGAGAGCTCAGAATTACAGCAAGGCGTTTTTACAAAAACGTAGTTTTAATCGAATAATTCAGATTTTAAAAAAATGATTTCCTTTGCCTCTGTAATAATAAAACAGTACCTTGTTCTTAATCCAGACTAAGATATAATTAATTCTTATTGGAGGCAAAACAATCCTACTGGGTTTATTTAATGTTTCAATTACTTTAAGCAGCCTTAAAGTATAGGGATTCAATTTACGGAAAACCCCAGGTCCCGAGCATTCTGGATAACAGGTCCTATACTATGGAGCATGATGCTTGCAGATAGTCAGGAAGCATCTCTGGGTGCCAGAGGTGTAACCATTCAGCCACCAAGGAGAAAATACAAAGTGTCAATGATTTGTTTGTTCAAATAGGACTCCATGGGAAATGGCCTTCCACATTTTTAGAGTTTTTATCAAGATCTTGAATAATCTGTTCCCATATAATGGATCCCATAGCTAGTTTAGTCATCTAGTCTTTGCTACAGGGGAGAAGAAATCTGAGCAGACCCACTTACCAGTAGACTGGTCTCTCCCTAGAGCTGAGGTCCCCACCTTTTTGTATCCATGAGCCACATTTTGGCACAGTGGGGAGCCACATATTATGCAAAAGGTTAATGGGGTTCCCATATAAGAACTCGTCTTGGCTGTTTTTTTCCATCCATTTTTATTGCTGGGCGGTAGGAACCTCTCTTTGTTCTTACACTTGTAGCTTGCACCTCAAGGACTTCTCTTTAAAGGGGAACCATCTTCAAAATGAACATTTAATATAAACTTCATCATACTAAAATACATTTTACTAAAAATAAATACATTTCCTAAATATAATCAATTAAAATTCTGACCCCTTTCAGAAATAATGAAGTTAATCTTCACTCTCCCCATTTCAGCATCTGTCTCTCTTCATTATGTCTTCATGCAGCAGTTGCAGGATTTTTAATGACAGTTGAGTCCAAGGGGAACTCCTTTTGCCTAAAAGGTGTATTGGAGCTCATTCTTTAAAATGACCAGAAATCTTGTCTCTCTACATGCAGGATTGGTGCCAAAGTCAGTTATTATATTGAATCTAACTGTCAATGAAACTCTGACATTCAATTCCCGCAAGAAGACAGAATGAAGAGATTCAGATGCTGAGAGTGAAGACATGAAGTTAAAGAGATCCTGCCATCGGAAAACATGTTTTTCAAAACACATCAGTTAATAGTGCTACTCCAGCAGAATTCTGCACTGAAATCCATTTCTCAAAAGACAAAACAGATTTTTTTATATTCAATTTTGAAATCTGACATGGGGCTAGACATATTGTCAATTTCCCAGCTGCCCCTGGTCATGTGACTTGTGCCTGCACTTTAGGAGATAAATGCTTTCTGGCAGGCTGCTGTTTTTCCTTCTCAATGTAACTGAATGTGTCTCAGTGGGACATGGGTTTTTACTATTGAATATTGTTCTTAGATCTACCAGGCAGTTGTTATCTTGTGTTAGGGAGCTGTTATCTGGTTACCTTCCCATTGTTCTTTTGTTTGGCTGCTGGGGGGGGGAAAGGGAGGGGGTGATATCACTCCAACTTGCAGTACAGCAGTAAAGAGTGATTGAAGTTTATCAGAGCACAAGTCACATGACTTGGGGCAGCCGGGAAATTGACAATATGTCTAGCCCCATGTCAGATTTCAAAATTGAATATAAAAAAATCTGTTTGCTCTTTTGAGAAATGGATTTCAGTGCAGAATTCTGCTGGAGCAGCACTATTAACTGATCCATTTTGAAAAAAAAAATTTTCCCATGACAGTATCCCTTTAAACTTGATTATTGATTATATTTAGAATATATATTATATATTAATTGATTATATTTAGAAAGTTTCCAATTTCAGTATGATGAAGTGTCTATTAAATTTACTTGTTTGCGACAGGTAAAAAATCAGCACATTTTCTGAGGTCATTGTGAGGAACGTCCTAGTGGTTGTTGAGCAACAACAGGAATCACTGCCCTAGAGGAACAGAAATAAACCGAATCCCACCAGAACTTTTCTGACCCAGGTCGGGTTTAACTATGGGTTTCAGCTGTCGATGAGATAAGGGAGCGAGGAAAGAGCTACATGTAAGAAATGCATCTGTTAAATCTCTATTAAACCATTTATTTTTTAATACCAGTGGATTTTTTTCTCACGTAGGAGTTATAATTATAGGTTCTAATTTTGCATTGAGTACCCAGAGTCTATTTTATGTTTACTTACACTTTAATTTTACACAAAGATTTCTGACTTGGCTGCAGCTGTCACTTTGTGCCATATGTAGGAAGCTTGGAGTCAACACAATAAAATAGACACATTTTAATCATCCTCGCGCTGCGTGACTGTTTATGGGTGTAATACACTGCGCTCAATAGCTGCCGCTTCTACCATCTTGCACAACACAAAGCACATTAGACTTGGAAGCCGAGATTGTAAATGGACTTTCTTTTATCCAGTTTTTTTTTATTTTGGCTGCATTCCTTCATGTGTTCCTTAAATACCATCACTATGGCAATCCCAGGAGACTTGTCGCCATAGAAACACCTGTAATTTGGAGGGGGGCTTCCTAAGGGCACACAGAGGGTGGTTGGCATGGCAGCTTTTGAAAAGCCATCAAAAGTGTTGTATTTAAAATTCAGAAGGAAAGAGAAGACGTCAAAGGGGTATTGGCTGGATTAAAAGGGCTGTATCCTTTAAAATGCAAGTTCTTTGGCTTATATATCACAAGTTAGAGGAAGGAATTACTGCATTGCCTTAAAGAACCCCATATTAGCCTTAATGCTTTGTTAGACACTCAAATATCCCAACGCCCTTTGAATAAAACGAAGCCTGGCACCTCCACTGCATCAATTTAAGTTGCAAAGCTTGTTGAAAGTCTAGTAACTTATTGTATACAATTTCCACCATTGATTTAAGGCCACGGAACACCCTATCTGATCACATGTATTTATGAAGTCGAGTAATGATTCTGAAGGAAGAAGAGGAGTTCATTTGAATAAAGCTTTTATGTTGCTGCATATACCGCTTTTTATGCCTCGTATTCTTTGTACCCTAAGTTGCTCTAATGGACTTCATCAGGATATGCCAGATCTGGAGAGGTGTGAATAATGGCATTAGAAATACTCCGATTAGCTCACTGTGATGGATTATTTCCAGAATCCTGAGGCACGGTGCTAATTCTTGCATGAGTTCAGCAATTAGGCTTTATATTTATACATCTTTATAAATATGACCCTTGTTTATAGGCATAAGCATCAATGTGTAAGGAGCCAGTTTGACAGCGTCAGACTGGCGTGTCACCTCGGGGGTCCCACGCCCTCTCGGGGGTCCCACACCCTCTCAGAGGTCCTCCTGCTTGCCCTAGTTTTAACTAAGGCTAACCCCCTTTGCCCATAACCCCCCACCACCTGTGCAGATAAGTTAACTTCTCTGCTGCAGCCGTGATTGGGGGAGGTCAAGGGGAAGCAACAAATATTTTTGGCAGAAAGTGGATCTACGTTGGCAGGGCCCACCGGGTTTTTCTGTTGGCCCAGTCCGACGCTATTGGAGGCTTATTAGTCTGTCCATAGGGCTGAAACAACAGGCTTCCCTGACTGATATGTGCTCACCGGCGATCCCTATTTTAGAGGGCAGGAGTGGGGACCTCTACATGCATGCCACTTGTCCTTGTGATGCCAGGCAGTGCTGTATTCATAGGGAAAATGGATACCATTGCACTCCTTTGCTGACCTACCCCCTTTGGATGCTCACACTCTTTTTTTACTTTGCACCTGCCCTTAGGAGCCATAAGATATTTAAAATACTACCTTATAATTTAGAAAATATTCCTAAACTGCAGAACTGGACTATTAGACATTGCATTGCTGCCATTTCCTACTTCATACAGTAGGGCTATTTTTGAGATATCCATATTTACATACCTGTCTTTGATTTTCTGTCTCCAGCCTTAGCCTCGCCTCGACGCATCTCCGGGTTTCCAGGAATGCTTGGCGCTGAGCGCGGTCTGACAGGTAGCTAATGAAAATTCCGGCAGTGTTCATACACATAAACAGCACTGCCTGCGCCACTATCTGCAAGACAGAAATGTGAATAATTTAAATCGCAGGCTCAGTATATGCCACATATACAGAATGACATGGAAATAATAATAGGCATATTGCACGCTAGGTTTCATAACCTTGTCACACATTGTTACGGGATCCTGAGATGGAGAGAGAATATTTTTAATTGGGTTAAAAATGTAGCAAAAGGTCATTGCAGTTTTTTTCATAAGACTTTGTAACTAAAATAAATGTTGCCACTTAATGCTCCTACTACAAAAAGTAGGGATGCACCGAATCCAGGATTTGTTTCGGGATTCGGCCAGGATTCGGCCTTTTTCAGCAGGATTGGAATTTGGCCGAATATTTCTGCCTGGCCAAAGCGAATCCTAATTTGCATATGCAAATTAGGGGCGGGAGGGAAAGTGCGTGACTTTTTGTCGCAAAACAAGGAGTTAGAAAATGTTTATATCTACGTATATGCGCTCTTTATACACACTATATATGCCTGGAAGGAGTGCTCTATGTTCATAATGGGGCAAAGGGGGAAAGTGCAAAAAACAGTGCCTATCCCTGCCCTACATATAGAATAATTGCCACAGATCTCTTTGTCAAAAAATGGAGCTGTATTCAGAAGGGGAGAAGTGGAGAGGCTTGTAGGTGCCTCCCTATAAGTTAGGTGGTACCAACTGGTGAAGACCACAATGGAGCCTTGTATTTATTACTTTCCCTATGGCCTTGTGCAGATTTTTTTTATCTGCATTGAATGACCACTAAGGGGCGAGTTTTTGGGATATATATAAATAAGCCCCTAATATGCTATACTCTTCCTATGGAATAAACACAAGGCAGCTTCCAACTCTATATATATACTGTTATAGTCTCCTGGATTTCTATACTGGGCTGGGAAAGAGATGGATCATGGTTGGGGTGTATCTGAACATGTATTCTGACTTAAAGTAGGAGTAAGGTGTAGTCAGGCCAGGTCAGAACCACATAACAAACTAGTGATGGGCAAATTTGTCCCGTTTCGATTTGCTGTAAAATGTGCGAATTTCCCACGAATTTTGACACCCGCGTCAATTCTAATGCTCACGTCAATTTTGACGCTGATGTTAAAGTCAAGGGGCATCCGTATAATGTTGACACGCGACTGTTTTGACGTGAGCAACTTTTTTGATGCACGTCCAAATTCACCGGTGATTTGTCACGGCAGTTTGACGATTTTATCTGCCGTCGGTGAAACGCAGATATTCGCCCTGAATTTGTGCCTGCCAAATTAATTCGCCCATCACCATAACAAACCAGTAAATTGAGAAGCAAACTTGTAAGCAGGAAAAAGCTGGGGTCAAAACTAGGAATTAAATGTAAGTGGAAGGAACAGGAGTGAGTGAGAGTAGGAAACCAGATTGCAGGAGTGGGATTCCAAAAACAGGGAATCCAGGAACAAGCATACTTAACGTACAATGGGCAGTGAGTGAGCTCTGAACTAGGGATTATATAGGGAGGCTCATAGAAAAATCACACCACCTGTGTGCAGCTATGGCTACCTGAATAATCATCAAGGATACCATAGCATTGAATAAGGTCTTATCTGCCTACTCCTATAAAGCAGTGGCATATATATATATATATATACTGTTATAGGCTCCTCGATTTATATACTGGGCTGGGAAAGAGATGGGGTCATGGTTGGGGTGTTGTGACATGGTCTATTCAAGGACAACAACAGAACATGTCAGTGTGCTCCTTTGCTCACAGGCATTAAAACCACATTGCCTGTCAAAATGCCAGATAGGCAATCATATACAAGCAAAGGAAGGCATGATTGAACAGACATAACATGGTCTGGTATCTCAGAATGTTTAGTCATATGGGGAGAACCATATTTAGTTGATGAGTACCATCAGGTTAAATACATTCATTCAATATCATCAACCCAAGCCATTTCTATGAACCTTAAGGGAAGGAGGCCCTAGCCCTATCTAGGGAATGTAAGCTTGGCCAAGACAAGTAGAACTACCTATTTCTGGCATTGTTTTATGGTAGCTACACAACTTTATGGGGCCATTCCTGCACAATTGTGCTTAGTACATACAACCTAACCTAGACTAGACTTGCATAGTTTTATAGTATTTCTCTCTACAGGTTATAAGTAAACCGGTGGTGGAGTTTCTATACTGACCACATTTGACTAACCATACCTTATATAACCCTCACGGAAGATAGAGAAAAACAATGCATGAGGATAATAATTTTATATTAACCTCTTCATATTCATATTAATAAAAGAAAATCTAGGGTTTATTGACCCTTGAAAGAGGTAGACCTTATTCTTTAGAGCATTACTTCTGCACATTATTCTCCATGTTCATTAAAGGAAATCTGAAAGTCTAGCTGAAGGCGGATACAAATTGACAGATTAGGGAAGATATTCACAGTTGCACAAATTACCTACATGTAACAGACTAACAAGAGGTTAGAATAAAGTGCATTAGTCACAGATCTCAAATAGATTTACTGGCGAACACTACAGCTGAATGATTTAACAGCTGAGTCATCATTGTGACAACACTGACGATTCCGGATTGTAAACATCAAATAACAAGATAGTAAAAACTGTAAATCCGATACATTTAAGGGTTGTTTGTCCTTAACATTAAGTTTTTGAAAGTGGGGTTCCCTAGGAACCCCATTAGCTTACCTTTATGGGAATGTGGGACATGGAGAATCCAAACATGAAGAAACATGATTTTTGTTAAGATTTAGCTACAAATTCATCTAAATTATTAACCCTCAAATACGTTCCTGTCTCTTGCCATCACGGAAGATTATAATATTTGCCCTAAACTTCAAGATTCAAAAAGGCCTTGCAATATTTTTCAGTTTTTGGTTCAGTTGTTAAGTCTGAGAAGTTAACTTTTGAAGAGCAAACCATAGACTCATCTGCCAGTCTTCTGCCCAAATTTTCACTCTGCAAAGTGGCAGCATCCTGAGAAAATGCTCCATTTACCACCACTCTTTGTAATCTATACTTCAGCCAGTTCTCTATCCAAGTACAAATACTATGTTCCAGGCCAATAGTTCTTAATTTAACCAGTAAGGTTCCGTGTGGTACTGTATCAAATGCTTTAACAAGTAGATCACATCCAATGACATGCCAGAGTCTAGGTTCCTGCTCACCCCCTTATTGAAGTCTGACAAGATCTATTGCTCAAAAAGCCATGCTGGCAAAAAAAATCATAGTATAGTGATTTGCAAAGTGTTTAAGTATCTTATCCCTTATTACCCTTTTCAAAGCTTTCCTACCACTGATGTCAGACTAACCGGCCTATAGTTTTGAGGCTGAGAACAGGATCCATTTTTGAATAGAGGCACCACATTATAAATTCATCATTCTCATAGCACCATGCCAAAACTAAAAGAATACTGAAAAATTAAGTAAAGAGGTTTGGTAATCACAGAGCTAAGTTTCTTTAATATTTTGGAATGAATACCAGCCATTCCTGGACCTGTGTTCTAGTCTCTTTTGAATTTTAATGCATTTAGAGGAAAAAGTTGATTGGCAGTGAATGGGTGTCCCCTGGAACCACCTGCACTCTCCCGGGTTAAATGTATTCAGAAACTCAGAACAACAAATGCCAGGGGCCACATCCTTTACTTACCACATTGATGTCACATAAGGCAATTGCAACCCCAGGTGGAGTAACTAATCTATAACGGACAACTTTGGGTTGACAGCTCTTCTTAGGGTGGAGACTTTTAATCAGGTGAACAGAGTCCTGTATTTGACTCAAGCCCAAGTGCTCCAAGCATAGGAACTGAGTAGTGATGGGCGAATTTATTCGCCAGGCGTGAATTTGCGGCAAATTCGCGCGTTTCGCCGCCAGCGAATAAATTTGCGAAACGCCAGCGAAAATTCGCGGCAAAAACGAGACACCGGTGCCGTTTCGCTAATTTTTCGCCGTTTCGCAAATTCGCTCATCACTAGAACTGAGGTGCAATAATAAATGAACCGTAATATATGACAGTAGATTTCATTTACAGTTACACATTTTGTAAATTATGTTCAATTCATGTTTTGATTCTATTTTGGATTTTCCTTGAGCCTCAGAATATTATTCTTGTCCAGAATGAGAGAATATCCAGAACTGTTCAGAACTATTTCAAATACTGGAAGATAGTAAAGGTTTTTAATGTACCTGAATCTGTATCTGTATCTGTATCTGTATGTCTCCAGGAACCTGCACTAAAGAATAACTCACATGGAAATAATAAAATATGTCTAGAAGCTAATGAGAAATTTTAGCTAATTTGACCCCTGCTAAATTAGCTATATCTTAAACTGTTATTTTTAATACAATGGACCAGGAAACATTTCCTCTTTCCCTTTAGTAATTAAATGTCTTCTGCCTTAATCGAGCCAAGGTCAACTGAAGGAGGAATTTTTCTTCAACCTCCATTAACTTCAAGTCATAATCGTCGTTTCAGACATACATGAGCACTGACATAGATGATCGAGTCAAAGATGACATCATCCCCATTGAAAACGAAGAGAAAGATGACATCATCATCCATCACACAATGGTTTTAGCTCGGATTTGTTTATCATTTTTAAAAAGAGCCAAGACATAATTCAAATGGAAAAGGAAGATAGTTGCAGAACTATCTAATTTCTGTGGGCACTTTTAGAAAGATGTACAGTATATGTAGCTACAGTGCCTTGTGGTCCATTAGTGTTTTTTCCTACCATTATTTTTTTTAATTTGTAACTCTGTTTTCTTTTCACTGTCAATGTATACTAGGAAAATATCTAGTGCTACCAATCCCTATCTGTAGTCCAAATGAGAATAGCAGACAGTAACCCTTCCATCTGTTATACCTTGTGATTATAAAACATTTTTGTGTCTTTTTAAATATTTTTCTCTCTATAGAATCAAGTGCTGGATCTTTTTTCAGTTTTTTTCAAGAGTGTGATCAAATTCATATTTTATGAGACGTTGTCACTTTGAGAAGCATTAGCAGTCTGTTGGGGATTTCCTTTCTTTCTTAACATTAAATTTCCATCAGTTTAATTGTTTGCTTTAAGCCATCGCACGGCAGTGCCACAGAATAACAGAGATGCACTCAAGTTCATCAGCAGCAAACAAACAGGGGTTTATGATGGATAAAGAGTCAACATGGCAACAAAGTGAAAGCTTTAATTACAGTTCACATTTTTTTCTAATACAATGAACTTCCTTTTTAGTGGACAAGTGCAAGGGACAAGGTACTGAACAGTTGTGTATTTTAGAACCAACAGACTGCTCAACCCTATCCATGTTGGTATGGTTACCTTAAATGGTTCAGTGGTTTGGTTCATTATGGTTCATCTGATTTTCTGAGTCAATTTGTCCATTTGTCATGTTTTTTCAGTTCTATGGGTTTATTACAGATGGAGCAACCTCTTCAAGACGTGATAAAAAGGGTTCACCATGCCACTCTGTTTCAATAGATCATTATCCCACATTGAAATATATACTGTAACATAGTACTATGAGGTTTATCCACTTTGGCAAAACAAGTTTGATCCCTCTTTAGGTTGAGTGCTTGAGGAATTTATGCTTTGTCACTTCCCAGTGCCTTGTCTTGACACTGCTGCTGGGTAAATCTAGATCAAGAGGCCTTATGAAGTATTTGTTGAAGGTATAGTTGGGGTCCTTCTTATGCCCTTCTGAAACCTGAAGCTGGCCCCCTATTCTTTTTTTTTTTTATATTTAATTTATTTGTTCAGTTTTTTTTTGTTAAAACAAAGAATAAAACACATAAAAGAACAATACAGCAATAAATGTTTTCTCATTGCATAGTCATCATTAAATACATTTATCTGTATACACAAATACATAAGAAAGAAAAGAAGAGAAAAAAAAAACAAAACAAAAAAAAAACATATTAATTAATAAATAATAATAAGGAAATTAGAACTGTCACCCTCTTCTTAATTGTCCTTCATTCTCTAAGAAATCACACCATTGTTTCCATAATTTATGGTGTTTGCTCATTTTACCTCTTTTTTTTGCTATTATTTCTTCTATACCTCTTATTTCTTCAATTTCCTTAATCCATGTTATTTTATTTATTGGTGTTTTTGTTTTCCATTTGTGTGGTATCATATTCCTTGCCACAGCTATTATTAATTTGATTACTGAATCAGTAATAGTTTTCTTCTTTTTATAGTCATAAAGCAGTACAATTTGTGTTATGTCTGTATCTGAGATATAGGTTCCCATTTTCTCTATTACAGATAGGACATATTCCCAGAACGGCCTGATCACCTCACATTCTATTCTTCACTTACAATTATATTTTTATCTTACACACATATTCCATGTGCCTGTGACTGATTGTATCCTAAACTAATGTGCTGTACTATTGCCTATTTCATAATTGATTTGGTTTAGGAGCATTGATGTCAAAATGTTATCTTTCTTCTCTATGTTTGCTGAGTAAATGAGTGAGGAACTAGGAGAAATCATGGAGACCAACCTAAAAGGGTTCTGTACTATGAATGCATAAACATGATGCAAGATTTAATAGCTTATTACATACACAAGAGCCATAAATAACATCTAAAATAAATCAGTTTGCCATAAAGAGCAAGGTCTGTCTGTACTTCAGTGTGGCCTCTCAGATGTCAATGAACTATGGGCCATGCAAAGTCAAAACAAAGTTTGCTCTATCTAGTAAGTGAAGTCCAATATAGAGCATGACCTTCAAACTGCAATGCACTGTAAAACTACAACAACCAACCGTTAAGGCTATTTTAATAGTGCTGGGAATCATAGCTCAATGAAATCTAGAAGGTCCCCATTGCCTTTCGCTGATGCAATATACTGTTCATGCAAAGAAAAGTATTCTCCACTCTACAGCAAATCCAGGGACCTCTTATCTTCTGCAGCTTTTCATTTACTTTGGCAACACTTTCTAAACATCCCTTCTTGTCAAATTTCCTCTTGCTTAATGAAGGATCACTCGTCATCCATTTCCAATATTCCAATATTAATAGGAGACAAGAGCATAATCAAGCCTCTCGTTCTCTAGATGAGTGCCATTATTTACATTAGCAAGCCTTAAGAGGACGAGATTGCTGAATGAAGGAGATACAAGAGTTCTGGGGATATTTTCCTAAAGTAAATCTATCCTAATTGCTTTATCAAATGAGTTATTACAGTAAGAGATTTCTATTCTCTCAGGGTCAGCACTGATAAAGTTGATAATTAGCTTCTTTAATTTCATATACATGGTTATGTCACAAAGCCTGTTAGCAAATTGGAGGTACAAATCTAAGAACTAATAGGGTAATGCAATTAAAATTTGCACAAGGTTTGGTAAACCAGATGAAACCATTCAGTAGGTAGAGTTTACTGGTCACCTGTTTGCAGGCAAGCATCTGATTGGTTGCTATGTAATACTAGATATGGTGCATAACCTGCCACCTACATTTTCTTCTATGTCCCAGTCTGGAACTCTGCATGAGAACTAAGTAGATCAGGGGTCCCCTCAAATTCAAGTGTAAAAGAAGTTGGAGATTAACACAAACATGCAGAAAGTTCCTGGGGGTGCAAAATATGAGTTCTGATTAGTTATTGGTAGCCCCAATGTGGACTGGCAGTCTACAGAAGGCTCTGTTTGGCATAGTTCTTATGCAACCAGAGCTTACCTTCAAGCCAGGTATTTAAAAATAAGCACCTGCTTTGAGGCCACTGGGAGCAACATCCAAGGGGTTTGTGAGCAACATCTTGCTTGCAAGTCACTGGTTGGGGATCACTTAAGTAGATGAATATAATAATTTCATTGAAATAATTTCAAATGAAAATAAAACCAAGAAAGAGCCCCTGCACCGTCTCCCTTCAGAACCACTACTCCAACATTGCTCCCCAAAATGGGCATGTTCTCTCCCATACAGTACCTGTTTTTTTAAACACCATCTTCACTTAGCCGTTTCCTAGGCCCTCTTGTGCTAATACCCGACCAGGAGCATAAGCACTAAAAGCCAAAACCAGATCCACTTCTCTACCCATTCTCCTTTTCAGCACTCAGCACTAGGGAACCAGGAAGGACCTTCAACTTTTTGGAGCTTTTATGGAATCTGTTTAAGTATGTTAAAGTAGTAAATTGTTCTCCTTCAACCAAAGCTTTATGCAAGGGACCCTTGTCTGACACTTGATAAAGGGCGTGGGCCCGAAACATGTTGTGTAACTCATTATCCCAATAAAGAACTTTGCAGACAAGTTGCTGCCCTGGATTTGTTCCACAACTACTGAATGCATTGAACTATTGGGTATTACACACAGAATACCTGTGGAAGAAGCCAACAAAGAAATTCGGTGAGCTTGCTCTGAATACTATATTTGGACCCTTGTCTACCACCTGGCCCAACTGTCACCATTTTGTCCTGCTATTAGGCTGAATTCTTTGATAAAACCTTCCCCCCCAAAGGCCTACAAAACTAAAAATCAAGTTTTATAGGTAGCTGTAGAGATGTAGCTATTACTGTGTCACAGTTTATCATTACAAATATAATTACTAGAACATGGATACATGCGCCCTCTTAATGCCCTCTGTGTTTGGCTAAAAATAACTAAATGGGCAAATCAGCATGAAAATAGAACCCTCCATTGTTATCACATGAAACTGATCCAGTTAGATGTGTATTATGTGAATTAATGTCCCGCTACATTCCTGCCTCTGGACATCGGACTCATTGCTGCACAGTTTGTTCTTTCACATATGTTAACCTTGAGGCTGAACGTTATTCCTTCCATTGCTTGGATCCCTCCAGGGGCCAGTTTAATGTGTTGGGGCCCCTGTCAAGCACACAAGGAGCTGAATTAGCCATACCCAAGGCACTGGTTTCTGTACACAGCTTGAAATTGACAGGATGCCTCAAACACATTGTTTTTCCTCATTTAAGAGAGAATTAATTTATTCAATGTTCAATTTTCTTGAAGGAGAGCTATATATGTAATGTTATTAAGGCACAGAACAATGGTCACACTCTGCCTCTTGAATCATGTCAATCGAATTACAATGTGGAATGCAATGTAGCGAATGGCTGCAAAGATAATTATCTGGGAAAGCCTGAGATATCACCCTGAGATACCCCTGGCTACATTTGTATTGTGGTTGGCCTGTTTGATCTCAGTTTCAATTGGCTGCCTGAAGATTCATGGAATTGTACTGGAGCTCAGAAGCAACAAAATATCAGCATGTTTGACATCTCTGGGCTAAAATTAGTGCCATGTGCTTCACTAGAGTATTAATTTGCTGGAACATTTTTGTCCTCAATAGAATTAAATGGGTTTTGACAGTTCTACAAAAACTTTGCTAAGCCCCTGTCTTGCAGATGATGCAAAATTCAGCTTTTAGGGTAAAGTCACACTGGTGTCCTGCTGAGGTAGAAAATACCAGTACATTGTGAAAATGCTTTTGTGTGCATTTTTGGAGCACATTGTTGTCAATGTATGAAGGTACAGGGTGGATTTCAGTTGTATTGGCATTTTCTCTGACGCCAATAGAGAAAGTGCCAGGTGTGATATTTGTAAGGCTCTGCTGAGATTGATGCCAGGAAGCTCTGACCTTCTGTCTCTGTAGCTTATCCTCTAGGGCAGGTGAGCAGCTAGCAAGTGTGTTCATTATATCACCAGGTCTTTCCTATCTGGTCCCAGCACCCTTACTGGTTCTAAAGGGTCAACCAATTAGGGCTGACCCTGCCTTATATATGCCTGGTCCTTATTTTCTGAGAATTGTTATCCATCTGCAAAAATGGAACTACATGTCGCCACCACTCTAAGCACAATCTTCTTGGCAAATTCACATGCAGCCAAACCACCAGCAGGGCCTGAGGGGGTGTGGACCCCAGTGCAATCGCACCCCCAGTAGTTTCTCCACTGTTCACCCGCTCCATCCTGTTCCAGTCATGTTCTCTTCACCCACTCCTTCCCTATCCTGCCAGACCCTGACTCTTCACCCATGTTCTAGTTCTTGTACCTTTGTGACCCATTTCACTCTTGTCTGCACAATACCAATCCTCGCCTGAAGGACTCACACCTTCCTCTCTATAGAAATCTATTAGTATCCCTTACAATGTTAGTCTTAATATTAATTAATATTAGACTCTGTTGCCTTGCAGTTGTACCTAAAATAGGTTCCTGGGCTGGAGAGTAGACCTTTGCAAATTGTTTATTGCCATACCATTTGATGTACAACTCAGAATGAGACCTCACATGCACAAAGACAATGAGACCTCACAAGCACAAAGACACAAATGACAAGTCGTTAGCTATATAAACACTCCTTCTAATTAAGAGAATTTGCTATTCAAGTCATATTGATCATTGTTGACATGGTTTCCATCATAAAATGACATTCTTGACAATTTTGTGCTTCCTACTGTGTGGGAACAGGTTGGACGGAGACCTTTATCCCCATGCACAAAGTAAGGTTCATAAAGAATTGGTTTGCTAAGTAGAGGCTTGTCTGACCTGTATAAAACTCAATCTCAATCCAAAATAACTCCTGTGGGATGAAATGATGAAATTCTGATGCAATTCAGCCCCAACATTAGTGTCCAACGTCTTATATATGAATGGAAGCGAAACCTAATACCAACAATGCTCCAACATCTGGTGGACATATTCCCAGAAAAGTAGAGGATGATATAGCAGCAAAGAGAACACTGAAATTGATGCCTGGGATTGACATGTTGGACAGACAGTTGTCTACATACTATTTGCCATCTAGTGTATATCTGGTACAAACTGTAGAGAAAACGAAGAACAACCCAACTCTGTACATTGTCTGTTTCACTCTATCCCCAAAAATAATTTTTAACCAAAACCATGACACTCACTGGCATATTTTGCACAGAGTAGAAGGTATGTAAATTCCATGGTGGGACAATATTATAAATCCTGGGATTCCCATTCATTATATAATTACTTTGATTATTTCATTATACACTAGACACTAGCAAACCTCCAACATTTATCGATATTTGCTGAAAAATATAATTCAGGGTTATTCGTGCAGAAAAGGATCTTCATCAATCAGCTTTGTTGTGTTCTTTATTCTCTGTGTTTTATATAAGAACCAGCAATTGGATTAGGGTGACTTTAATAAGACACAGTGCAGGAATCCTGCAGGAAATGTTCTTTTAGAAGAAGTTGGAAAATAAATGGATTGGGGCTCTGACCATTTTTCATTCTTTATTGAAAGCTTTTCAATGGGATTTTTTAGCCAGGTTGTGGACAAAATACACAGAGCGGATGTGAGCGAATGGGATATAATGTCTTTACAGATCTTAAACGTTTAAGAAATTATTTTTTTTCTTCACGGAGTTTGCAATAAACTCTCAGTCTGTAAAGATGAGGGGTCAGAGGTATAGGGGGAACAATAAGGCCTATTATTTTCTAGTGAGACATGGCTATTGAAGACAATTTAAGCAAACCCGGAATATATATATATATATATATATATATATATATATATATATATATATATATATATATAATAACAAATGATATACAAGAAAATGTTTAAGAGATGTCTTACAGCAGTAATGCCATCACCTTTAGTAACAATACAGATCCTGGTCTTTGATGGGAGAAAAAAGAGATGAAGTAAGGGGCAATAAGAACAAATAAGCAGCATCTATTATGCTGAAAAAGGCAACACAACAGGTCCCCTTTATTTATTTGGTACGTTGACTACGTTCTTCCCATCGCTGACTTGTCCAAACTTGAATCCATGTTAAGGATCTGCAAAACAAGATCTATTGGGAAGCTCAAAGTGAATCAACAGTGCCTCTATGTAATCCATACATTGTAAAACTATGCAGCGAAACTGCAGCAAAAACTTTTGCCGCATCAAAAAATGTTGATGCCTATTCTGATGCCCGCGACTATTCTGACGCGCATCTAAATTATTCTGACACCCATTTACTTTTATGCATTTTGATAAATTGTCGCGGGCATCAGAATAGTCATGGGCATCAAAATTGACGTGAATTTTTCAGCAAAGCGAATCAGGACAAATTCCCCCATCACTAGTGATAGGATTTAACTTAATCAATACAATTAAGATTATATAATTAATAATATAATCAATCTTGGGCCGCAGGTTTCCCATCCATGGCCTGTTGTAAGTTCTAGGCAATCTAAGTTCAACACGGTTGATTTCTTTGCCAGCTGAGAAAGAGACTGACATCTTGACTGTCAGCACTTTATATTGGAGGAAGAATATGTGCCCAAGTATCACCAAATTTATACTGAGACTGTAAAAACTAGGGGACATTCAGAAAATCATCAAGGAACTTTACATGTACCGTACACAGAATAACAGTAGAGGAACCAAAGACATCTTCGTGACACCAGATTTACACATGAGTTGAACATGAACCTACTGTAACTGTTGTGACCACCATAATAATGTTATTTTATCAATATAGATACAGCAGTTGTTTGGGCTGAACCAATAAATTAGACCATCAGTTATAACTTCCAAGGACCCTTAATTATGATCCAGAGGAGGCTAAAAAGTAATATGTGTAACAAGAAGGTTACAACTCAACAATCAATGAGTTTGGATCCATTCAGAAGCTAATGCCCCATATTATAATTGCTCAAATGTATCTACAGATACATTACCACCTCTATAGGCCGGGGTGAAATTTCAACTGCAACAAGATATTCCTTGCTTCTAGTGATGGGCGAATTTGCGCCGTTTCGCTTCGCCGAAAAATTCGTGAATTTTGTGAAACAGCGAAAAATTCGTGAAACGGCACCGGCGTCTCGTTTTTGACGCCGGTGCCCGTTTTTGACGCCGGTGCCCATTTTTTTGACGCCGGCGCCCGTTTTTTCGGAAAAAAAATTTGTGACGCCGGCGAATTTTCGCGGGCGTTTCGCAAATTTATTCGCTGACGGCAAATAAATTCGCCCATCACTACTTGCTTTCCCAGAACATGTATTTGCAAGTTCAAGGCCAGGGGAAAGAACCTGAATAATTGCAACTTATAGGTCTACAACATGTTACGTTATTCACTGCCCCCTAAACACAGTTGTGAAGTCTACAACCTAAATTGTTATACAGGCATGGGATCTGTTATTCAGAATGCTCAGGTTTTTCGGATAAGACATCTTTCCGTAATTTGGATCTCCATAACATCTGCTAAAACATAATTTAAGCATTAAATAAACCCATTAGGATTGTTCTGCCTCCAATGAGGAAAAATTATATCTTAGCCGGTATCAAGTACACAGTGTGGTTTTATTATTATAGATTTCTGAGCTTTCTGTATAATGGGTTTCCGGATAACAGATCTATGCCTAAGCTATTTTTCAGATCATAAGATAATGTAATACTCAGATGTTTTTTATTTTTTTATTAGCCAGGATAGGTGTTTCGGGTGGTTATTTAATGAAATGCCTAATATTTCCATGTTCAGCTATTCCAGACCCCTTTCCGAGTGAAGCCAAACTGGAAATGTTCGTCTCCTGAAACACAGGCAGGAATTAGAGCGATGTTAAAAGCTCACAACATAGAACATAATGTATTTAAATGGAAATGCTGCTGAATTACTGTAACATGATCATTTTGTATTCAGTTATAATATACCTGAACAAATGTGAAATCCATTTTTTTTTATTTAATATTCACCAGAACAGGTTAATATCAAGGTTACAGCCCCGGGTCAAGATGATGTATACTGGAAGGAGCTCATTCTGAATAATATTTTTCTTTTCCCCCAAGCATATTAGGTTTTCACTATCTAATTATATGAAGCATATTTAGCATTTCAAAGACGTTTCATGCTCTGCTGATCTATATTTAGATGTTGCATTTCCATTGTTTCATAATTATTTTCAAGTATAGGATCTTTACTTTATATTCTATATCTACAGACCACTAGCTAGGATCTTTAAGCAATACTTTCATCTAGTGATGGGTGAATTTGGGCCGTTTGGCCGAAAAATTCGCGAATTTCGTGTGAAATTCGCGAAACAGCGAAAAATTCGCGAAACGGCGCTGGCGTCTCCTTTTTTCGAAAAAAAAAAATTTGCGGGCGTTTCGCGAATCGCGCAAATTCGAATAATAAATTCGCCCATCACTACTTTTATCCCAAAATGTCCATTTTCAAAATTATTTTTATGCAATTTTTAGTGACAAGCTGATGTAGAATTTCTTATTTTAATCAATATAAAAGCTAACCTGACTGCAGGCATTCTCTCCACTGGGACAGAATGTTCTGTTATACAGATAGTTAGAATCTCAGCCATCACTACTTTTATCCCAAAATGTCCATTTTCAAAATTATTTTTATGCAATTTTTAGTGACAAGCTGATGTAGAATTTCTTATTTTAATCAATATAAAAGCTAACCTGACTGCAGGCATTCTCTCCACTGGGACAGAATGTTCTGTTATACAGATAGTTAGAATCTCAGCCATAAAGCAGGACAGGACTGCTGCTTACAATGGGGATCAGATAGGATCTGTGCAGCCACTGGAACAGAATGTTCTGTTATACAGATAGCTAGAATCTCAGCTGCCATAAAGCAGGACAGGACTGCTGCTTACAATGGGGATCAGATAGAATCTGTGCAGCCACTGGGACAGAATGTTCTGTTATACAGATAGCTAGAATCTCAGCTGCCATAAAGCAGGACAGGACTGCTGCTTACAATGGGGATCAGATAGGATCTGTGCAGCCACTGGGACAGAATGTTCTGTTATACAGATAGCTAGAATCTCAGCTGCCATAAAGCAGGACAGGACTGCTGCTTACAATGGGGATCAGATAGAATCTGTGCAGCCACTGGGACAGAATGTTCTGTTATACAGATAGCTAGAATCTCAGCTGCCATAAAGCAGGACAGGACTGCTGCTTACAATGGGGATCAGATAGGATCTGTGCAGCCACTGGGACAGAATGTTCTGTTATACAGATAGCTAGAATCTCAGCCATAAAGCATGACAGGGCTGCTGCTTACAATGGGGATCAGATAGGATCTGTGCAGCCACTGGGTCAGAATTCTCTGTTATTAAGGTTAAAACAATCTTGTAACTGGTCATATAAAAAAGACAGGCAGGCATTAGGTCAACCTTTCAGACACCCTAAAAATGTCTTTGTACGGCCTCCTTAAGTCTCTGATATCAGCATATGGGAAACTAAACTGGTATAAGCAAAACTACATCCATCATATAAATCTATTTGAACAAAGAGTTGCAGCAGCGAGACCTAACAGCACTCAAGTCAAGAGATCAGACAGATTTTGTCATTTTTTCAAGTAATTTTGAGTGCTGAGAATTTTCAGGGTCAGAGAATGCTGATTTGTGTCAAGCCAAGATTACTTTGTAATTGAATTGACCCACGTACACCGACCCATGGCAAATGTGTTTATATTATTTATTTTATGTATGACAATGAAGAAAATGCTTCTTTGGAGGGTTTTACTGGAGTTTCTGGGTAGATGAGCCCAGTTTCAGTCTTTAGGTATAGAGTAACAGCCCTTGCTTTCCCTAATTGATATACAAATGAATCTTTCAAGGATTCAACCAAAACCCAAACCATTGGATTTAGTGCATCCCTACAATAAGCTGTGTGTTTGATCAGAAAATCATCAGAAATATCTCCTGCATAACTGAGGACTATCTAAGGACAAATGGCAATGGGATGTGGAGTAATTGCCAGTTGTAAGAAACTTACCCTGGTGGTCTAGTGGGCAGCGGGGTCCACGGCGCGTCCTTGGCGTGGACGCCCGCTGCGCCGCTCCTATCCTGCCCTTGCCGACGCCATCTTGGATTACTAGGGCGCGCACGGCATGCCTGCGCGCCTCTTAAAGGCACAGGCGCTCTGGCGTGATTGCGCCAGCGCGCAACGGCGCGAAATTGCACATGTTTCGGCGCCAATTGGATCCCTATTTAAGGCCCATTCAGACCTGTAGCCAGTGCCCGTTATAGGATCATATCCTGTGGTTTCCTGAGCTTTTGCTACCTGTTTCTGAATTTGCTATCCTGACTGATTATCTGTGTTTGACCCAGCCTGTTCCTGACTACTCTGCATACTGTATCCTGACCCTTGCCTGCCTACGACAACTCTTCCTGCTTAACCCCTTGCTTGATCACCCGGTTTGACCCCTTGCCTGTTTGACGATTCTGATATCCGCCTGCCTCGACCCAGCCTGTCTGACCATCCTTCTGCCTTATCCAGTCTGTCTGATTATCTGGTTTTGACCCCTTGCCTGCCTGATGATTCTGTTATCTGCCTGTCCTGATCCGGTCTGTTCCGTTTCCACCTGACGCCTTGCCCTTGACCTTCTGCCCAAAGACTCTTGCTATCCGGTCGTGCCCCTTTGCCAGCCAGAACTCCTCGCCTTGTACCCCTCGTTAAGTCCAGGTGGCACCCAATTAAGCTGAGGGCTCCTCCCGAAGCCCAAAGGTGGTCACACTACTGGTGAAGCCGAGCCGAGACCAGGGTCCTTGGCATTTGTTCTGGTATTGGGTGCTGGCCGTGACTCCAGTGCTTTGCTGCCTGAGCGATATCCAGTTTTGGAGGGTGAGCGGGTGGCAAAACCCTTTACTGATCTAACTGGTAATTCCAGGCAGCAATAACTCTAAGTGCAGTGGTAGAGACAATTTATGCCAATCATCCTGTTTGCTACTGCCTAATACTGTGCATTAGTGATGGGCGCATAAATTTGCCAGGCGCAAATTTGCGAAACTGCGGCGTGTCAAAAAAATAGTCGAGCGTCAAAATTATTCAGACGCCCATTGACTTTAATTCATTTGGACAAAATAGGCGTGCGTAAAAAAATTGTATCGATGCGTGTCAAAATTATTTTGACGCCCATTGACTTCAATGCGTTTCCCTAATTTTTCGCCATTTTCCGAATTTCGCAAATTCGCCCATCACATCTGTGCATATCCCTCTTTATTCGAAGTCCACTAGGAACAACAGACTTTAGAAACCTAAAATTGCGAGTGCCTCCAAAAATCAATAAACAATAGTAAAAAATGACAAAAGGTTTATTAGGACATGTTGGGACAAGGCCTTGACACAAAAAATCCAGAATGTTTTAAAATGCTTGCCGATTGCTTACCACCCAGTTAAACAGCTTTGATGAGTGGTGAAATATATAATGTATTTAAGTTTATTCAACAAGTCCCGTTGCTTTCGATTTATCACTATTAGATGTGACAGTTTCCAAAGCATTTGAGATGAAGGATTATTGATTTTGCTTTCTCAGACCATTACTCTGATTCTGATCTTCTATACAGAAACACGGCCATAAAGCAAGCAAAAACTGTTGTTTTTCTTTTGCCAAGAAGTCACGATACAAGTACACTCGCCTGTTCCTAAATCAACAGAATTTTCAATCAATATTGCAAATTTTCTATTCATGGATAAAACCATTTCATTATATCTATATTCTTCTATTCGATTTAGGATAATAACTAAAGAGGATATGTGAGCTCTATGGACCACAGGGGCATCTGAGCAAGCAGGTTGTACAGGTATGGGATCCGTTTCCTGGAAACCCATTATCTAGAAAGACCTGAATTATGGGAAGGCCATTTCCCATAGACTTCATTTATCCAAATAATCCAAATTTTTAAAAATGATTTCCTTTTTCTCTGTAATAATAAAACAGTACATTGTACTTGATCCCAACTAAGATATAATTAATCCTTATTGAAAGCAAAACAGGCCAATTGGGTTTATTGATTTTCTAGTAGACAAGGTATAAAGATCCAAATCACAGAAAGATCAGTTATGTGGAAAACCCCAGGTCCCACACATTCTGGATAACAGGTCCCATACCACTGATGTGAGCACTAGAATGGACAATACTTGGTTCTTCAGTCTTCCATGTTGGCCATCTGAAATTTTAATTACAGCCAAGTAACGATTAACAGTTACACGCATAATGAATAGTGACCTTGTCACCCAGAGGATAATTCCATAAGGCAGTCTAATTTACAGAATCCATGTACATTTTCATATTGGAGCACTTGTAATATGTTCTGTATGCAGACTATGTAAAACATGTTGGTTGGAATATGCGTTGATTACAGACTAGAGTGTGATGATATTCCCAGATTATAGCATGTATTGAAGAAGAATGGTGCAGGGGAATCTGGGGATCATATCTGAAAATATATATCTATATGGTGAGATAAAATACAAGATGGGCATTAAGTAGTGTAAAATATTTGAACAAGGTGTGGATGGCCCACTGGGGCTGCAACCAGAAGGGTCAACTTTGAGATATAAAGGCACCCCCACTTCCAACTGCCACCATGAGGCAGCATCGCATATTTTTCACTTCCTTCCTCAACTCGCAGCTGTGATCGGGTGATTGGAAGTAGCAGGGGAGCATCTGCAGTGGTGTGGGGAGCAGGACTGGGTCAACTGGGGGCCCATGAAGGTTTTTTTTCCGGTGTCCTGATGGCCCAATCTGACCCTGAATATAACCTGTAATCAATAGTAGCACTCATATGCTCAGCCATGGGTGCTATAAAAGCAGCACTGATTACAAAACTCATAGGTACTGTCAGTGGTGCTATACTCATTGCCCTCACTTGAGGTTATTTATAAACACTGGATGCATTTGCTCCTGGGCAGAAGACCATGTCAACCAATCAGATGTTTGCTTTCATTTTTTCTACCTGCAATTCTCATCACTGGTTTTTTGCTTTGGGTAACTGCCCAAGAGCAAAATTGCCCAATGTTTATAAATGAGCCCCATTGTGTGCCCATAGACGTGCCTTTTATTCTTGTTCTCATCACTAATTTCACTGCTCATCCATAGCAATTTCTATTAATGCTGCACTATTCTCAGTGAGTGTCCATAGCCGTGCTTGTTTGTGCTACAATTGGGGATGCTCTCATGGCAGCAGCCAGCTCATATTTACATATGCATGTACGAATTTCAACAAGGAACAAGGACAGTCATGAAACACCTAACCTAGGAGCCCTTCCATAGAATATCCACCTTGTTACATGCTACAAATGCTACAAACCATTACAATGTCAAATAAAGGTAAATGGTATAAACCAAGGTTCATTATACAATTCATTCCATCATTTTCTGGCCCTCCAGTGAGCGTGCATGCCATACAACATCAATCCTTATTAACCCTCCAAATTCCCTTGTCAGGGCAGTGCCGCCTAAGAAAAAAACTCCCTGAGATAAATCTTTTTTTTGTTAGAGAAGAATTTTTCAATCTACAAAAAAAGGAGCAATTGTACTTTTGAGCAAGGCTCTCATTTATATTTATTTGCAATAGAAAAGTCATTTTGTGAGAGTTAAGGAAAATCAATTTGGCAAGGCAGAGTGGGACTTCTCAAGTTGAAAACATTGTGGTGGTGAAATTAACTCTTTGCTAATAGGTTCCTCTGAGTTATTAATAGTTATTAAGTATAAAGATTTAGGTCATTTTTAATGATACACAATATCTAAAGCACATCTAAACACAGTAGGTTAGAAGGGCTGAATGTAGAAATAGGGAACAGTCAGAGCTCTCTTTAGGGTTATCCCTAAAATGTTGTCTTTTGAAGTTTCATTATGGCAGAGATAGAAGAAGTAATGATCCAGGGGACCCTGGCTGATGTGCAGTTTCAATATGGCAGAGATAGGAGCCTTAAAGGGATTCTGGCATAATTTTTATGGTGAAGTTTTTATTTCTAAATTACACTGTTTACACTGCAAATAATACACTCTACCATATAAATTTGCATTCCTAACCTAACAAGTGTATATTTTTAGTTGTAATATTGGTGTGTAGGCGCTTGTGATGTGCGGGCCAGGTACAACCCGACCTGCAATCGACCCTAACCCACCCTCCCTCCACCCGCACCCACCCGTGCCCAACTTCCAGCTTACATTTATAGACCCGCAGATGACGTCACAAAAAGGGGCGGGTCGATCAGGTGCACGTCTATAAAAGAAGGAAGCTGTGGGTATCGGGCCGGCCAGCACATCACTAGTAGATGCCATCTCAGGTCATTTTGCCTGGTCATGTGCTTTCAGAAAAAGTCAGTGCTGCACTATGGAACTGCTTTCTGGCAGACTGTTGTTTCTCCTACTCAATGTAACTGAAGGAGTCGCAGTGGGACATGGATTTTACTATTGAGGGCTGTTCTTATATCTACCAGGGAGTTGTTATCTTGTGTTAGGGAGCTGCTATCTGGTTACCTTCCCATTGTTCTGCTGATGGACTGCTTAAGGGGGCGAGGGTGATATCACTCCAACTTGCAGTGCAGCAGTAAAGAGTGACTGAAGGTCGATCAGAGCACAAGTCACATGACCGAGGGCACCTTGGAATCTGGCAATATGTCTAGCCTCATGTCAGATATCAAAATAAACGGGAACAAATCTGTTTGCTCTTTTGAAAAAGGTATTTCAGTGCAGAATTATGTTGAAGCAGCACTATTAACTGATGCATTTTCCCATGACAGTATCCCTTTAAGGATCAAGGGGACCCTGGAAAGTTATGGATTCAGGGGATCCTGGCTGATGTGAAGTATCAATATGGCAGAGATAGGAGAGTTAAGGATTGAAGGGACCCTGGCTGATGTGCAATATTGTGGAGATCTGTAAGATTCTTGTGAGCTAAGTGGGATTTCCCAAAAGACAGATGCCCCGGGTTTACAGTACGGCAAGATGTACCAAGATAATAAGGCTGTTAGTGTAGGGGTAGTTCATATTACAGCTAAATGGTCATATCTATGGGTAGCAAGGCAATGTGGTGGTTTCAGCAACACTTGATATCAGAGGTACCCAACTTGCATCTAGCTGTGGTTGATCTCCAACTCTCAAGTAGGGATGTCACGGACTGTTCGCCCGCGAACTAATTCGCGCGAACATCGACCGTTCGCGTCCGCCGAATGTTCACGAACGTCGCGCGACGTTCGCCAATTTGGGTTCGCCTTAGCTGGCGCTTATTTTTGACCTCTCACCCCAGACCAGCAGATACATGGCAGCCAATCAGGAAGCTCTCCCTCCTGGACCACCCCCACACCCCCTGGACCACTCCCCTTCCATATATAAACTGAAGCCCTGCAGCGTTTTTTCATTCTGCCTGTGTGTGCTTGGAAGAGCTAGTGTAGGGAGAGAGCTGTTGAGTGATTTGAGGGACAGTTGATAGTAACTTTGCTGGCTAGTAATCTACTTGATACTGCTCTGTATTGTAGGGACAGAACTCTGCAGGGATTTGAGGGACATTTTAGGTTAGGTAGCTTTGCTGGCTAGTAATCTACCTTCTACTGTGCTCTGTATGTAGCTGCTGTGGGCACTGCTTCTGATCTCTCATCTGCTGACTGCTGCCTGTAACCCAATAGTCCTTGTAAGGACTGCTTTTATTTTCTTTTTTGTTTTTTTACTTTGCTACTATAAGAGCCCAGTGCTATTAGTCTAGCTGTGTTGGGGAGTGGGACTGGTGTGCTGCTCCTAGTAGTTCAGCACCAACCAGAGTAATTTTTTTTTTTAATATATATATATTTTTTTTTATTTTACTTATCTTACTGTTCTTTAACGTGTCCAGTGCTGTTTGCTGTTCTTCATAGTAGTGCACCAATAGTAGTGCACTTGCAGGCATTGTTTGCCCAGTGTGTTCTTCAAACAACTGCCACCTAGCTGTGTGAGCTTGTTCACATTCTGTCTAAATATCAATAATAATACCGTCTCCAGAAACACCACCTGAGTGACGTTTTTCAAGCAGCAATAATATATTCCGTATCCACTGCTGTATTGTATACGTTGACCTTGCAGACATTTTTTGCCCAGTGTGTTCTTCAAACAACTGCCGCCTAGCTGTGTGAGCTTTTTCACATTCTGTCTAAATATCAATAATAATACCGTCTCCAGAAACACCACCTGAGTGACGTTTTTCAAGCAGCAATAATATATTCCGTATCCACTGCTGTAGTGTATACGTTGACCTTGCATACATTGTTTGCCCAGTGTGTTCTTCAAACAACTGCCGCCTAGCTGTGTGAGCTTGTTCACATTCTGTCTAAATATCAATAATAATACCGTCTCCAGAAACACCACCTGAGTGACGTTTTTCAAGCAGCAATAATATATTCCGTATCCACTGCTGTAGTGTATACGTTGACCTTGCAGACATTGTTTGCCCAGTGTGTTCTTCAAACAACTGCCGTCTAGCTGTGTGAGCTTGTTCACATTCTGTCTAAATATCAATAATAATACCGTCTCCAGAAACACCACCTGAGTGACGTTTTTCAAGCAGCAATAATATATTCCGTTTCCACTGCTGTAGTGTATACGTTGACCTTGCAGACATTGTTTGCCCAGTGTGTTCTTCAAACAACTGCCACCTAGCTGTGTGAGCTTGTTCACATTCTGTCTAAATATCAATAATAATACCGTCTCCAGAAACACCACCTGAGTTGTTGTTGTTGTTTTAAAAAAATGCCAGGCAAAGGCAGGCCGCCACGCAGAGGCACTAGGGGCCGTGCTGCTATGCTATCCTGTGGCCCTAGGAAATTGCCCAGTTTTACAAAAGCAATTACCCTGAACTCCCAAAATGCTGAAGAGGTAGTTGACTGGCTTACACAGCACACCCCATCCTCTACCGTTTCTAACTTTGCCACAACATCCTCATCCTCCTCTGCTATGGGCACCCCACGTAACACTTCCTACACCACCGGCGCCCCTTCTTCACTGGAGTCAGAGGAGTTATTTACACATGAGTTTCTTGAACTGAGTGATGCGCAACCATTATTGGCAGAAGAAGATGAAGGAGATGAGGACGTTACACCAGATATAATTCTGGCAGACAACACAACAGAGATGGACATAATGAGTGATGAGGAGGTCCCCGCTGCTGCTTCCTTCTGTGAGCTGTTAGAAGAAATTGATGCATCTGAGGAGAATGATGATGAGGAGATTGATGTTTTGTGGGTGCCCAGTAGAAGAGAGCAAGAGGAGGATAGTTCAGATGGAGAGACGGAGAGTCAGAGAGGCAGGAGGAGAATAAGACTTAGAAGAAGCAGGGAGGACAGCTCGCAGGGAACAGTAGGGCAACAACATGTATCAGCACCTGTGGTCAGCCGGCCAACGCACCCGCCATTGCCGCCAACTTCTACTGTTACCGCCAGATTGCCAGCTTCAAAAAGCTCAGCAGTGTGGGATTTTTTTAATGTGTGTGCCTCTGACAAAAGCGTTGTAATTTGCAATGAGTGCAGTCAGAAACTGAGTCTTGGGAAGCCCAACAGCCACATAGGTACAACTTCTATGCGAAGGCACATGAACGGCAAGCACAAAGCACTATGGGAGCAACACCTCAAAGGCAGCAGACAAACTAAAAGCCACCCTCCTTCTGGTCCAGCATCTTACTGCTCTACCTCTGCTGTCCTTGACCCGTCTGAACCACCCTCCACTCCGCCTTCCACCTTGACCACCAGTTCCCAGTCATCTGCCCCCAGCCAAGTTTCTGTGAGGGCCATGTTTGAGCGTAAGAAGCTAATGTCTGCGAGTCACCCCCTTGCCCTGCGTCTGACAGCTGGCTTGTCTGCACTCTTAGCCCGCCAGCTTTTACCATACCAGCTGGTGGACTCTGAGGCCTTCCGCAAATTTGTAGCAATTGGGACACCGCAGTGGAAGGTACCCAGCCGCAATTTTTTCTCCAAGAAGGGAATACCACACCTGTACCACCATGTGCAGAGCCAAGTCACCGCATCTCTGTCACTTAGTGTTGGGGCAAAGGTCCATATGACTACTGACGCATGGTCCTCCAAGCATGGTCAGGGCAGGTATGTCACCTACACTGCCCACTGGGTGAACTTGCTTATGGCTGGGAAGCAGGGAATGCGTGGCTCAACAACAACAGTGGAGTTGGTGTCACTGCCACGGATTGCACGCGGTTCTGCCACCACCTCTACTCCTCCTTCGCTCTCTACCTCGTCTTCTTCCTCTGCTTCCTCCTCCTCTGCTGCTGGGTCCTCCTCCTCCACACCTGTGCACCCCCAGCTCCCCCTAGGCTATTCGACGTGCCAGGTACGCCGTTGTCATGCTGTCTTGGGGATGACGTGCCTGGAAAGCAGAAACCATACCGGATCTGTACTCCTGTCATCTCTGCAGTCACAGGCCGATCGGTGGCTGACCCCACACCAACTGAAGATCGGAAAAGTGGTGTGTGACAACGGAAGCAATCTGTTGGCAGCACTGAGACTGGGCAATTTAACACATGTGCCCTGCATGGCACATGTTCTGAATTTAATAGTCCAACGTTTTGTCTCGAAGTACCCAGGATTCCAGGACATTCTCAGGCAGTCCAGGAAGGTGTCGGCCCATTTCAGACGTTCCTACACAGCCATGGCACGCCTTGCTGACATTCAGCAGCGGTACAACATGCCAGTCAGGCGTTTAATTTGCGACAGCCAGACTCGCTGGAATTCAACGCTCCTCATGTTGGAACGTCTGCTGCAACAACAAAGAGCCGTCAATGAATACCTGTTTGAACTGGGTGGTAGGACTGGATCTGCAGAGCTTGGGATTTTTTTCCCCCGTTACTGGGTGCTTATGCGCGATGCCTGCAGGCTCATGCGCCCTTTTGAAGAGGTTACAAACATGGTCAGTCGCACCGAAGGCACCATCAGCGACCTAATACCCTTTGCTTTCTTCCTGGAGCGTGCCGTGCGACGAGTGACAGATGAGGCTGTAGACCAGCGTGACGAGGAGCAGGAAGCGCACGATTTCTGGTCGGAATCACCAGAACGAGCCCAGGCACCTGCTGCAACGCAGGGAGAGGTGTCAGAAGTGGAGTCAGAGGAGGAAGGTGGCTTTGTGGAGGAGGAGGACCAACAGGAGCAGGCTTCCCAGGGGGCTTGTGGTGACCTTTTGGGGACCCCTGGTCTTGTACGTGGCTGGGGGGAGGAGACTGTGGATGATATAGTCCTTGATAACGAGGAAGCGGAGATGGATACCTCTGCATCCAACCTTGTGAGAATGGGGTCTTTCATGCTGTCATGCCTGTTGAAGGACCCCCGTATCAAGAGGCTTAAGGAGAAGGACCTGTACTGGGTCGCAACGCTACTAGACCCTCGGTACAAGCATAAAGTGGCAGAAATGTTACCAACGTACCACAAGTCCGAAAGGATGCTGCATTTACAAACCAGCCTGCAAAACATGTTGTACAATGCTTTTAAGGGTGATGTCACTTCAGGAACTCATCAACATTCCAGGGGCAGAGGTGCCAGTAATCCTGCCACAAGCGCACCTGCAAGGACAAAGCACTTTGGCCACTCTGTAACGTCAGACATGCAAAGGTTTTTCAGTCCAAGGCAGCGCCAGAACCCTTCAGGATCCACCCTCAAAGAACGCCTCGACCGGCAGGTAGCGGACTACCTGGCATTAACTGCAGATATCGACACTCTGAGGAGCGATGAACCCCTGGACTACTGGGTGCGCAGGCTTGATCTGTGGCCAGAGCTGTCACAATTTGCCATGAACCTCTTGTCTTGCCCCGCCTCAAGTGTCCTCTCAGAAAGGACCTTCAGTGCAGCAGGAGGGATTGTAACTGAGAAGAGAACTCGCCTAGGTCACAAAAGTGTGGATTACCTGACCTTTATTAAAATGAACGAGGCGTGGATCTTGGAGGGTTACTGCACGCCGGAAGACTTGTTCTGACTCCCCATGCAGCTGTCCTTCTCTGCACGCCGCATGACTCCACACACAGCTGTCCTTTAGCGTCCTCCTCCCTCCGCCACCGTTACAAACTAGGGTGCAAACCCTACTGGTTTCATTTCAATCAAAACTTTTTGGACAGGTAAATCCTGAGTTTTTCTGGCCTCTGTGCTTCAGTGGCTGCGACAAAAAAAACAGAATATTTTCAGCATTTATATGGCATATTTTTTCTGGCCTCTGTGCTTCAGTGGCTGCGACAAAAAAAATTCATATTTTTAGCATTCATATGGCATATTTTTTCTGGCCTCTGTGCTTCAGTGGCTGCGACAAAAAAAATTCATATTTTCAGCATTTATATGGCATATTTTTTCTGGCCTCTGTGCTTCAGTGGCTGCGACAAAAAAAATTCATATTTTCAGCATTTATATGGCATATTTTCTCTGGCCTCTGTGCTTCAGTGGCTGCGACAAAAAAAACATAATTTTTCAGGAAAGTACACATGCCTAATTTTTCAGGGTTCTGCAACAGTGGCAAAATCGCATCTTTTATGGTCACCGCAGGTGATCAATAAAGTAGACCAAAACTGGGCCCACACTGCAGAATCAGTGTTTTTTGGTTCACTTCACTGTACATTGAATTACCTCTGCCTGACCGTGCACGTGCGCACAAGCACGGTGACTGCTAAACACACCACTACAGAAATATTGCCACCAACAGGACGAACATCCTGGAGGTGACAAGCAACTAGTAATTAAAAACTATTATTTGCTCACTTGACGGTATCATTCATGAAAGCTCTTTGAGTTTTTTTGCGTTGCAGTAAGCGCCGCGTTTTGTCTTTGCGTGTGAACAGGCTGTAACCTTTACACGACTTGATTGGCATGTAGACGCCGGACGTTTTAAAGCAGTTTATTACACAAGTTTAGAAATGTAGTGTGATTTCTGCCCTTTACAGCACAAAACGCAGCGCTGTGTCAACAATGTATTTTTCCGATACATTTTTGCCCTTGATCCCCCTCTGGCATGCCACTGTCCAGGTCGTTGCACCCTTTAAACAACTTTAAAATCATTTTTCTGGGCAGAAATGTCTTTTCTAGCTTTTAAAATTCGCCTTCCCATTGAAGTCTATGGGGTTCGCGACGTTCGCGAACCGTTCGCATTTTTGACGCAAGTTCGCGAATATGTTCGCGAACATTTTTTCCGACGTTCGCTACATCCCTACTCTCAAGTTGAGTAGATAACTCTCAAGGGATACTGGGACAATTCTGCAACAGGAATGGGGGCACACAGAGTACTTTCCCCTAGGTTTATCCATCATTCAGCTGTTTCTTTTTAGCCGGTGCTGCCATAGAGATCACTTTCTGCTGTAAAATAACACACATTTAAGCTGGCCATAGAAGCAAAAGATCCGATCATACAAATCCATTAAACGATCGGACTTCCCCATCTCACAACCTGCCACTAACCATTCAGATCAAATAAAGTAGTAAAAGAACAGATCAGCCGATGTTCTGCCCCTGACAGCAATCGTACGCAAGTTATGTCCAATAAAAGTTGGTGACAGTGTCCCACTGAAAATCGAGATATTATCGGCAGCCCACAAAAATTTTCTAACCTGTCAGATTGACCAAACGACCGATCTCCGCCGGACAAAAAATGACGGGACTCTCCACACATGGTCCGAAATGATTCGTATGATCGGATCTTTGCGTCTATGGCCAACTTTGGAAGATCACAAGTCTGTTCAATTTTAATGCGTTGCAAATTATTCCATTGTTTGATGTGACACAACTAGCCCTTTAATTACCTGCCACTCTTGTTATTTAACCCAATGCATGGTTTATTTGCTACTATTTGTTTCTGTGTTTGGTGCCGATCTTTATAACCAGAGGGTGCTACTGTTTGTATAAAACAACAAAAAAACACCAGCAATCAATGCCTCGCTCATTTATTACTCTGGGCAGTTTGATTGATAAGAAGCCACGACAAAGTTGTGTTAATAGCAGGTATTGAGTGAATTAGCAGAGCTTGGGAACAGTGATTATTATTCAATGGTTAAGTGAGTATGTAATTGGCAATGTCAGGTAATGCCCCCATGAGATTAAAGGCTGGTCAGTATGAATGGCACAGCCAGGTATTTATAACATAATGTTAAGAAGAATTGCATAGTTACCTCCCACCTAAATATTGCACCATTACTAATCATGACCTTTCAAGAAAAGGTTAAGGAATGTAGAATCCACATCTAATTGTGGGATTCAATAATAAATAGGGTGACATTTATCGTTGGACAGTCAGAAATGGGATGTGTTCTCCAACAACATTAAGGGCAAGGGTAAGATGAGTGACTCTCACACAACGTTTAATGGTTGCATTAAATTCTCTCAAACTGAGATCAATAGCCCCCTAAGGGGTGGGCCACATGAGGGAGCATGGGCTAAAACAGTCTTGGACAAATCCAACTTCTCAGCTACACTCATCAATCACTGGGAAGATGCTGGAAGCTACTGTAGATTTCCCTTGTTGTTTGTGGAGAACCAGAGGCACATTGTCCGCTGAAGGGATAAGAATATGACAAAACCCAACCAAGAGTTCAACATTGATCCAAAGAACTTCTAGTCTATAGCAAATTCCCTGCCAACCTACAGTGCCTTCAGCTAAAGTCAGCAAACTGGCCAACAATGGCTAACCTTACATGCCTGCCTTCAACCAACTCCTGTTCTACCATAGCAGAATTCCTGTCTACCTGCAGTCACCTACCTACACCTAATCTGGTTTCTAGGGTCCAAATTACCCTATGCATTGATTTGAATAAGGGACTGGAATATGAATAGGAGAGACCTGAATAGAAAGATTAGTAATAACAATAAATGTGTAGCCTCACAGAATATATGTATATATATATTTTAGATGGGGTCAGTGACTCCGATTTGAAAGCTGGAAAAATGCAAATGAAAAAGGCAAAAAATTCAAAAACTATAAAAAAAATAAAAAAATAAAAAAATATTGAATTGTGGGACACCAGGAAAAAAATGGGATGGGAACTGGCTCTCCCCAATGACCCAGACCCGTGGGAGAGGGGGGGATAGGATGGGTTTGGCCAGAGGAGCTTTGTGGCTGGGGCCGGGGGGGAATCAAACACTGTCCATTTTAGAGCAACCACAATCATGGGTGCATTCCTAACTGACCCCTCATAGAGTGATCAGGGAAAAGCGGGCATTTCAAAACATATAGGGGCTTCTCCATGTGTATTTATGCTTGCATACGTGGAGCATGTCATTGGAAATATATCTAGAAGTTCATCAGACATGAAGTCTACAGTTGAGTGCTGCTCACTTCTTGCTCTTTTAATGAAGATGAAGCTTGAGAATCATGAGTTTGCTGCTGCTGCTGCTGCCAAAGAAGTACAGGGTGTTAATGCCTGAAATCTGCACTAATTCTCCAGGGAACATATAATAACAGGTGGCAAACTAATGTGGTACATAGGGCGGACTCTGATCATTTCCCAGCACGAAAACTTGTAAATTGGACTCATCTCTCCAAGGACAGCCCCATAAATCATAGTTTGGTTTTTACAAGGCAATGCTGGAAACAGGTGAAATTTCAGCTGAACTTGCCCTGAACTTGCATTGAAAGCTGTGATTTCGGGAAACGTTTCTATATCAAACTCTGCTGGGTTTTGTTTTATAGAGAACTGAATGTATTGCCTTTTGTTTTGTACTTAACTTTATGGTCCACTTTATTGCTTGTGCCGTTATTTGGCACAGGAATGTGTTCCACGTCTGCCCTTCACCTGTTTTACTATATACTGGTATATAGCCATTGTTATTCAGTGCAGCCAGCAGTACTGTTGTTTTCTATTGTGTTCCTTTTTTTCTCTAGATTTTATTGCAATTTATTTTGATGACAAATATCTAGAAGTGGTGACCTCAAAGCTGCAATATGGCTATATTTTATCTGCACAAACCTGTAAGGTTTACTTACATAGTGACTTAGTTAATTTTGGTTGACCTTTTTAGCCTTGAATATTATGCTTGCCCAGTAAGTAGTGATGGATGAATTTCTCCCGTGAGAAAATTCTCGCAGAAGTTTTGCAAAACGTGGAAATTTGCTGCAAATTCACGACTGGCAAATTTATTCGCCCATCACTACCAATAAGTCATCCAAGCCACTCTTCTAGCATTAATGGAGTTTGGCAACACAACATCCCCTGGCAGAGCATTTCCTAACCTAACTGTCCTCAATGTGAAGAACCACCTTCTCTGCTTCAAACGAAGTCCTTTTTAAGAACTAGAGCCCAAAACTGCCCCCCATTCTCCAGGTGAGGCCTTACCAGGGATCTATAAAGTGGCAAAACTGTTTTTTTTACCAATCAAGTGAATGCCCTTATAATGCAAGACAATATTTTATTTGCTTTTAGAAGCCACTGACTGATGCTGCCTAGAAATGCATTGTCTGTTGTCTACAAAAATTTCCAAATACTTATGGAGCCACCAAACACACCTCTATTTAGTACATAGCTAGCTTATTAACTAACTAACTAACTAACTAACTAACTAACTAACCTTTTTCATTTTACCAATATATGTGAATAAGTAACAAGAGATTAATTAACAATGATGTTCCTATTCGAGGGAGATTACAGGTTTCTAAGGATGATGGTGGATGAGCCCTTTTTCAATTGACTGTTACTTCCCATTACTCTGCTAATGCCGTGAATTTGTAACCAGGGCACCCCCTAGTCTTCTCTAACTTTCGTTGCTCAATGTGACGGGAGTTATAGAATGGCACAGAGAAGTTCAGAGTCAGACTAGGGGGTCTGGGGTCCACTGGGGCTGCCAATTCAGGGGTCCCCACACCTCTCCACCCCAGCTGCAACCTCCCTCCACCATAACCACCACAGGGGGGTTGTGGCTCGTTGCCGAGGTTACGGGAGTGGGTCTGGGTCGGCATGGCTCACAAGGGACATGCCCCCCTGGGGTAGGACCCAGTATTACCCTTGAGAAGTCTGCTTGACACACAGACCAGCAAAGGGAGCTACTGTTACAAGTCATGATATTAGCTGTGTTAAATGGCTAATATCATGACAAGCAAAAGATAAAAATGTCTGTATATCTCCAAAATGCTCAGAGCACGTTTACATTATGTTTTTTGGTTGGGTATCTATCCCCTTTAGCATAAAACACAACAAGATGGCCTTGATATAAAATGTTATTCAGCTTATAATTAAAAAAACACAACCATTTGCAACAATTAGAAAACTACATTTCAATGTGCTGCACCTGTAAAGGCTCTTACACACGAGCAGTTGAAGTTGCGCTCCCCTGTGTTCCGTTTTTCTGCGTTCAGCCGCAGGGGAGCGCAGGAATAGACGCATTACATTTTTTCCAATGGGGCTGTACTCACACAGGCGCGTGTAGGGGCCGAACGCAAGAAAAATGCAGCATGTTGCGTCTCAACCTGCGTTTGGCGCCTACACGCGCCTGTGTGAGTACAGCCCCATTGGAAAAAATGTAATGCGTCTATTCCTGCGCTCCCCTGCGGCTGAACGCAGAAAAACGGAACACAGGGGAGCGCAGTTTCAACCGCTCGTGTGTGAGAGCCCTAAGGCTATTTGTGGGGGTTGTCCAGGTGTGAGGCAATATGATATATAGGTTGGACTGACTCATAAAACCCCCCACTAAGGTGCACAAGGTCTGATTAGCCCTGTAGCTAAAAATGTTACGACGAGAACTCCAAGGAAATCTCAGATGAAAGCAATACATTGCAATCTGACGTGTGATAATATAGCCATCCTCATTGCTTTAAATTGTCTCCGCTCAAACCTTTGATCAGACTCCCTTTATCACCATAAGTTAAGTGAACGGAGAATGAGTCACTAGAGGAAAATGGAACTTTGAGACAAGGGGAGAATCTACATTCAACCAATTTCTAGGAAATGTGCACGTCACTGGGCCTCTCCAGGGATTTCTGGTAGAATAAATGGCATCCGATCTCTGAAATAAGGTCACGGGTGTAGCTCAGCTTGTTTAAACTGAACTCTGAAGAAAAGTACAAGGGTTTTATCATGTAATGGAATCCTGCACTGTCTAGAACTGATTAACCCTTTCAGATACTTGGGGTACATATTCTGCAGCCATGCTGTTTGGCAACTGCCTGTTTCAAGCTGTTTTCCATCGACAACCGGTGCAGGTATATGGAAACCCGTTATCCAGAAAGCTCCAAATTACTACAGGAAGGCCAAGATATAATTAATCCTTATTGGAAGCAAAACCAGCCTATTGGGTTTAACATATGTTTAAAGGGATGATACTAAAATTTAATAATTCTAAGCAATCTTTCAATTGGTCTTCATTATTTTTTTATAGTTTTTGAATTATTTGCCGCCTTCTTTTGATTCTCTCCAGCTTTCAAATAGGGGGTCACTGACCCCACCTAAAACAAATGCTCTTTAAGGCTACACATTTATAGTTATTGTTATTTTTTATTGCTCATCTTTCTATTCAGGCCTCTCGTATTCCTTTTGCAGTCTCTTATTCAAATCAATGCATGGTTGCTAGGGGAATTTGAACCTTAGCACCCAGATTGCTGAAATTTCCAGCTGCTGAAAAAAACTAAAAACCACACATAAGAAAAAAATGAAAACCAGTTGCAAATTAACTAAAAGTTAACTCGAAGGTGAACAACCCCATTACATTCTTTTTTAGTAGGATTATGAAGATCCAAATTATAGAAAGATCCCTTATCCGGAAAAACCCAGGTCCCAAACATTCTGGATAACAGGCCCCATACCTGTATAGAACATTCCGAGATATAATCTTGAAATACTTTGAAAACATATTGCCTTTATGTGCTCCCCCTTCCAAACTGCAAGTACAACAGTCTTATAAAATTACCACCAAAAGGTCAACCCAGATAATGAATGAGATAAATGATGTAAATAATTAAAGCCTCCGCAGATCCAGCTGTTCCATTCCCAGTGATATGGTATAAGGCTGGAGGTTGGCAGCTATTTAATGGAATATTTTCCGAATACCTTTTGGTTTTTTTTTTGTTTGCTTTCTTTTGAATGCCTCTAAGGCTAAGGCCACACTAGGCGATAGCGCGGCGATTTGACTCGCGGCGACTTTTCGCCGTGACTTTTAAGCCGCAATCGCTGTGGAAACTTTTGCGCTGGCGTCTATGGGGAATCGCGAGCGTAAAAACACACGCGGCGATCTTTTTTCTATTGTCGCTCGAAATCGCCTAGCGAGGCAATTTCGAGCGACAGTAGAGAAAAGATCGCCGCGTGTGTTTTTACGCTGGCGATTTTTCGCGATTCCCCATAGACGCCAGCGCAAAAGTTTCCACAGCGATTGCGGCTTAAAAGTCGCGGCGAAAAGTCGCCGCGAGTCAAATCGCTGCGCTATCGCCTAGTGTGGCCTTAGCCTTAGTCTTGACTGCTTCTTAATTTAATTGAAACAATTGAATCCAGTCTGTAGATGCCCACTATGTAGGGCTCTGTCTCTTGGTGCTTCCCACTCAATTGTGTCTAAACAATGTCAGAAAATTTTAATTAAAGACCCATTTATGGATGGAAATGCAGTTGCTCTATTTGGTTGCCCATACACTGGATCAAATACAATCACTTAGTCACTAGGCCAATTTTTGCACCCAGGGTTGGACTGGGCCAACAAGAGACCAGGGGAAAAAAAACCTGGTGGACCCGGCCCTTGTGGGTCCAACTGACCTCGACCCCATCCCCAACCAACCACTGACCTAGCCGGTGGGTGAGCGGACGGGTGGCGAAGGCCCCAGAGGGGGTGTGATGGGCCCCTGGGGTAACAGCACTGGTGGGTCTCTTACACTGCAGTCTGACCCTCTTCAGATCAGAATGACGGCATATGCAAGCCCGTCAGGAGAAGGCTGAATTAACTGTCCAAAGGGATCCTCTAAACAATCTGGCCTATTTTTGACCAGATCTTAATTTGGCCCGCCATAGGGAGGGCTTCTTAAATGAATAAATAAGCTGCCATAGACCTGTGCTGACAGGCCCGGATTTGTGGCTAGGCCCCAAAGGCCCGGGCCTAGGGTGGCGACATTTTAGGGCAGTACTCCGCCCAGCCGCATCCTAAAGTGCATTAAGAAAGCAGAGTTCCCTAGCTCTATGCAGGGTTGCCAGGTTGGCGGTTTTCCAGCCAAATTAGGCTACTAATTTAAATGCCAGGCAGGGTTTGAAAGTACAAACTAGCCAAGGTATAAATTTGGGTTACTTTTTGGGCTTTTGGCAGATTTGTACTTTGGAAACCAGACAAAGTTTTTTTTTTGCCCTAATGTGCCGAGACTGCATCTCCCAATGCATTCTGGTTAATGTAGTTTTTGTTTAACAATTTGCTAACTGTCACATTTAATTTAAAACTACAATACCCAGCATGCAATGGGACTGACTTGTATAGAGTCTGGAGTTACCCTATTCGCCTGTCCCTTCTTAAGCATTCTCGCATTTTCCGGTGATTTTCCTTTATTTCAGACAATGTTGGGGGGAAAAATCTGCTGGCCACCAAAATACTGTATCTAGAGGCTGACCTCTTTTACCAAAATTGTTTGAAATTGTATATGTATTAGGGCATTATATTACCTCCTGGGTCCCCCTCTGTAGTTACACCGCTGGTGACAGGCGAATCGGTCCCATTTTGCTTTATGGAAAAATTAGCGAAACAGTGAAAATTTGACATAGGGGTATTTTCACACAAATATTCATTTATTTTTTAGACTTTTTTCACTGCTCATATCACAGTTAGCCCTATGGGAGCAGTTAAAGTCAGCCTTGCATGTGCTGATACTGAGCACTGGCCCTCGTGCAGGATTTTTATCCAGAGCAAAGTGCAGAAAAAAAAGGTTCTCTATTATTAAAGGGGCCCCTTAGTGCTCTTGCACTTCTGTCCTGGCTCATAGTGACACTTAAAATAAAGTTTTCTCATTTCCATTCTTTATTTATATAGCACTTCACTAGTGATGGGCGAATTTCTCCCGTTTCAATTGGCCGAAAAATTTGTGAATTCCCAGCAAAACTCGCAAAAATTGTGAAATCGTAAAATTCACGAAAAAATCTTGAAATTCGAAAGTTTTCACAAAAGAACTTGAAATTCTAACGTTTTCATGAAAAAATAGTGGAATTAGAATGTTTTCACAAAAAAATTGAGCAATTCTAATGTTTTCACAAAAAATTTGAGAAATTCGACAGTTTTCACAAAAAAATCGAGCAATTCGAACCTTTTCACTAAAAAAATTGAGCAATTCAAACGTTTTCACGAAAAAAATAGTGGAAATCGGAAATTGATGCCAGAATTTTCTCTGAAGATTCACAAATTTATTCGCCGACGGCGAAATGCGGAAACTAGCCGCAAATTCGTGCCAGGCAAATTTATTCGCCTATCACTATACTTCAACATTCACATCAGTCCCTGCCCAAACAGAGCTTACACTCTAAAGGAGTAATTGCCGATTGCATGTGCAGTGAGCAAAATACAATTTCAAACGCATTCTCTGTATTTTTTTCCCATAATTCCACCTCTGTTGTGGTTTCAAGGGGGTGTTGTGTATGATGCCAATGTGCCAACTGAGCTTACACTTTGCCGTAAATAAGACGCAATTGTGGTGAAAGTTTTTCAAGTCTGCTTGGTTCCATTTCCAAAGTTCACGGCGAGAGAAAGGTGTGATTAGGAAGAAGCAAGTGTGCTGCGCTTATTGACACGGGAGCTAATGGAACCCTAGAGCAAACACCTGGCTCAGTAGCTTGAAGGTTCCTCTGCGCTGACAGTTGTAGCTGGGTTTTATTTGGAATTGGAGGCAAGAAGGACTGAGTGGCACTGAGCTCAACTATATGGAAGAGCAATGAGCCCATTTTGTTGCAAGACAGTGTCCTGGCTGGAATCAAACCCTAGGCCCCCAGCAATGCAACTACTACTCCACCATTTATATAGATAAATAGTGGGACAGTGGGAGCTGCCAAATTGCTTCCCTTGTCTGAAACATAAAAGCAGAATTTCATTATGGCTGGTATTCAAATGCAGAGATACAGGGAAGAAATGTCATGTTAATCTAATGCTCAGGCTGTGTGTTTAAAGGGGAGGCTCAATATTAAATGTACTTTCTGTATTTATTTCAGTACTAGTTTCAAATCGAATTTCATCAAAATATCACTGTGCTTTTTCTATGCCGTGTCTAAATCATTTGCATTTCTGTTTTTCTGCTTTCTCCAACGTGAAATTTAGAATGAAATCGTGTTGCCTGGTGACGGCATCCGGCAGAAAACATAATTTATTGGTTATTGTTATGTTTGTCTTTCTGTTTGCGACCCTTCTCTGTTTATAATTCACTCTGACCTCCCTGGAGATTTCAGACTGAAAAGCTGAAAAACAGTAGAATGAATTTAAAAAGCTTAAATAATACAAATGAAAATGCGATTTGGGAAATTTGGGACAGGTGAACTTCTTGGTTCTCATTTAACAAATCTTTTGCCGTATGGCCTGTCTCCACCGGCGCCCCCTAACTTGTGCCTCATGGGGGGCAGGAGGTGGGACACCTATGTGCCTGTCCCCTTATCATGAATACAGAATAGCTGAACTTAGGCACTTAGGGGCAGATGTATCAATGGTCCAATTTCGAGTTTATGGGAGTTTCTAAAAACTCCCATCAACTTCCATAAACTCGAAATTCAAAAAAAAAAATGACCAATCGAAATGTATTAAAAAATCACATTTTTTAAAAAATGGGTGAAGAGGGTCGAGCTGCAAATTCAAATCAAATTCGAATCGAAGTAGATCAAATTTGATTAAATTTTTTTCACCAAAATAATTTTTTTTTCAAAAGTCCACCAAACTACTCCAAATTGATTGTAGGAGGCCCTCCGTAGCCTAAAACAACAATTCGGCAGGTTTTAGATGGCGAATAGTAGAATTTCAATACTTAAAGGGACAGTACATGATAAATTTCAAAATTCAAATTTCATTTTTTTAAAATTCAAATTTCATTTGTACTATTCCCTACTCAAATTACACTAAAATAAACTTGAAATTCTAATTTAAAAATTTAAAAATTTGAATTTTCAATTCGACCCTTGATTAATCTTCGCTTTAAACTCAGCCTCAAATCCATTTGGGGCAGGATTGGACTGGGCCGGCGGGACATTGGAAAAAAAACGGTGGGGTTCAGACCAGCTGCCTTACTATAAGAATGTACTGCCGAGGGGGTTGCGGCTGGGGCAGGGGCCCATGGGAGTGGCAGAAGGTTTTGGGAGAGGTGTGTGGGCCCCTAATGCGGCAGCCAAGCTTGGCGCAGACCCCCCAGTCCGACACTGATTTGGGGTAAGAATTGGGGAGACTAGCCATTTGTTTTCCTAGATATAATTGAAAGTCCAGCTTAACATAGTGTCAAACTGGTCCTCCTAGGACCCACCTCAGAACTTGACATTGGGGACATGTTGCTGCTGCCCTATACAGCCCTGCTCTACCTGGGTCCCTAGGGAGTCAACAGTATTTATACCCCTAAGGACAGTTTGCTCCTGTAATCTTAATTCCCTAGTATATTGACAATTAATAAATAGTGAATAAAGTACCCCCTATTGTAAAATATAAGGATATTATAAGTTACTGAGGAGTTCCATGACCATATAAAAGTACGAGGCTGGAGGTTGGGTGTTTTTATACAGTTCATGGAACTCTGAGGTGACTTCTAATATCCTCATATTTTGCAACAGGGGGTACTTTATTTATTATAATACACAAGTTTCAGTGAGTCATGTGACAGAAATGACATCACTACTCACCGTTTATAACTGATGACATCCAAACTCACTGTTTATAAGGATATAATTTACAAGATATTCATGGCTTTTGTGTATTATAGGGATATAACCTACAGGATCTTCATGGTCCTTGAGTACAGGTATGGGAATTGTTATCTGGAAACCCATTATCCAGAAAGCTCCGTATTATGGAAAGGCTGTCTCCAATAGAATCCATTTTATCCAAATAATCTAATTTTATAAAAATGTATTCCTTTTTCTTTGTAATAAAAAACAGTAGCTAATTAATCCTTATTGGAGGCAAAACCAGCCTATTGGGTTTATTTAATGTTTACGTGATTTTCTAGTAGACTTAAGGTATGAAGATCCAAATTACGGAAAGATCCATTATCCGAAAAACCCCAGGTCCTGAGCATTCTGGATAACAGGTCCCATACTTGTGCTTCATTTTAATAATAGCTAAGACCAATACAATCTGATGAACTGTTGGGCATCTGTTTACATGAATATTTCTTTATTAGCCTTTTAATGTTCTTATGCTATAAATCATTGCTCATTTGTACAAAGAGTGAGACATACAGTAGCTGCAGTCCCCCCTACTCACACTCATGTCTCCCCTCCAGTCTCCTCCTTGTTGCCTTCTACAGTGAATGCCAAGCATCTTGTCTCCCTGAAACTTGTTTTTGTTTCTCCATCTGTCTCCCAATCCCTTTTAGCAGCAGATTTGGATCCTTCCAGTTCTTGTGCAGCCAAGCTCAGTTCCATCACATGTACATATCTGTTTACCTTTAGAATCCCAAGAACACAACCGAAGCAGAACTGAAGCCTTCTAATGAATTAATAAAGAATCCTACTGACTTACCACCCTGCCGGCTAATTGGGGAGCCTTTGTTTGTTTGTCATGTGACACCAAGCGATTATAAAGGAGAGGAAAGGAGGATATATTTTTTGGGCTAATTCTAATATCATGGCAAGATTTAAAACGAGTTGTAGATGCTATGGTTTAACAGAGTGGATCTTGACTTTGATTACTGAGTACAGTTGAAGAAGCTTTATAATGAAGTTTCAGAGGGGCGTTCAAGCACATTGCTACTGCAGAGCACTAACACCCCATAGAGCAACATGGCGATCAACTGTTGAAACCAGGTGTCTTTCTTAATAAATGAAAGTCAGAAAAATGTTCATAAATTGGGCAATCATCAAAAAATGTTAGGAATCCTGCTTGATATTTTATAAATCCTCCTTTCATGGAACCTTATAGGCCAATAGCTTTAAGAAATGTGCAATTTAGTGATTGAGAAATAATTGGGTTCATTTACGGCAAAACAGGGAGCCAGATATAAAAACAGGGGGCAGATTTACTAGCCTGGCTTGTTTGATATGCGCTCAGAGGTTTGACTTATGAAAGTGCAATACGTTTTAAAACCTTTTAAAAAATAAAGGCAAATTACACTATGGGCGCTGCCCCTGCTTTTTAATGTCTTTACAGAAAAAGGAAAACCCTGGAGTTGATATTGATATGCTGTTTTGAAAACAAGAATCTTGTAAATTGCTAATCCCACCAGAGAGTGGCGAAAGATTTTACGAATTGAAGAAAACACCATTGCACCTTATTTTAATTCATTTTACCTTTTGAAGCAAGCACTAAAAAGACTTTGTTTGACCTAATTATAATTTTATTTTGGAAATAGCACCTTGCAGAAATCACTGCAGCACTTTAAAACACACTCGAAAAAATCTGTGCATAGACTTTCTATGGCTCAGGACACACACAGATTAGTGTTGAGATTGCACTGAATATTAGCAATATTGCACTAGGTTCTGTTGTTTGGTTTTTTTTTCATAGCCTGTGGCGCTGATCTTTGATTGTATCTTGAAAGAGACAGACGCCATCGGTCATTCTCTTTCGCCAGGCGAATTTTTGCTCTGGCAAAAGGACGTTACTCCGCAAATTCACTAGATGAAGATGCGGAGCCAGCTCAGACCAGGCGAAATGCAATAGAGTGCATAGATCTTCCTCAATCTTCTGTTACTTACATCATATTTTTAGTGAAAAAAGTTTCTAAGTCCCACAAACAATGGAGTCTTTTCCTTTTTTCAGAGAGATAGGTTGCAAAAGTCCTTAAAGGAGAAGGAAAGATTAAAACGAAGTAAGCTTTATCAGAAAGGTCTATATAAATACACCAGTAAACCCTCAAAGTAATGCTGCTCTGAGTCCTCTGTCAAAAGAAACAGCACATTTCTTTCCTTCTATTGTGTACTCATGGGCTTCTGTATCAGACTTCCTGTTTTCAGCTTAAACCTCCAGGGCAGGGCTTGAGCATGCTCAGTTTGTTCCTCTCCCCCTCCCTCCTCCCATCACTGCTGTAATCTGAGCTCAGAGCTGTATGTGAGCAGGGAGAGACTCAGGCAGGAAGTGATGTCACGCCAAGTTTATATCCCAGCTTCTATCCTAAACAAACAGAGACAGTGTCTAGAGTAGGGTTGCCACCTTTTAAAATAATCTATACCGGAAGGTGGAGGGGGCAGTGTTAAAAGGGCGAGGCCATGACGATAAAGGGGGCAGGACCGTGACGCGCTATTGGCTGACCGGGTCGTGACATCAAAGGGGGCGGAGTCATACACACAAATTTGGCAAGAAGCCCAGGAAAAAGGTAAGTTTGGAGCAGGCTGGGGGCAGGCCACGGGCTTTTTTTTAGGTGTATTACAAATTTACCGGCAGCTACATTGCCGGTAAATTTGTAATACTGGCCCCAGCCTTGGCTGGTGTTTTACCGGCTAGGCCGGTAAAATACCGGCCGGGTGGCAACACTAGTCTAGAGCTGTTTACTCAGGTATGGTAAAGCATTCACAGAATAAATATAATGTTCTAATTTGCACTATTGTGGCTAATCTGTTGGCAATAAACTGGCTTGAACCTTTCCTTCTCCTTTAAAATGTTTTTTGGGTAACCGGGTTCCCCCACACATTTTCTAACATATGGCACATAAACTATACAGTGGGCTCATGTGTAGGGCAATATAACAACTTTATTGTCGTTATTAAGGTTCCCCGGACTTGTATAATGTAATGTATTGGCTGCAACATATACGTCCATTCAACTTTAACTTCCTGCCGTATGCAAATTAGCCTGAGTGAAGACCTCTAACGAAGGCATAATTGAACGATAGCGCCTCTTCGCTTTGATTGTCCAAGTAACGCTGCGAAAATTCGCCAGCGGTCGGCGCCCTGAATGCAACTTTGCATTTCAGTAAATAAGCGTTGTCTGAGCAAATTTTCTCCTGTCAAAGTGTTGCGATGGCCGTCGCCGGCGAATTTAAGTCATTTTTTTTTTGCACCTTACACCTTGCACCTGTGATGCCCCTTCATGATTAGAGGTGCTTTTGCAAAGTGGAGCCCAAAGAGTTGTGTTGATTTCTGCCGGAAGTACTGTATGTTAATGAGCAGGGGGTAAGGGTCCCCTACTTTTGGTATAGTTCAATACATGGAAGGTAGACTCACAAGAGGAGGATGCAAAGGAGCAATGTGGTGGTGCAAAGTGCTTACACGGAAGATGAGCAGCTGCCTAAGTGTAAAGAGCACAAGCTCTAAGTGGTGCAAATTTGTGCCACTTAGCATGACAGCACTTCCAACCCTGATCATTGTAAATGAGCTTATTGGAAAAGTTGAGGATTACAGTGATCCCTTAAGGTTTGGTGCAATTAACACATCACTGTAACTCTCTACTTTTCCAATAAGGTCATGCTTTGACCCTGCACACCCTCTGACCCACTGTCCATTTTAGTGCTCTCCAGTTATTTTTTTATTCAAATTTTAAAGCCCAAGGTTAACACAAAGATATATATATACACATATGTACAGATCTTTGTACATTTACTTCTTATACATTGTCTAGAGGCAGATCAGAATGTTTGGCCCTCAAGGCAATGACTGAATTATGCGATGCAGGAATGCTGCGTTACTGATACACATCCAGATATTCATCAATCAGTGTTATGTTTTCCAACCTTAGATGGTGTCTGAATAAGCCCCAATAAGGTTTTCATTAGAAAGAGAATGTGGTCGTGGGCCCATATTCTGGTTAAAAGAGAACTAAATCCTAACTAAAGAAGTAGCTAGAAATATTGTACATGATGTTTTGTGCTTCTGTACCAGCCCAAGGCAACCACAGCCCTTTAGCAGTAAAGATCTGTGTCTCCAAAGATGCCCCAGTAGCTCCCCATCTTCTTTTCTGCTGATTCACTGCACATGCTCTGTGCTGCTGTCACTTACTGAGCTTAGGGACCCACTCACAATATACAGTACACATAGAATAGAAATGTCACAATATAAGGCTGATTAGTAATTAATACAGATAATTACTACATGGCAGCACAGAAACCAGTGCAATTAGCATCAGAATTTAATAATCAGCAAACCTGTAGCATCAGCTTATATTACAGCCAGGGAAGCTCATTTTCTGCTGGATAATTAGTGACGAGCCCTAAGCTTAGCTTCTCAACAGCCAATCAGAGCCCACTGAGCATGTGAGTGTCACAGACACTTTCCAAGATGGTGACCCCCTGTGACAAGTTTGAAGTCCTGGATCATTGCTGCTATTGACAAGCTGAAACTTTAGCCTCGTGCAATAAGTTCACTATACAAAATATGGAAAGTTTAGCCACATTTATTTTTAGGGGTTAGTTCTCCTTTAAGAGGCTACTGTCTCAAGCAAAGCCAAGTTGATCAATCTTAGATATCATTAGTGATGGGCGAATTTGTTCAGTTTCGCTTTGGCGAGAAATTCGCAAAGTACAAATGGGGAAACAAGAATTTTGTCAAAAAAAACCTTTGAAGCCGTCGAATTTTCATTGGCGATTTTTTCTAATTTAATTCACCCGAAGCAAAACGTGGGAATTCTCCATGAATACGCACCTGGCGAATAAATTCACCCATCACTAAATAACATTTATTGCCATAGGTGAAATCTTTCCCCGGCAGTAATCCATATCAGCCAATAAACAATGTTTTCTAGTTTTCAGCAATAAAGGAGAATGCCTAATTGGTTGCTGGTGAGAATCAGCAGTGCAGACGGGGGCCAACAAAACACTGCTTCCATTTACAAGTAACTTTAAAAACCAGTGAAATGCTTAAACTACAGACGTCTCTTAGTCCATATCAGGCTCCAACCAGAGCAGGGTTCTTCTCCTGTACAATAAGGCTGCGCTAATGATCCTGTCTGAGAGGGCTTTAAACCCTCAACTGAAGAGCTGGCTTCAACAAAAGGCAGACAAAGCCCAGCATGGGAGCGAAATCTATTATAGAATCTTACAGCAGCAGGGGACATTAAGGAGCTTATTTCTTCAGCACAAGCAGCACTAAAGGAAAACACCGAGCGGAGAAAGGAAGAACGACACAAAGGACATGGGAAAAAAGGTAGACTATCTTTAGGAGCCAAAGGGAAAGCAGGGACTGAATTGTGTCAACTTCTTATTATAACTTTGTATTAAAACTATCTCCCTCTTTCTCCCACTATTATTTGAAAAGCTGACAAGCTTTGCTCATTTATACCAAACTGCTTGCAATTCACTTTTCAGATCACTAACCCCCCCCTCCGAAAAGAAGTTGGTTGGACTGACCAGATAACCCTTTATGAATCTAGTCAGTTAAAGGGGATGCTCACATTGTTTTGCACATTTTTGCACATTGAAAGAAGTCATTCTAAGCAACTTTCCAATATAGTTTCACTAAAAAAAAAAATCAACGACCAACCCTTGTAGACACAACTGTGAAATCCTACAACATGGCTGCCGTTATTAAAGGAGTCCTTATCCTGAAAACTATTTTTTGTAGAATGAGACAAACACAATTCTAAGCAACTTTTCAATATACTTTCATTAAAAAAAAAATCAGCGACCGACCCTTGTAGACACCACTGTGGAATCCTAAAACAACATGGCTACCGTTTCCCTTTTTTTAAAGGAGTCCTTATCCTGAAAACTATTTTTTGTAGAATGTGACAAACACAACTTTTCAATATACTTTCACTAAAAAAAAAATCAGCGACCAGCCCTTGTAGACACCACTGTGGAATCCTAAAACAACATGGCTGCCGTGTACCTTTATTAAAGGAGTCCTTATCCTGAAAAATATTTTTTGTAGAATGAGACAAACGCAATTCTAAGCAACTTTTAAATATACTTTCATTAAAAAAAAATCAGCGACCAACCCATGTAGACACCACTGTGGAATCCTAAAACAACATGGCTGCCGTGTACCTTTATTAAAGTGGTCCTTAACCTGAAAACTATTTTTTGCAGAATGAGACAAAATGCAATTCTAAGCAACTACAGATGAAGCCACTTGGATTTGTGAGATAAATGCGTCATGACTCATGGTTAATTGAAGAAACTGCGTTATCTAAAGTCATCTTAACTCATTTAATGCATTTAACCTTTCCATTAGCATACCAAAGCACCATTGTGAACAATGGTGAATGCCTTAATTAGATGGGATGTTGTGACGCAGTTTTCTGTGTTAAATGAGATAAATGGGATATCTGTGTTTAGTTATTCTGTGTCAAACAGACAAACCAAAGTGGCTGCATCTGTATACATATTGTAAAGATTTTCAATGCCCCTCCCTTTTAAAGACCCCAGTTTAGAAGTGTGGGATCCTAGAACAATATGTCTGCCGCATACCTCACTTAAAGGGGTCCTCCACCCAAAAGCTATTTTTTGCACAAAGACACAAAATGTAATTCTAAGCAACTTTCTGCTGTGCATATAGTAAAAATTTTCATCATGGCTGCCACATACAGTACCCCACTTAAAGGGATCCCCCACCTAAAAAATGGTTTTTTTTTAATGGAAGAAGATGTGATTGTAAGCCAGTCTGCAATTAACATTAATTAAAAATGTAAATGGAAGACTCAGTTAAAGACCCCAGTCTAAAAGTTTGGTTCCTAGAACAACAAGGCTGTAGCTTTTCTCATTTAAAGGCGTCCTACACCCAAGCTTTTGCAGTATGAGTAAAATCATCATTTATAGCAACTTTCCAATATTATTTAGTAAAAGTTTTAAATAGGGACATCCTTTAAAAGACACGACCTAAAGGCACAGAACAACATGGCCACCATTTATGTCTACATTTATCAGCCAAACCCACTGTGTAATGTGATCTGTGATATTTGGACGTCTATATTTTTTATGTATTTCTCCCAGTTTTTAGGGGCCAAACAAAATGCGGGCAGGTCAACATGGACAAATATGACCAGTTTTAGACCTTGCACATGGCCTGCAAACCTCCATTTATAAAAGTCCTTCATTCAAAGTCGAAATATACCTATTTATTAGCTATCAATGCTTAAGTTCTTAAAAGGGACAGAATTTGCTTTGACTACTATAAAATGCTTTGAGCCCTCGGGAGGAAAAAGCTGTAGAAACCACATATGTACCTTTATAATCTTTTGGGAAAAGCCTGCATTTATGGAAAGCACAATACAACAAGAGAATAATAAATCCCAGCAGACACACTAAAACCAAAAGAATTAATAAGTGTCTTTAGTAAGTAGAAAGGTCAAATCAATTATCGTTAACTAGGCTGATATAATAAAGATGGCTGTCATACGGCGGCACTGGGGTCAGCACAGAAAATACCACATATAAAGGACAAGACGCCAATTATGCAAAGGGAGGAAGAATTTCTAATCCAAAATCGTCTCTTGAAAGGAGAAAACCGTGCCATTGATAAAGATTAAGAAACCAATCACCATCAATAGCAACATAAAGGATTGTTCTTTCTTTTCTACTGTACAATTGCGGCTTCAGAGAATAATAAGGTTAGGAACAATTACCAGCCGTAATAGTCGCCAAGGACAATAACGAGTGCAGTAAACAGACACTAAGGTAACATAAGCAAGAGTCATCAGACCGCGTTAACAGTACAGCGGGTATTGGCATGGCTGTAAAGGATATTATATCTCTGAAAAGAAATAGGAAACACAAGAGTATTGTCACGGTCTCCATATCCTCTCTGAAGGCTTTGGCTCAGGTTTAATGAATCACAATAAAGACCACCCCCTACTACCAGCCTTGGAGAAACGGAAAAGCATGAAGGTGTAGAATCTTCTATCCACATTCATTCCTTCTCTTCTTCTCGTCTTACTTACAGTCATTTACATGGGACTGAGCTGCCATATTGCTTGCTTAGGATGGGCATTTCTCCAAAGAACAGGAAGAGAGAAACCATTACAGTTCATGTGCTACGTATGTAAAGCATGGAACATAATACATATATATGTACAGGTATGGGAACTGTTATCCAGAATGATGGGGACCTAGGTTTTTCAGGATAAGGGGCAGGCATGGATTTCCTTCTTCTGCTCCCCTGGGCTGCCAGGTCCTTGTGCCCGCCTGATTTCACACGTGCCCATTGTTCCCCCCCAATGAGTGTGCGCACATGCAACAGATAGCTGGATTCCTGGGGAGTTGTGGCTCCCTAGAATGCCGCCCCTGAAATTTTGCCGCCTATTTGTGGCCTCACCACAAATCCGGGCCTGATAAGGGGTCTTTGCGTAATTTGGATTTCTATACATTTCCTTAATAACCCAATCCTCCTGTAAGGATAAATTAAATCCCAGTTGGGATGAAGTACAAGATATTGTTTTATTATTACAGAGAAAAAGGAAATCATTTTAAAATATATGGATTATTTAATTAAAATGGAGCCTATGGGAGATGACCTTCCAGTAATTCTGAGCCTTTTGGGTAACTGAATGTAGAATAAGGTTCACACTCATCTCCACACAAGGTCATAATGTCCAACCATCAATCAACCCAATACAGGCTGTACTCCAATAATACAAGGACTTCTCACTATTTAGGGACACCCTCTTCTCAAAGAGATATATCTCTTCTCCCTGATGGGTTTCAAGTAGGGATGCACCGAATCCACTGGAATCCTGCTGGAAAAGGCTGAATCCTGGCCGAATCCCAAACCGAATCAAGGATCCAGTGCATCCCTACTTTCAAGCTGAAGTATTACCAATGTTCTATCTAACGCACAAACTTAGAGTATCAATTTTGTAGTGCAGCTGCTGGACTCTTTGGGGCATAGTGCAAAAAATCAGGGGCAAAGAAAAAAAGGATTTTGCCTACAAAGTACCTTGCCCTGTGGAGTTGCACCTGTACCTATAAGAGAATGCTGCATCTGTCATGAAAGGGGCATGGACATTGGTTTTTGACATAGAGTACTGTGCTGAACCAATTTTTTAAGCCTGGACCAAACCCGGACATTTTTAACTGCTTGGACCTCATACCTGACCTACAACTGCCTTATCAGCAACCCAATCTTCAACCCACTGAAGTGCTGTTACTGCAAAATGGAAGTGACATCATCAGAAGTGGGAAGAGGTAGAAAAAAGTCTATAAAATTGGTTAAAGGAGTAAAATATAAATAATATAAATAGTAGAAAATTAGAACTATAGATAAGACCCGCAACCCAACATGTCACCCAAAGATCTGCATCTATACCTACACCCAAAAATCAAAATTGTGCTGTAAACACCTTTCACTATACAGTATGTGCCCAAAAGGCAATGCAAAAATTGAGCTTAGCACACCTAAACGAATGGGAGCATCATTTATACCCCTCAATGTGCCAGAACCCTGGGGGTTCAATAATGAGTCAAGAGTTTGATCCTTAAACCAGAACTTTAGCCCTCGTGCCTTAATAACCTTCACCACTCCTGCAATATTTTGCCTACTGCGCCACCGTAGTACTTAGTAGTGAGTTCTGTGGCTCTGAACAATAAATTTGGGAAAAGACCAAAAAGAAACAAACCAGAACACAAGGCCGAGGACCCTACTAATGCCACCATCAAAGCTACATAACAACTACATAGAAGGTAGGCCACACTTGCTCCCTAGTGAAAATAATAGGCCACACTGGTAAACTGATTGTTAAAGGAAAACTATACACTCCAAACAATGTAGGCCTCTATTAAAATATATTGCATAAAACAGCTCATATGTAAAACCCTGCTTCATGTAATTAAACCATTTTCATAATAATATACTTTTTTAGTAGCATATGCTGTTGGGTAATCATAAATAGAAAATGGCCATTTTAATAAATAAGGGCCATCCTGGGATTTTATGATTCACGGTGCAACAAACAAACCATACATGTTAGGTCACATGAGCCAATTAACAGACAGAGTTGTGTCTTTTGCTTCCACACTTCTTCCTGTTTCAGCTGCAGTATTTCTGGTCAGTTGATCTCTTCCTGTTACAGTTAGAGCTGCATAATTTCTGGTCAGGTGATCTCTGAGGCGGCACACAGACCATCACAAAATGGTGGTTCAAGGCCAGAGATGTAAAAGGGCAATATTTACTTAAATATATATTCCAGTTTGGTAAGATTATTTCATATGCCACTTATAAAATCTATAAATCTGTTGCCTGGTGCAAACTGCCGGAGGGGAATAAGAGGCCATTGCAACTTGCACGCAATTCACCATAGCAGATGCACTGACTTTGGTCAGCACACAAATGGTGGCACATGCTATTTTGCAGCTATTTTGGATGCTATTACAGTAGTAAACACATTGATATTCTGCACGTTACCCTATGCACAGCTTTAGTAAATAAACCCTTATATAGAGTGTATTACGATGTATCCAGCATTACTGTACCTTACATCATATGAAAGCCTTCACTTAGCCATGACAACCTGCAGCGTGGTGCATAACTCTGCACTGTGGCCCCCAGATACAATAGATAGATCCACTCCCCGGGGGGCAATTCTAGATTTAGGCTTTGCCTAATCAGATGTGTGAGTACTAAGCTAGAGGGAAATCACAGATGTGCTGGTGAGGAGAGCAATCGATGTTTATATATATGTAGCTGATGTCTCCAGGGGGCTCTAAGTGGTGCTTTATGTAGCTCTGCAGTGCACTGATGCAACTCCTGCCATACAGTCTGCATACAAAATAGGGAATGGAAACAGAGGTTTAACTGAATGTTGACGGGTCAGGATGATTGAAAGCACTGGTGCATCAGTCCCATCCCTACGCAGATGTACAAAGAGCAGATCAGCCGGGAGAATCATAAATATGCTGATATCTTGAATGATGCGTTACACATGGAAAAGTTAACACTCGATTGTGCACTATATAAGGCAAACAGATGTTTCTAAACTGTGTGGGTGGCCCCTATAAGGGAACTCACAGCAAGGCCTCTGGGTCCCAGCCCAAAACCTAACTAGAGGGAGGTCTTAAGGTGGCCAAAGACGCACAGATAATATCGTAAGGAAATAAATTTTCGTACGGTATTCGGTGCGTGTATGGTGGGAAAAGAGCCAACTGAAATCGACAGTAGACTTGGATATCGGTCGGCTCATCGATTGGGCTGGACTGAAAATTTTAATTGGGTGCCTTTGAAGGCACCCAAACATTGGCCATAATTAGTGCTGAATCATCAGATACAGGTAGAATTCTATTGTTTCTATTTTGTATATCTGACAATTCAGCTCTACACTTGTGTATTAAAATGAACGATCTTTCTTGGAAACATCTTTTCCAAGAAAGATCGTAATTGTTACATCTATGGCCACCTTAAAGAGTGTGTTATTGATCTCCATAGTATGACATTTAAAGGTTTATCTGAACACCATGAGCTCTGCCACTGATCTACTGTAGCTAGCTCTTACCTGGAGCCACACTTGGAGATATAGTCATTGATGTGGCCCCCTACCTAAAAGTGTTAGTTAGGGTCAAATAGCTGTCCAATATGTTCAATGTCTGTGTGACATGGAAAATGAGTAATTAAGCGGCAGCTGATTTTACTATAATATAATGGTGAAATTACCGGGGTTGCAGGTGGTGAGGGCAGAGAAGGAGAAGGGGAAGATATTCCTGAAGGCACACATGCATCTGGAGGTTGGGGGGCCATCTCCAGAGTGGAAGGGGACAGTTTGAAAGGAGGGGGCATCTTTAGGGTGGAAGGGGACAGTTTGGAGGGTGGACGCATCCCCAGGGTGGGAGAGGACAGTTTGAAGGGTGGGGCCATCCCCAGGGTAGAAGGGGCCAGTTTGGAGGGTTGGGGACCAACCCCATGGGTAGAAGGGGTCAGTTTGAAGGGTGGGGGCAATCCCCAGGGTGGAAGGGGCCAGTTTAGAGGGTGGGGGCCATCCCCAGGGTAGAAGGGGCCAGTCTGGAGGGTGGAGGGCCAACCCCAGGATAGAAGAGGTCAGTTTGAAGGGTGGGGGCCATCCCAAAGAGTGGAAGGAGCCAGTTTGGAGGGGGGCGCATAAATTACACCACTGCTAAAATATTTAAAAACAGGCACCACTAAGATAAAATAATACTTCCACAATCCTGCCCCCTTTCAGGTAAGCCCTTCCGTTATGGTGTCTGCAGCTGAAATAGATTAGCAGAATAGATTAAGATGAACCCTTTCCAGTTCATCAGAAGCATTGGAATGTTTTGATTCTCCCCAAAGGAATTCATTTATATAGAGAAGGTTCCTAAGAGGGGACCCTAAAGAGGCAAACTGTACGTTGCACATGGATCTGGGTCGGCTGCATTCATTATTCCCTAACAGAAAAGGCCAGAACAAAAGCATTCTTCTATTAAATGTGTGGGTGTAAATTTGCTATTAGCCACACTTGGTGCTTCTGTGTGTAACGTGATGAGAAGGGAATTCAAGGAAACAAAGCACAAAGGAGATTCCAGTGTAAAAATAAAATGGCTCAGTTTATAGTTTCTGCAATTTCACACACACAATTGCTACATAGTTGCATTTATGAACTCACTGGATAAAAAGCTTATGATGGACATGGATGAATTGATGAAATTTTTGAAAAATGCCTTTGTTTTAAAGAAAACTAAAGCTCAACAAGGAAATAGGCAACAAATACTGCACCTTACATTTGGAGTTTCTCTAACAGTCTACCACCAAAGCCATTTAGCAGTAAAGATCTGTGTCTCCAAAGATGCCCCAGTAGCTCCCCATCTTCTTTTCTGCTGATTCACTGCACATGCTCTGTGCTGCTGTCACTTACTGAGCTTAGGGACCCACTCACAATATACAGTACACATAGAATAGAAATGTCACAATATAAGGCTGATTAGTAATTAATTCTGCTTCAATTTACATGGCAACGCAGAAACCAGTGCATTTTGCATCAGAATTGATTAATACTAGCCCTGAAGCATCAGCTTCTATGAAAAAGGAAAACATGATCTGGTAGCTGCTAAGCTTCACTTCTTAGTAGCAGCCCAGAGCCCACTGATCATGTGCAGTATCGTTGAAACACAAAAGATGCCTAACAATATCCAAGATGGCGAGCTACTGGGGCAACTTCAGACTTGGATTTATAAACCGGATGCCCCTAGGCTGGATCCACTCATGGTTGCGTCCGTGCTTCTGTGCCTTCTCTGTCCTCTTCCCTCTCTCTTTTTCGTCCCCTTCCCTTCCAAATCTGCTTCCCTTGCATTCCCTGTCCACTTCCTCACTCTGTCCCCGTCCACCTTCCCTTCCCACTGTGTCCCCCTTCCTAATCCACTTCTCCTGCTTTCCCTATCCACTTCCCTCCCTCTGTCCGTGTCCCCTTCCCTTCCTTGTCCGCATCCCCCTCCCCTTCCGTGTCCCCCTTCCCAATCCACTTCCCCTGCCTTCCCTGTTCACTTCCCTCTCTCTATCCGTGTCCCATCTTCGTCCCGTTTCTTGTGTGAGTGCATATGAACAAATCTTTAGTGCTGGTCATTTGGGAAGTACAGTAAGTTCAATTTATAGAATACTGCTTTTGACTATTAAACTCTAGTAGACATTCCTAAATCGAATAGCACACAGGATGATTCACCCTAAAAGCACATTAGAGAGATTTGGGGTTGACACCAGTATATCCCATTCAATTCTAGGGAAGGCAGCAGGGAGAGTTTGAGGCACTTTTGCACCGGCTAAAAAATAACAACATCTATCATTATTCTGAAAATGTAATAGAAAAACATCTGCTGGTTTACCAGAGGATCCTCGCCGCCTTCTATATTAATATATGAGTTGGGATAAAAATAGATTATCCAGAAAAATTCTTTCAAACTACAATTCCCAGACAGTAGAAACTATAAAAAAATGTAAATAAATTCTGAAAGGGTGTTACTGCAAAAATTCATTACATGATTATGTGATTAATTTACTTCTGTACTTATAAATGACATCAAGTGCTTTACAAATTCACTTAAAGGGGCCATTCCTTATTTGAGCCTGTAATTAGATTCTTGATAGATCACATAAAGCGTAGTTAACAGTTTAAAGACAAATCGGTAGTTTTACATTAATGGAATTTGTAAATTGATTAATTGGAAATATGTAAAATGACAGAAATGAAGTGCAAAAGTGTTGAATTCCTCTAAAGCTGGCCAAAGGCGTACCAGTAACACGATTAGATTTTCTGACGCATAAGTTGCCTGGACATTTCAACACGTTTACTTGTTCAGTGGATTTTGGCTGAATCAAATCCAAACCCCTAATTTGCAATTTAAAAAAAAAGGTTTCATGTGAGAACAAAATATTTTTTGCATTCCCTTGTCCAGAAATTTTGTGAAAATGCAGTCATTTTTTTAAAGGTTTTGCGCACTTTTAAAAAGTCATAAATGGTTTCATCATGATTGGATCAATGCATGGGAAAAAGAAAAGTCCCAAGTTGCATTTTCCATGCATTTTAAGCAAGTTGAAAAATTAAATGTAAAATAAATGTAAAAACTAAGGCTGGCACAATATTGCAGAGTAAAATTGGTCATCTTCAACAGGGGTGCACTGAATCCACTATTTTAGGAATCGGCCAAACCCCAAATCATTCAAAAAAGAGTCTACCGAATACTGAACTGAATCTGAATCTTAATTTGAATATGCAAAAGGGAAACAAAGGATGAAAGAGAACAATACTGGGTTAAAAAATTGTAAACTTCTTTGATCATATGACGACAAGTCACATGATTTTTAGGATTTGGATAAGGTTCGACCAGGCACTTGGAATCAGCCTTTTTCAGCAGTATTTGGCCAAATCAAATCCTGGATACGGTGCATCCCTAGTTTTCAACTTGAATCCTACAGATGCACTTACCATCATCTTGACAGGATTTGCATAACCGAAATGTTTTTTCCGTTACTCTTTCTTAATAAATTGAGCAAAATTGTGAAATTATGTTATTTTACACAATGTTACAGTAAAATGGTTCACAAAACCACAGTCGTATTTGTCTATTTTTGATAAATCAACCCAGCAGGGTTTTTAATTTATTTAGAATATCATTTATAAGAAAACTTTTTCTACAATTTATTCCTATATAAAATAATAGCCTTGATCCAGAACAGTATTTAAATATTTCAGTTGGGAATGAAAACTTCTGTCAACGGTATGATCCGTGCAATATGGAGACTGGTGGTAATGTCAGGGGAGGGGCTATGACACGGCTATCGGCCATTGGACGATCGCCAAGTCAATCTGGGGAATCCTTTAGTCATTAGCCCATGACTAAGTACCATGTATGTACGAAACACGTAGGGTCTATGGAGATGCATTTATACTTTTAATTATGATTAATAAATACGCTTTTTAACTTGTACTTTTGGCCCTGTGGATGCTTCTGAGTGCCGGATAGCCCTATCTTTTTGCTCTGTATATCGGTTTGCCGCTTCCTGAAGCTGGGGTTCTGGGGCTGGTGCACCTGGATCACATGATCAACTTGGTAAGCTATTTACCTTTTAATTCTAGAGCACCACTCATTTTTTGTTGTAACCCTAGACATGCACCTACCATTTCATTTTCCTATGGGTGCCAGTGTGCCCATGCACCATGATCAACAAAGTAAAGTGAACATGACAGCCCTCCAGCGAATAAAATGTCTTTATTTAGCAGTTTAGGGCACAAAGTAGCAAAGTTTCAAGCCTACGTGTCTTTTTGTTAAGTTGACAAAAACCATATAGGCTTGAAATGTTGCTCCTCTGTGCCCTAAATTGCTGAATAATTGCATTTTATTCACTGGAGTGCTGTCATGTGGACTTTTCAAATGGATCCCTTTGGAAATTCAAGTTAACATTTCTTGGTCAATCCTTCTGAATTATAAATCCTTTATAAAATAAAGCAGCAAAAATGAAAAACAAAAAACAAAACCCAATGCCTGGGCAGTGTGACCTAAGACAAATTATGAAATATGAAACAGCTGCTCTTTAGCAATTTTTCTACTGTTACAATTTTTTAAACACGCACACATTTATTATTTAGGTATTCTATTCTATTTTTAGACTTGGCGGCGGAACACAAAAGGCTGAGAAATGAACCCTGGCAACACGAATGAAGGGAAAAACAATGTCTGAAATAACACTTGGAAATGGAATGCAAATAGATGGCAAATAACTCAAGAACTGTGTCAAATATTTAAGATGCTTCCATTCATTTGGACAAAGGGCTCCCAAATAGTAAAGTAAAGGAGCTCAGAGCTCAGTTTTTGGAGGAAAGGAATTTCCTTTGTTCTGTTTTTATCATTCCTGTTGGATTCAAAGCCTATGCTACTATGCTAGAAATGTAGTTTACACAACTCCTAAATAATAAGCCTTTCCTACATTCAGATAGAAAGTACATATTAGGGACTCCTTATCTATAGAGGTAAAGGGCCTGTTATCTAGAATGCTTGGGGCTTGGTGTTTTTTGGATAAGAGATCTTTTCATAATTTGGATCTTCATACCTTAAGTCTAGAAGAAAATCATGTAAAAATTAAATAAAGCCAATAGGCTGGTTTTGCTTCCAATAAGGATTAATTATATCTTAGTTGGGATCAAGTACAAGCTACTGTTTTATTATTATAGCGACAAAGGAAATCATTTTAAAAATTTTGATTATTTGGATAAAATGGAGAGACAGCCTTTCCGTAATTCAGAGCTTTCTAGATAGTGGGTTTCTGGAAAATGGATCCCATACATGTATTTGCATAACAGGTAACAGATGATGATTAGCTCCAAACAAAGTTTTAAGCTAGAAATGCTACACCTGGGGACATATTTAACAACGGCCAAATTTAGATTTTATGGGAGTTTATAAAAACTCGAAATTCGAAAAAAAAATAGCAAACAAAATTCATTAAAAAATTTGAATTTTTTAAATTTGGGTGAATAGGATTGACCTGCAAACTCATATCAATTAGAATTTGATTCGAGTTTTTTCACCATAAAAGTCCACGACTCCAAATTGATTTTAGGAGGTCCTCCATAGGCTAAAACAACAATTCGGAAGGTTTTAGATGGCAAATAGTCGAATTTGAATTCTTAAAGGGAAAATCTCGAATTTTTTTTTAAACTCGAATCGAATTTGGACTATTCCCTAGTTAAATTACGCTAAAATAAACTATAGATTTGAATTTAAAATTGTTTATTTTCAATTATCCTTGATAGATCTGCCCCCTTATGTTTCGGGTTTCTGTACCATCTCAAGACTCCTTCAGCAATCAAAAACTTTGCCTCTGAAGATGCCCCCTCTAGTTCCCAATATGCAACATACTAAACTAGAAGCATAATTGCATGTAACCCTTTAGTGTAGTTGTGTCTATTCCCTCTTAGTCTGGTTCCTACCAGACACCAACCCCCTTGAGTATATCCTATCTTTCCCCTATCATTATTGCCTAGCCAAGTAAGGAGATACTACTCCATATTAAAAATGGATCATTGAATAGTCTTTTGATGATTTTGATGACCAAAGTAAGTTTGCTTCCCCCACTATTGATGGCCTAATTCATAGACAGACAGATTGCTATGAAAGAAACATAAGTGTCTACATTCAAAAGAGGTGCCCACCTAATTCCAAACATTCCACATGCTTCTCCATTACCCTGAGTTATATATTGCTATTTAGCAGACAAAACATGTCACCACTGCAAACATATATGAGTGTAGGAATTCCATTTTGGAAGGATACATTTTATGCTAGAATATTGTAGCCAGAGTTATTTCAAAGTGAAACTTCGGGCTATCCTAGATCATTATCTCTGCAGCCGTCGGCCATGCTTTCCAAGGTGCAATTAGAGTGTCTCAATATAACCTTGCTGTATAACCAAGGTTGCTTGTTTATTGTGCCATACAGTTCAATTTTGCTGTAGGGGAAGTCAATTCTCTATGTGTTCTTATTGGTCAGCTGTGTAATAATCTTCCCCTTTCTGATATTCAAGGAGAAGACCAAGGGCCTCCCTTATCTCCTGGGAAATGGTACATTATTTTGTTCTAATATATCAATGATTTAGCAGTCATCAACTACACCATCAGGAAGAAGACTATTAATTGCAACCAGAAGGCAACAATTGATTGCTTCCTATCAGACGTACATTGTAGACCACAAGAGTATTGCTATGAGGTAAGGAATACTATTATGGTGTTTTAATGACTAGATCTAAATGTAAATACATAATAAAGCATGTTATTTAAAAGAGAAAAGAAAGAAATGTCTGTGCCATAAAAGAGAACCTGTTTGTACTACACAGAATCTCATTAGACCTCCTTGTGATATTAGAATTAGGGATGTGCCAAATCCATATGCAAATTAGGGGCGGGAAGGGAAATCGCGTGACTTTTTGTCACAAAACAAGGAAGTAAAAAATGTTTTTCCCTTCCCATCATATGCAAATTAGGATTCGGTTCGGTATTCGACCTAATCTTTCGCGAAGGATTCCGGGGTTCGGCCGAATTCAAAATAGTGGATTAGTCGCCCCAAAGAAGAAGCGATTTGTCACTGGGTGACTAATCTCCCGCAATAGCAGCATGTGCCCTGGCCCTTAAGGTAGGAAGATCCAAATTACGAAAAGGTCCATTATCTAGTATTCTGGATAACAGGTCCCATCTCCAGTTTGTCACGGAAAGAGTAAGTGCAATCTGTGTCCTGATACAGACAACCTTGTATTTTTTTACTTGTTAAAAAGTCATCCAAATATTTCTTGACACTATCTATTGTATCTGCCAGCTCCGATAAGCCTTTAATTAAATCATTTGCTTTTCTGTCAGCCTTGATCTTATTCACCATGAGCCATGTTATCCCATCACTCTCAATTCCATCCAAACTCCCTGAATTCCTTTCATTATGGCAAAACCTTCTGCAACCAAATAGCTAGAAGGAGACTTATTGGGCCCCCATCAACCTTCATTACAAATATTATAACTAAGTCAGTCTGGAAGAGGGAGGGTTTGGTTTCTTCTCATGTCTTATTTATTATTTAACTATATCTAGACATGCATAATATTACACGCATTATAATTTTCATTGCAGCTGCACTGACACCAAACATTATCAGTCTTATGAAAGGTTCACACAGCAGATCTATCACAAAATACTGGTAAGGGACCTTTTATCCATAATGCTGGGGGTTTCCAGATTTGGGTCTTCATACTTTCTAGTCTACTAGAAAATTATGTAAACATCAAATAAACCCAATAGGCTGATTTTGCCTCCAATAAGGATTAATTATATCTTAGTTGGGATCAAGTACAAGCGACTGTTTTATTATTACAGAGAAAAGGGAAATCGTTTTTAAAAATTTGAATTATTTGGATAAAGTGAAGTCTATGGGAGACAGCCATTCTGTAATTTGGAGCTTTCTAGATAACAAGGTTTCTGGATAACGGATCCCGGATGAGTAAACCTATAAGGGAGACGTCTTCCAATGAATAGATCTTGGGTTTGACCATTTATGATTTAGATTTGGAAGGTTAATTTTAAAAAACATTAAGAACCCTGAAAAGGTTGAATGAAGGACAAGATTACTTAAGGGACTGTACCTAAAAGGAAAGGCTCCATATACTATATTTGTTTACCTTCATTACTAAATGGCATTCATCCCAAGGACATAGAAGTGACAAGAGGAAATCCACTGAGGCTGAGTCAAGGCTACTTCATCAATTGCATGGCATTCCCTATAGACAGGGGTCTACTGCATCACAGATGAGTGGGGTGCTCACCTAGCAACATGTAACTGGCAGATGAAAGTCTAATAAACCTAAGCATTCTTTAGCACCTAAATCTACTGCTTGGCTAGACAGCAGTAGACCCAATGGTCAAAGGCAACCACAGTCCCAGGATGTCTCATATTTATGGTCTCCATCTTTCTGTTGTTATTCCCCACTCAAAATATTTGAAGAAAAATTGCATTTTATTTTATGTTCCAAGGAACCCTGACTCAAGGGCTTACTCTTTTAAATGGACTTCATATTTCCAATTGGTCATTTATCAAACTATAGAGCAAATGGACAGGCACTCAATGGAACAATCCTCCGCACAGATGTGTAACTGAAATATAGTTTATTCGGTATCCATGGCTCAGCCTTACGCATTTCGTATCAACACTGATACTTAAGCATAGGCACAACAAACAAAGCTACACAAGCCAAGCATATTTAAGGAAACAACCACCAATCGGCTATTAGGGTTAATTAACTCCTACCAATGAGAGAGATAATACAATGTGATGCAGATTACATCATAGATCCAGGCAAAATCTTGGTGCTCTCAGTTAATGAAGAGAATTCAAGACAAACACAACTTTAATCATACATTTTTATATATATATATATATATATAGATATATAATTTTTACTTTGTAAAAATGTAGAAAGCTACCTGTAGTAGAGTATGGTTATTTATCATAGGTAGAATTTTAGAGTTTTTTATACCTCAAATGAACTCCAATTATCTGAGAACTCAAATGGTTTCTTATTTAAGAAAAAACTCCAATGATAAAAACTTGATTCAGCAACTTCAAGTTGCGAAATCTAAAAACTCAAATTAATCAAGTTTTCAAAAAAAAAAAACCCTTGAATCACTCGAATTGATCATGCATTGGGGTAAAACCCTCTGAAAAAAACTCGAACATCAAGAAGGTTATTAACATCTTCAAATGGTTCAAGGGACCTCTGTCACTGACTCCTACATAACCTTGAAAGGTTTTAGATGGTGCATTTTTGGATTCAAGCTATTTCCAGGGTCGAGGTATAATAAATCTTGAAAAATTCTATTTTATTTTTTTTTCAACTGGAAAAATTTTAGTTTTTTTAACCAGAAAAATAAATTTTTGACCAAAAAAAATAACCTCAAAAACTCATAATCTGCCCCTTAGCTGCCCATTGCCTACATATGGCACAATTAATAGACAGCCCTTTGTCTGCACCAGGCTTACTTCACCTACTTTATTTGGCCTGGGCTTCCCACTCCCTAACTGCTCAGGAAAGATAATAATATCAATGGAATTAATACTCCAGCAGCTTGTATCTAGACTAATCTCTCTTCCTGCATGGTTTTATTACAAAAAGCTTCTTTCAATGAATTGACTAGCAGACCTTCCCTGATTAAGCATCCGAATGGCAAATGTGTCTGTAGGGAGTGTCTTGCTCTGTTCTTCCTACATTGATGGATGTTTGGCATTTTGTAATTTGTATTCTTGCATGAATATAATTACGTTCTCAATGTATTATTCAATACTCTGCAGTGTTGTGGAGTGATTGTTTTGAAAATTAGGGGCAAGTCCCTTTCAGAACCCCATTCTCTTAGTAGATGAGTGTAGATCAAGTCTCTTCCAGGGCTCCTTATACTCTTCCAGGGCTCCTTAGCATAAATCTTATATGCTTAAAGTATATATTACCATGCAATTGTGTGTTATGCTACATACAATAACTAGGACAGATAATAACCAGAGTAACACCTACTCAAACAACCCATGCTCTAAAAAGGTTTAGCATGTATTACTCATATGAATGGAAATGCATTTCAAAAGCTTTTCTGATGTCTAATTATCAAATGTTATTGTGTATCTCCAATAGTCTTCACAGGGCAAGATGAAGACTACGACTTTGAAGAAAACTGAAGATCGTTCTCAGATTGGTGATAATGTTTTCATTATATAGGAACAACAGGGCACTCATTTACACAATATTATATAGAACATGTATTTGTGAAGACCAATAAAAGAGATAGGTAGACAGAAGAATACTATAGATATAGATATAGAATTTATTCAATCTGCATTTACTATGATCCCTGGATGCAAATGCTAGATTATACTAAGGGATGCAAAAGCTAGCCCAATCAAAGAGGATTTGTGTCCATGGTCTTGGGGCAGAGCACAGTACCAGCTGGCTAAAGACAGCTCTTTCCGGACTACTATAAGGCAGGAGGTAAGTACAGGGCTCAGCTGTGGTCTTCACCGACAGGTATACGCTGCCATGGAGCTCTGAGTAAGACATAAGTTAACAGGGACATATGTACCTCCCCACCAACTGGACACTCAAGTCTATGTGCTTCATTTTAGAGCTATTCATAAAAGTGCCTGGAAGGGTGCAAGAAGCATGGTTGTGTGCACCTTTTCTGTACCTTGCACCCGGTCCTGCACACTGTGACCAATTTAGATCATTATAACACATATAATCAGTTTCAGCTTGCATTATCTTATCTTATATGGTTATCTTACATTATCTCATATGATCAAGTATTGATCACCAGGTACAGTGACCAAACAGCAGACCCAAACAGAGAAGACATTTTCATTCTCTTTTCATGTCTTTTAAGGCCACAGGGCACCTTGGCACAACAACTAAGTAAAGCATCTGTCTGCAACACATGGTCACATTTCCTTTAAGTAATAATTATTTTATCTCAGACCTTTGTCTATATTATAACAATTTCCATTTTGACATTTGTTAGCAACAAGATTTTAGAGTCTTAACTATAACAAAGCCTTGTTGCTTGTTTTCTTCCTATGTATATGTGACCATGTTCTGCTAGAAGGTCCTCCTCTTGTCTTTATCCAGGGCATATTGGCTCTTAAGGTGTGACTGGTAAAAACAGATGCCTCCAGTTCTCACAGCTACATGAACATTATCCAAAATCAATCACAACTTGCTTGGCAGGATAGATCTAAGATCATTCCAAACCCTACAATGCAAAGTAGAAAATATTACTACAGCAACAGTTGAAAAACAGACAAATATTAAGGAGTTGGTCCTCACCGAGCTTCAATTAATTTACAAAAAAGTAAATGTTGAGTCCACAAGCAGAGACCCTGGACTGGTGACAAAGCAGCCTACACATTTTTAAGGCATCATGCCTAAGACAAGACCTCAAAAAGCTATGGAGGCATTTTATTAAATTAGCTGCAATAGTGTGAACTAGAATGCTATATTTATTCTGCAGAATGTTTTATCATACCTGAGTTAAAAGCTCTAGAAGCTCTTTGTTTCTTTAGGATAGTAACTGACATATTGGCTTGTTGTGACATCACTTCCTGCCTGAGTTTCTAGCTCTATGCTCATATTAGGGGAGGGGGAGATGGAGAGAGGAGCAAACTGAGCATGCTCAAGCCCTAGCCCTGGAGGTTTAAGCTGAAAACAGGAAGTCTGATACAGAAGCCCATGAGTACACAATAGAAGGAAACAAATGTGGTGTTTGTTTTGACAGAGGACTCAGAGCAGTATTACTTTGAGGGTTTACTGGTGTATTTATATAGACCTTTCTGTTAAAGGTTTTCTTCTCCTTTAATGGACAAGCAAACTGGAGATGCAAAGTCATTAAGCAGCCCTTGATGATTCTAGTTCTTACTTCAGATCCCCAGGCCAATGCTCCTCTTCTTCTCAAAATGCACTGGCTTTAGCTACTTTTTTTTCTTGTCAGTGTTTTCCCCCATACTCTACCGATGCCCTGGCACTCTATACATCAACCTGTGCAAGAAGAGAGAATACTGGGGAAACAAAAGAGTATTGGTGTTCAGTACTGAGAAGAGAAGTTCCCCTGGGTGGTGCAATTTTATAAGAAGAGGAGCACGGGCTCTGGGTCTGTAGTAAACTACAAACAGTCTGGCACCCCCAGTTACTCGACCTTTTCTTGTCCTCTAAATCAACTAGGGTTGCCACCAGCCCAGAAAATAATGGATTCTCCATGTCGATGTTAATAATAGAGAAAAACAATAGAGAATAGAGAGTCCAACAGGATTGGAAGGCTGCTCATTTTCCAGGAAAGTTGGCAACCCTGAAATTATCCAAAATTAAGTTTTCACACATTTTTACGTAAAAAGGCCCCGATCATATTAACGGTTTTCTAACTACAGCATTTTATTTATTTAATTAACGTCAGGATCATATTCTGACACATATATTTGAGCACATTACAAATAATTTTTTTATTGATTCCGGAGAATTACACCCACACCTGATTTTCATATATGAAAGGAACTTGATTGAATGCATTGAACATCAATACGGCTTAATGGTACATAATAAAACGGTTTCTAATTTAAACTGCTATGTCAGCAGCGGAGTGTCATATCGGAGACAATATACACACGGCATATCTCTGCCATCTATAGCGTCTGTCATCACAAGCAGAACAGCGAGGCAGCCGTAAGGAAACGTGGAGCATACATTGCCTTCCGCTCAGAAATACAGTCTGGTGTTTGTACTACAGAGGCTTTATAGTAATGTTTTATTGGCAGATACAGGTATGGGATCTGTTATCCAGAATGCTCATGACCTGGGGTTTTCCAGATAACAGATCTTTCTGTAACTGAAATCTTCATACCTTAAGTCTACTAAAAAAATCATTAAACGTTAATTGAACCCAATTGGATTATTCTGTCTCCAATAAGGATTAATTATATCTTAGTTGAGATCAAGTACAAGGTACTGTTTTATTATTACACAGAAAAAGAAAATCACTTCTGTATAATTTGTCTATGGGAGATAGCCGTCCTGTAATTCTGGATAAAGAGTTTCAGGATAATGGATTCCATACTTGTAATGCCTGCCTTTAAAGGTACGCTATAATATCACAATTAAGTGCACCATACCCAAGCACTAATTTTACCCAGCCTGGAGCACTTGAAGGACTGTACAGGAGAGCAGAGCTGTGCTGCCTGCCCAACTTGTCATGCATTGACTGATACTCTGCTAAGCAGCACTGAGCAGTTTATAGGACAGGAAGAGGCTAATTCTAGTTCTAGACATTCATAATATATGCAATTTCCTTAACGCATGGGGCCTCAGATTTACTTGCCCCATCCACCAGACTTTGTAGAACAAACCTCCTAAATGTGCTACACCGAACACACCCTGGGATTATAGTAATCTGTCAAGACTATATGGCAGAAATGTATCCCAACCACTGAAATTATCAATGGGAGCTGTGAAGTAGTGATGAGCGGGTTAGAAATGTTTCAGCTCAAACCTGACCCTAATCCTTCACAATCATCATATAAGCCAGCCTGAAGCCCTCTTCTACTGTATGACCCGACTTCTCTCTGATGACATACTTGGATGGGATAAGTCAAAATAAGGGAGAAGTCAGCATCATTATATCTCCAAAGTAGAGAGGCCTTTGACTGGCCACCTGCCTGAATCCTCACTTGGAGCTCACTGTCTTGGCTCAAACCCACTCAACCCAGGGGTAAACCTATGGGTTTCAGGTCTATCCGTTCATCACTATGTTGAGATAACCACTAGATTTGTTCTCCCTACTGGACTGTGAACTCTTTCAGAAAGGATAAAACTCTTCAAAAAAGGGATGTGAAGATCACAATATACAGATAAGGGACAAGGGACCTCTTATACAGAATGTTCTGGACCTAGGGCCTTCCTGGTAACAGATCTTTCCATAATTTGGATCTTCATACCTTAATTATACTAGAAAAACATGTAACCATTAAATAAACCCAATAGACTGGTTCTGCTTCCAATAAGGATTAATTATATCTTAGTTGGGATCAAGTACAAGCTACTGTTTTATTAATACAGAGAAAAAGGAAATCATTTTCAAAAATGTGGATTATTTGGATAAAATGGAGTCTACGGGAGATGGCCCTTATGTAATTTGGAGCTTTCTGGATAATGGGTTTCCAGATAACAGATCCTATACCTGTACCTTTGCATCAGGCATTTCAATGATACGCAGGTCCAAAGTAAGAGTGGAAAATGTAGTGAGGGGGAGCCCCATACGCACCAAGGTAAATTAACTGTTTTACATGATTAATTGACATCAGCAAAGGCAATATGACAAATCATAGCTTCAGCAAGGTGACAGGGCCCACAACCCTGATTGAACATTGCTCACGCAACTTCTAACCCCCTTGACATAACCATTGCAAATGATTTCAGTCCTCCAATCAGTCTGCTGTGTTGTTACTGCCATCGCTGACCTGAGCAACTCTAATTCATTTTTGTCCATTCGAGAGAAGTAAAATACGAAAGGAAATCATTGAAAAAACAGATGCAAGTCTACTAAAAATATTTTCTAGGGCATTCAGAAATTGATTGAAAGGTAAACCTTCCCATTAATGCCCTGTGTTTTTATAGGGTATCCTCAGTGGCAAAGGCTTTGAGTTTCTGGAATCTTATTTAATATTATTAATTGGGGATGAACTTCCAGCACCCACCAGTGGCTGATGATCTGCCATGAATTGAGTAAAAGCATGAGCAGTTGGCACATATTGCCCATTATATGGGCCCCTCTGATGCCCTCTAGCCCTCTGTCCTAGCTTAATAGTTGCCTTCCCTGGCACAATGATTTTCCCTTATCTCTGAAATGACAAATACTCTAAACATCAATAAATACGCATTCATATCAGACTATAAACATGGAATGAATACAGTATAGATTAGGCACTGTATATAAAACACACTCACAAAAAGGCATTTCCATTATAGTACAGGTATGGGACCTGTTATCCAGAGTGCTTCGGACCTGGGGTTTTCTGGATATCGGATCTTTCCATAATTTGGATCCTCATCCCTTAAGTCTATTAGAAAATAATTTAAACATTACATAAACACAATAGGCTGGTTTTGCTTCCAATAAGGATTAATTATATCTTAGTTGGGATAAAGTACAAGCTACTGTTTTATTATTACAGAGAAAAGGAAAGTCATTTTTAAAAATCTGGATTATTTGATTATAATGGAGTATATGGGAGATAGCCTTTACAAAATTCAGAGCTTTCTGGATAACAGGTTTCCGAATAACGGATCCCATACCTGTGCTAGTTACCAGAATGATTAATGCCACAGCCAAATCAAGCATTAAAGACTGTAAATGTTTCCTTCATTCAGTGATAACTTTACCTTAAGCCCTATGCATAAATCGATTCATAAGAACATTTTTCCTGTACAGTAAATGTATCCGGCACTGCTGCCTGCACCGCTTTCACTAATTCAGCAGAATCATTCTTGAACGTACGGTATTATTGAATTTATCCTTTTCTGACTTCACCATTCAGCGCTGCTCACTGAACGTCATTCCTTTGTCGCCTGCTCCCGTCGGAAACATTCAAACATTTAGTTTAGTTACTGTAAAATCACCAGGGAGATTGTAACATGTAATTATTGCACAGATTATGTGAATGTACTCACAGTATGGGCACTATCAATAAGCCAAGCTTTTAATGATCCATTGTTTTGCTAATGGAGTGTTTACTAGCGAAGGCCTTGCACAGCTTAGGTGAAAACACTCAGCAAGAATGTAGGAATCTCAAGAATGAGCGGGGTATAGAAGCCTCATATGGACGCCCAGCACAAGTTTCTTGCCTTTATCTCTATTTAGAAGAGGGAATGTTTACTATAACAGCATTGCATGCACCAGTAGAGGGAGCCCAGACGAGGATTTGTTTATAGTAAGAAAACAATACAATGCGTTCAGCACCACAAAATACTGGAGAGCGCCCATTCATCATCCATAGACTGGTGGATCCGACAAGGAATTCAGGGCAAGAGAGTAATTATTACCAATCATCCCTATCTATTCATTTACCAGCTATAGAATTCAGCATCATGGGAACAGCAGTTGCAACACAATGATCTTTATACTCCGTGTGTGTGTGTGATGTTATGGATCTTGCAGATAGAGGATAAGTAGTAAATAGGTACTCTTAATGGACAGATATGGGTAGATTGGCAAAAAAGTAGACACATGAAAGACAGACATAAATAGATTTTGATAGCGGTATAGATAGATAGATAGATAGAAGCTATATAGAAGATATATATATATAGATAGATAGATAGATAGATTGATAGATAGATAGCTAGATAGATAGATAGATAGATAGATAGATAGATAGATAGATGATAGATAAAAGACAAAGTATGTATTTAGGGTTGTCATGGGAAAAAACACATCAAATGGAATTAAGAGCTACAGTACAGTATGTGATTAATATGAGTAAAAATCAGTCTCCCCACAGAAGGCATTTGGAATCCCGCTGCACAAAATGACATAAAGACTTTGGTCTGGCACTAAGATAAAGGAGCGGGTGGACAATTTCCATCAGTATCCTGAGATTCCTGCGAGTCATTGATAAAAGTCCTGCTAATCTATTTCGTGCAAGACAAATCTGCTATTCTGTGTGTGAGGGAAGAGTTCAGAAAGAACCCCTATGTTTCAGTAGAGGGATAGTAAAACAGATGTGTGTGCAGAGAGATAACTTTACAAGACATTAGGAACACCATATCTTAAGCATGAGAGGTACCTGGTTTATGGAAGTTACTGCAAGCCTTGGTATTACCAACTGCATCACAATTTGTAGAAGGGAGGTGACCAATCCAGCCAAGATAGCCCAGGTCAGGGGCAATGGAAGCATGCTGTAGGTAGCAAAAAGTGTGAAGAGTACATAACCAATACCGTCCCCTAAAAGGCCATATCCGAGCCCTGCTGCTAGTATCTGAGTGGCCATGGCTATCCAGGTCACAACACCACTGAGCTGGAGATAGGTATAGGATGTGGTGTCCTTCCTGACAACTACTAAGGCACATATCACCACTTCAATTCCAGTAAAGAACCCCAGCAGAATGCCTTTGATTGGGTCCATGGGAGCAGAGGCCAAGGTGAGATGAAGAATCAGTAAAGTGAGTTTGGTCAAAACATCAAGAATGTTCATGACCACTTCAGATTTTCTCCGTTGGCCCAGAAAATATCGCTGATAGAGTCTCTCCAGATCTCTAGATTTAAAGGAATTTCTCAGTGTTGGGAAAATGACTCCTCTGTAGGTGTAGCCCCAGTTCAAAAAGAAATCTGAATTGCTAGGGGCACAATCTAAATGAAGGAAGCCCAAGTCGCTGCTTGTCCTCTCTGGGAAGACTTTAGTGCCCCCATTGTTATGCCTGTCCCCACCAGTAAGTTTGCCTATAGATTGCCTGTTGGCATGGTGTGTATAGGAATCATCTGAAGAAAGGGTTTTGGCGCTGCTTTGTTCGGTAATAAACCTCTGCTCCGTGATATGTCTCACAGCAGTCTGCCAGAGAAGTCTCTTAGGTCTCGTGCCACTGTTAATGGTCGGGGTCTTGTTGATGGTGTAAAGTTCATCAGTGGCACTGGAGCACCTCACCTCAGACAACTCCATGGTTGATCTGTAGATTTCTTGCTGTTTTCTTCTTTGAAGTTTACTGAAATACATCTGTGGTCATTTTATCAGCCAACCTGATTGGCTGCTCACGGTCTTGTGCTTTGCTCTGAGTTTCTTCTCTTTTGTTCTCTGCAACACGTTGACATTTGATTCATGAATCTTCGTACAGCGTTTCATTTCCCCCAAACACTTGCAGGGTCGAAAGCACGCAGGCAGCAGACATTAAGTCCATTCATATTTAAAAACTGTCCTCTGGAATCTCCTAAAGGGCAATCGAGTGTCCGCTTGTAATTTAGAAAGCAACATCACATCTTCAGGATCTCCAAAGCAGCTTTGGAAACCCAAGGTTGCAGGTCGGGAACGACTATCCTTGCCTTTTGCCAAATTGGGATCATGGCAGCTGCCACGTTAAAATAAGAATCATGCAGGCAATAACTTGATTAAGGACAAACCGTGTTTATATCATTGACCTTGGTATAAATTGCAAGCACCTTAAGTGCTCCAGAAGCGATCAAGGTCTTTCTTAAGGTCATTAAGTAATAAGAGGAGCTGGGAAATATCGCAATAATTCCATTCCTTATCATATATCCCATATATGTTATAGAGAATAATGCAAGGAAAAGTTATATGCAGCGCTAGAGCGATCCTATACGGCAGGGTATATACATATTTACAGTTACTGACCAGATGATTGGATTGTTGCTTGACTTGCAGAAGCCAAATCCATCACAGGTCGCTGAAAATCAGCAGGAGAAGATTGCCTAAATCCCATCCTGGTCAAGGACTTGAGTGAGCAGCTGTCACCATTCATTAAACTTCCAGCAATCCCTGTTGTGTCAGATGAGAGATGGGGACGTGCAGATTTCCTTGAGGTTCATCAGCTCCAGCTCATCACTTCTGCTGTAGGGAAGAACTTCTCTGCTGCTTCAATTGATCAGTTCTAGTGATAATCCATTGCTGCTCTCCTCCCTCTGGCTGTGAATTCAGGCTCTAGTCTAAAGCTGTGTGTGTGTGTGTGATTTCTCTAGGCTCCTTGTCTGTGAGCTGTTCATGCACTGAGAGCAGAAAGGGGAGTGAGGCTCATGGCTTTGCCTGCACCCAGCCAAGTCAGTATGTAGCCAGCCTTAGTGGGAGGGGCTTAGTGATGAGCAAGAACTGGCGGTGCTGCTGGGTCCTAAGTGCTGAGAAGCTGTTGCTGTCCGAGGTGCTGAACTGCTATTTAACGCATTCACCAGCAGCAAAATGATGGGGCATTTGCAGAAATAATTTTTGCAGCTTTCAAGTGCCCTGCTGTGCCCTGGTGGGTGATATTCTGAAATGTTATAGACATCACTGGGGTTAAAGGGAACATACAGTGTTAATGAAGGCTGGGCTTTTCTGTACTGAAAAAAATCGGAACAGGGCTCCACAATATTTATTAGAAGGAATATAACAGCGTGTTTCCCAGTGATGCTGATTCCTGTATTCCGGCAGTCAGGCAAAGAGTTGACGAGTGAAACCCAGGACAGCAGAGAGAAGTTCACATTCCAGGCTGCAGAGACACAGAATGGAAAGTTCTCACATAAGAAAGTATAATAAAGATGGGAAGGTTTCCGATATCTGATCCCCATTGTAAGCAGCAGTCCTGCCCTGCTTTATGGCAGCTGAGATTCTAGCTATCTGTATAACAGAGCATTCTGTCCCAGTGGCTGCACAGATCCTATCTGATCCCCATTGTAAGCAGCAGTCCTGTCCTGCTTTATGGCAGCTGAGATTCTAGCTATCTGTATAACAGAGCATTCTGTCCCAGTGGCTGCACAGATCCTATCTGATCCCCATTGTAAGCAGCAGTCCTGTCCTGCTTTATGGCAGCTGAGATTCTAGCTATCTGTATAACAGAGCATTCTGTCCCAGTGGCTGCACAGATCCTATCTGATCCCCATTGTAAGCAGCAGTCCTGCCCTGATTTATGGTTGAGATTCTAGCTACAGGTATCTTTATAATAGGACATTATTTTACAATGGCACATGTCCTATTCTCTTATACAAATACTCAGAGTATTGTATAACTCAGCCTGCAGCCTTGTGCCTTTATATGGTCACAGAACCCCTCAGTGACTGCTAATATCCTTATCATTTACAGTAGGGGGTACATTATCCCTTATATTACATTTGTGATACTCAGAGTTCCCTGTATAACTCAGCCTGCAGCCTTGTGCCTTTATATGGTCACAGAACAACCCCTCAGTGACTTCTAATATCCTTATCATTTACAGTAGGGGGTACATTATCCCTTATAATACATGAGTGATACTTAGAGTTCCCTGTATAACTCAGCCTGCAGCCTTGTGCCTTTATATGGTCACAGAACAACCCCTAAGTGACTTCTAATATCCTTATTATTTACAGTAGGGGGTACATTATCCCTTATAATATGAGTGATACTCAGAGTTCCCAACCAATATAAATTTTGGTCACAAAACATCATAATAGCTTCTATTACTCTTATTACTATTACTATTACTCTTATTTTAAAATAAGGCATGAAGTATTCCAAAAACATTCAGCTAAACATAATCAGATTATTATGTTTACAGCAAATTACAAAGTCATGAAAAACCTTTTCTTTTTTTTGCATTAAAGGACATGTAACATCAAGGTTTCAGAGTACTAATAGTTCCTTTATATGATGGTATTTTATTAATTTTTATTAATTTATGTTCTCATAAATAGGCATTAAAGCCAGAGGCTGTGTGTGTTGGTAGACAATTATTTTTCAGTGTATTATCATTTTTATTTACAGGTATGAGTTGCCCCAGTGTTTGTTAGGGCAGAGTTTTAATGATACCTGCTGTTGTGCAGGTAAAGGAGACAAAGAGATTAAGGGGCAGATTTATCAAAGGTCAAATTTCGAAGTGAAATATACTTCGAAATTCGACCATCGAATGGCCATGCTTCGACTTCAATTATCGAAGTTGACGGTTTTTACCGAATTTGACTGTTTTGCGGTCGAAGTAAAATCGTTTGAATCAAACTATTTCAGTGATTGATCGAATGATTTTACTTTGACTACAAAAAACTTGCATTAGAAGGTCCCCATAGGCTAACATAGCACTTCGACAGGTTTAATTTGGCGAACTATTGAAGTCAACTTTTTTTTTAAAGAAACAGTACTTCAATTATCGAATGGTCGAATATTTGAAAGATTTTTACTTTGAATCGAATTCAAAGTAAATTTGAAGTCGTAGTATCCTATTTGATGGTCGAAAAATTACTTTGAATTCACTTCGACCCTTGATAAATCTGCCCCTGTGTAATTTAAGAGGATGCTAGGAACAATAACATTATAACGATGTTTGCAGCCCTGTCAGATGGATGAGAGCCTTTTTGTCTCCCAAGGCAAATTCCTCAGTTTCTACCTTTTTGGAACAATAGAAAATACTGTCTGGGCTATTATAGAAATTTCTTTTTGAGATCTGGATGGCTATGGCATATGGATTATATCATCATATAGTGGCCATTACTTTAAAAAGTAATTAAGTATGAATCTGTCTATTTCAGATACAGTATTCTAATATGTGAATAAGAACAGCTTTATATATTATACATGATTTGTATGGATGGATACATAGATACATGATATATATAGATGAATATGATGATAGATAGATAGATAGACAGACAGACAGACAGACAGACAGACAGACAGACAGACAGACAGACAGACAGACAGATAGATAGATAGATAGATAGATAGATAGATAGATAGACAGATAGATAGAGATAGGTGATAATAGAGAGAGAGAGAGAGAGAGAGAGAGAGAGAGAGAGAGAGAGAGAGAGAGAGAGAGAGAGATGATAGACAGACAGACAGACAGACAGACAGACAGACAGATAGATAGATAGATAGATAGATAGATAGATAGATAGATAGACAGACAGACAGACAGACAGACAGACAGACAGACAGACAGACAGATGATAGATAGATAGATAGATAGATAGATAGATAGATAGATAGATAGATAGATAGATAGACAGACAGACAGATAATAGATAGATAGATTGATAGATAGATGATAGATAGATAGATAGATAGATAGATGATAAGAAGAATAAGAAGTTGTTGCACAATCTATGCATTCCATTTCTGACAAAATGATACTCAGGAATATCCGCTGCAGAGCTTACAATTATCTGGCTTCACTGAGTCTGGGTCATGGAGGTGTAGAATGAGCACCAAACTAGTTCTTTGAAGTTGACTACATGAGTTTTCTCAACTACAAAGTCTCCGTGTTCCTCTGTCAGAGATCTAAGCTTTGTGATCATTGTTGCTCTTTCCTTTTATTCCATGCCGGTGTATTCTCTTGAGATTATTGACACTATACAGCTCGATTTATTTAAATAATATTGGCACTTAAAGGAAAACTAACCCCTATTTCAAATTCTGAACTTCCTGCACTGGTCTAAAGGTAACAGTAATGATCAATGCTTATAAAGTTGTGCACAGGGGGTGATCACCTTGCATTTTGTGAGGAGTGTCAGTGGCACTGCACATGCTCAGTATGTTCTGGGCTGCTGTTGCGAAGCTAAGATAAGGGCTCGTCAGGAATAAAGCAGTTACTGCTAGTAAAGGTTGTCAGCTTGTTTTGGAACAACCAACAGTTTCCCAATCCTAGCAATCTCCAACTGGATGAACTAGCGCCAACTCAAGCTCAACCTAACAAAAATTTAACTAATCATCTTTCCAGCGAAGCCTGTTCCTACTCCCGGATTTACTATCTCTATTGATGGCGTGCTCATTAACCCTGTCACCTCAGCACGCTGTCTGGGGGAAATCTGACTCCTCTCTCTCTTTCTCTGATCATATTAACACCACTGTCAAAACTTCTCCCTTTTTCTTACACAATATTGGCAAAATCTGTCCCTTTCTTTCACCTGCTACAGCCAAGACGCTAATACATGCTCTCATCTGATCCTGACCAGATTACTGTAACCTTCTACCGTGGCCTCTCTAACTCCCACCTCTCCCCTCAACAGTCTGTATTAACTACTGCTGCCAGAATTATCCTCCTCTCACCCAAAAGTAGTGATGGGCGAATTTATTCGTCAGGCGCGAATTCGCGGCGAATTTGCGTGATTCGCTGCCAGCGAATAAATTCGCAAAACGCCCACGAAAATTCACGGCAAAAATTCGCCGGCGTCAAAATTTTTTTTTTGAAAAAATGGATGCCGGCGTCAAAAACAGGTGCCAGCGTCAAAAACGGGCGCCGGCGTCAAAAATGAGACGCCGGCGCCGTTTCGCGAATTTTTTCACTTTTTCGCGAAATTCGACCATCGCTATCCAAAAGGGCACAGGCCCCTCTCCTGCTGAAGTCCTTATCATGGCTTCCTATAAAACAAAGAATAACTTACAAACTCCTCATAACCGTTAAAGCCCTTCATTCCTCTGCACCTCACTACATCTCATCTCTTGTCTCTCTATATGTTCCTGCCCGAAACCTTCACCCCTCTCAGAACAACCGCTTGGTTACACCCCCCAATACTACTGCTGTTTCACACATCAAACCCTTATGTCTTGCTGCTCCTTATATTTGGAATGACATTCCTGAATTTCTCTAGAGAGAATCCTCCCTCAATGTCTTCAGAACTAAACTAAAAGGCTCCCTCTTGGGAACTGACACTTATATGGCAGTGTCACCCACTGTAACCTACAGCCTTTAATATCCTTCTGTCTGTAAATTACCCACCCATTTAGATTGTAAGCTCTACAGGGCAGGGACCTGCATCCTTTTGTCTCCTTGACAATAAGCACTGCATATGTATTGTAACTATACTTTATATCAATGTGTATTGTATTTTTATACTTATTTGTACGTATTATTGCAATAACCTCCTGTTTCTTCTGCTAATTTAATGTTCTGCTGTACAATGCTTTGGCCTCAAGGAGCGCTTATCAAATCAAAATATACATATATACATACATACTGTACATCCTTCAGATTTGAGTCTGTACTTATTAGAGGGATATGAGACATCCTCAAGGCCAAAAACACTAAGTGATGTGATGTCTTCTTCTGTTCAATTAAGTCTGTAGCAGTGATGTATGTTTTGAGACTGTTCCAAGTCAACCCTATGACAAATCACACCCTGAGTTCCACTTGTTGTTACTGGATAGACTGTCCCACAAAGCAGAAATCTTGCTACTGTATTGTACCCATGCATTTGTCTGTTATACATCAGCAATCGGCTTAGCCTACTCTATGCAAACAATTCCAATTGGTCATTTTGAAGATTAATATATAAACATGGCGCTCAATAAAGGAATTAGCTTGCTGGGCAATGGACTGCTGCATTTATTAAAGGCATTTTTATGTTTATTTAGAATAGTTGACATGATCTCTTAACTGCAGTGGGGAACGTTATTGTTGGGTCCATATACTCATCTTCCTATATGATCCTCTCCACTAGGGATACAGCTTTGAGACCTGTTATCCAAGATGCCTGAGACCTGGAGTTTTCTGGATAAGAGGTATTGATCTCCATACTTTGTCCACTAAAATATAATATTAACATTAATTAACATTAACATTAATTAAACTCAATAGGATGGTTTTGCTTCCAATAAGGATTAATTATATCTTAGTTGGGATCAAGTACAAGATACTGTTTTATTATTACAGAGAAATAAAAATAATTTTTAAAAAAGAATTATTTGCTTATAATGGAGTCTATGAGAAATGGCCTTTCCATAATTCGGAGCTTTCTGGATAACGGGTGTCTGGATAAAAGATCCCATACCTGTATATGATTCCTGTCCACAATGAGTCACTCTTGGATTTGACTAAAATCACTTACTCAAACTGAGTCTGGTCCTGAACTTCCCCCCTGGGTCTGGCTAGAACCATTCCGGTCCATTGAGGATGTTATCCAGACAGCTTTGTTTGAGGTATACATTAATACAGAGTATTACAGTACAGAGTGTTAAATAATATCTCAGGACTCATGAATAGGGATGGGCGAATAAATTCACCTTGTGCAAATTAGGACAAACTTCCTGTGTTTCGCCTCGGTGGATAAATTTGCGAAACGCCTGCGAAAATTCCCCAGAGTCGAAAAATTTTGGAAGCGCATCTGAAAAGTTGTTCGCATCAAAATCCCAGCACGTCAAAACTATTCGGACACCCATTGACTTTAATGCAGGCTTCAAAATTGACGCGGGCATCAATTTTTGCATTTCACACATTTTTCACTATTTTTTTGCGATTTTGAGAATATCACGAGAGATTTGTGAGTTTTTCGGCGAAGTGAAGTGGGAGAAATTCGCCCCCATCACTACTAATAAAAGCTTGTGACACTGCAGGGGGCAGGGAAGGACTGGGGTGTGCAAGGCTCACTGGGGCTGCTATCCCGGGGCCCCCTTGCCCATGCGCTTACCCACTGCCAACCTCTCCATGTGCAACGTCCTTAAACTTACTTTTGCTGTGATCAGGGGAGGGCAGCATTGGGGAGCGATGGAGGAGGGAGGACAAGAGGGAACAACGGTAGAAGGTAGAAGGTGGGGCCCACAGGGTTTTTTCCCAAATGTCCACTGGCCCAGTCTGCCATTGGTAGCCATTTAGGAAGAAGGCAGTTGATTTAAGATGCTCCTGCTCCTCCTTTGCCTTTAGAATCAACAGGGTGAAAAACATTTTAGGGGTCCCTTGTGGGTGCTCTAATATGGACACCCAAATAATATCCCAGAACACACGACTGGAAGCATATAGTATAGCCAACTGCATATATAATACCCCAGAAACACATGGCAGAATATTATGCTAATTCCATATATAATACCCACAGAACACATGGCAGCATAAATACAGTGCCAATTTCATGTGTCACATGGCAAGAAAATGTTCCATGTTCCATTAAATTTGAAATCATTAGGCGGGGGTGTAATGAGGCTGTGACCATGAAATTCTTATAGACAAAGACAACTGATCCTCTGCACTCAACCCATTATCAATATATTAAGAACATTGAGACATTTTGTGCATTAAAGGAAAACTTTACCCCCAAAATGAATATTTAAAGGAGAAACAAACCCCTTATTAAAAAAAACCCTACCCCCTACTCCACATAGACCCCCATCCCTCCTCCCCCCCAACCTAGCTGCCCCTAATTTTTTACTTACCCCTCTATGCAGATTCAAGGATCGGAGTTCATGGCAGCCATCTTCCAGATCTTCGTGTCTTTCAGTGATTTGGCAATTTCCGTCCATTTCGGCGCATGCGCGTTGTTGCAAACCGGGAAATTACGGTCCCATTCTCAGATTACTGAAGACCCGTAAGATGGCTGCCGTGAACTCCGATCACTGAATCTGTAAGTAAAAAGTTAGGGGCATTTGCCCGGGGTAGCAGCTAGGCTGGGGGGAGGGGTGTCTATTTGGGTTGGGGGGGTAGGGTTTTTTTTAATAAGGGGTTTGTTTCTCCTTTAAGCAACAGATAGTTTATATCAAATTAAGTGGCATATTAAAGGAGACATAGTGTGCAAAAAATAAGAACGTACTAGTGCATTATACTCATTTAGATATAGAAGAATTGTGCTTAAAAAGTAGTGTTTCAGGTTGATTTATTGAATATTTCTGCAAAAACCCTAATGATCCCTCCCTTCTCTTCCACTTCCTGCTCCCTGAATTCCCAGGCTGTGCACTCAGCTCACTGAACTGTATGACAGGAACCAATCAGCAACTAGCAGGACCTGATAGGGAACAGAAGTCTCTCTGTGCTTGTGTGACTGCAGGGCTTTGATTGGCTGTCCCCCTCCTACTGTGCTTCTGGCAGGGACTGTTAGGACACGCCCGCCCCTCATTTGAAACACAGACAGGGACCAGAGAACATCTATAGGGAGCTCCAATAAAGGGGCTATTTTTAAAGATAATATTAATTTTTAGCACCATTTAAAAGCAACACCATATATTACTCATAATTGCCTACAAAATTAGGGTTTTTTCATTTCTCCTATATGTCTCCTTTAAAGAATCTTACCAAACTGGAATATATATTTAAGTAAATATTGCCCTTTTACATCTCTTGCCTTGAGCGAACATTTCGTTATGGTCTGTGTGCTGCCTCAGAGATCACCTGACCAGAAATACTGCAGCTCTAACTGTAACAGGAAGAGATCACCTGACCAGAAATACTGCAGCTCTAACTGTAACAGGAAGAGATCACCTGACCAGAAATACTGCAGCAGGAACTGTAACAGGAAGAAGTGTGGAAGCAAAAGACACAACTCTGTCTGTTAATTGGCTCATGTGATCTAACATGTATGGTTTGTTTGCATGCACTGTGAATCATACGAACCCAGGGGGCGGCCCTTGTTTTTTTTAAATGCCAATTTTCTATTTATGATTACCCAATTGCAAATAATGCTAATAAAGTATATTATTATGAAAATGGTTTATTTACATGAAGCAGGGTTTTAAATCTGAGCTGTTTTATTCAATATCTTTTTATAGAGACCTACATCGTTTGAGGGGTATAGTTTTCCTTTAAGATACTTAAAAAAAGGCCTTCCCCTTTAAATGTTGGAAGGTATGATCTGGATCCCGCGTGGGGGGGGGAGAAATCTATACTTTGTTCAATGTACTCACTATCAGGCTTGACTGTGGGCCTATGAAACTAAAACAAAAACAACACTTAATGCAGCGTTAATTCCTTAATTAATTAGATACATCCTGCAAACTGCAGTGGTTTCTAGGCAGCCATGCAGTGCGCATTTTAATTAAATGCCAGTTAGCTATGCAGCCAGTAAATGTATTGCTGGGGGGGGACCTTTAGCAGGCTTTTTTTAGCTTGAATTATGAAGCAGATCCATGCATAGAATAAGCCTGTCCCAATATAGCATCAGTCAGGTTCCAGAGCTGGTCTCCACCTGTCCGGTATTAGACATGAGAGCATTACAGCCCAGTATAGAGTGGATTACAGGGGGAAGAGGCAGCCTCTCATGTCAGCTCGCAGCACTGATGTCATTCCATAGCCCATTCCATTCTCTGGCAGAGGTTTAATCTACACGAGAGAGAGAGCAGAACAATGCACTAATCACTAACACCCCCTATGTCTGCCAGTTAGTGACAAGAGGATCAACTGTCAGTCTTCTCTGCCCACACGGCTGATTCATCCAGTTTATTGACAAAGGAGGGAGGCATTAAACAAGCAATGCCCAGTGATGCTGCTCAGGCCTGGCTCACGTGGGAGTGGGGAGGATACAGGACACTTGTGAATGGACAGTTGGTTCATGATTCTCCGCATTAAATATAATATCCATTTACTGATCCCTAATGTATTCCTAATGATCAAGTCACATTGTAGCACAACCTGTGTTATATTAGGTTATAGGGGTATGCAACCTACTATCCAGAAGCTCAGGACCTGGGATTTTCCAGAAAAGGGATGTTTCTGTAATTTAGATCACCGTGCTTTAAGGGCTCTTAAAGACAAACGTTTTTAGCTGCTCTCCCCTGCGTTCTGGTTTCATACATTCAGCCGCAGGGTAGCGCAGGAGTGGACGCACTGAATTCTTTTCAGTTGGGCTGTACTCACACAGACGCATGTAAGCGCCGAACGCAGGAAAAATGCAACATGCTGCGTCCCAACCTGTGTTCGGCACTTACATGCGTCTGTGGAGTACAGCCCCAACTGAAAAGAATTCAGTGCCTCTACTCCTGCGGCTGAACGCATGAAACCAGAACGCAGCTAAAAACGCTCATCTGTAAGAGCCCTAAACGACTTTTTATCCTTTTAATTCGTTTGAGGTAAAGATTGACATTCTGAGTAGTGATGGGCGAATTTGTTGCGTTTCGCAAATTTATCGGGTAAATTTATGAAATGTCGAAAAATTTGCAAAAAGCATTGAAGTCAATATATTCGCCGGGAGCAAATAGCGGAAATTCACTGCGAATTCGAGTCTGCCGAATTTATTCGGCCATCACTAATTCTGAGACAATTTGCAATTGGTTTTCATTTTTTATTATTTGTGGTTTTTGAGTTATTTAGCTTTTTATTCAGCAGCTCTCCAGTTTGCAGTTTCACCAGTTGGATTGCTAGGGTCCAAATTCCCCTAGCAACCATGTACTGGTTTGATTAAGGAGCTGGAATATGAATAGGAGAGGCCTGAATAGAAAGATAAGTAAGAAAAAGTAGCAATAACATTAAAGAAATCATTTTTTAGACCAATACTTAAAAAACTATAAAAAAAAAAAATAATGACCATTTGGAAAGTTGCTGATTATTAGTCATTCTATAACATACAAAAAGTTAACTTAAAGATAAACCACCCCTTTAAGTCTGCTAAAAAAAACCATTTAAACATAAAAAAAACCCAACAGGATTATTTTGCCACGGATATGGATTCATGCAGCTTAGCTACCATCAAATACAAGGTTTGATTAAAAAAAACGTCGTGGGGTGACGGAAATTAAAAAAAATGTAATACAAAAATCTGTTTAGGAGGTGATTCGCAGGCCTTTGGGGTACAAAAAAAATTCCAAAACTGCAAAAATATTTGCGAAACTGTGAAAAATGTGTGAATCGCATTGAAGTCAAAATTTACATGCAACACTTTTTATCGCTACAAATTTATTATGTCAATGGGCGTTTTTTCTTTTGTTATGGGTTTTTTTTTTGTTCAAATGTATTAAAGTCAATGGGCGTTTTTTCTTATGGCGAATTTTTTTGTCCTCATGCAATAAAGTCACTGGGTGTTTTTTTTCTTCTGGGCCTTTTTTCTTGGTGACTTTAGGCTATTGTCTCATCATTAAAGGAGAACCAAACCCTTGCTAATAAAAATCCTTACCCCTACCCATACATAGACCCCTGCTCCCCCCCCCCAGCCTATGTGATACCTCTGGTAAATGCCCCTAACTCTTTATTTACCCCTCGGTGCTAGGGATGTATCGAACTGCCGATTTGGTGTTCGCGAACGCCGTTCGAAGGATTTTAATCGTTCGATCGAAGGATTTTCATTCGAATCGAACGATCGAAGCCATTCGATCGAATGATTTTCATTCGATCGAATGCTTACAATCGTTCGAACGAATGGAAATCGTTCGATTTTTAGCGGTCGAAGGAATTCGAATGGTCGAATGGTCGAACGATCGAACGCAAACTCAAAATGCGAACGTTCCCAAACGTTCGCGAACATTCGGCGGACGCGAACGGTCGAAGTTCGCGCGAACTAGTTCGCGGGCGAACAGTTCGCTACATCCCTACTCGGTGCAGATTCAGGGCATCGGAGTTCACAGAACTATCTTCTTCTCTTCGGTAATCTTCGAGTCTTCTTCCGGTGCTTTGGCGATTTCCATGATTTTTGCGCTGTAGTCCCGAAACAGAAGATTGCTCCAACAGCGCATGCACCAACACGCTGCTCTCTTCCTGAAGATTACCGAAGAGAAGATGGCGCCCATGAACTCTGACATGGGTAAAGGTCTATGGGGTGCATGGAGTTCAGTTTTGCCCCCTTAGGGCTCCAGCGCTGTACCTGTGGCAAATGAGCCCTACTGTGTGTTGCGTGCAAAAACAACTTTGCAAGTGAATCTAGTTATGATATTATGAGTATATTTAGAACCACAAAAAGGTGGAAGAAATTTAATAGACACTTTTATAGCTTTGATTCTCCGGTGCTAAATCTCCCCTGGAGGGCAGAGATATGTTTCTGATCTTTGTTTTTGCAGCACATACATCATTTTAATCATTTCTCAAGTCTTTAAAGTTGTGTTTATTTACCAGCCGTAAAGCCTCCCTTTGAACAGTTACTCTCCACTCTGTCTTCATGGATTAGGAACTCCATCATTTAAAAGATCAAACAGATATAAATGTATCTCCCCACACCAGGACTTTCTGTGATTATTGTCCTCCATTAGCTTCATCCACGTGCCAGTTTCCCAAGGGTAGCTGGTTCTTAGCTTGAAACCAACCGATGTCTGATCAGGGCCTATTGTAGGGTAGGGCATTTGCCTTAGGCAACCTTTGGTCAATATTTTCAGTATATAAATAAGGTGGTGCAGCCTTTGGCCAACATCCCGACATGGACAGTATAAAGGGAGTTTACTAACTACTTAAAGGGATCCTGTCATTGGAAAACATGTTTTTTTCAAAACACATCAGTTAATAGTGCTACTCCAGTAGAATTCTGCACTGAAATCCATTTCTCAAAAGAGCAAACAGATTTTTTTATATTCAATTTTGAAATCTGACATGGGGCTAGACATATTGTCAATTCCCCAGCTGCCCCTGGTCATGTGACTTGTGCCTGCACTTTAGGAGAGAAATGCTTTCTGGCAGGCTGCTGTTTTTCCTTCTTAATGTAACTGAATGTGTCTCAGTGGGACATGGGTTTTTACTATTGCGTGTTGTTCTTAGATCTACCAGGCAGCTGTTATGTTGTGTTAAGGAGGGGGGTGATATCACTCTAACTTGCAGTACAGCAGTAAAGAGTGATTGAAGTTTATCAGAGCACAAGTCACATGACTTGGGGCATCTGGGAAATTGACAATATGTCTAGCCCCATGTCAGATTTCAAAATTGAATCTAAAAAAATCTGCTTGCTCTTTTGAGAAATGGATTTCAGTGCAGAATTCTGCTGGAGCAGCACTATTAACTGATTCATTTTGAAAAAAAAAATGTTTTCCCGTGACAGCATCCCTTTCAGTGGATTTGAAAGAGAGAGAGAGTTGACATACAATTTAATGGGCACTAGTCTGGTGTATTGACATAACCTTCTGCAGAAACCCTGGTGCTACCACCAGGTCCTGGATGGGGTTATCTCCGTGCGTCCCAGCAGTTATCACCATTCATCAGAAGAGGCAGGATTTATTTTGTTGCAATTACCTTAATGCATTGTGCCAATATGCACTCTCCATTGTGTCTGTTTTAGAGCACCGGAACTATCAGGTGTGTTCACAAACAACCCCGTATGTTGCTTTTAGCATATCCTACTATTTGCTGTTGTTGGTGCATGTGGCCAGGTCAGGGAGTAGTTGCCCCATGTGCTATACTTTACCCACCGCAACAAGCTCACTTCCCCCTGCAACTGCAAAGGCACCACACACAATGTTTGTAGCATTAGTCATGTTTCTGCTTCTGAGTAAATACTGAATTTACTGAGATTACAGCAATTTGTGGCCACTTTTCCTTATTTTATCGTGCCTGATCTCTCATTAGTCACCTCTTTGTCATTGTGTCAGCACTTGTGTTTAATCAGCAACGTCCCCTGTTAGGCGGAAGCTTACAAATGAAGGTGAAATTAAGACATATGTTCTGTCTTAGAAAAAACCCACATTGCATCAATAAGAAAAAAGACAACAGAGGTCCTAGGCTTGGGGAAGTCATAGCTTGACCACCTTTGCAGCAAATAAACTGTGCTAAGGTTGAACCACCTTTCCATCATTCATCATGGATATCCTCTTATTAGTTTCTCATAAATCTTTACACTGATGAAAAATAATTAAAACATGTTAAACATATGCCACGTCAATAGATTGTATTAATGTACAGTTACCAGCTTATCTGACTAATGGAGCTCTCCATGTCAACTGCCCTGATTCCCCTTCAGCTTTCATTCACACTTGGTATGAGCCACGTCCATCACAAACATTATTTGTTTAGGTATGATGCCCATAAATTTATGTGTCCATAATTCTTTGCAAATTTGTAATGTCATACATGAGGAGGGTTATTTACTAAAATCTGAATTTATATTATTACTTTAATAAAGAAAACCACAACCAAACTCCCATGCCCGATTTGACCTTCTTTATTACTTAAAAAAATCTAATTAATTGGTTTGGGAACAAACAGAAAAAGCCCAAAATGATTGGATTTTCAGGCTAAACCCAGCGCAGACCACAATGACTTCCAATCAGGGATCTCTGGCATTGACATGAGGGTTTTGCCCAAAAAGTCTAAAGTGATCAGTTTTTAAGACTAAATGCAGCTCAGACCACTTATACCATTGCCATTGACTTATACACAACCTCGGCAGGTCTGAGATGGCAGATTTTTGGATCAAGGCTTTTTGCAGCATCGGGCTTTAATAAATCAAAAAAATAAATAAAAATTTGAGTTTTTAAAAAAACCCAAAAAATTTGAGTTTTGCCCCAAAAAGCTTAACCAGATAAATTCAGAGTTTAATAAATAACCCCCTAAATATCATGTACATGCTTAGTTTCACCGATAACTGGATTCCAGATGTCCAAGACCAATTTGAGCTCTAACGTATGATCAAGGCCTACTTAACCATTAATATATTGCAAATATATAAAAATATTGCTATATCTGCTTCAGTTACAAGATGTCTCCACCATAAATGTCACCCTAATTGACCATAAGACGCAGAATTCCATCTATTCTGAGCCACCGAGGTGGGACAGTCACACCATTTGGATATCTCAGATGCACATGGATTTATTGATTGTGTCCCATGTCCACTGATTAGAAAATATACAACACATTGTCGTATCTCTACAAACATAACCATGAGGAACACAGAGATCATAAGCCTCCAAGCCAGGAATTCAAAAATAAGCACTTGCTTTGAGGTCACTGGAAGCAACAGTCTAGGGGTTGGTGAGCAACATGTTACTCATGAGCCATTGGTTGGAGATCGATGTTGTTCTTTGTTGATGGCCTCCAGATAGCTAACCATGTAGCTCTTTATTATATATTTCATTGAAGGTAAGTGGAAGGGTATATTCATAATGAACACTATGTGATGGAGCTACTGTGCCCGTATGTGCATGATTCGCCGGGCCATCATGTGATGGATTCAATGAGGCAATATATGCTTGGGGTCACTGTGCTGTTATAGGATGAGGTCAAGGTGTCAATAAATGATGGAGTAACTGTGTCATTATATGATAGAGGTCACCACACCATTTTATTAAGTGCTCTCTGTGCTATTAAATGCTTGATTAGCAATGAAATACTATAGTGTTGGGGTCACTGAGCTAACATATGCTGGGGTCACTGTGCCGTTAGGTGTTGGAACTACCATTCCAATAAATCTCTCTGCCACTACATGTCGGGGCAATAAAACAAGGCTAAGATCCGCCATGATTATTAAGATTGATTGATTGAGGGGCAACAAGGTCTTGCACAACTCACTAACTATAAAAATATCTCAGCTTATACCATCATGAAGTATAATGTCAAATTGATTTTTATCACCAAGATGTATGGATCGATGCCTGTTTGTCACAATATCTCACCTGTCAGTCAATTACACTTTTTATCACTTACCCAGTAGTTATTGCTCTGGCAGCACTTTGTACGCCCATAAACCTGATGCCTATAGTCTTATAGACAGAGACCTTACTCCTGCTGATGTCAGGGACATAAACTGACAATTTTCCCAAAGCAATTTACGTATGGGAATTATGTTTTTTTGAAAAGAGATAATGGAATTTCAGTCCGTGTGTGCTTCACGCAGTCTGGTTCCATGGACGGTGAGAGGTTGGGAGGTTGGGGGTTGGGAGTAATCCCATTATACATATTATTTTATTGAGATTATTGGCCTTTAAAAAATGCCAATATTAATATTGTAATATACAGGTATGGGATCCATTATGCAGTAACCCGTTCTCTGAATTATGGAAAGCATGTCTCCCATAGACTCAGTTTTATCCAAATAATCCAGATTTCTATAAACTACAGGTATGGGACCTGTTATCCAGAATGGGTTTTCTGGATAACGGATCTTTTCGTAATTTGGGTCTTCATGCCTTAAGTCTACTAGAAATTCATTTAAACATTAAGGGGCAGATTTACTATGGGTCGAATATCGAGGGTTAATTAACCCTCGATATTCGACTAGGAACTAAAATCGTTCGACTTGAATATCGAAGTCGAACGATTTAGCGCAAATCCTGCGATCGATTAGTTCGATCGAACGATTAAATCCTTCGAATCGAACGATTCGAAGGATTTTAATACAACGATCGAAGGAATATCCTTCGATCAAAAAATCTCAGGCAAGCCTATGGGGACCTTCCCCATAGGCTAACATTGACTTCGGTAGCTTTTAGCTGCCGAAGTAGGGGGTCGAAGTTTTTCTTAAAGAGACAGTACTTCGACTATCGAATGGTCGAATAGTCGAACGATTTTTAGTTCGAATCGTTCGATTCGAAGTCGAAGTAGTAGTCGAAGGTCGAAGTAGCCCATTCGATGGTCGAAGTAGCCCAAAAAACACTTCGAAATTCGAAGTTTTTTTAATTCGAATCCTTCATTCGAGCTTAGTAAATCTGCCCCTAAATAAACCCAATAGACTGGTTTTGCTTCCAATAAGGATTAATTATATACTTGGGATCAAGTACAAGCTACTGTTTTATTATTACAGAGAAAAGGGAAATCTTTAAAAATTTTGATTATTTGGATAAAATGGAGTCTATGGGAGACAGCCATTCCGTAATTTGAAGCTTTCTGGATATCGGGTTTCCGGATAAGGGATCCTATACCTGTATTTCCTTTTTCTCTGTAATAATAAAACAGTACTTTGTACTTGATCCAAACCGCATGTTTCTCTTTTCTTCCTTCTTCCCTAATTGACATATGCAAATTAGGGTTCGGATTCGGAATCTTTCACAAAGGTTTTGGAATTGAGCCGAATCCTAAAATAATGTATTCGGTGCACCCCTAGTATTTACTCCCTTTATGAAGCCCTCAAAGTTGAATGCCTTCTGTTTTAGGTTTTGACTTTTAAGTGGCTGCCAGTACCAAATATTACACATTTTGAGGAAAAAAATGTGTTTAATTAACACTCATGTTAAGATACACTAATAAATTTGAAAGTGTAAGGCACTTCCCACTCCTTCTGTTTGTTGCATGCATATTGCACCTTTCATTCAATCCATCGAAGTAGCTCAATGGAGCGAGTGGCGTGTGTAGTGTTGGTACTTTTGTGAACAGCTTTAATTATTTTGTGTTTTGTATTTGTCCTTGCATCCATAAATGAGCTCTTGCTATTACTGTGAGCCTGCCTCCTCCCACCCATATATATATAGTGTAACCTTAACACTATCATAGTATTTATTACAAAAGAAGTGAACCCTACATTTTTGAGAGACCCTTCCACTGTATAAACGTTATTTGTGCCAATTAATGAGCGTGAAGATGCCTTGGTCTCTTTTATTCAGAAAAGTGTTAATTCAGCTGCAGCAAAAATATCCTCATTTACATTTTATATCCTGTGTTTATAAATAGATCTTTCCCTCTCACCCTCGTCTCACTTAATTATCAGCCAGGAATTGTGTTTACTTCATTAGCCCTTTCCATGTCCAATATTTCATGTATCACTGCTCTCCTCTTACTTTCTCCACTAAACTGCTGCATTTTACCATGTGCCTAATATAATCTGATTTAGCTATCCCTGTACTTACGTAGATCAATACAAGTGACCCAGATCTTTGGTCAATTTTCTATTTGTTTGCAGGAAAAAATGTGTCTATTAAACCATTGTTAAATAGAAATAGAAGGAAGAATGCATGGCACAAAATACAAGGATATTGATAGACAATAAGGGATCATTTATAGCAGGGGTCAGCAACCTTTACTATCAAGAGAGCCATTTTGCCCCTCTCCCACTAAAGAAAAATAATCTGGAGCCGCAAAACATAACACAGCTTATAAACTTTTTCAACCTTTTTTTAATTTTAACTGTTACAACAACAGAATACAACAAACAGAAGTGCATTGTGTATATGCAGGGCTACTTTGAAATAAATTACTGTATATACTCGAGTATAAGCCGAGTTTTTCAGCATCCAAAATGTGCTGAAAAAGTCTACCTCGGCTTATACTCGGGTCAGCGGGCAGTAGCTGAGATTGCAGTCACTTTTAACCATTCCTATACCAACAGTTCACTTGGGGAGAGACTGTAATATCACACAGCGCCCTCTGTTGGTTATATGAAAGAATAACGGTGACTGCGATATCACACCAGGCCATCTGTTGGTTATATGAAAGAATAACAGTGACTGCAATAGCACACAGCACCCTCTGTTGGTTATATGAAAGAATAACAGTGCACCCTCTGTTGGTTATATGAAAGAATAACAGTGACTGCAATATCACACAGTGCCCTCTGTTGGTTATATGAAAGAATAACAGTGACTGCAATATCACACAGCGCCCTCTGTTGGTTATATGAAAGATTAACAGTGATGGCAATATCACACAGCACCCTCTGCACATGGTAGTGGGACAGTGGGACAATGCACACAGTAATCCGTTTGGCAATTCTCTGTCACCATCAACTTTGCAAAGAAGTCCGGTTGATCGCTGGGGGGGTCGCTTTGGCTGAATGTGCGCTGCTGGGAGACAGGGCTGTAGTTGTGTCTAGGCTTATACTAGAGTCAATACGTTTTCCCAGTTTTCGTAGGTAAAATTAGGTACCTCGGCTTATACTTGGGTCGACTTATACTCGAGTATATACGGTAAACACTGAATAGCCCTATTAAATGCTAGTGTTCTCATCTGTTTAATGTGACTTCTGTTTCTGAAGCTCCATGCTGATCATCTCTCTCTTGTCTTGAGTGTGTGACCACGGTAAGAACCATAATGAATCATCTTGCTGTGTCTCAGTCTTGCCACTCCTGGGACGTCTATACAGCCCTCGCACCTGCTGGCGGCTTCTTGAGTGTGCTTACCGCGGCCGCACACTCAAGAAGCCACTAGCAGGTGCGAGGGCTATAAATACGACCTGACAGGCAAAGCCGCAAGACTGAGCCGCAGCAAGCAGGATGAAGAGCCGCAGGTTCCCTACCCCTGATTTATATTGATGGGCGAATATTGAAATCAAAATTATTTTGACTCACGTCAATTTTGACGACCGAGACATTTTTTATACGTGCGCCTATTTTGTCGAGATACAATATATTGTATGATATAATATTGTACAAGATACAATAGGGCTTGCATTGTTATGCAAATCAGGATGGTCTTGCATTTTTTTGGAGTGGGGTTTCAGTCACCTTTGGAGTGTGTCTTCAGAACTCCATATGCATTAGAGTCATGGTGTAGCCAATGGTGAAATATTCTGTGGAGACCATAGAGCTATCTTCAGGATCGGGTCGCAGTAGCTGCAAGGATCCCCAGCATCAATAGGCGCAGTTGCGTACCGTGCATCATAAGAGTCAGAATGGAGACACCGGCAACCATGTTGAAGTCCAACGGCATATTTGGAAGCAAGTACCTTAATGAATTACATCCTCATGGGTCTCTAATGGGGTACATGCACTTGCAAATATGTTTGTAAATGGGGGTACATGTACTGCAATTTAAATTTAAAGGAATAGTTCAGTGTGAAAATAAAAACTGGGTAAATAGATAGGCTGTGCAAAATAAAAAATGTTTCTAATATAGTTAGTTAGGCAAAAATGTAATATATAAAGGCTGGAGTGAACAGATGTCTAATAAAACAGCCAGAATCCAACTTCCTGCTTTTCAGCTCTATAACTCTGAGTTAGTCAGCGACTTGAAGGGGGGCCACATGGTACATTTTTGTTCAGTCAGTTTGTAATTGATCCTCAGCATTCAGCTCAGATTCAAAAGCAACAGATATGATCCATGTGGCCACCCCTCAAGTCTCTGATTGGTTACTGCCTGGTAGCCGGGGTAACCAGTCAGTGTAAACCAAGAGAGCTGAAAAGCAGGAAGTAGAGTTGTGACTGACCTGTTATACATAAAATCACTCCAGTCTTTATACATTACATTTTTGCCTAACTAACTATATTAGAAACATTTTATATTTTGTACAGCCTATCTATTTACCCAGTTTTTATTTTTACACTGAACAATTCCTTTAATCTAATTTGTCTGCTAAACACTGAAACTTGGGCAAAAGTTCAGCATCACAATGATCACAAACCCAAGGCCTAAATAACTCTGGAACTGCGGAAGAACACAAAGGTTAATGTCCTACAGTGGCTGATTCACAGGTCTGACCTCATTCACAGGTCTGACCTCATTCACAGGTCTGACCTCATTCACAGGTCTGACCTCAAATACAACAGTCAGGGAAAAGTCCAGGAACCAAAACATAAGGGACAACCAAGAAACAAATTTCAGGCAATGTACAAAGCTGGTGGAGCTCCAGGAGACATGATCAGGGGTTCCTACCCTGCAGGGTGACCAGCAGGTAAGTGGACGTAAGAACTAGCAAGAGATGATGCTGGGTCAGTATATATAAAAGTTAATCTCTGCTAGGAGCTTTCTAAAAATGAGCTGCACCTGTCAAATAATGCAGAGCAGCTGGGAGCGGTTGGTAGAGCAAGGGATACAGACCAAAATAGGAATAACAACAACAACTTAAATTATAAAGTAGCTTGAGTGCTTAGAATGCACCTCCCGTTGACTCCCATTCTATAAAAGCTTGGCAGGTTTTAGCTACCAAATGTTTTCATTGGAATTTTTGAGGTTTTTTTTCAACTGATAAATTTAGAAAATTCATGTTAGGAAAACTCATTTCAGTACCAATTTCCTGCAATTTTCTCCAGTCATAAAAAATGTTTATGAGCTCAAGCGTGGAAAGAAAAAGAAATGAAAGAATGTGCAGGACAAGAAGTATTTAGGTCTATGCAGAACTGTATCAGCTGTCAAATGTTTTTCTATCCCTGGGTTTAAAGTTTGGCACATTTTGGTGGAAAAAAATGAGTTTCATTAAATGAGACTTCTGACAGTTTATCCTTACAGGTTTGTAGACGTTTGAAACAGGGAAGATGGGACATTTGGGAAGAATTGTTTTATTTCAGTTTATTTTTTTTTGGAATGAAGGATCCTATATAACCAAAACATTTACTTTTATGAACCATTTTTAATTTTGACTATTTTTAGCCTATTTAGAGTGAAATTAGACCAATTTTTTTCTCATTTGTGCAAATGATTTTTTAGTTGATGCCTGTATATTTACATAGATTGTTCATGATTCATATAAGTCCCTGCCCCCAATGGAACACAAACACATATACAGGTAGGGGATCCATTATATGGAAACCCATTATCTAGAAAGCTCCGAATTATAGAATGACTCTCATAGGCGCCATTTTATCCATATAATCCAAATTTTCAAAAATGATTTCCTTTTTCTCTGTATAACAGTATCTTGTACTTGATCCCACCTAAGATATAATTAATCCTTATTGGAAGCAAAACAGCCTATTGAGTCTATTTAAAGGCAAAAAAAATAAAATCCAATTTTTACTTTCTTTAATGAAAAAGAAACCTATCTCCAATATAATTTAATTTTAAATGTGTACCATTTTTATAAGAAACCTGGCTGTATACAGTGAAGTTCTCCCTTCATTTACTGCTGTGGATAGGAATTGTCAGATGGTCCCTAACTGCTCTGCAGGAAACAATCATACTTATGAACAGCAGGGGGAGCCCCAGTCTTACTTTCCAGCTATGCAGAACTCAAGCAGCTTTGTTTGTTTCCCTGTAGAGCAGTCGGCGACTGTGTAGAGATTTGTATTGGATTTTATTTTTGCCTTTACATCCCCTTTACTGTTTCCAACTCCAGCTGCAGGGACAAAGATCACGGAGACAGATTTAAACTTGGATTCTATTTGGAGGATTATTCTGTTGCAGCCACTGGTTCTGCAGAGTTGGAGAACGTTTGTATTAAACAATACAAAAACTATAAAATCCACATTAGATTACATGACAACACAGGACCCAGTGCAGTCTGTTTATTCTGATTATTAATCAGTCTTGTTGTATCGGCTTCTGGCAGATATTATTTGACTTGTGCTGTTTTGATAATTTATGATCCCTAAGCAGCCCAGACCACACTGAGCACAGTCTTAGTCTTGCAAAGATGTTTAACAAAGTTACAAGATGGTGACTCCCTGTGGCCAACTTTGAAAGCATAAATCATTTGTTTTTTTAGGCTTCTGGTGCAGTAAGTTCATATTTTTGTTTAGTATACAAAATACAGCATTTATAGCCTTGTTCTATTTTAGACTTTACTTCCCCTTTAATGTTTATATGATTTTCTAAAAGACTTAAGTTATGGAGATCCAAATTACGAAAAACCCAGGTCCTGAGTATTCCGGATAACAGGTCATATACCTATACAATGATGTGTTTCATTAGGAACCAATTAATCACCATATTTTGGACTGTAGGAGGCAGGGCCACCATCACGGCTGGGGGGGGGGCACTAGGGAGGCCCTGTTGCTTTTAATTGTAAAGGATTCCCCTTGAGTCTCCAAAGCAGTAGTTGAAGCCGTTGAAATGACTCGAAACTGCCGGAGGGAGATGAAGAAGGTAAGAAAACTTGAAAGGGGTTTTTAAACCCCTGGCCATCAATGTTCTTTTTAAGAGGTCCCTGGCCACCAATATTTCTTTTAATTTTGTGGAAGGCATAAGAAGTTGTCATACAGGGCCCTGCGAATTTAGCAATTTAGAAACACAGATGTCCTTTATCCGAAATCTGTTGAGTTGCATCAAATTTGGATTCATCTGTATTCTGAACAATCTGAATGTGTGAATAAACTCATGAAATGATTAATGAAGGCATTAGAGAGAATGATGTTATTGTATCAACATTACAGCTTTTGAAAAGAACTCAAAATACGCCCTTCCTTCCAACAATAAAAGTGATCAGGAAAGAAAAGGTTCCTTATTAGGGCTTGGAAGCCAAAGTGTTGTGCTTTTAGGAGATCTCCTGGGGACGGTTGTCACAATAGGAAATTATTCTTTCAATGTTTGTAATTGTAATAATCTGGTGTATCCAAACTGTGCAATTATGTTTTGTTAGCTAATAGAACATTTCATTGTTCCGGGTAGCGAAGGGGTAATTAGCATTTTGATGTTTTCTCTGTGCTATTAAATATGTTGCTCTGATTAATCTGCATTTCATTCAGTAGTGAAAAAAGGAATTTAATATCTGAAAAAAAAACATATTTATATGCTCATTATATTGTATTGGTGGGGGCAGGCATCGGTATAGTAGGGGATTAAAGCCGTTTTTTTTATTAGCTGCAAATGAAATTTAGCAGGTGAAAAAAGATTGTTACGTGACATTGTTTAAAGAGTCAGAAGCAGCGGAGAGAAGAGCACAAATAAATATTTCTTTCAACTGGAATAACATTTATAGATTTCCCATCCACAGTCCCTTTCCAGTCATATGGGCCGTTGGCACTGTCAGGCAATAATGGCTCAGAAATGTTCTTTTGGCAAGTTTATGAAATCGAAGGCAACATTATCTATTGGGGGAATTTATTCCAATGGCAGAAGTGAAAATATATTTTCCAAAAAGAGAGACAGTGACACCAAGGGAGTTATTTATTAAAACTACAAAAAAAGCCGAGTCCGAAAATCCGACATCTCAAACCTGTTGAGGCCATGTATAAGTCAATAGGAGATGTCCCTATCCCAATTTGAACATATCTCGATCTGAGCTGGGTTTTAGCCTGATATGAAAAATGTGGGGTTTTCGGACAAAAACACAAAAAAAACCGAGCGGTTCGGGACAAAAGAAAAACAAACAGAGAAAAAAAATACGATTTGGGTATTTGCAAAATGTTATCGTTTTTTTCCCCCAATCTGTTTTATTTGAGCTATTTAACCAAAACGTTTACTTATTTTTAGCCTCGATTCGGAACAAAAGTCAGAAAAAATCACATGATTTGGGTTTTTGCTAAATCTTATCGATTTTTTTCCCCCAATACTTTTATCTGAGTTATTTAACCAAAACATTTACTTATTTTTAGCCTTGATTCGGGACAAAAGTCAGAAAAAATCATACGATTTGGGTTTTTGCAAAATTTCGGCTTATCCGATATTTGAGTTATTTTAATGATAAATAAGGAAAAATCGGGGATGGGAGTTTGGCCAAGCTTTTTTTTTTTTTATTAAAATGAGATAAAATCGTATTTTAGCAAATAACCCCCTAAATGTAATTTTCAAGTAGGTATGTATCTGTGTTTTATTCACAGCAGTGTTTTCTACAAACGGGGCACTTTTCTATGTATCGATTTTATGTTTAAAAAAACATAGAATAAATAAACAAAGTAAAGTTCATTCTTCTGACACCAAACCACACTGCTCATTTGGCAGCCTGAATATCTCAGAAACCTGCTTTTTGACAGTATTTTGGTGGGAAAAAAAAACTATTTCAGCAAATGAGACTTCTGACTGTTCACCCTAACATGTTTGTAGACTTTTGAAGCAGGGAAGATGGGACATTTGGGAAGAATTGTTTTAGTTCAGTTTTTTTTGGAATGAAGGATCCTATTTAACTAAAACATCTACTTTTTTGACCCATTTTTAATTTTGACTATTTGTTGACTATTTTTAGCCTCGATTCAAGACGAAAGTCAGAAGAAAATCATACGATTTGAATTTTTGCACAATTTTATCGAGTCTTTTTCCGATCCGATTTATTCAAGTTTTTTTTCATGATAAAAAAGGAAAAATTGGGGATGGAAGTTTGCCCGAGCTTTTTTTTTATTAAAATAAGATAAAAATCGGAGCTTAGCGAATAACCTAATGTAACCTAAATGTAATTTTCAAGTAGGTATGTATCTGTGTTTTATTCACAGCAGTGTTTTCTACAAATGGGGCCCTTTTCTATGTATTGATTTTATGTTTAAAAAAACATAGAATAAATAAACAAAGTAAAGTTTATTCTTCTGACACCAGAACACACTTTGGCAGCTTGAAAATCTCAGAAACCTGCTTTTTGACAGTGCATCATCCACTTTACGGGCAAAATTTCAAATATTAATTTCCGTTTGTCTCCTCAACTTTCTAAGCTCCACCCTCTTCCTTCTTCCTTGACATAGAGCTCAGTTACAGTCCCTCCCCTTTTCAAGGCTGATGACTCATCAATCCCAACACCTGCACAGACTTTTCCAGACTCAGTGAACAAAGCCCCTGTAATTCTCAATGTTAGGGCTCATGGACAATGCTCCACAATCTGCCATTTTTCCCCTTTGACCACTATACAGGGCATTTTGCAAATAGCTGTGTTTCAGAGCACAGACACCTGCTGACTGTGCCATGAATAGAACATTGACAGCCGGACTCAGGGTCGGACACAGGGTCGGACCCTTATGGGCCCTCGTCGGCCCAGACCCACTCCCCCGATCAGCTGACCTCAAAAAAACGATATTCAGCACAATGCCCCGGCGTTCACGCATGCGCACAGGGCCCCGATGCTCCAGTCCTACTCTGGGTAGGCATATAGGCATCCCACCCTGTACCTTGAGCGTCATTTAGAGTGCAGCACTCAGATGGGCCTCTTATTGCTCTTGCACCGCCCTGGGGTAAAAAATTACCCCTGTTCTCTGTGGCTCATAGAACATTTTGGGAGAGATATATTTACCATTTAGAAAAGTGATCCCCAACCAGTAGCTCGTGAGCAACATGTTGCTCTCCAACCCCTTGGATGTTGCTCCTAGTGGCCTCAAAGCAGGAGCTTATTTTTGAATTCCAGGCTGGGGGGCAAGTTTTGGTTGTATAAAAACCAGGTGCACTGCCACACAGAGTCTCAATGTAGGTTGACAATTCACATAGAGGCTAAAAATGGCCAATCACAGCCCTTATTTGGCACCCCAAGAACATTTTTCATGCTTGTGTTGCTCTCCAACTCCTTTTACTTCTGAATGTTGCTCATGGGTTCAAAAGGTTGGGGATCCCTGATTTAGATTCTTCCTAGCTACTGTGCCACAATATTTATATACCACCACCAGGTTATACTGCTGTATAATTATAATATCAGGGCATACAATTAACATACAAGAGTTATAGAATAAAAACAAGAGGGTTAGATGGATCTGCTCAGCAGAACTTTCTGCCATTATTTATTGAACAACTCCGTATATCAGCCAGAAGGCACAAGACAATACAGTTATGGAATCCATTATCTGGAAACCCCTTTGTCACGTAAACGTGTGACGTATGACCAACTAGCACACACAGGGAAATACCACACCTTTAAGAGGGGTTTACACAGGAGTTTATTTCAGATATACAACAAGCGGTAGATCAGGAACACGGCATTAGCAGGTGAACTCCCCCAAGTCCAAAACACTCCTGGTCCGAAACAAAGAGCCTCCCTTGGAGCAATCCACTCCAAGATGCACACGCCCTCCAGGCAAATCCAAATACAAAGTCAGGGAGTTCCTTTGGGCAATTTCAAAGGGGTAAGGGGCAAAGTGCCTTTGGGTAAGTCCACAGAACAACCATACCTCAAGGGGATCCAGGTATAAACAGTCCTCTGGGAGGTAGGGAGATCCAAACTGTTGGAGGGAGTCTTCCTGCCTCAGCTAGGATAAACTCCAAGGAACCGCAGAGGAGGGTGACCTGCCGCAGCCAGGTTACAGCCCAGACGAACAACACCCACTCTCCCCCCTTCCCCCTGGTATTTATACCCTGCATCTGGTGACCCTGCCCTTTTCCCCACCCCCTAGGGTTGATTGGCTGGGAGGCCGGCCCTGCTTCTGGTTAACCCCACCCAAGCAAGTCTGATTGGCAGGGGCCCTGCAGCATCATGAGGGGAGGGGGGAAATACCTTGGAGGGGTTTGTCCAGCTCTTCTGGAGGGCAATCCTGGGAGCTCCTTTGTTTAAAGCTTTTTGGCGGGAAAGTAGAACAAAGAAACACCATCTTGGATTGTATGTGTACTAGTCAGTTAGTTTATGGATAAAATGGGGCCAGTAGAAGGGGGTTTTGGTCACACCCTTATCCAGAAAGCTCCGAATTATAGGAAGGCCATCTCCCATAGAATCCATTTTAATCAAATTTTTACAAATGATTTTTTTTTTTTTGCTTCGACAGGCTTTAATAAATCTCAAAAAATTCTAGTTTTGACCTAAAAAAGTCTGACCTCCTAAATTTCCAACTTTTCAATATGGCATTTGAGAACCCAGGGATCCCGCATGTCTCTGAGTCCCTATGGATCACTGTTATATACCAAGAAGGCCATTTTCCACAGACTCCATTTCAATTAAATAATTCTCATTTTTAAAAATAATTTCCCTTTTCTCTGTTATAATAAAACAATAGCTTGGACTTGATCCCAACTAAGATATAATCAATCCTTATTGGAAGCAAAACCAGCCTATTGTGTTTAATTAATGTTTACATGATTTTCTAGTAGACTTAAGGTATGAAGATTCAAATTACAGAAAAATCCCTTATGTGGAAAACCCCAGGTCTTGTGCATTCTGGATAACAGGTCCCATATGATATGTCAATTGGAAGAACTTATGTCGTTAGTTAATAATAAATATACAGAATATGCTGCTACATGGTCAATGTGGTCCCAGTATCTTGAGAGCTGAAAATAATAACCCAATGGTGTTGTAAAAGTGGTAATTTGGCTATAATCCTTTATAGTAAACTATAGGTATAGGATTCCTTATCCGGAAACCCATTATCCAGAAAGCTCAGAATTACGGAAAGGCCGCCTCCCATAGACTCCATTTAATCCATATAATCAAAATTTTTAAAAAGTATTTACTTTTTCCTCTGTATAATAAAACAGTAGCTTGTACTTGATCCCAACTAAGATATAATTAATCCTTATCGGAAGCAAAACCAGCCCATTGGGTTTATTTAATATTTATATGATTTTCCAGTAGACTTAAGGTATGAAGATCCAAATTATGGAAAGATCCATTATCCAGAAAGCTCCGAATTACGGAAAGGCCATCTGACCTAGACTCCATTTTATCCAAATAATCCAATTTTTTAAAAATGATTTCCTTTTTCTGTGTAATAATAAAACGGTCAGTTGTACTTGATCCCAACTAAGATATAATTAATCCTTATTGGAAGCAAAACCAGCCTATTGGGTTTATTTAATGTCTATATGATTTTCTAGTAGACTTAAGGTATGAAGATCCAAATTACAGAAAGATCCGTTATCCGGAAAGCAGCAGGTCCCAAGCATTCTGGATAATAGGTCTCATATCTGTATATGTATTAACAAGGTCAATCTCTTTTGGAACTTCAGTTCTAACTACAGTGTGTAACCTTGTAATAATATATAATATGGATCTTATTAAGTTGTACCCTTTTCTGGAATAAATGTTTTTTTCAAAGAAAAAAGTATTTCTATATAAATCTTTATGTATGGAACAAAATAAAATAATTTAAATTAATTAATTTAAAATTTAAAAAAAGTTACAATTTTACTTCTACCCTTTGTATGTCATAGATCATAACATTCTCAATGTTGGCTCTACCATAGCGCCGTCCATTTTATGTTTCTGCTCTCCTCTTTGACCTATGCTGGGCCTTGTGTTTACTCAAAGTACTCCAGCATTCAAAGGGTTAACTCCAAAGGGTTTTGCTGCTTTCCTGTGTTTTACTTTACATTCAGTTTAAGGCCTTGGTAGGAAGGAGATAATGTTTCAAGCTATCAGAGCTTCATTCCTCCTCTCAGTATAACATGAAGGAGATAAGTAGAACCCAAACATCATCATTGTAAGATAATGTTGAGCCTGGATTCTGTGCTCCCTCTAACCTCCTTTAAGTAAGTTGCATATGGGGAGACAAAGCCCTCCGTGAGTTGAATACATGAGATCAGCTTATCAATGTTTATTAAAGGGATTGCTTTGCTTTTCTGGGAAGATGAACTAGAACAGCATGCCTTCAATCAGTTTTGTCCAAGCTGGATGTGATGCTATCTCTCATCCAAACTCTATTATGATATAGATAAATTGTTTGAACACCTAACACACATCTTAATCTTTAATCAGGTTTATCCTTAATCTCTGGCTTTTAGGTGCTCCTGGTTCCAGCAACAGAGATCAACCAGTTGTGTGTGTGTTATTGCCCAAACCTTGTAAGAGGAAAGCTTCTGGTGATGAAGCTTATGGCTAGAATAAGATACTAAGAGGTGTAGTTCTGGATCTAGAAAGTAGATGGGCTAAATAGTTACATAGTTACATAGTTAAATTGGGTTGAAAAAAGACAAAGTCCATCAAGTTCAACCCCTCCAAATGAAAACCCAGCATCCATACACACACCCCTCCCTACTTTTAATTAAATTCTATATACCCATATCTATACTAACTATAGAGTTTAGTATCACAATAGCCTTTGATATTATGTCTGTCCAAAAATCATCCAAGTCCCTCTTATAGTCATTAACTGAATCAGCATCACAACATCACCCGGCAGTGCATTCCACAACCTCACTGTCCTGACTGTGAAGAACCCCCTACGTTGCTTCAAATGAAAGTTCTTTTCTTCTAGTCTGAAGGGGAGGCCTCTGGTACGGTGATCCACTTTATGGGTAAAAAGGTCCCCTGCTATTTGTCTATAATGTCCTCTAATGTACTTGTAAAGTGTAATCATGTCCCCTCGCAAGTGCCTTTTTTCCAGAGAAAACAACCCCAACCTTGTCAGTCTCCCCTCATAATTTAAGTCTTCCATCCCTCTAACCAATTTAGTAACCATTAGGAAATGGTAGTTCCTTAGATTGTAGAGTAGGTATGTCCAATGTAAATGAAACAAACAGATACTCTCTGTATCCTCTAGTATTTAAGGGGTTTGAAAATGTTTGCATTATGTTTTGATATTATTTTGTGATATAATACAGGTGTGGGACCTGCTATCCAGAATGCTTTGGACCTGGGTTTTTCCAGATAACAAATCTCTGTAATTTGGATACTTTCATACCTACTAGAAAATCATATAAACATGAAATAAACCAAATAAGCTGCTTTTGCTTCCAATAAGGATTAATTATATCTTCATTGGGATCAAGTACAAGCTACTGTTTTATTATTACTGAGAAAGAGGAAATTCAAATATATATATTTTTTAAAAGTGGATGAATATAAAGTATAGGTGCAGAGTAGACAGCATTACCAACCAATTTACTTTTTCCAATGGAATTTAGAAATTTCTTTCTCACACCTGCTTAAGCTTTATAAAATAGAGCCTTGAGAGAAGTGTTGATTTATTAATCTTGGAGCCCGTTGTGAATATATTATTGTTGTTCCAGCTTTTGTCATTGGCAATCTTTTTTGGCTGACTTCCCAGACATTTTCTATTTCACATGATATTTTGGGTATCAAGCACCAACACTTTTATTTTAACATTTCTACTGTACCCGTTTACATGCACCTGCTATACAGAGGTTGTTAAAATGCCAGTCTTAGGGGATTATGTAATATAATGCACTAAGTTTGTCCAGGAGCAGTAACCCATGCAACCAATCAGCAGGTAGGATTTACTGGTCACCTGTTTAAAAGAAAACATATCATTGGTTGCTATGGGTTACTGCTCCTGGGCAAACTTAGTGCCTTTTATTACATTTGGGGGTAAGATACTTACCCAGTGATATCAGATGGACAATCATCAGGCATGGAAAAAGCATGAACAGACACAAAAATACAGGGAAGATATACTGTAGAAAAAAAATCTTTGCCCTAGTGTGGCCAGCTTAGTGTTGGACCTAAATTGGATATGGGAGGGGGAGTGAGTCCTTTTCCCTAGTAAAGTGTGGCAGATTCCAGATTTGGCCAGAAGGTGCCACTGTTTCTTTATAAAGCAGAGCAGCAAAGTGCAAAGTCTCTTTTCCCTTCCACCCCAGTTGGGGTTGGATGCAGCTGGAGCAGAGAGATGCCACATGGATGGTGAGGTCCTTGGTTGGCTCAGGAATACCTGGACCATGCCAATTGTGTGAGAGCTTAACCAGAGAGATGTCTGGAGCTCAGAGGCAGTGGATAGATGTAAATGAACTGCTTGGTCATGGATTAGTGTAAAAGAGGATTGGGTGTGCTTACACTTGAGATGAGTGTTGGAGCCAGGCCTAAAGATACTTCTATGAGATGATGTGGATGCCTATACCAGCTCTGTGTGAGTTTCTGCCTGAGGAAAAGGGTATTGAAATACTCCAGTGTGTGTCCCCTGTGTGAGAACAGGTGTTGATTGTGTACCTGCTACATAACAGCTACTGCCTCTATTCAAAGGAAAGGTATTTGGGGCAGGTAGCACTACCTGGGTTAAAGAGCTCTTTGGACTTTGACTGTGTCTGTCCTGGGTAGAGACTGTACCAGGAGTTGGAAGACCATACTGGTACCCCAAGGCAGGGTTTATATTATTTGTGATTTAATCGTACCTTTATATTCAGTTATATAAAGTTATATTTGTCATAATATCTCTAATGTTTAACTTACCAGTAGGTCCTTTCAGCTGACAAGAGGGCACCCATTCCGATTAGAAGAAAGAAGGTTCCGTCTTAATATTCGGAAGGGGTTTGTTACAATGAGAGCTGTGAAGACGTGGAATTCTCTCCCTGAATCAGTAGTACAGGCTGATACATTAGATAGCTTTAAGAAGGGGTTAGATGGTGTTTAGCAAGTGAGGGAATACAGGGTTATGTCGGATAGCTCATAGTACAAGTTGATCCAGAGACTGATCCAGGGACTGGTCCGTTTGCCATCTTGGAGTCAGAAAGGAATATTTTTCCCCTCTGAGGCACATTGGAGTGGCTTCAAATGGGATTTTTTGCCTTCCTCTGGATCTTCTAGCAGTTAGGCAGGTTATATATAGACTTAAATCTTGTTGGACGTGTGTCTTTTTTCAACCTAACTTACTATGTTTATTATGTTACTATGTGTGTTTCCTAGTGGGCCACTCGTAGGTGCATCCCCAGATCCCACTAGGTGAAGGCACTGCACATTAAAAAAATCCCAGTATCTTTTACATAGCAAAGGGGATTCAGACCCTGTATTGGTAAGAACATTTTAATTTAGTAAAATTAAAGATGTTACATATGTATATATGCTAATTGCACACTTTAACACATATTTGGTTCAAAACTATAGAGAGACCCAAGCATATTTTTGAATGCAGCCAATAAACCACTTGCTACCAGGTCTCTATAATTCTATAACCTAACTACTTCTGCAGCAAAGAAACATTTCCTCTGCTGAAACTAAAACAACGGGATTGATTTAAAAATATCAAACTGGAGATCCAGATGGATTCTCTAAAACAATTAGATATTTATAAAGTATAAAAACCTTGAAAAATTCCAGTACAAAAATTTGCCAAATAAAAGCAGTCAAGGTCCTGCAGAAGTAATTGGGAGTTGCAATGACCCTATTGGACCTTTATATTAGCCATTCAGACTTTTGGATGTTTTGGTATTCATGGTTTTAGAGAAATACCCCCTCACATGTAATAAGGTTTGGGTAACTGTTCCTGGGCAAACCTGGTGCCTTTTATTACTTAATCTCCATAGAGTTTAATGTTCAAAAAATCTTTTAAACTTCAAAAACCACTAAGATGAGAATGTTGGTAAATGGTATTCACTGAGTTTCATTATTATGAAAGGTCGCAGATTGAGGACCTCTGCCCAGTTTAGCCATAACTAATTTACAGTACTAAATTCAGTTTGGCCAAAGATTGGATAAAACTGCAGCCATACATAGACAGAGAAGGACCTTATTAATTCATTAATTTAGTCTTTAGTCTTAAACAAATATGATTTGTAAACCTGTTTAATAGATAATCAGCCAGATTTGCCCCAAATAAGTTTTACTACTTGGTCTGAGCAAACAGCTTTTATCTGACCATCTGTAGTCACCAATTTGCAGAGATAAGTGCAATGCTTGAGGTGCCAACTGGGCATGTCCAGGTGAAGATTAGTCCCCTCTGTGAAGGACTTGTAATGTTACTGATAGGAGGTTAAATTTTTATATCAGTATAGGTTTGCAGGCAACATATTTTGGTCACTGAAGCAAAACTGCAACTGTTAGTTAAGCTCTGCTAGGATTCAAACCAGGGACCTGTGGCTTTTTGGCTTGATGTCTTAACCACTGGGCCAGGTGAGCAGTCTGCAGAGCTGCTCACTATATATTACATGGCCTTTGCAGCCCCAGCCTAGCAGCAGCCTGATTGGTTGCAGTCAGCCAATAAGGACTGACTCTGCCCTATTTAAGGCCAGCCCTCCTAACACACCTTGCCGGAGCATTATTTCACCTTCCTAGTACTGTGGTCCAGCTCTAGCCTTTTTCCCTTGATTCTACCTTGCCCTGATCAGCCTTTTCATTCCCTGCCTTGACCTGACCCTGCCTTGCCTGTTCTTGATTCCTATTTCCTGTTCTACCTTGTACCATTCCCTACTTTGACCTTGAACCAACCTTGCCTTGTCTATTCCTGATTCCTGCTTCCTGTTCTTCCTTGTACCTAACCTGTCTTTTATCTAATCCTCTCCCTATCCAGTCCTCTCCTGCTTTCCTGTCCTCTCCTACTTTCCCATCCTTCTGCTCCAGTTCTCCTGCTACCCAGTCCCCAGTCTGTTCTGAGCTACTCGTGCACCATCCTGTACCATCCTTCCTGATCTACATCCGCACCATCCTGTACTATCAATCCCGCTTCTACCCAGTCTGCTCCTGAATTTAATCCTCACCCCTTCACCTGTTCCAGTCTCACCCTCTTCAATCTGTTCCTGCCTTCTCTTTATGTGTTTCCTAGGCACATACAGCTCCTGCCTCAAGGACTCACCCTTCCCTTATCAGCCTCAACAACGCCCCCTACCTAATCCTTGACAAGTTAACTGCAAACACATGTGGAAGAGAACTGGTCCTCAACCACCCACCCTATTCCAGAGCCAGGCTAAGAGATACTGGTGCCAACTATTGCCCCTAACATCCCCCACAATCTGCTCATTTGAAGCCATCCACTGTTTGCTGCCATAACTGACTGACCCCTCCACCAACGTTGTTTGGTGTAGTCACTGCTCAATGACCCCAGTTTGCAATTAGTTTTTTCTCAGGAATGCACTCCAAGTAATTTGTGTCCCAGGAACCTACCTATCCCCAGTTCCACCCCCCTGCACTCTGCATCAACAGGGTTGGACTTAGGTGGTGAGACACCAGGAAAAAACATGGTGGGCCCTGAGACTGTGCGCTCCCTGACCTCCTACCACCCGGAATGTATGAAGAGAAAAGAAGTTGGGGTGGTGATAAAAGGGGAGTGGAGGAGGGTTGCAGCTGGGGTGGGGGGCCTATGAGGGTAGCTGAAGCAGGGACAGTGGCCCAGTGGTATGTGTGTGGGCCCCTGATGCAGCAGGTTGGCCCAGACCCCCCCTTGTTATGTGCATCAATCCAATATTTTGTTAAATATGTTTATATTTTAACTTAGAATCAATTGATGATCACCTAAGAATCATATTCATTTTATTTTAAAATCGGCAAAACGCAACCTACAGTAGGAGCATATGCTTTTTTTTATATTTCAGATTATTACCAGGAAAGGAACCATGACCAGTTTTCTTCTTCCTAATATTAGACTTCTCTTGTGATGTTTAGTGTCTGAGCTTCGGCCCTTTAATGGCACAGCCAGAGGCTCCATTGTGTTTCAGATTCCTAGCAAGGCCTTTGATGCTGAACATGAGGCCAGTGTATTTAACAAGCTGAATAATATGAGAAAAGGTGAATGTAACTGGGGAGAAAAGAAATTGCTTCTTAATGACTCTGTCCCTGTATAATTATAGTTGCCACATTTCTCTTTCTTGTACTGTTTTCTTGTACTGTTTTCTTGTTTCTTGTACACTGTACAATATTGTGTAACTTTGCTGTACATTATAACCATTAAACCCCTTGATATCCAACTTTATACAGTAGACAATATCTTGCTGCACCTGGTTGTTGGAAGGCCAACCAACACTAAAGTTTCTTTCAACCTCCAAAGCCAAATTCACTCACACAGGAAGAACAAGAATATTTATATGTAGGCTTTGCACACACAGACACACATGTATAAGTTTCCCTGCTGCTCCATATTATATAAACTTGTAGATATCGACACCCCATATTTATTTATGGAGGCAGAGTTAATTTTTCTTTATACAGGTACGGGATCTGTTATCCAGAATGCTTGGGTCCTGGGGTAATTTGGATCTTCATACCTTGTATGGTATGGTTGTTCACCTTTGAGATAACTAGTGATGGGCGAATTTATTCGCCAGGCGCAAATTCACGGCGAATTCGCGCGATTCACCGCCAGCGAATAAATTCACGAAACGCCTGCGAAAATTCGCGGCAAAAAAAACGGGCGCCGGCGTCAAAAACGGGCGCCGGCGTCAAAAGTGAGATGCCGGTTCTGTTTCGCAAATTCGCCCATCACTAGAGATAACTTTTAGTATGATCTAGAGAGGGATATTCTGAGACAATTTGCAATTCATTTTTTATTATTGAAGGTTTTTGTTATTTCGCTTTTTATGCAGCAGCTCTTCAATTTGCATCTTAAGCAATCTGGTAACTAGGGTCTACCCTAGCAACCATGCATTGATTTGAGTAACAGACTGGAATATGAATAGGAGGGGACCTGAATAGAAGGATCAGTAATAAAAAGTAACAATAACAATACATTTGTAGCCTTACAGAGCATTTGTTTTTTTAGAAGGGGTCAGCGACGCCCATTTGAAAGCTGCAAAGAGTCAGAAGAAAAAGGCAAATAACTATAAAACTAAAAAAAAATAAATAACGAAAACCAATCGAAAAGTTGCTTGGAATTGGCCATTCTATAACGTAATAAAAGTTACCTTAACGGTGAACCACCCCTTTAAGTCTACTAAAAAAATACTTTTAACATTAATTGAACACAACAGGCCTGTTTTGCCTCCAATAAGGATTAATTATATTTTAGTTGGGATCAAGTACCAGGGTACTGTTTTATTATTACACAGAAATCATTTCTTTAAATTTCGATTATTTGGATAGAATGGAGTCTATGGGAGACGGCCTTCCTGTAATTAAGAGCTCTCTGGATAATGGGTTTCCTGATAACTGATCCAATCACTGTACTCTTCTTCTTCCATTATTTTCTTCATTATTTTCTCTATTTTCTTGCCATTTTAATATGTTCTTCCCCTTCACTTTATCTTTTACTCCTTCTTCCATTCTTTTCTTCTACTCTAACATTTTATTTCATTTTTTTTTCATTGTTTTATTTAATATGGTTCCCCTTTCTCCTTATCACCTTCCTTCCACTCCAGTTATTATTTTGCTTTAAAGGAAAACTATACCCCCAAAATGAACACTTAAGCAACAGTCCATATCATATTAATTAATTAACTTCTAGAGAAACTCTCCCGGTTTTAGATCTTGATAAATCTTAAAAATTCAAGTTGGGAAAACTCCAATTAAAAAAAAAAAGTAAATAAAATAGCTTGAATGTTTATGATTAACTACCTAATTTTGTGATTGAAATTTTCACAATTGTTAAATCTTGAAGATTTTAGTGATTTAAAAGAAGGCCTGCTTTCAATAAATGTAACATTGTTAATTAATTGCGTCCCATTGGACTAAGTCAGCTGCAAATACATTTATTATGAAAATTCCAGTTAGAATAAATATTATTTTCAACTTAGAACAGCTGAGCTGGTTGATATCGACACTTGTAAACATGACAGCCAGGTGAAAGTGACAGTTGGTTCTCTCAAGGATAAAAATCTCACAGTGGTAATGTATTTTTACTTCTATTCAAGGCATATTTTCATGTGGTTATGCCAGAACTTAAAAGAACTTAAAGGAGAAGGAAAGGTTAAAACTAAGTAAGCCTTATCAGAAAGGTCCACCTAAATATACCAGTAAATCCTCAAAGTAATGCTGCTCTGAGTCCTCTGTCAAAAGAAACATCACATTTCTTTCCTTATATTGTGTACTCATGGGCTTCTGTATCAGACTTCCTGCTTTCAGTTTAAACCTTCTTGCCCCGGGCGTGAGCATGCTCAGTTTGCTCCTCTCCCCCCCCCTTCTCTGTCGTAATCTGAGCCCAGAGCTATAAGAGGGAGAGACTCAGGCAGGAAGTGATGTCACACCAAGCTAATACTGCAGCTGCTATACTAAACAAACAGGGAGCTTCTTGAGCTGTTTACTCAGGTATGGTAAAACATTCTACAGAATAAATATAGCATTCTAGCTTGTACTATTGCAGCTAATCTGTAGGCAATAAAATGCCTCCGTAGCTTTCCTTCTCCTTTAACAGTGTAGGACTGGGGCACCTGAAGCCTATCAGAGAACTTGACCTCAAGGGCCCCCAAACCCAACCAGTGACATCATTAGGGATGTAGCGAACGTCGGAAAAAAAGTTCGCGAACATATTCGCGAACTTGCGCAAAAATGCGAGCGGTTCGCGAACGGTTCGCGAACCCCATAGACTTCAATGGGAAGGCGAACTTTAACATCTAAAAAAAAAATTTCTGCCCAGAAAAATGATTTTAAAGTTGTTTAAAGGGTGCAACGACCTGGACAGTGGCATGCCAGAGGGGGATCAAGGGCAAAAATGTATCTGAAAAATCTGCCTGTGTGTGCTTGGAAGAGATAGTGTAGGGGGAGAGCTGTTAGTGATTTCAGGGACAGATGATAGTAAGTTTGCTGGCTAGTAATCTGCTTGATACTGCTCTGTATTGGAGGGACAGAAGTCTGCAGGGATTTGAGGGACATTTTAGCTTAGGTAGCTTTGCTGGCTAGCAATCTACTGTTCTCTTTAAACAACTGCCATACGTTGACCTTGTAGGCATTGTTTGCCCAGTTTTTTTGGACGCAGCCACTGAAGCACAGTTGCCAGAAAAAATATGCCATATAAATGCTGAAAATAGTAATTTTTCGCCATACGTTGACCTTGTAGACATTGTTTGCCCAGTTTTTTTGGTTGCAGCCACTGAAGCACAGTTGCCAGAAAAAATATGCCATATAAATGCTGAAAATAGTCATTTTTTGCCATACGTTGACCTTGTAGGCATTGTTTGCCCAGTTTTTTTGGTCGCAGCCACTGAAGCACAGTTGCCAGAAAAAATATGCCATATAAATGCTGAAAATAGTCATTTTTTGCCATATACGTTGAGTCAACGTATGGCAAAAAATGACTATTTTCAGCATTTATATGGCATATTTTTTCTGGCCTCTGTGCTTCAGTGGCTGCGGCCAAAAAAACTGGGCAAAAAATGCCTACAGGGCAAATAATGCCTAAAAGGTCAACTTATACACTACTACAGCGATGGATACGGATTACGTAAAATATATTATGGCTGCTTGAAAAAAGTCACTCCGGTGTTTTTTCTGGAGACGGTAATATTATGGATATTTAGACAGAATGTGAACAAGGTCACACAGCTAGATGGCAGTTGGTTGAATAACACACTGGGCAAAAAATGCCTACAGGGCAAATAATGCCTAAAAGGTCAACTTATACACTACTACAGCGGTAGTAAAATAAAAAAAAGTAAAATAAAAAAAAATGAATATTAAAAAAAAAAAATTAAAGTTGGTGCTGCTGAACTACTAGGAGCAGCAGATTAGCACACCAGTCCCACTCCCCAACACTGCTAGACTAATAGCACTGGGCTCTTATAGTAGTAGTAGTAGTAGTAGTAGTAAAACAACAAAAAAATAAATAAAAGCAGTCCTTACAAGGACTACTGTTATTGCAGCAGTCAGCAGATGAGATCAGAAGCAGGACAGCTGCCCACAGCAGCTACATACAGAGCACTGCAGTAGAAGGTAGATTACTAGCCAGCAAAGCTACCTAAGCTTAAATGTCCCTCAAACCCCTGCAGACTTCTGTCCCTCCAATAACAGAGCAGTATCAAAACGATTACTAGCCAGCAAACTTTCAACTGTCCCTGAAATCACTAACAGGCAGCAGCTCTCTCCCTACACTATCTCTTCAGCACACACAGGCAGAGTGAAAAAAACGCTGCAGGGCTTCGGTTTTTATAGGGAAGGGGAGTGGTCCAGGGGAGAGCTTCCTGATTGGCTGCCATGTACCTGCTGGTCTGGGGTGAGAGGGCAAAAAAAAGCGCCAACAATGGCGAACCCAAAATGGCGAACGTCGCGCGACGTTCGCGAACTTCCGGCGAGCGCGAACACCCGATGTTCGCGCGAACAAGTTCGCCGGCGAACAGTTCGCGACATCTCTAGACATCATCAATGATGACTCCTGTTGAAGAGGTGTGCACCAGAATTCTAAAGTGTCCATTCCCTCCACGCAAGAATAAAAGTATGCAGGGCTAAAGCAGTCATTCGGTGGTGACCCATCTTTGTTAAAAATATCCACTGGACCATTCTGGAGCCCACCTGTATTTTACCTTTCATCCTTGTTGGCCAGAGTAGGTCTGGAGGAGCATATAAAGTTCATAGAGGGAGACATTTGTACAGATTTTAAATATTGTCTATCATAGGTGGCCACGCATAGGCACAGTGCATTTGTTCTTTTGTTTTTAAAATATTTATTTGATTTTGACATAAACAAGAAAAATCAGTATGACAGCATATATCATGCAGACTCAGAGGATGTGCTGTAATAAGTACAATGGCATGTCATTTTCAAAAGTTAATAACATTAATAAATAAAAGAACATAGAAAAACTAACAAAAATTAACCAGTGGACAAATGAAAAGAAAAGAAAAAGCCCATTGTTTCGGGGAAAGTCAGATTACCCAGTTGCCACTTAATTAACATTTGAAGGAACCTAGAAATTTGATTTTAGGTATTGGAGTCACAGGTCTCAAAATAAGGAGACCATATAAGTTTAAAGGATTCTTTGGAACTCTTCTCTATTGTTTTTGCTTTTACAGATTCCTGCCAACTAAGTTGGTTCATGTAAGAAATGTTCACTTGGTTCATGTAAGAAATGATATCTGGTAATGAGGGGGATTTTTTCTGCAGCCAATAATTAAATAAAGCTTTCTTGGCAGAAGCCAAAAACAAAGTTGTCAGTGTCTTTCTTTCATGTTCTTTATCAATAGGGACACCAGAGTTTCATTAACACCTAGGGATTATTTACTAATAGTGATGGACGAATTTATTTGCCAGGCGCGAATTCGCGGCGAATTTGTTTTTTTTATAACTTTCTTTTTATTAAGATTTTTCAAGAAAATATATTTCCATACAAAACATTGCAAAAATAAAGAGAATACAAAAACAAAAGTAAAAGTTGTCCAGTGGGCAAGAGGTAAACATATACAGGTACATCAGAGCAGTATAATGAACACCCACCAAACATTTCCATGAAACATACATAAAAGTTAACAGTGGGGCACAAAGTGTTCAGTAATAAAGGTAAACCTAGAGAGAACTCTATTGCTTTATGAAAGAGGCAAATCGCAGAAGCTCCAATCAGTGGCTATATCTCCTCGTATCCCCCTCGGGCACAGTGAGTTCATAGGCACCCTGACCCCAATACGTTCCAACCCCACCAATTCTCCTACCATAGGAGATCAGTCCAATGGTCTGGATTTCGCGGCGAATTTGTGCGATTCACCGCCAGTTAATAAACTCGCAAAACGCCCACGAAAATTCGCCAGAAAAAATTCGCCGGCATCAAAAAAAATTTCCGCGCTGTTTTGCGAATTTTTCGCCGTTTTGCGAATTTCGCAAATTTTTTGCCGAACTGAAGCGGCGCAAATTCGCCCATCACTATTTACTAAACACTGAAAAATGTGTGATTTTTTTTAATAAAATCTGACTTTTAAAAAAATCATGAATTTTTCAGAATTTAATAAACCCGAGGATGGAAAAGTCTGAATCTGAAAGTCCGGCATTTCAGACCTGTCGAGGTTGCATATAAGGCAATGGGAGAAGTTCCAATGATTTTTTGATGTGCAATGGGTTTCGCGCAATACCCCGAGTTTTTGGACAAAAAGCGTTTTCAGGTGAAAAATCTGAAAAAAATCGCGAAAACCTGAGGAAAAATATGAAAAAATTGATAAAATCGTTTTTTTTCCCCACAAAGCCAATTTTCGGGAAAATTTAATAATAAATAATCATCTTAACCTGAGCGGATTTGATCGGAGTTTGTAACAGAAAATATTGAGTAAATATTGAATAAATAACCCCCTTTCAGTTTTCTCCTTGACACAAATGAGTTATTCTTTCTTAACTATGGTGCATTCATTTAAAGCTCCACTACCAGCCCCATCCAACCCTGATACCCAACACTACATCGTTTTCTGGGTAAAGCACAGATCAGAAAGCACGTCTTTTTTCTGCAATCCTGACCTGATATGGACATTCACTTGAATTGTAGAGAAAAGCAAATATATTTAAGTCAGGTTGAGAATAATAACATTATTATGAACCCCTTGTCTGTAGCCTGCTATTGTTGGGAAAGTTTATAGGAAGGGTATTTAAAGAGCAGTAACTCTGAGAGGCAATGTGTATGCAGGTTTATAGCAAGCCTCAGGCATTTCAATCAGAAGATGCATAAAATATGTCATGACAACGGTGGCTTAGATATTTATCAATTTCTAGTTCAAGAGACTAAGGTCTTTGTCTGTTCTTATAGTGTTGACAATTATTTTTAGGAGAGAATGGATAGAGAAGGATCCTCAGCTGCTCTAGATGTTCCTCGCAGAGATCACATTTATTCAATTCCTTGCTATTTTATTTTTACTTCCCTAGAATCTGGATAGACTTGTTGCAGATGTGACAGTTGGGTTGGTACTAGCCTGACAAACCAATTAGTAAGTGCTTGGATAAGGGGGTCACTGAAATGGTGGTCGGGGCAGAGCCTGTACCCCTTCTACCTTGGGCTTGAAGACATGAGTTTTATATCTGTTATTTTCATGACTCACTGACATGTTTCAATTAGAGCACATGGGGCTGCGAGGAACCACCTTTTAAGTATACGTAGAGCACAGTTATGCAAGAACATGAGCATAATTGGGGGCAATATTGCACCCCCTTGTTGCAAACACACTTATGCCTGAGGCTATGATAAATGACCCATTATTTGTCAACAGGGACTTGGCACTCTTTGCATTAGCCAGTTATTTTAAACTATAACTGTGAACTCAAGTTTAGTCAATGTGTCCCTTAATGTGATGAAGTTTGAAGGCATAGTTCATCATCAACGTTTGGCTGAAATGCTGACATGGATATTCTGCTAAATGATGTCACAGGTTCTGACAGTTTGTCAGTGGAGGGGGACTTTTAGATTAAGTATAGCAAGTGTTAGGGCTATGGCCTCTATTGAGGAACTAAGTACATGGCAATTAGTGTAATGAGCAGCCTGTGGCTTCATTGAGAATCTCGGTACCCCAGTCATATACTCCCACCCAGGTACCCAAGTGCTGAGAATGACAGTGTGCCCTGAAATTGATGAATAAGGCACCAGGTGAATATTTGTTTAAGTTGCACTGAATTCTACTGTGGCACCTGTATGTAGGTTATGGGAGTCTTTATTATGTTTCTGAAGTCCAACAAAGGAAAAGTATACCTCCAAAATGAACACTTGAGCAACAGATAGTTTACATCAAATTAAGTGGCATATTAAAGAATCTTATCAAACTTGAATATATATTTAAGTAAATGTTGCCCTTTTACATTTCTTGCCATAAATTTCATGATGGTCTGTGTGCTGCCTCAGAGATCACCTGACCAGAAATACTGCAGCTCTAACTGTAACAGGAAGAAGGGTGGAAGCAAAAGACACAACTCTGTCTGTTAATTGGCTCATGTGATTTAACATGTTTGGCTTGTTTGTGTGCACCGTGAATCATACAATACCAGGGGGCGGCCCTTATTTTTTAAAATGGCATTTTTCGATTTAGGATTACCCAATGGCACATACGACTAAAAAGGTTTATTATTATGAAAATTGTTTATTTACATGAAGCAGGATTAACATATGAGCTGTTTTATGCAATGTCTTTATAGAGACCTACATTGTTTGAGGGGTATAGTTTTACTTCAACACCCATTAAAGTGTACTACATGTGCAATGGGTCTGGAATAGGATCCATGTCACTTTTGGAGGAAATCATAACGGGTCTCTCATGGTTGGCACCCTAATTCAGAACTGATGCTAAGCTCCCTGGTCTCAGCTCTTGCTTCAGCCTTTAGAAGCTGCCTTTCACCTCGGGAGGAGCCCTTAGCTAATCAGATGCCGCCAGGTCTTAATAAGAGAGGTGCAAAGCGAGGGGTTCTGAACAAGCACAGGGGCACGGCGGTAAATGCAAAGTCTTTGGGCAGAAGGTCGTCGTACAAGGCTTAGGCAGAAGAGTAGTCACGGAGTCAGGCAGGCAAGGGTCAAACCAGTAGATCAATCATAGGGGATATAGAATAAGCAAAGTCAGATATCAGGCAGGGGTCAGGATACAGATGTCAGAATAGTTAAAAGCCAGGCAAGGGTCACAACAGGAATCAGGATCAATAATACAGATAGCACAAATGCTCTGAAGCACCAGGAATAAATCCTATAATCGGCAAAGTCCTGTAGCCCAAATGAGCCTTTTAAACATTTAGAATTTCGCACCATTGTGCACTGGCATCATCACGAAAGCGCCTTTAAATCATGAAGAGGCGCGTCGTGTGCGCCCTAAGTAGGGATGTAGCGAACTGCCGATTTGGTGTTCGCGAACGCCGTTCGCGAACACCGGCAAAAAATGCGAACGTTCGCGGACAGTTTGCGAACTTCGAACACCCGCTAAAATCGTTCGAATCGAACGATCGAAGGATTTTAATCGTTCGATCGAAGGATTTTCATTCGAATCGAACGATCTAAGCCATTCGATCGAAGGATTTTCATTCGATCGAATGCTTACAATCGTTCGAACGAATGGAAATCGTTCGATTTTAGCGGTCGAAGGAATTCGAATGGTCGAATGGTCGAACGACTTGTATTCGAATCAAACGCGAACTCAAAATGCGAACGTTCCCAAACGTTCGCGAACATTCGGCGGACGCGAACGGTCGAAGTTCGCGCGAACTAGTTCGCAGCAGAACAGTTCGCTACATCCCTAGCCCTAAGGAATCAGCGCCTGCGGCAGGGAAGATTGGCTCGGCGGGCGTCCCTGCCATCCCCCCACTAGACCACCACGTTGAGTTGTTACAGGGTCCTTTGCATCACATGCTATACAAATTAAATACACAAATAAAAAATAGCTTTTAGTACTCCTTTAAGTGAAACGTTATCCTCAGAGACATTGAAGAAGAAATCAAGAGTATGTAGTGGATGATGTGGTTTAGAAACAGCGGGGGGGGGGGGCCATAAATTTCACGTTCCTCTTTCTCAAAGAAAACATAGCTTTGTAGATAAGAAAAAAGCAAACTTTGTAATAATAAGGCAAGATAAAATGTTTCCCATCAGGCTGCACAATGAAGCAGAAATATCCTCATCTGTGTGTTTACCTAAATGACAGCTGTTGATGGTACTATTCATTAGACAGAGAAATGGCTGGATGCGGACATTAGGCACTCATCACATCTGAAAGCTTCTCTATTTACTCTTTCAATATCAGATTCCATTTTGTCTTCTCATAAACATGATGATTACTGTCTGCCAATTTAGTCGATTTTCAGAAAAGCAAACATTTACTGAAATTCGGGTGTCATATTCTGGTCTCCGTCTCCTTTTTGGAAAGCAATCATATGGTTCTCATTTTCTGAAAAAGAAGATAAGCATACGTTTTCTTCATGTTATTGCTGTTTGTTAGTTGTGTCTTGTGCTGCGCTGTTGGAAACAGTAAGTGGGTCTAACATTCCGTATCAAACAATAAGGAGGTAGTAACTACCGGTCATTGGTTTTATGACAAACCTGTTTCAAGGCAAACATCTGATTCACTGATAAGGGGTTGACCAGACCTGTTTGAAGGCAAAAATCAAGTTGGTTGGTAGAGGTTACTCACCCCTTTTTGCTTCGATTTGTTTACTATTTACATGTTTAAAAAATATTTTAAAAAAATTAACCATGTGAAAAGCATTTCCCAGTTAATATATCACAGAGATGCCCTTCTACAGCCAACATTTGCATGTCTATAATTTCATGTTTTAGTTTGTCCCTTATAGAGTTTTCAAGAGCAGGTTATGATCACTATTCACTTTCCTATGTGTCTTAAAGGAGAAGGAAAGCTACGGAGACATTTTATTGCCAATAGATTAGCTGCAATAGTGCAAGCTAGAATGCTATATTTATTCTGTAGAATGTTTTACCATACCTGAGTAAAAAGCTCTAGAAACTGTCTGTTTTTTTAGGATAGGAGCTGCAATATTAACGTGGTGTGACATCACTTCCTGCCTGAGTCTCTCTGGGCTCAGATTCCAATAGAGAAGGGAGGGGGCGGGGGAAGAGGAGCAAACTGAGCATGCTCAAGCCCTAGCCCTGGAGGTTTAAGCTGAAGGCAGGAAGTCTGATACAGAAGCCCATGAGTACACAATAGAAGGAAAGAAATGCTGTGTTTCTTTTGACAGGGGACTCAGAGCAGGGGTTTACTGGTATATTTAGATGGACCTTTCTGATAAGGCTTACTTAGTTTTAACCTTTCCTTCTCCTTTAAGGAAGAACATGATATACAGGTATAATATAAGAAATATGACTGTTAAAAATAAACAAGCAGTTGGCATTAATATGACATGTTACAGAGTGGGGGACTATAAACATTGACCCTATGTATTTTATTTTTTTTCAATCTTCCTTACATCTGAACTGCTCTGTAGAGTTGCCGTGGTGTAATATTGCATGCACTATAATCCCTGGCTCAATACCCATGAGTAAATTTTGAAGGCCCATATTACATGAATTCCAGATTTAGCGCTTCACCTTTGTAAGAAAAACAGAGGTGAAGCACCATGCAGGTGGTAGATCTTGCCAAAAAGGTATAATATGGTATAGTAATCACTGCAAATGTTGACCTAGGTCTAGCAAACAGATCCTATTTTTCGAGGTACCTGCTGATTCTGGGTCATTATAACCACCAATCATTGGCTTGTTCTAGAATCACTCCAAGAGAATTTTATCCTTTCTTGAAATAAACTGCACTGCAGGGCTGCGATGACACGTTTTGCTTTATATCATAGTAGACAAGAGACACAGCTCGACTAAATGTTCAATGGCCTGTGAAAAATATTACTGCTGCCTGGTGTCATCTTTGCCTTTAAGAATTTGGCCACAGCTTGTACATACATTTTCTACCGGAAGGAATTAAAAAAAAACTCATGTCTCACTCATCAGGGGAAAAATTAGTAACTGTTGATTGGTATTATTCATATTACAGTTCTTTCTCACATGGGATTTATGTGTTGACAGCAGAAATGGTGAGAACTAATGTGGGGGAGAGATGGGCCTAGAGAGATGCAGATTCACTGAAAGAGCTGAACATTGTAGAACGAGAAAGGAGCCTCATTATATAACGGATAAAACAGAAAGATGACAAGGTGAAGACAAGGGATACAGGGTGAAATAACAAGCGCATGCGCACAGGTGCAACATTTGGACCAGGACCACATCATTCTGCTTTCCAACCCCAACAGTTGCCAAATATCGTCAGTTTTGTGCATTGTGGGATTGTCCATTGGACCTGTCAATATGAATTGATTAAATTCATTGTCCTCGTGTGGTCCTCTTATGTCTGAAGGACCCACTTTCACAATGCAACCTCTTTATCTATTTCAAATTCATGTATATTCAAAAACAAAGGGTTTTAGTTGTGTTTAGTTAAGCTTATGGTCATAAAATCGGCAAGTTCTCCCTCAAACCTTTTTTATTTTGGTGCAGGAAGGAAGGTCAAACTTCCACATGGTTGTAGAACCCTTTATCTTCCTGCTAAACTAGTGTGAAGAGGAAAATCCAATAGCTCATTTCACTCTCCCATCTCTTCAATGGTGTTTACCTGAATGCAGGGCTGGTCCTATCACATGTGGGGCCCAATTGGGACCATGTTGGCGGGGCCCCTAGACAAAGTGTTGCTGGCTACTGACACACCAAGTATTTAGGAAAATAAGGGCATACAGGCACAAAATAGAAAGGAAAGGGGCAGACAAGGTAACATAATAGGGGCACACAGGGTAAGAGAGAGAGGGAGGAAATAGGAGCGTGGACTGGGCCAATTAGTTTGGGGCTGGGCCGATTCAGCTTGGGAGCAGGCTTGGTTGGATTGGGGGCAGGCAGGGCCTATCAAGGTTGGAGGAAAGCTGGGCCTATGAGAGTTGGGGGCAGGCTAGACCTATGGATTTGGGGATGGGCTGGACTCTCAAAGTTGGGGGCAGGCCAGGCAGCATCATGTGCTGAGGGAAATATTATCTGTGCTGCCCTGTGGTGCGGGGCCCCCCAGAGGTGCGGGGCCCAATTGGTCCAATTGGCCTAAGGCCGGCCCTGCCTGAATGGTGTATACCTGAAACCAAAAAAAAAAGTAAAATTAATATAAACTTAAAGGTTTTCCATCTCCCTCTGATTAAGTAGTAGGTTCAGGGGTCAAAAATAACTCCTTGTCATAAAAAATATGCTCTCCCTCAGAGTAATTGGCATAGGAACCCCATTCACCTGCATCCCAGTACTAAATGAAATGAGGGAAAATTATCTTAAACATGGTCCTCTGAGTACCTTTGCAATTTGTTTGTTGTTTTTTAGTGGTTTTTGAGCTATTAACAGTTTTATGCTTTCAGCTTAGCGGTTCTATTTCAGAGCTGCTACATCAATGACCCCAGGGTTAACTCACTCTGCAGTAAGTGTCTGGTATTAGCCGTCTAAAGCAAAGACTACTTAAAATAGAATGTTAATGCAAATTGTGAAAGTGCTCAGAGGACTATGTTTAAGATAATTTTCCTTCATTTCATTTAGTACTGGGATGCGGGTGAATGGGGTTCCTATGCCCATTACTCTGAGGGAGAGCATATATTTTATGAGCTATTTTTGACCCCTGAACCTACTACTTAATCAGAGGGAGATGGATTCACAGCATGGGAGGATGAATGGTGGGTTAGGGGCCCATTTACTTAGCTCGAGTGAAGGAATAGAAGAAAAAATACTTAGAATTTCGAATGGTTGAATATGGCTACTTCGACCATCGAATTGGCTACTTCGACCTTCGACTACTACTACGAATTCGAATCAAATGATTCAAACTAAAAATCGTTCGAATATTCGCCCATTCGATAGTCGAAGTACTGTCTCTTTAAAAAAAAATTTGACCCCCTAGTTCGCCACCTAAAACCTACCGAGGCCAATGTTAGCCTATGGGGAAGGTCCTAACAATTTTCTGATCGAAGGGATATCCTTCGATTGATGGATTAAAATCCTTTGAATCGTTCAATTCGAAGGATTTAATCGGTCGATCGTAGGAATAGCGCTAAATCCTTCGATATTCGAAGTCGAAGGATTTCAATTCGGCAGTCGAATATCGAGGGTTAATTAACCCTCGATATTCGACCCGAGGTAAATCTGCCCCTTAGTGTCCACTTCATCCTAAACCAAAAGTGCCCATACTTTACTGAAACAAGGTCTACTTTTTGTGAGGCTGTCCCATTATGATCTACATCCATAAAATCATTGTTAGCATTCTGTTCCACGTAAAATATTACTTAGATATTGATTAATGAAAAAATTTATATTTCTATGTTTAACAAACAATTATTTCTTATGTAACCATGTCATAATAAATATATGAATAAAAATCATGAAACAGGAGGGTGATTTAGACAAGTTGTTTGTTGACAGTGACTTGAGATCTACTGATCGCCAGTTAAAGGTCTACTGGTAGATCCCAATCTACCTTTGGGCACCCCTGTCCTAATGATTCTGATTTAAAAACTGGCACCGAAGCCATCCTTTGGGTATATCCTAATTGATTAGCTTAAACGTAGCCTTTACACTGGAGGTCTGTGATGTTTACCATTAAGAAGACACATCTATAGTGAATGGCAAGTGGGTTACGTTTCATAGACACAGTAGGGTTGATTAATAATTCTCATGCAACAAGAAATGTCATTCTGGTGCAGTCATTATCCCATTATATAACACTCTGAAAGAAGTGTTCTTACAAAAAGCAAATGGGATGTATGGGTAGCAGCTGGCAGTTCATTCTATAGCCAGCTATGCAGTAGTGACACATATAGTACATGCTATGCATAGAGCTGGGGATGTGTCAGCAGATTAGAATATACAAGATCCTGAAGTGATTAACTGTAGTCCACAATGGCTTAATAAAGCTTCACTATGACAACATTTAATGACTTTACTCCTAGTACTTAGCCTACTTTGTGCTTTGAGCCTTTCCTATAGAAAGAAGAGGCTGTGCTTATAAGAAGCACTCAGCTGTCGGTTACTTTAGGACTTTTGATTACACTACACATGCTCATTAAACCACTGGATAAAAACAAGTAGAATGTGGCTGTTCTACTCTATTCCATTCTATTATTGCCCCTTTCCTGTTCCAGAAGGAATGCAATTTAGGTTTTTTTTGGATTAGACTAATCTGTTTACACCCTGTACATGTGTTATTTACTGGAACACATCAAGAAGAAGCCTGTAAGGTTTCCTAAGCTGTTTCTTTTCCATATTTATTTGAGGGATAAAATGCTTGTTCATTAAAAGTTGTCACAATATGCAGCCCAAAACAAGACTCGTTGAGATACTTGGCCTTTCCCTGGTAAGTTGATATGTGAAATATTTAATATAATATTTTAGAAAAAGCACCTCTGTTCTGTAGAGTAGGTTTCCACTACTATTAAACTCTGCAACGTTTTTTTTATAAATAGGTAGGTGGGTCTCTACACAAAATGGGAAACCAATGAGTATGTAGGCCACATATATGGGCCTTGGTGATTTGGTCTGGAGTATTCCTACTGTAATTTCCCCCAAAATCCATGTCCCGAGTCATCAATGTTTTTTTATGTTTCCCTATGTTTCTTATCTCTTTTATGTATTGTTTTAAGTTTTACTCAGCCTCCATTTTTATTAAATTAAGTAGTAGAACATTAACAGGACATTGGGACATTAAGAAATAACCTGATGGGCCCCGCTGACCCAGACCTGCTCCCCAAGGACACATTAGATTAGTGCACTCCTTGATCTCCCCCCTGCCCGGATTGTGAAAAGCTGAGAGAAGAGGTACTAGTGGAGGGGAGGAAGAGGGGTGTTGTGTTGGGGGAGTGGGGCCGTAGGGGTGGTGGGGGGTTTACCAGTGGTGTGTGGGCCCTGATGCTACAACCCTGATGGGCCGGACCCCCCCTGTCTGACACTGAACTTCAGAATTTCTGATGGGACCCTATAAAGCTCTGGTTTGGTTGCAACCACTACTCCCCAGCAATAAGGACCCCTTTCTGTCCCTGATCCCCAGTTCTAAGATATATATATATATAAAACTACCTAAGACTTACAGGAGACATAGAACTGAAACTCAGAACCTGAACATTCTTCCGTACCAAACTTCTGAACATGTTGCTGTGAGATGTAGGATAACATAATCAGAACAAGTGAAACGGTGTTAACATAGCAATTACTTGTTTTCTCAGCAGCCCGTCACTAACACTGAATATTTCTCACAAAATACCACGCTCACATTCAGATTACGTCAACTAAACCGTCTCATTCTGCTTGTGGTGCTCCTTATAAGAACAATAAGTATATAAATGTTATCAATCATTGTCCCAAACCTTTAGGATTCACAAGTCCTGTGAGATTATTAGATGCTCCAGCTCTTCCATCAGAAGTCAAGTTGTTGGTTGGAAAAGTTCCATAAAAATTATTATATGAAAAAATAATTTTGGTAAAAATACATTTTACAATGCTTTTCAACATTTCCTTGTAAACTCTTGTGAGAACGGGGCCTCTAATGCAGATGTAGCATCTTCTGACACTTGTTTGCTATAATAATAATATCGTAAAACACATTGAACCCCATGCAAAGTGGGTTCAGTGCTTTAATAGTTACACCACCAATGTTGAATATTTGAACTGGACAGAAGAAATTGCCTCCGGAAATCGTTCCTGCGGATAAACTTTACCATCAACAATTTTTGAAATCTAAACACAAAACAGCCAATGCTTTCAGCAGGCGCACTTAGGATTTGTATAACCTCTCATTCATCGAATGCCGCATGGCCAAATGCACTTGAAAACACAAAATCTCTGCCTTTGTTGTCGTCGTTTTGAGCCAATTTGGAGAGGTTATTTGCTGTCATTATCTCCAAGCAACTCTGGCGCACTAAGAGCTCTGTTGTACCTTTCCGCGCACAAAAGAACACATCAGAAAATTCCTTCTTGAATGAAACTTTAGAAACCGCGTCCTCCAGTTGAAACCATTTGCCTTTTCTTTGTTCCTTGCTTTTCTTTGCCTTTTAAACCAACTTACTTTGATGCAAGCTCTTCATGCTGTCTTTAACCTCCATGTTTTCTTTTCAAGTAAAGGAAGAGAAATTAAATGCGCTCCAAAAACAGGAAATGGAAATAATTATCAATATGAATTTGTTTTTTTTTACTGCCATTAAAATTACTCAAGGATGGGAATATTTGCTATTTCCCAGGTAGAACATGTAGTGTGGACAAAAACAAATCTTAAAGGGATCCTGTCATCGGAAAACATGCTTTTTCCAAAACACATCAGTTAATAGTGCTACTCCAGCAGAATTCTGCACTGAAATCCATTTCTCAAAAGAGCAAACTGATTTTTTTATATTCAATTTTGAAATCTGACATGGGGCTGGACATTTTGTCAATTTCCCAGCTGCCCCTGGTCATGTGACTTGTGCCTGCACTTTAGCAGAGAAATGCTTTCTGGCAGGCTGCTGTTTTTCCTTCTTAATGTAACTGAATGTGTCTCAGTGGGACATGGGTTTTTACTATTGAGTGTTGTTCTTAGATCTATCAGACAGCTGTTATCTTGTGTTAGGGAGCTGCTATCTGGTTACCTTCCCATTTTTCTGTTGTTTGGCTGCTGGGGGGGAAAAGGGAGGGGGGTGATATCACTCCAACTTGCAGTACAGCAGTAAAGAGTGATTGAAGTTTATCAGAGCACAAGTCACATGACTTGGGGCAGCTGGGAAATTGACAATATGTCTAGCCCCATATCAGATTTCAAAATTGAATATAAAAAAAATCTGTTTGCTCTTTTGAGAAATGGATTTCAGTGCAGAATTCTGCTGGAGCAGTACTATTAACTGATTCATTTTGATAAAAAAAAAATTTCCCATGACAGTGTCCCTTTAAAGACATTTTGCCTAAATTCTTTCAGTTTGCTGACTTTGTTTAGTAGACAGTTACAAACATGAGAGGTTGAGATGGTTGATCCTGTAGAAAAAGCATAATTCTTGCACAGACCCTTTTTTTTGTATTTCTTCTTTATTAACACACTAATTATATGCAATCTCTAACTGTACAAATCGCATTTCATAGGCAGTTTTGGACTAGTAGATTAACTGGCTTCTGCTGCTGCTGCTATAGTTTGTATGATAGGGAGATTAGATAGTAGGCTTCACTGATGCATGGGCTGATGGGAACCATAACTGGCCTTCAGGCTGGACCCTTTTAGCTCATAACAAGGTTACAGATATATAGAAACATTGGGGTAACAGTCACCCTGCTATAGTTCCAGGGGCACAAATAAGCACTCACCCCAAATCTCACCCTAACTGGCCTTCGGGCTTGGCCCTCTTAGCTCATAACAAGGTAATAGAATATAGAAACATTGGGGTGTCACTCTGCTATAGTTCCAGGGGTACCTGGGGCACAAATAAGCACTCACCCAAAATCTCACCCAGACTGGCCTTCAGACTGGGCCCCCTTAGCTCATAACAAGGTTACAGATATATAGAAACATTGGGGTAACAGTCACCCTGCTATAGTTCCAGGGGTACCCAGGGTACAAATAATCATTCACCCCAAATCCCCCCCTAACTGACCTTCAGACTGGGCCCCCTTAGCTCATAACAAGGTTACAGATATATAGAAACATTGGGGTAACAGTCACCCCGCTATGAGCCTTTAAATGTAGTAGATACAATACTGTCCTACCAGCTCAGTTTGGGACCATGACGTAAGACCAGATCTGCTTGCAAGAAGAGCTCTTTGGTACAACCCAGCTGGACCCAGACATATGGGCCATTGGAGAACATACTGTATATATATATTTATATATATTGACACACACACAGTTGCGTTGTTTCACATTATTTAAAATTCACAAATTTACCAAATGAATGGCATGTGCTCATTTTACATTTACACAAGCATTTTACAGCCATGTGAGCTCTGTTGCCATTAGATGTATGTGTGCATTTACACTGACTCACTGTGTACATTGTACATATATGCAGCTTTTTTTTTTTTTTAATAAACCTTTGCAAGCCTTTTCAATTATTCCATTCTATTTAGGCAGCTGTCCAATAACTTATTTTTAAATTATGTACCATGTCATTAAGTGTATCCACATGCAGGACTCTATTTATCTCATTTTGTTTGCTCTGTTTTATCAGCAGTTGATGAAAAGTGACACTGTAGCCTCTTAACACAATTGTCTAGCCTGTTACATGCTATTTTCCAATATACAGACAATTACCTTCCCTGCCTTTTGAGAGAATAAGCAAACCATTTGCCTTTCATTTTCAAGTGCCACTATACCACAAAGAGTTCCTGCTGAATTGTGCTTAGTACAGGGGAATACCTATGCTGCCATAGTTTTATGGGATCTCTCTGTACAGACTATGAGCAAACTTAGGGGACTGTTCCTGCTGAATTGTGCTTAGTACAGGGAATACCTATGCTGTCATAGTTTTATGGGATCTCTCTGTACAGACTATGAGCAAACTTAGGGACTGTTCCTGCTGAATTGTGCTTAGTACAGGGGAATACCTACAGTATGCTGCCATAGTTTTATGGGATCTCTCTGTACAGACTATGAGCAAACCTAGGGGCTGTTCCTGCTGAATTGTGCTTAGTACAGGGGAATACCTACAGTATGCTGCCATAGTTTTATGGGATCTCTCTGTACAGACTATGAGCAAACTTAGGGGGCTGTTCCTGCTGAATTGTGCTTAGTACAGGGAATATCTATGCTGCCATAGTTTTATGGGATCTCTCTGTACAGACTATGAGCAAACTTAGGGGACTGTTCCTGCTGAATTGTGCTTAGTACAGGGAATACCTATGCTGCCATAGTTTTATGGGATCTCTCTGTACAGACTATGAGCAAACTTAGGGGACTGTTCCTGCTGAATTGTGCTTAGTACAGGGGAATACCTATGCTGCCATAGTTTTATGGTATCTAAGTGTAGTTAGTTTTATGGTGGTCTAAATGGAGGCACACAAGCTTGATTTGGCCCTACAAAGGATTTATATGGCCCCCAATTTGTTCTAGGGTTCCAGAGACTTCATTGTACAACCTTATCATTTTAATATAATCTGGCCTTCAAACACTCTGAATGAGAATTAATCGGCCCACTACATGTAATAAGTTGGACCGTTATGTAGACAACAAGCTGATATGCAGTTATATAAGTTAACCTTGAATAGCTTAGTCTTGGACATCCCAGGTTCAACTCAAGACCCATTACACCCAACCATCAGCTGTGCCATCTGTCCAATATGGAGCTAAGTCATTCAGTTTAGCACCAGTATTTCTTAAACAGATTTTTCAGAGGAACAATCGATAATCAGGATTAACAGAGGCCCTTACACACAAAATGACCCTGACATTTAATGCTAAAATTAAATTGTAGAGGAGCCATTTACTCATGCTGCACGGTTCATAACTCAGTGAAGCCAAAGTGGTGATATAAGAGCCGTGCAGTGACCCAAAGAAACAAGTAAAATCAGTCCTTTTATCCATTAATTGGTTTGACAAGATGGCGCTACTCATACTGAAGGCAAGGTAATTGTGTGAGACATGAAACAGGTCAATAGTCATCTCTTCTCAGTTTGGATATGCCCTTTCGTGTATAATGGCAAGGTCATATTTTATTTTTGTATAAACTGCGAATAAATGGAGTGGCCTTTTCACCTATTAATCATGTTTTTTCTGTTTTGTTTGTGAAACAAACAGATTAGTGCAGGTTGGGTTGGTCACATTGTGATGGGTTAGTTCAGGTCAAGAGACAAAAAGCTTTTATTGCACAAGGGAGGAGTAGCATGACGTAGAACACATCCCTTTTTTCTGCTCCGTTGTCGTCAACATTGAAAAAAATTTCCAGGAAAAATGGAAACCGGTATGACAAATGAATAAAATGATTGCAGTTCCTAGGTGCATCCTATATCAGTGATTATAACATACCTACCAAAATTCCCAGCAGTGGCATAACTAGATATTACTGGGCTCCACAGTAAACTCAAAATATCTAGAAGTTGTCCTGTTTTACCAATATTTATTGAAATTGTATATGAATTGGTGCCTCCTGGGGGCCCTAAACCTCCTGCAGCTGCATGGTCTGCTTCCAATGTAGTTATGCCCCTAATTCCTCTATTCCACTTAATTCAGGCTTTAAGCACAACGATGATGCCCCATGTGGCACCTCCACTTCATTTTCAAACCCTTCTACCAAGGGAAGACGTCCCACAAAACCAAGAGCATCTAGTGGGTTTGCAAATATCTGTGTCTTCTTCAGGGTTGAGTGATGAAATAAGATTTATCACCTTTTAGGACTTTTATGACTCCTAAAAGGCTATCCCCGGAGATTAAGGGGCCTGTTTAATTATTATCATTCACATTTCACATTTCTTTTTTCCCCACAAATCTCTAAAAGTGTGTGTTTTTTCTATATTTATTTAAAAACCCCAGAAATTTAGATTTATTAAGTATCAAAACCATGAAAAATTATTATTCAAAAATGTATCATGTAAAAGTCCTAAAGAAGTCAGTATGCTGGTGCTGATCCTATTGGACCTTTTGGTAATCAAGTCTGGCTTTATAGATCTTCAAAAAAAATTTCACTAAGAATTGTCTGAAAATGTTATGCCATTTATATTGGCCCACATATCTTAGTAGGTGCTTTTGCTATGCCAATCAGGACAGAGCTTTCTCCCATTTTGCCTCGCTAAAATTTTCTAAACTGCGAAACTGCGAAAAGTTAATGAAAAATTTGTGAAACTTTAAAATTGATGCCTGTGTCAATTTTGATGCCTTGTTAAAGTCAATGGGCATCCGAAAAGTGTTGACAAGCTGAGATTTTGGACGTGCTTCAAAAAATTTTTGTAGTCGAAGAATTTTCGTCGGATAATTTGTGCGTGACTTTCGCAAATGTATTCGTCGGCAGCAAAACAGGGTGAAACCCCGTTAATTTGTGCCAGGCGGATTTATTCACCCATCACTAGCCATGTGCCTTAGGCCTATTAAGGACTATACATATTATATCCACATGTACATAGCACCTGCACCTAGTGTATTAAATGAGTGAGGGAGCATACCAACAATATAGTTTATGTCTCAAAAATGACAAAAAAATAAGGTTTAGCAACATATTGCTGATACTTCTTAAAGAGATACTGTCATGGGAAAAAAAATTTTTTCAAAATGAATCAGTTAATAGTGCTGCTCCAGCAGAATTCTGCACTGAAATCCATTACTGAAAAGAGCAAACATATTTTTTTATATTCAATTTTGAAATCTGACATGGGGCTAGACATTTTGTCAATTTCCCAGCTGCCCCTGGTCATGTGACTTGTGCCTGCACTTTAGGAAAGAAATGCTTTCTGGCAGGCTGCTGTTTTTCCTTCTCAATGTAACTGAATGTGTCTCAGTGGGAAATGGGTTTTTACTATTGAGTGTTGTTCTTAGATCTACCAGGCAGCTGTTATCTTGTGTTAGGGAGCTGTTATCTGGTTACCTTCCCATTGTTCTTTTGTTTGGCTGCTGGGGGGAAAAGGGAGGGGGTGATATCACTCCAATTTACAGTACAGCAGTAAAGAGTGATTGAAGTTTATCAGAACACAAGTCACATGACATGGGGCAGCTGGGAAATTGACAAAATGTCTAGCCCCATGTCAGATTTCAAAATTGAATATAAAAAAATCTGTTTGCTCTTTTGAGAAATGGATTCAGTGCAGAATTCTGCTGGAGCAGCACTATTAACTGATTCATTTTGAAAATATTTTGACCATGCCCCCTACAAGCACAGATGTGCCCCCTGTTGGCTCCCCTGCTTCACTAGCAGCCTTTGACTGTCAAAACCTCAACAAAATAAATTTATATAACACTGTGAATCGATTAAACTTGAAAAACATTATGAAAAATTAACATAATGTAAATAACAGCTGGAGCACCAACTGGATAATTAGACCTTGATTCAATTAGGTATTGTACAATTCCCAATATAAACCTATTTTCCATCACTTTTGGCATACAAATTACAAGAACCAATTATAGATATGTTGTAGAAGCATTTGTGATTACATTGAGCCGTCTACACTAAATTCTTCTAAAAAGCCAAAAGAACTGCCTTTCTTTTGAAATATATGGTAATGGGGAAAATTTATTTACAGCATTCAAAAGGGGTTATATTAGACCCAAATCAGTTACTTTCAAAAGCTTTTTCACTTTAATGACATTATTTCAGTGGTTGATAATCCTTTTCTAAATTTGAAGTTCCAAGTTTTGGTCAGAAATGTCCTTGAAGGTCCAACCGTGATAAGTATATATATAGTATATGAAAAGGGTACAGAATATCAGTGTATCGGTAATTCAGTAATCAGCAATAGGGTTGAATTCAGCCATGGTTCTAAGAATATCTAGGATACCAAATACATATTCACCCAAAATCTCACCCTAACTGATCTTCATTCTAGGATTTCAGGTGTCTCTAAGAGTGCAGAGGCCCATTCCACTCCATTCTCACCTTAACTGGCCTCCAGGTTAAGCACCCCTGCTGCTCCTTTAAGCCTTCCCCAGTGTGGGAACCACTGCATTACTCCAGTAGTTTAGCTCTGGACATTTTCAGTCCTACCATTCCTTAATTATATTCTCATTTGTAATTCTAGGTACATTCTAGAAAAGGCATGCCATTGTTTATACCAGTGATCCCCAACCAGTAGCTCGTGAGCAACATGTTACTCACTAACCCTTTGGATGTTGCTCCCAGGTGCCTCAAAGCAGATTTTTAATTCCAGGCTTGGAGGCAAGTTTTGGTTGCATAAAAACCAGGTGTACTGCCAAACAGAGTCTCGTGTAGGCTGCCAGTCCACATAGGGTACTGCCAATCACAGCCCTTATTTTGCACCACCCAGGAACATTTTTCACATCTGCATTGCTCTCCAAATCTTTTTGCATATGTATGTTGCTCATGGGTAAAAAACAGCTGGAGACCGCTGGTTTAAAGTACTGGGGAGCTAGGGATTTTTAAAAAAAAATCAGCTACACTTGCTTATGGAACATTGATTTTGACACTAAAATTATTCCAGATTTTACTGCTCAATATATACTTAATCTGTTCCCATGGAACTCTTGGGCAGCCTTCAAGTCATCATAATCCATTGGATCTAGACGCAGAGATTCTATCTTTGAAGGCCAGTATAATGACTTGGGGTCATAAATATCCCTTGAAGTGCCACATCTGACCCTTGGGTTGCCAGTTGGATTATCCCTGAAAAAATGTGGAATAATGCATACAGGGCATCGATATCTAGTGGTGCTGCAGATACACTTAGGGGCTGATTTACTGACATTCAAATTTCAATGGAATTCTCTTTTCAATGTCTCTAAAACTCTAAATATTTGATTGACATTTTTTGAAGTGTAAAAACCATAAAAACCTTGAATACAAAACTTCGGCAAGTAAAAGCATTCGAGGTCCTATAGACCTTTTTTAGCGATTCAAACTTTTTCTGATTTTTCTTTTGCTAGTAATTGTCCAAAAAAAAAAAAACTTTTCGATGTTTTCATATTTTTTATCTTATCCTTCAGCTTTTTTTATATTCACATTGTTTAATAAATTACATTGCATCCGTGATTTTAGAGATTTATATGAGTTTATTTGTGATTTCTAAAAACCATGAAAATGAGAATTTGGCTAATGGTCCTTCCAGATTGAGTGTTTAAGTATCCACAGACAATTCACCAGTAGAGATTTTGGACTCCTTACTGTATATCGGGAAGGGACTTACAGCGTGAAAAAAGATCCTGTACAAAATGTAAATAATTTTTCCGTAGAGTTTGGAACATAGTCCCTAACTTACAGCAGTCCAACTTTTTTAGCTATAGCTCCTGTATTTACCATTGTACTAGAAACATCATGCAGATATAAGGAGCATCTTATATGGCTGGGGTTTTGCAAATATGTAATTTCATGGTTAGTCAAGTGCAAAATTTGTGCAAAGCAAGTTATTTTTTCTGTTTTTTCACTTGGGAATTTAAGAAGATACAGTATACAACACTACATTAGCTATCATTGACCCCTTCTAGTGCACTTCCAGTTGTGCATTCATCCATATCCCCCTGCTGTTATTATCTCGGACAGCTTCAAATATCTTTTTGCAGGATTTTACACTCCCACGTCTTCAGAAAGTTCTCCTCAAATCTGAAGTGACTGTTGAGAGAAAGGACAACAGCTGCATTCTAAAGAAGGTCCTCCATACTAAGGCAGAAGGTCATTGCTTAGTAGGACATCCAGAGAGGTGACTGGATGAGGTCAGATAGGACCAACAATTGCTGGTGTATGGAACTAGAGGTGTCTGGGGCTGCCACAATAGGTCTGAGGTAGCTGGTGAGGCTCAAGGGGGCCAGGAGATGCCGCACAACTACAATGGACCAACAAGATTTATTAAAAAACAAAACCACAATCTCAGTAAAATACTTGCATTCTCAATTTAGGTGCAAGTTCTTTAAAGCTACCTGTAACTTCAGCTGCACTCAATCCATAAAATTCCTTTTTTCCTAGAGAAAGATATTGACTTTGATGTTTTATTTAACATAGTTAGAAAACTAAGATTTTGGAACCGTAACACTTCAATTTTCTTCTTACTTATTGTACAGTCTGTGAGGGCAAATACTATAGTAAGGCAGCAGCTTCTATGAACTCTTCTTCTGGGATTTTGCTGAATAATTGCTGTGCTTTGTGGCCTGTGGGCAGAGCTCATACTGTGACAACAAATTTATAACAGACGGGGTGGATAAAAGATCAATACGATCCTAGGCAGTGATTAATACCCAAGGGAAAGAGGCTCATCGATTAAAACATCACAAGATCTCCTGCTGCGGGGGTCAGTTCTGAGCAGTTTTTATCCAGATGAGTCCTGTCAAAAGCCAAATGATGGTGTCACTGTCAATCAGACCGGACAAGCCGCTACTGTCATATTTTTGGTTTCTACAAAATCACATTTCTAGGAAGATCCCTATTATTAAGTTTAAAATCTGCTTATTAAACAGCTTGATTTCTGCGGAGCTAGTTTCTTTAAATTGTTTATTACTGAGAAATAGTGATGGGCGAATTTGCGCCGTTTCGCTTCGCCAAAAAATTGGTGAATTTCGCGCGAAATTCGTGAAATGGCGAAAAAAATTTTTTTGAATTTTTGCTGTCGGCGAATCGCGCGAATTCGCGTTCCTGCCCACTTGTTTGCTTGTGACAGCAGGCAGTGAAAATTAGAATAAAGATACAGTAGCACCAGGAGAAAGAAATTCCATACAACAGACCCACCGCCCACTTTATGGTGGTTACACCAGTGGGTAGGGGGTTGGAGGGAGTTGCCTATGTGCCTCTCACTGCCTGCCCCTAGTGAACATGGAGAGCAGAGACCTGCGGCAAATTGCAGAGAAGAGCGTAACGTGCAAAAATCACGATCCATTGAGCCTAGTTTTTACACTTTGCACCCTGCCCTTAATAAATTATCCCCTTGGGTATTTTTTAAAGGGGCCCCCTGCCAAGAGTCTTAATTCAATCTGCAGTTGCAAGTTTAAATTTGTCTATAGGAACTCAAGAAATCTGTTTATAAAGTGAATACTGTTGTAGTTTAACTTTAAAGACTTCTCAGTTGTCAGCTATAGCCCTTGCCCCTCTCTTGTAACCCAAAAAGGAACAGGAAAATAAACATCCTTGAATCCAACCCTACTAGATAAAACATAAATTAACCTGACCTGAAGTTCCTCTTTTTGGGCTATCTAGTCTCAACTAAAGGAGAGTTGATTGAAACTGATGTACGGGGGCAGTGCAAGATTCAGGGGCTGACACTTGAAGTATGTTCATGCCCTTCCCAATTGATGCGTATAGTGGCAGTGTATGTCATAGAAACAGTTGGGTCCATGATTGATGTCTGTATTGAAGTGCAGGGATGAGGACCATGTAGGAGGGAGGCATTCTCCCATTGGTTTAAGGATTTTATGGGATGCCCTTTTTCCTAGTTGATAAGAGAGGAGTGATTTCTATGTACTTGGAGTACTGGGTGGGGTGTTGAGGGTTCACAGGCTAAGTAGGTCTCATTCATTGATCAAGCTGGGGTATAAGAACCTATGGATGAGGATTAATGATTGGTAGTCAGACCCTGTCATTGTACATCCAGGGGTGTAAGGCAGATCAGGGTCAATGAGCAAGGGCAGTGCAATGCTCCATCTAGAAAATTTAGTGGGGTCAGTACTCCTATCCAGGGTTAGACTGGGCTGGCAGAACACAAAGAAAATACTCCATCCCACTTTTGGCCCCGCCGATCTAGACCTGATCCATGCCTGCCCTCCATCATTTCTTCTCCCTGCCCTCCCTCCACAATCCCAGCAGAGGTATGTATAAGGATGATGCCCACATGGTAGGGAGGGATTGGTGATGGGTGAGCAGGCCGGAAGCAGGGGCCCTAGAGGGGGTTTTGGGGCCTCTGGGGTTGCTGGCCCAGTGTACACACACCACAGTCCGACCCTACTCCATTTGCACACAGTCCCCCAATTTCTGTACTGTTCTTCCACACTAGGTTTTCCTTATTAACTTATAACCACACACTCTCCAAGCTGTATGTATCTGTTAAAGGGAGGCATGATGACTTTTTATAATAAGCATTAAAAATCAAATTAGTAAGTTCCAAATATAAACAGAAAGTTATTCTCTCTAACAAACCCTTCAGACCCAAGTGTTCACCACAGATTTCAAGAGCAAAGTTACCAGCAGAAGATTCTATTTACAGTGAGAAGATTCTTGGCAGTTTCTGTGGATTCCCAGAAATATAAGGACAAATGGAAGAACGGAACATCTTCAATTTCATTTCTTCAATAATGATAGAAATCAGAAAGATTTACAGTATGTCTGTCCATCAGGTACAGGACTGTCTGACTTGCAAGATGGAAGCAACACAGGGTAGAGCTCAACCTTTATACAAGTTGTAAACTTGTATTTTTTGATTGTTTTACCATTATATTTTTGAAGCCCAGACTGAAGGCCAGGCAGGGAGACAGATTGGTTCATTACTTACTGTATTTTTCACTCATCTTGCCAATCAGGACACTTGCCAATCAATTTGCTCATAATGATGCATGTGCATTGCATGTACATAGAGGCCAATGCCTTCAGTTCAGTACCAGGCAATTTTCCTTCCTGATAGACACGTAGGGGCAGATTTACCAAGGGTTTTTAGAAACTCCCATAAACTAGAAATTTGACCCTTGATAAATATGCCCCTTAGGGGTTATTTGCTAAAACTCAAATTTATCTCATTTTTTTATTTAAAGGGGAACTCTGACTTCCAAACCAAAATTTGATAAAGAGGCCCACATAGCACATAAACCCCTAATATATCCGTCACAGTTATTGTTTTCTTCAAAAAGTATGAATAAATGCCATTTTCTATGCTGAAATCCAGTTCTTCTCTTTCTGCATCATTTGAAATCCTGGCAGGGAAGGAGGGACTTAACACTGATGTTAGAAATTGTAACAACTTCTCCACAGCTTACAGACAGCATGCAGGAACTACATAACCCACAATGCATTGCACTGTGATATTCTGCTCCTTATTGAAATCACGTGAGCAGGGAATTGTGGGGTTAGGAGGATGCAGGCTGAGGACAGATGGCTGTTGATACAAAGTAACAGTAGTCAGCCAGCTCAGCAAAGTAGTCAGATAGATCAGCAGGAGAGCAGGGGGCTAGGCTTAGGGAACCATTAAAAATCATGAAAAGTCTGCATATTTATTAACTGATTTATATCACAAAGTTGCTTGAAATGATGTTTACTTTTCAAAAAGCTTATCAAGTGATTCTCGGTTTGAGTTTAGCTACCTGTTCTTCGACTCTTGTTGTTTCCTGACCTCTGATTCCTAGACTGTTTAACTTGGTTGCTGCCTGCCCCTACTTCTGTTTTCAGATCCGATTATCTCCAGACTCCTCTCATCCTGACACCTGGCACAGAATTTGTGCTCATCAGTTAGCATCTTAGCTACTTCTCACCTGAGATCACCATGTCCTCATACCTGAGTACTCAGTGGAGGCGCAGGGAAGGTTCTTATTATCTGCTTCATAAGTGAGGCATTTGATGAGATAATCCATTTTCTGGATATTCTTGGTACTAAATCAAAAGGAGTTGGCGGATTACTCCACGGCTAATTGAAATGTAATGGAAGTGCAAATGACCTGGCCAATTTTGCTTCAAAGAGAGGGTATTAATCAATTGGGCATGTTTACTAACATTGGAGAAAAATTTCTTCAGACATGTTGCCCATAGCAACCAATAAGATCTTTGCTTTTTATTCTAACTTGTAGGTGACTGTTAAGGTGGCCATAGACGTAGAGATCGCCAAACGAGCAGATCTCTCCCCGATATGCCCACATTGAGGTGGGCGATATCGGGCTTATCCAATCGTGGGCCCTAGGGCCCAACGATCGGATCAGAATGGAGGTTATACGGGCGGTCAGATTGCAGGACCGCATCAACGCACAGATGCGGCCACGATCCGACGGGATTTTTTGTAACCTGCCCGATCAAGATTTGCCAGACTTTCGGCCAGATATCGATCGGGGAAGCCAGTCGGATGGCCCCACAAATGGGCCAATAAGCTGCTGACACGGTCTGTCGGCAACTTTTATCAGCCTGTGTATGGGGCCTTTAGAATAATTGCTGATTTGTTGTCATGGGCAACATCTCAGGAGTAGTGATGGGCAAATAAAATCAGCTGTCATGAATTTGCGTCAACATTCCACATTTCACCTGCGTCAAAAAATTTTGGACGCACGTCTGAAAAGTTGCTAGCATCAAAATTGCCGTGCGTCAACACTCTTCGGACGCCCATTGACTTTAACGCCTGTATCAAAATTGACGTGAGCGACTTTTTGGACGTGCAGCCAAAATTGGATGCGGACATCAATTTCGATTTTCACAATTTTATTTGCAAACTTTTTGCTGTTTCGCAAATTTTGTGGGAAATTTCCTGAATTTGGGAGAAATTCACCCTTCACTGCTCAGGAGATCTCCAGAGATATTTATCTCCAATGTTAGCAAATATGCCCCATTGTTAATTCCCTGGCCTGTAATTTATTCAGTACAAGTGCAGGGTTTTTCAGCTACAAGTTGATGATTATAAAATAGCCAACCCTTCATGCCAACTCAAGGTAAAACATGGTATCTCACTGGTTGATCCTCCCCCTAGTTATAGCTTTTATAGGGATCTTCAAGACCAACACCTACCTTTGAAGGCAAGGTTTGTTCATATTACTATGTATTAGCATATTGTAGTCTTGATAGGAGATAAGTCAAATATGAAGAAATGTCGGATCACAAAAAAAAAAAATAGGTAATCGCAAAATCTATGATCAGTGATGGGCGAATTTGCGCCGTTTCGCCACAAAATTCGCGAATTTCCAGCGAAATTAGCAAAATGGAGAAAAATTCGCCCATCACTATCCATGATCAATGACTTTGAAGCCTTGGAGAACTGCAGGTGACCATTTTTTTAGATGTTATAATTTGGGAAAATTTGGAATTGTATGAATAGGGTTCTAATTATGTTTGGCAATGAGCTTAAGCTTCTCTGAAGAATATGATATTCAGCAAAAGAAAAAAACAATAGGGTTTGGTACTTCCATACCAAAAAAACTCGGCTTAGTGGGATGAAACAATAATAACTAGGAACGTTTATATTTAAGCTGCAGTTTGGCTGTAAGGCATTCCCGCATTGAATCTAATATTTGTCAAACTTCATTCTTTCTTTGTTTTTTAGGAACATTTGGATTCTCATAGAGACAGCCATCATTCATTTCTCTGAAACAAAGAGACACAAATACAAGAGAGCAACAGCTAAGAGAAACAGGCAGAATATGAACAGAGCAAAGGCTATAAAAATGTAAATGCACAAATCCTGGGTATCAATTATTTTACCTTTCCATCACAGAAACAGCAGAGCTGTGTGTTCGGGATCATTATCTTGCATCATAATCCGCGTCTGCATTTTTTCAATATCTACTGTACATAAAGTTAATGATTTTCTTGCATTTCTCTGTGAAAATATTTTTCCATTAAGCCTGGATGTATATGTGCCTTATTGTTTCCAAGTTGAATGAATGACAGTTTGCGGAGTTGAAGATTCAGATGACAGTAATAACAACTCTACAGTATTCTCTCTCTTTTTACTAACTTGTTCCTCATTGCTTAAGGCCAGCATTAAGGTGGCCATACACTGTAGGATTCGCTCGTTTGGTGACCCTGAACCTTTCCTCTGACAGGCCCATCTTGGGTGGGCGTTATCATGGTAATGCAATCATTTGACCCTAACGATGAAGGGGATACGAAAAGTCGGAGAGAGGACGGCATCAATGAGACGATGCAGTCCTCCTTCTGTCAGAAACATCCAGCCTGTCTGAGTAAGATCTGGCCTATTTTTGGAAAGGTATCTACCTGAAAGGCCTGTCGGGGGGCCCAAACATGGGCAGATAACCTGCTGAATCAGTCTACAGGACCCGAATTGGCATCTTAAATCCCCACTTTTGATCTTGAACATATCGGAAGCCTTTTCCTATTAGTCCATGGAATGTCAACATTTCTATCATTAGAAGGTCCAATATCATGGGTGGCAACAAAGCTGCACCAGTTTGATGGATCTGCACCTCTGTTAGCTATTATACAAAGTCCAGGATCATCAACCAGAATGAAAAGGTGGCACTCTTCCAACTTTACCTTAACTGGTCTTTGGTCTTGGCAACACCTTCCACTACGTTTGTCCTCTGATGGAGATGGACCCACAGTTTGGGAACATGTGATTCAAAGTAAAGATGAAGAAAGTCCTAGCTAAGAACGGATCACTCTATTATGGAAGTGCGCTGACCCTTCTACTTATGAAAAGTGGCACAAATCTGCTAATTACTTGTATAATAAAAAGTCTGGTCATATACAGAGCTGGCCATGTTCAGGGTGGGCAATATCGGACTGATCCGATTGTGGGCCCTAGGGTCCAAGAATCAGATTACAACAAGAAAAGAGGTGGTCAGATCGAGGACTGCATCATCGAACTGACGTGGTCCTCTGACCAACTGGGTTTTTTAAGCCCGGGCGATTGACATCTGGCTGACTTTAGGCCAGATATCAAACCGGGAAGCCTGTCAGAGGGCACCATACACTGAGCAATAAACTGCCAGCTTAATCTATTGGCAGCTTATATCTGCCCTTAATAAAGGCCTTAACAAATTTTTGAAGGGTCTGACTGTAATAAATCTCATATTCGAATTCGAGTTTGAATTGAAACCTTAGTAAATCTGCCCCAAAATGTAGAAATCCTGGACTGCCATGCCTACATCCTACTTAACTTTAAATTAAAACTTTTGATAAGTATGGCCTTATACTGGTTTGTCATATAGGCACTATTTAATCCATCCTACTGCACACTTCTTATTGTGTATCTTAAACTGGGTGCTGTCTGGTGCTTGGTCCATCCACATACCTTCTTTGGGTGGGGAATTAGCTGGTTGTGGTTTTTTTACCTACAATACAGTATTTTCCTCACAATTTCAGTGTCATTGTCATCACTTGGGGAGTTTTGTCCAACACAATTGTGCCCAACACACTTGCATATTTGGGTAAATCATGCGGCTAAAATGTTGGTAGTGGAGGTGGGGTCACGTTGGTGCAAGTATACTACACCTAGGGGCAAATTTACTTATGGTCGAATATCGAGGGTTAAGTAACCCTCGATATTCGACTGCTAAATGGAAATCCTTCGACTTCGAATATCGAAGTCGAAGGATTTACCGCAATTCATTCGATTGAACGAAAAATTAAAATCCTTTGAATCGTTTGATTCAAAGGATTTTAATCCATTGATCGAACGATTTTTCTTCGACCTAAAAAAGATAGCAAAACCTTTTTGGGCCTTCCCCATAGGCTAACATTGACTTTGGAAGGTTTTAGGTGGCGAACTAGGGGGTCGAATTTTTTTTAAAGAGACAGTAGTTCGACTATCGAATGGTCGAATAGTCGAACGATGATTCGAAGTCAAAGTCGTAGTCGAAGGTCGAAGTAGCCCATTCGATGGTCAAAGTAGAAATTCTAAGTTTTTTTCTCTATTCCTTCACTCGAGCTAAGTAAATGGGCCCCCAAGTGATGCAGCACCCTGAGGGAACCCTGAAATTATGGGAACGTTCAAGGTAGTGGTGGCTCCATGGTTTCCCTACATCAGTAGGCACATTTGTGATCAAATCAGTGAAGGTGGATGGAGCCACGGGCAACTATTCAGAAATGCACCTTTTTCATCCAGAAATTGTCTCTCTTTGCATTGTCAGCTGCTTCTGCAGGGAAACAGCTAATATTTCAAGTTTCTATGCATTAAACTCATTTGAATTATTGCTGTGTACAGCAGCTAAAACACCTTCTCATGTGCAAACAAACAGTTAATATATACAGTATTAAATTGTAACAAAAATAGCAGCACACATTTTCACATGGAAATACTGGGGCTTGCAGGGCAACTGTCAGTATGTGAAAAACAAGCTAAACAAAATGCAGAAATGACAATTCATTAAACTGTCAGCCCCAAGAACAAGTGATTTGCTTGCAAAACAGATTTTACGGTGGAGCTAAAAAGTTGGAAATTGTAACGGTAATAATTGAGCAAACATCTTATGATTTGTATTCATCTCTTGCTGCTGGGCCATTGTTACCTCAAATGATCCTCCTCTCTACAAGCGAGTTACTGAAGTTCTGCTCCCAGCTAGATATCATAGAAAAAGAGAAAAATACAGATTTTTTTTTTTTTTAAATCAACTGTGGCAATGGATTAAAGGACAAGGTGAACACGCAGACAAAGATGACAGACAGTGAAAAACTTTAGGGGCCTGATTCATCAAGGGTCGAATTTCGAATGAATGGGAGTTTTTTTAAACTCCCATAACTTTGAAATTGGACCAACCGAAATTTATTAAAAAAATGTAAGTTATTTTTGCGGATGAATAGGCTGTATTCAACGTTTGAAACAAATTTGATCGAATTCGATTCAAAGTATTTTGAAAAAGAAACTTTGATTTTTCAAAGTCCACCATTATCCGGACACCGTTATCTAGAAAAGTCTGAATTACAGGATGGACTCCATTTTGCCAAATTATTAAACATTTCAAAGATTATTTCATGTAATCATGTCCCCTCGCAAGCGTCTTTTTTCCAGAGAAAACAACCCCAACCATGTCAGTCTCCCCTCATAATTTAAGTCTTCCTCTAACCAGTTTAGTTGCACTTAGTCTCTGCACTCTCTCCAGCTCATTTATATCCCTCTTAAGGACTGGAGTCCAAAACTGCCCCCATACTCCAGATGAGGCCTCACCAGGGACCTATAAAGAGACAGAATTATGTTTCATCCCTTGAGTTAATGCCCTTTTTTATACAAGAACTTTATTTGCTTTAGTAGCCACAGAATGACACTGCCCAGAATTAGACAACTTGTTATCTACAAAGACCCCTAGTTCCTTTTCATTTAAGGAAACTCCCAACACACTGCCATTTAATGTATAACTTGCATTTATATTATTTTTGCCAAAGTGCATAACCTGCATTTATCAACATTGAACCTCATTTTCCAGTTTGCTGCCCAGTTTTCCAGTTTAGACAAATCACTGTGCAAAGTGGCAGCATCCTGCATGGAACCTATAGTTCTGCACAATTTAGTATCATCTGCAAAAATAGAAACAGTAATTTCAATGCCCACCTCCAGGTCATTAATAAACAAGTTAAAATATGACAAAGGATTCGTGGATTTGACCAAATCCTAAATAGTGGATTTGGTGCATTCTTAATATTCATACAGTCTTGTGTCTATCTGAGCTTAAGTGCATTTGTAAAAATTGTAAAAATCGTCCTTTACTTAACTTACACGTCATATTCTCAATTGGTAAAAAAAAATAAATGGAAAGGGCAAGGTCACCTTGAATAACACAGCAATAGCCTGAAACATCATATATAAATACGTGACATTGTTCACACTGGAATGAATAGCATGGCGTGTGTATAATGGGCTCCATATCAAGTCTGTTGTACCTTCCTATAGGAAGAAGGAATCCTCTGTCATTTACAAATTGCAATGTGATTGTTTTCCTTCTCCTTTCTATTAAAACAAAATAAGCAAAAGTCTTTTCAGTAGACTTACCAGTCTGTATAGATACTCATCCGTTCCATAAAATTGAAGATTTGGGTAAATCAGGAAGATCCTCTATTTGTTCCCTTCAACTATAGTGATGGGCGAATTTCACGCGAAATTCGGGAAACGGCAAAAAAATCGTGAAACGGCGCTGGCGCCTCATTTTTGATGCCGGCGCCCGTTTCTGATGCCGGCGCCCGTTTTTTTGACGCCGGCGCCTGTTTTTCGACGCTGGTGAATTTTTTTTTTGATGCCAGCGAATTTTTTCGGGCGAATTTTCGCAGGCGTTTCGCAAATTTATTCGCTGACGGCGAATCGTTCAAATTCGCCCTGAATTCGCGCCTGGCAAATAAATTCGCCCATCACTATTCAACTATATTGTTTTGCTGATAAAACAAATGAAATGGTTGTCATAGTCAGACTAGGTCATCCTCTGATTGGGCACACTGGATTGCCTGCTAGCTTGTCGGTGTCAATAAATTAGGGATGCACCGAATCCACTATTTTGGATTCGGCCGAACCCCCGAACCCTTTATGAATGATTTGGCCGAATACCGAACCAAATCCGAACCCTAATTTACTTATGCAAATTAGGGATGGGAAGGGGAAAACATTTTTTACTTCCTTGTTTTGTGATAAAATGTCACGAGATTTCCCTCCCGCCCCTAATTTACATATGCAAATTAGGATTCGGATTAGGTTTGGCCAGGCAGAAGGATTCGGCCGAATCCGAATCCTGATGAAAAAGGCTGAATCCTGGCGAATCCTGAACCGAACCCTGGATTCAATAAATGTTGCCCTTTTTATTTGTGTGACACCCAAGGTCCATGACTTTTTTAAGGGTAAATATTCAAATTCAGTGGAGCATAGTGATGCACCAATGCATCATGTCATTATGCCAGTTTGGTGTGACAATTTTAACTAAAAGGATGATGGAAACCCAGGTTCAAGGCCGATTATAGGTTCTTCTCCTGTGAGCTCTTGGGTGTGCTTAAATTGACTTCTGATTGATCCTTGGTTCCTGATTCTCCTGCTGTGATTATTGACTATGTTGATTGCTGCCTGCCCTAACTTTTGCCTGGATTCAGACCTCAAGTTTCTTTAACCCATTGTCTATGAAGGTTTTCATTAATCCAGGTCATGGGTCATCTTGTAGAAGTAAATCTAGAGCAACTGGACTTGCTGAGTATTCATTGAAGACGTTTTACTACTCATCCAAGAAGCTTCCACAGTTCAACTGACTGGTATGGGAAGTCCTCAGATATGCTGAGGACTTCCTGTACCAGTCAGTTGAACTGAAGAAGCTACTTGGATGAATAGTGATGATTACTCAGCTAGTCCAGTTGCTCTAGATTTAATTCTTTAACCCATTGTGTACTATGTATTGGACTGTTCCAGCTTTTTCCTTGGTCCTGACCAGGTAGAGCAATCAGACCCTGACAGGGGTATGGACTGCTATCCATTAACTTGCGTCTCTTCTACTCCACCTTCTAGGACCCATTCCATACTTTCCATGCCACCTCTACACACCATTCCCATTAGAGACACATGGCTGTGACATTTTTGTGAGGCTTTTTTATACCTCAAATGAACTCACAACTAGAATTTGTTCTAATTTAAGAAAAAATGCGAATAAGTGAATTCAAGGTTAATAACCCAAAAACTTGAATCAATCAATTTTTTCAAGTGAATTCCACCAAAACAACCCAGAACATCATGAAGGCTATTAATATCTTCATAGGGATCAAGCAACCTCTGCCATTGACATCTAGGGATGTAGCGAACTGCCGATTTGGTGTTCGCGAACACCGGCAAAAAATGCGAACGTTCGCGAACAGTTTGCGAACTTCGAACACCGCTAAAATCGTTCGATTCGAACGATCGAAGGATTTTAATCGTTCGATCGAAGGATTTTCATTCGAATCGAACGATCGAAGCCATTCGATCGAATGCTTTTCATTGGATCGAATGCTTACAATCGTTTGAACGAATGGAAATCATTCGATTTTTAGCGGTCGAAGGAATTCGAATGGTCGAATGGTCGAACGATCGAACTCAAACTGCGAACGTTCCCAAACGTTCGCGAACATTCGGCGGACGCGAACGGTCGAAGTTCGCGCGAACTAGTTCGCGGGCGAACAGTTCGCTACATCCCTATTGACATCTACCTTTGATAAATCTGCCCTAAATCTTTGGGGGATACACATATATCTTACCTTGAATTATATCTGTAATTCTGTAACATTACTACCTGCACATTGTTCCCATTAGAGACACATGGCTGGAATATCATTTGACAAGGAGGTTAGGTATGAAATCGCTTGCCTCAACAGTAAACCTGAATTATGAACACAAGGAACCAGACAAGATCTGTTGACCAGATATATCATTGCAGCAAGTTTATTCCATGGGAAAATCCATTCACTGCAAATGCTTCTATTGTGTCCAATGCACTATATATATATATATGTATGAAAGAAGTTAATTTCCTTTAGTGGCCACTGTAACCTATTATTTATCAATAAGTATTCCACTTCAGTCTATGAGTGACTTCACCTCTCATGCAGAGAGGACCTTTGAATCGTATTTATAGATTATGAGATACTTATTATTTCCATTATGAATAAACTCTATTCACATATGGGTTTCCATCACTCAGTTTAGTATGTCATACATTCAGAAAATCACATATTGCAGATGCCCTAGTATAAGCCTTAATTATCTGACTTAAAGGACAAATCTGTAATTATTAGGGAATTTTCTGTCTTTTTGATTTGTCCCTAGTATATTGGATAAGTATATTAGAACCACATATTTTTATATTGGTTTATGTTGGTTATGTTGGTTTTTACCTGTATTAGCTTAATGCAGTGATCGCTAACCAGTAGAGAGTGAGCAACATTTTGCTCACCAACCTCTTGGATGTTGCTCCCAGTGGTCTCAAAGCAGGTGCTTAGAGATGCTTTTATATGAACTGGCAGCCTGTAGGAGGCTCTACTTGATAGTACACCTGGTTTGTAAGCAAACAAAACTTGCCTCCAAGCCAGGAATTCAAAAATTAGCACCTGTTTTGAGGCCACTGGAAGCAACATCTAAGGCAATGATCCCCGACCAGTGGCTGGTGAGCAGCATGTTGCTCATCAACCCCTTGGATGTTGCTCCCAGTGGATTAAAAGTAGGTGCTTATTTTTTAATTCCAGGCTTGGAGGCAAGTTTTGGTTTCATTAAAACCAAGTGTCCTCCCAAATAGAGCCTCCTGCAGGCTGCCAGTTCACATGGGGCCCATGATTGACATCCCCAGGAACTTTTTGCATGCTTGTGTTGTTCTCCAACTATTTTTACATTAAAATGTAGTAAAAAAAAAAAAAGCTTGGTGATCCATGCCTTCATGGATTATATTCTGGATCTTTAATCAACCTCTTTAGCTTTGATTGAATGTGAATGTGAGTGGTGAGTGGTGTCCCATGACATGACTAAAATCAGCCAAGACTTCACAGCCAAGTCTGATTGCACTTATGGGGTATGCTCAAAAAAAGTTGGGTAAAAAGCAGCATGTGGCATTGGCTAAATTAGTCCCATTGACTTCAGTGGGTGATTCCATTTCTGAAGAGTAAAATAATGACTTAACCTACATCCATTGTATGTCATAAAATAAACTCCCAGGGGTGCTCCACCAATGAGGTGAGTCGAGAATCTCGCCTCAGGCGGCAGCGCCCCTTTAGGTACCAGGGGCGACAAAAATGGCTTGTACTTTAAGAGCCGAATTTCCGGTTTTCAAAGAGGAAATTCGGCTCTTCTACCGCAGAGTGCATAATTGCTCTCTGCGCTAGCGTCCTGGCCCTCTCCACCGCCCTCATGGAACCCCCCTCCGGCGCAAAAAGGAGAGCGCACGGGGAGGGGGTGGTGGCAACAAAAGCAAGCTGGCGGAGGGGCCAGGATCGCCCCTGTAAACTCCCTTTTGTAAATATCAGAACAAACTCTTTGTAGTGGTCAATTTCTGCTTTTGTGGTGATTCCCAAATGGAGCTTTGAAAATACATCTTTCTAAATTTGTCCACTAGTTTCAAGGTCAACCATGTGGCTATATTTGTTCCATGTAGGACTTGTTTGAAAGCCTGTGTTACAATAATAAATTGTCTTTGTTGCTCCGCCACCATCTGGGAAATTCAGCTCTTCAGAGAATCACAATTAGATATATTCTTTACCAGCTACAATTTCAGGCATGAATGCCAGTTCCGTTGTGTCAATTGGGTAGAGCTGAGACTGTAACTATTATATGGCGATAAAAATAGTACCAAGGCAAAATGTGTCATCCCGCTTCTGAGAGGAACATAACCAACACACATCTGGTACTAAAAAATCAGCCGAAGCTGTGAAGCCCATTTGTGCAACGTTAATGAATTCAGACAATCTCCATTACCTGTCACATCCAATTTTTTTCATATTTTACAGGATGAAAAAGGATATTGTTAGAAATTCATGTCATTCCACAAACTAAATATAATAATAGTTTCCTTTGACCAGAAACGGTTTATCGCCTACTTTAATTCCAATGCAAACAAATTATACAAACCAGAGTTTTCAGAATCTACATGTTCCGTGGGAGAATAATGAATACCGTCAGGTACAGGACAAAAGAACATACAAATGCCCATCAAGACTGACTTGTATAAATACAGATTCCAGAAAAAATATATAATATCTTTATTATTGAGAATTTTGGGGGCAAATGCATTTTGTAGATATATTTTTTTGTTACATTATTTTTTTTAGATGGGGGAAAAAAGATTTTCATGCTAATTACTGAGATGTGAGTCACAATGATATGTAGGAAACCAAACGTACGGATCTAAGAATAAAGGATAGAGGAGATGAGGAGAACTAATCTGTGCTTCATGCTGATATGAAATAGTCTCCCTGCTGTTTCCCACAAATTGTGCAGTCATTTTGTCTATGAAATTGGCACCATCATGATGCAGACCACCCACAGAAAAGGTGATGTCTCTGTGCAGAATTTAGTTTTGGTAGTGCCACCACCATAGTAGACCTCAGTTACTCAAACAAAAACACAATGAGAAGGTTCCTGTCTCCTCTATTTGTTCATGAATCTTCTCTCCACTTGAACGCTTTCCATAGACCATTCGTCAACTACAAAGATTCTTCTATACAACTCATATTCTCCACGTTGCTCAAGTTATTTCAACCCCAAAATATCCCTATCTTACCTGTCAGTTCTTCTCAGCATCAGTCTGGGGCACTGGGAAAAAAACCTGGTGGGCCCAAACCCTCATGGGCACAAAACCAGGACCTTCCCAAGCTCTGCAGGGCCCCAACCCGATAATTTTAGAGTTAGCCGAAGGTACAAAATTGGGGCAGGCCCGGCAGGAGGTATGCAGTGGGGCAAGTTACAGTTGGGCAGAGAATTTGCGATGGTTGGGGAATTCTTGATTAAGGTTGTGGTGGTGGGGGAGTTCTCATCTGGGTGGTGGTGGGCCCTTGTGGTGGAGACCCAGTGGGCCCTGGATCCCACAAATTTAAAGAACTTAGGGTCATGAAAGGGTTATTTTTTTCTTCTTCCTCTTGAAAGTAACCTACTTGTAGGAATTGGGCATCACTGTCAGAATTCCTTGAACATTACTCCCTTGAGACCTGCGTAGATAAAAATAGCTGTCCATGGCCTACTCTCTGCAAACTGGAAAGCATGCTTTCCTACTTCATTGTTCTTAACTTTCTTTACTGCTGTCACTCATTCAGTACCCATGCATATCATGTTCCAAGGATATTAATTCCCAGGAATAAAAATTAAAAATTAAACATTTTTCTAGTCAAGGGGAAAACTCCAATTTGTTATACCCCAAAGCTGCTAAAAATACGATTCCAAAAATGCTCCATCTCAAACCTGAGGTCACGTAGAAGTCAACGACAGATGTCCCTGGATCGTGATCCGCGCTGGTATTCGCCTGCTAATCTGATAAATACGAGTTGTTGCAGCTACAATTCGATCAAGTCAAGTTTACAGAGCGTCAATTGCACAATTCTAATTGATGCAAGATTTTGTTGCAACATTTTTTTCACACTGACTTTTTTGCACAGATTTTTTTTGTAAATCAGTTAAATTCATGGATGAGAGTTAGGTCAACTTTGTTTTAATAAAAAAATTGATAAATGTGAAATTTAGAAAATACCCTCCTTACTGTCCTCCCCTATACTTTACTTTTTTCTTTACCCATTGACTTTTTGAAGTAAACTGAATTATACAATAAACTGACCACTGCATAGTAATCACTGGTTTTTAAACCTTAAAATACTAGTTCAGTCCCCATAAATAAAATAGGACCCTTTCACGAAACACTGAATCATTTCCCATCATTGTTTATTTTGCAAGCAGCTAATTTTTTTCTAGAATGCAAATTCAGGGCAAGTGTAAAGTTGTTATATGTTGCAGGTGGCAATTTCCAAACAGATTCTTGAATTTCTAAATATAGTTTCAGTTAATTGCTATGTTACAAGTTCTATGTTACAAGTTCTGTGACACATCTCACTTAAATATCCAAAGATGTGTAATTTTTCAAGTGGAAAACATTTTTTTTTTTGCAATGTTGGAAGTTTTTTTTATGTTAAAGTAAATTGAGACGTGAGAACCAATTGGTGCTTACAAACACATTAATAAATATAATAATATCACAAAACAAACAAAAAACTTCAGCAAAAATATTTTTGTGTTATTGTTGTAGAAAATGGAAAGGTTATCTTAGAAAATATCAAGATATTATTTTCTATTACAGTACTGAATTTCTTTTGTCAAAAACAAAAATCTTTTTTAAAGAAGAAAACTGCATGGAAAATCATTAAAAAAAAACTTTTTTGAAATATAACTTTTTTTTAAAAACCATTGGACACACTTGCAAAGCATCTCTTCATGATTAGAGAGAAAATATTTTGATTATTAGAATATTGATAACACAGGTTTTCTATTTTTGTGAAGAGGAACTGTCATTATGGAAATCCACTAAATTGTAGAGGGTGTCCCATAAATCTGATTTTAAAATGATTTTTTTTTATATTTATTTTAAAAAAAAATATGGCTGTGTTCTTCAACGTTATACAGTACAGTATGTGTTTGAATGCTGGAGCCAATATGCTTAAGCTGTGAGTAGCGGGCAGATTTCATCTATTCTAAATGGAAAAAAATATTAGGTTAAATAAGGTGATAAAAAAATTATTTCTCCGCAACAATAAAAAAACAAAAATTAAATCTAATTCTAAAAAAGATGACTAAACAGCTGCAATTATTAGGGGGCATTTTTGGAGACTGGATAACAGGATTCCAGATAACAGATCCATCACCTGTATACGAAAGAGGAACCTTTACAGAAGGGCAATGGTACAGTGATTATATTCCCAGTTAGACAATCTCCCTCTTTTGACGTCAGCAACTTTTCCACCGTACACCCAGTTTTTTTGACGCAGGCGAATTTTTGCCTGTGAATTTGGCGAAAAGTGGAATTTTGCCGAAAATTTACACCTAGCGAATTATTCATCCATCACTACTTATAAGATTCCAGTTTCATTAAGGATAAAGGTCCTATCCCACTTTGTACTGTAGACTAATTGGGACTTCTAGTGATGGGTGAATTTATTAGCCAGGTGCACGTTCACTGCGAATTTGCGCAATTCGTGAAACATCTGCGAAAATTAGATGGCAAAAATTCGCCAGTGTCAAAATCAAATTGATGCTGGTGTCCGTTCTTTTTACGCCGGTGACAGCGTCAAAAACGAGACGCTAGCGCCGTTTCTCGAATTTTTGGGCGTTTCACTAATTTCTCGGGAAATTCCCCATTTTTCCTGTGAAACCCCTCAAATTCACCCATCACTAGGCACTAAATGAGATTTATTGTTGATAGACCTATCTTGTTCTAGACTATCTTTGTAAGATAGGCTAACACGATGTCTTCTTTTGCAATCCACTCCTTTCTCTTGTACCGTGCTCATGTTTGTTTAAACAGCAGTCCTAGTATTCAATATTGAAGATGGGAGGTACATAATCCCATTCACATTCCCAGCTACACATTTTGGCTATGCAGAAGATGTTTTATGATGTTTTAATCTAAGGGGCCTATATCCTAATATTGATGTTTTTTTTTCACAAATCTCTAAAAAGTTTTTTCTATATTTCTTTAAAACTCTAAAAATTTGAGATGTAATAAATGCAAAACCACGAAAAACTTGAATCAAAAATTTGCTAGGGAAAAGTTGTTGAGGTCCTATAGAAGTTAATGGGAGTTGTGCTGATCCTATTGGACCTTTTTTAAAGGACAAGGAAAGTTAAACTAGAAGTAGCTAGAAATGTTGTATGAGTTTTGTGCTTCTGTACCAGCCCAAGGCAACCACAGCCCTTTAGCAGTACAGATCTGTGTCTCCAAAGATGCCCCAGTAGCTCCCCATCTTCTTTTCTGCTGATTCACTGCACATGCTCTGTGCTGCTGTCACTTACTGAGCTTAGTGAAAAAACTTCGATATTTGAAGTAGAAGTTTTTTTTGATCGAATATGGCCAATCGAAATCGTTCAAATCAAACGATTTAATCGACCGATCGAACGATTTTCAAAAAAAAACCCTTCGGCTTCTAAAAACTTAGCCAAGGGGTACATTTACTAAGGGTCAAATTTCGAAGTTAAAAAACGTTGAAATTCGACCATCGAATTTGATACTTCGATAGGCAAAGTATTTTTTCGATCGAAAACGGACATCAAGTCAAGAGTCAAGAGTGAGTTTATTAAACAGTTTTTTATGTGGACAGATAATAAGATGCTGTCGACTTGGTCAACACAGAGAAGCAAGAATACAAGAATCCCAGGGAGGACTCCAAAACTCCATGGGGCAAATCCACTAAGATGCGAAGTTGCGCCAGGCGCAACTTCGCCGCACTTCGCCAGGCGTAGTTTCGCCAGCGCTCCGCAAATTCACTAAAATCCGAAGTTGTGGTCAGGGGTAGCGTAAGGTTGCGAAGTTGCGCTAGCGTTGATTCGCTATGTAAAGCGAAGTTACGCTAGCGAAGGCTAATTTGCATACGGCGCCAAATTCAAATTTCAATGGAGGAATACATATCAGCACTACAAATGCCAAGAAAACTTTCAAATCATCATTTAAAAATTTTATTTTGCCCTACACATGTGCCCACTGTCTAGATAAGTTGCCATGAGTCAGGAAATGTAGGGGGGAAGGAGGGGAGCCCAAAAAAATTTTTTCGATCTTTTTCAGCCTATCACCCATAATGTAGAAAACACGCCAGCGTTTTTTGGGACTTTTTTTGAAGCAATCCCTATCTACTCTATTGCGCTTCGCCAGGTCTGAGGTGGCGAAGGAAGTCTAGCGTAAAAGGTAGCGTTCAGTACACTGCGCAAGTTAGTGAATTTGCGTAGTTACGTCGCTAACGAAAATTTGCCTGGCATAAGGGTGCGAAGTAACACTAGCGAAACTACGCCAGCGTTCGTTAGTGAATTTGCGCAGTAACGAAAATGCCAAACGCTAGCGAATTAACGCTAGCGTTCGGCGCTTCGGCGCTTAGTGAATTTGCCCCCATAATTGATGTGGAAGCCCTTGTTATTGTACATGTTTTCAATCTATCACAAACAAAGTGTTTCTTGAGACAGCTTTTATTAGATACACTGTAGGAGTACAAATATATTGAACAAGCAAAGCTTCATTTGCTCAATATGTTCTAGATATTATCATAAATGTGGGACTGAATACTCAGCAGGAATCCCACGGGATGTCAGTTTTGATGTTGCTCATTCAGTTTAAATAACATTTTCTAAGCAGGTGTGATACAGAGACGGTGTGAATGGCGGTGACTCATTCTGAGCATCTGAGATGTTTTAATGTAATAAAAAAATGTGTATAAATATGCACTGTATATGTAACACAGCAGGAGTTCTAGGAAAGAAGTCGTTTTGCTTCAAAGTGTTCCATTTCCATGAAATGCCCTATAAACAGATGCTATAAGCACAACTAGGGGTCCATTTACTTAGTTTGTGTGAAGGAATAGAATAAAAAAAACTTCGAATTTCAAATGTTTTTTCTGGCCACTTCGACCATCGACTAACACTTCAACTTTTCGACCATTCGATAGTCGAAGTACTGTCTCTTTAAGAAAAACTTCGACCCCCTACTTCGCCACCTAAAACCTACCGAAGTGCAATGTTAGCCTATGGGGAAGGTCAGCCAAACGAAATGCAGATGCACACCTGGTCCCTCTTTCAACGTTCACGGTGCATGGATCATAGGAGGACGGCACCCCCAACACAAGGTACGTAATAATTAATCCAGCACACGAAGTTTGCTCAAGGGTTATTACCCGTGTTTAATGTCAAGCCAAACAGGTTACAACGTTTCGGGGGCGTACCCCTTCGTCAGGTGATCTGTGCCTCCCACTTCCACCAATAAATAGGTAAAAAAAATTTTAAACAACACCCCCATATTAAGAAAAAATTTACATATCAATCAAGAACAATCAACAGAAATCCTTGGATTATAGTAAAAGTCCAGAGTCCATCCAATATTAAAGATATCCATTATTCACAATAAAGTCCAAACCCCTGAAAAGTTTGAAAACATTTGTTCACACATTATTTTGTTATAAGAAGATCATATCCAAAAAGAAAAAATACTCAAAAAAATTCTTTAAACAATATAGGAAAGAATTAATCATACCTTTCCTTTTCTAACGAAAAAATTATCAATTTAGGAGAATCTGTAGAAAGATAGAAACAAATTAGCAACATAATCTCAAACCAAATGGTACATTGTTACAAGTAAGATCTCAGGCTGAATTCCTCATTTAACCCCCTCGGTGTCTGAGTTTGCAGCAGCCATATCCAGTAAGCCTCACGTTGTGCTAATCTTATCTTTAGATTTTGGTTCGATGAATATATTTTTTCTAGCACCTGCCATCGTAGTTGTGATGTCCTATGGCCTGCTTCAAAAAAATGTTGGTATAAAAAAGTTTCCTGCTTTTTCTTTTTATCACCAACTCCCTTAATGTCATCCTTTTGTGGTTTAAAATTTCTTATAGCAGCCTTATGTTCGTTTAACCTTATTTTAACCTGTCTACTCGTTTGGCCGATATATGCCAAACCACATGGGCATTTTAAACAATAAATTACACCCTGAGAGTTACAGGTATGGAAACCTTTCGTGTTATGTTTTGTACCTTTTTGGGGATGTACCACATAATCTCCCTTAATAATACCAGTACAATGGCCGCAACAAAGACAGGGAAAAGTGCCTATCCTATCAGTGTGTACTTTATGGGGATTCTGCTCCTTCTTTTTAATAATGTCGCCAACATTCCTGCCACGTTTATATGAAAACACAGGGGGCAATGTGAACAATTTACCAAATGAAACATCACCTTTTAAGACCTTCCAATGTTTCAAAATTGTTTTCCTTATATATTTCGCATTAATATCATATGTGGAAATAAAAGGTATGCGTTTATCCTTATTAGTAGTTCTAATCTGCAAAACAATTTTGAAACATTGGAAGGTCTTAAAAGGTGATGTTTCATTTGGTAAATTGTTCACATTGCCCCCTGTGTTTTCATATAAACGTGGCAGGAATGTTGGCGACATTATTAAAAAGAAGGAGCAGAATCCCCATAAAGTACACACTGATAGGATAGGCACTTTTCCCTGTCTTTGTTGCGGCCATTGTACTGGTATTATTAAGGGAGATTATGTGGTACATCCCCAAAAAGGTACAAAACATAACACGAAAGGTTTCCATACCTGTAACTCTCAGGGTGTAATTTATTGTTTAAAATGCCCATGTGGTTTGGCATATATCGGCCAAACGAGTAGACAGGTTAAAATAAGGTTAAACGAACATAAGGCTGCTATAAGAAATTTTAAACCACAAAAGGATGACATTAAGGGAGTTGGTGATAAAAAGAAAAAGCAGGAAACTTTTTTATACCAACATTTTTTTGAAGCAGGCCATAGGACATCACAACTACGATGGCAGGTGCTAGAAAAAATATATTCATCGAACCAAAATCTAAAGATAAGATTAGCACAACGTGAGGCTTACTGGATATGGCTGCTGCAAACTCAGACACCGAGGGGGTTAAATGAGGAATTCAGCCTGAGATCTTACTTGTAACAATGTACCATTTGGTTTGAGATTATGTTGCTAATTTGTTTCTATCTTTCTACAGATTCTCCTAAATTGATAATTTTTTCGTTAGAAAAGGAAAGGTATGATTAATTCTTTCCTATATTGTTTAAAGAATTTTTTTGAGTATTTTTTCTTTTTGGATATGATCTTCTTATAACAAAATAATGTGTGAACAAATGTTTTCAAACTTTTCAGGGGTTTGGACTTTATTGTGAATAATGGATATCTTTAATATTGGATGGACTCTGGACTTTTACTATAATCCAAGGATTTCTGTTGATTGTTCTTGATTGATATGTAAATTTTTTCTTAATATGGGGGTGTTGTTTAAAATTTTTTTTACCTATTTATTGGTGGAAGTGGGAGGCACAGATCACCTGACGAAGGGGTACGCCCCCGAAACGTTGTAACCTGTTTGGCTTGACATTAAACACGGGTAATAACCCTTGAGCAAACTTCGTGTGCTGGATTAATTATTACGTACCTATGGGGAAGGTCCCCATAGGCTTTCTAATGTTTTTTTGGTCGAAGAAAAATCGAACGATTCGAAGGATTTAATCGTTTGATCGAACGATTTTTCGCTCGATCAAACTATTTGCGGTAAATCCTTCGACTTCGATATTTGAAGTCGAAGGATTTACATTTGACAGCCGAATATCGAGGGTTAATTAACCCTCGATATTCGACCAAGAGTAAATTTGCCCCCTAGTGTATGCACTGATCAGATCCCAGCTATAGATCAGTTTCAGCCATGTTGTAAATTTTAATGTCTCACTCCCACAATTTCCGTAGTTTTGCATTAGAAGAAGAACATTCGTAGAGTGTTGATTGTTGCATGTGCTCTCCTCAATAAAAAAGAGCCAGAATAAGTCTCATTGATTTCATTTTCACACATGACTCATTAAAACATGTACAGGTATGAGATCTATTGTTCAGGTTGCTCGGGACCTGGGGTTTTAGATTTTATGGAACTTTCTATAATTTGGATCTTCATACCTTAAGTCTACTTTAAAATCATTTCAGTATTAAATAAAGGTTTCATTTCCACCAATAAGTATCTTAGCTGGGACCAGGTAGAAGGTTTTGTTTTATTATTACAGAGAAAAAAGAATTTGAGCTATTTGACTATAAAGGAGCCAAGGGGAGACAGCCTTCCCATCATTCTGAGCTTTCTAGATAACATGGATATCTCAATATTTTCTGCTACAAACTCAGATCAAATCCACTCAGGCTTTTTGTGCTTATTTATTATTACATTTTCCCAAAATTTACTTTGTGGGAAAAAATAAGATTTTCATGTTATTTCTGTTTTTTCATCAGATTTTCAAGATTTTTTCAGATTTTTTGCCCGAAAACTCAGATTTTTGCCTGAAAACTCAGAAAATTCGGGGTATTGCACGAAACCCAGCGCACATCAAAAAATCATTGGGACATCTCCCATTGACTTGCAACTTCAACAGGTCTGAGATGCCGGATTTTCAGATTCAGACTTTTCCATCCTCGGGGTTTAATACATTTTGAAAGATTTGTGATTTTTTTAAAAGTCAGATTTTATAAAAAAAAAAAAATCACAAATTTTTCTTGATTTTTGCATTCAGCGTTTAGTCAATAACCCCCTAGTGTTTTCTGCATAAGGGATCTTTCCATAATTTGGATCTTCATACCTCAAGTCTACTAGAAAATCCTTTATATATTAAATAAACCCAAAAAAATGGTTTTGCTTCCAGTAAGAATGAATTATATCTTAGTTTGGATCAAGTTCAAGGTACTATTCTATTAATACAGAGAAAAAGGAAATACAAATCTGGATTATTTGATTATAATGGAGTCTATGAGAGATGGCCTTTCTGTAATTTGGATCTTTCTGGATAACGGGTTTCCAGATAGCGATCCTATGCCTGTATAATTAAACAATGCACCCACTATGTTATAATATTAATATATATGAAGTCACCTTGTAATACTGTGGGGAAGTTTAAAATGTTAAGTAATTTTTCAGCGATTTGGGTAAATGCATTTAAAAAGCTACAATCGCAATATTTTTTTTCCAAACTTAAATCTTCAAGATTTATCCATTAAACAATTTTTTAAAAATTTAGATGAAAAATGTTTGGCAACTAAACCTGGCTTCTAAAACCTTCTAAATTTAGGGGCATATTTATCAAGGGTCGAATTTTGAATATAAAAATACTTCGAAATTCCACTATCGAATTAAAATACTTCGACTTCCAATATCGAATTCGAAGTTTTTTCAGTGAATTTGGGTATCCTGCGGTCGAATTAAAATCGTTTGATCGAACAATTAAATCCTTCGAATCGAACGATTCTAAGGATTTCAGCGATCGATCTAATGATTTTTCTTCGACTTAGAAAACTGCTCTAGAAGGTCCCCATAGGCTAACATAGCACTTCGGCAGGTTTAATTTGGCAAAGTATTGAATTCGAAGTTTTTTTAAAGAGACAGTACTTTGATTATCGAATGGTCGACTATTCAAACTATTTTACTTCGAATCGAATTTGAAGTCAAAGTCGTAGTATCCTATTCGATGGCCGAAGTATTCAAAAACTTACTTTGAATTTTGAATTTTTTTTTACTTCGAAAATTCCCTCAAATTAATTTCGACCCTTGATAAATCTGCCTCTTAAGGTTTTTTTTACAAGTTATATATAAAATTGCTCATGTATTAATTTTTTGATTTGAGGCATTATTTCACTAACAAAATCTGTACATTTGGTGATTCTGTCTTCCATTTGAATTGAGTAAATTTATACTTACCGTAATTTACTTTTCCCTTAGTCCCTACGGCAGCAACCATGAGATTTATTCTTTGCAACCTGCTATGTAGGACCATGAAGAGAAAAGGTTAATTAACCCCACCCATAAATAGGCACTCCCCCTAGAGATCACCAGTGAATAATGAGTAAACACCTAATGCTTAATATCTTTTATTATTTGGGCGGGGAATTCTTGCTGCCGTAGGGACTAAGGGAAAAGTAAATTACGGTAAGTATAAATTTACTCATTCCCTTACGTCCCTGTACGGCAGCAACCATGAGAGCTAACGAGCAATAAGGGTGGGTTCCAAGGTTACATCACCCTCTGGAGGATCCTACTGCCAAAGGAAGCTTCCTGAGCAGCTAAGATGTCCACCCTGTAGTGTCGCACAAAAGTGTTTGGGTTACTCCATGTTGCTGCTTTGCAGATATTATCCATAGATACTCCTGCGACTTCTGCCCATGACGTGGACATTTTTCTTGTCGAATGAGCTGCAATCTGGAATGGAGGAAGACGATCTTCCTTGATATATGCCATCTGAATTGTCTCTTTAATCCACCTTGCCAAAGATGGTTTAGAAGCCTTTAGACCCTTATTCTTCCCTGCAAAACTGATGAATAGATTTTCGTCTTTGCGAAACTCCTTGGTGCGATCCACATATATTTTTAGACTTCTTCCCACATCAAGAAACTGAAGCTGATCGTCCTTTTCTTGAGTCTCCTGATTAATATAGGGTAATATGATCTCTTGGTTAGTATTGGATAAGGATGCCACTTTAGGTCTGAAGAAAGGAAGAGGTTTCAAAACTACCCGATCTTGAAGGAAAACCAAGTACGGTTCTTTGGATGACAAAGCTTGCAATTCTCCAATACGTTTGGCTGAAGTGATGGCCACTAGAAAAAGAGCTTTGAAAGATAAACATTTTATAGAACAACTCTCCAATGGCTCATAAGGGGAAACACAAAGATTCTTAAGGACAAGCGCCAAATCCCAAGAAGGAAGGGGTTGAAAAATCTTAGGTCGAATCTTAGATATGGCCTTTACAAACCTTTTGATAAGTGGAATTGAAGCAAGGGATTTACTCCAAAAAGCAGAAAGAGCTGAGATCTGTACCTTGATTGTATTAACTGCTAATCCCTTGTCGAAACCTTCCTGAAGAAATTTTAGCAAGTTAGGAATTGAAGGCTGGTCGCTTGCAACCTTTTTCCCGCTACACCAGGCTCTAAATACTTTCCAGATTCTGCTATAGATCTTATTCGTAGAATCTCTTCTAGATTGTACAAGGATATTAATTACCTCTGGGGAAATATCCTGTGACTCTAAAAGGGACCTATCAGATTCCAGGCCGTTAGCCGAAGTCTGGGGAGGTCGTGGCAAACAATTGGTCCTTGAGTCAGAAGTTTCGGAACTTGAGGAAGGACCCAATATTTCTTCTTGGTCATCCTCATCAACAGTGAGAACCAGACTCTCCTTGGCCAGAAAGGTGTTATCAAGATGGTCTTCACTTGTTCCTCCTTGATCTTCTGAATGACTCTGAGGATCATGGAAAATGGTGGGAATATGTAGACCTGGTGAAAATTCCACCTGATTGACATCGCATCTAGGAAATCTGGGTGATCCTGCCTGTTCAGGGAACAGAACGTTCTCAGCTTGCGATTTTTCCTGGTCGCCATTAAATCTACAGCTGGAAGTCCCCAGCGTCTCGTAATTTTCAAGAATATTTCTTGATTCAGAGACCATTCCCCCGGTCTGAATGCATTTCTGCTTAGATGATCTGCTAAGATGTTGTTCTCTCCCTTTATGTGCACAGCCATAATACTGGGTATATTGGTCTCTGCCCATTCCATAACCTTCCGTATCTCCTTGCTCAATAAGGGAGCTCTGGTTCCCCCTTGCTTGTTTATATAAGCCACTGTGGTAGAATTGTCTGACATGATTTTCAGATGTTTCCCTCTGAGATGTCGTTCTAACGCCAAGATTGCCTTGAAGACTGCTCTCATTTCTCTGAAGTTTGAGGACATAGTCCTTTCCATTGGACTCCAGACACCTTGTGCTGTTAATTGATTCAGATGGGCCCCCCATCCTGATTGGGAAGCATCTGTTGTGAGAACTAACCAATTCATCTGTTGGAAAGACAATCCCTGTGTAAGATTGAGATCCTGAAGCCACCATTGAAGCCGGTGTCTCGTCTCTCTGCTGAGAAAAAACTTCTTCTCCAAGGAAGAAGGCTGGCGATCCCATCTGAGGAGAATCTCCGCCTGAAGGGGCCTCATGTGAAACTTCGCCCATGGTACAGCATCTATCGTCGCTGTCATAAGACCGAGCACCCTCATCAATTCTCTGAGAGAGGAATGCGGTCTGGCAATGATCTGTTGGACTGATTGCTTGAGACTGAGAACTTTCTCTGGTGGTAAAAAAACTTTCATCTTGACTGAATTGATTTCCATCCCCAGGAATTTTATCACTCTGGATGGATGTAATGATGACTTCTCCCAATTTATTATCCAACCTAGTTGTAGAAGGAAGGTAATCACTCTGTCCAAATGTTTCTGAAGCAGGGATGCTGATATAGCTGTGACAAGCCAATCGTCCAGATAGGGAATTATCGTAATCCCTTCTTCCCTCAATACAGCTGCCATTGCTGTTACAATCTTGGTGAACACTCGGGGAGCTGTTGTTATTCCGAAGGGCAGTACTCGGAATTGAAAATGGCGAAGCTCCCCTCCCATGTACAGAGCTATTCGTAGGAATCTTCTGTGGTCCTTGAAAAGAGGCACATGAAGGTAGGCGTCCTTGAGGTCTAAAGAAGCCATATAGTCTCCATGATCTAAGAGCTTTATAGCCGATCTGATATTTTCCATACGGAAAGCCAACTTTTGGATGAACTGGTTGACAAACCTCAAATCTATTATCGTGCGGAAGCTCCCATTTGGTTTTGGTACCAAAAAAACCCTTGAATAAGTACCTTGAAATTCCTGGAATGGAGGCACTGGTTCGAGAACCTTGGCAGCAAGGAATTCTGTTATTGCCTTCTCTAAAGCTCCCTGTTTTACTGGCGATGCAATGGGTGTTATAAGAATCCTGTGTGGAGGAAAACAAAGAAATTCTACTTTGTATCCTTCTTGTATCAGTTTCAGGATCCAAGCATCTGAAATTCTTTCTTCCCATTCTTGATAAAAGGCCCTCAATCTTCCTCCCACCGGAAGACCACTTCTGGCGTCAGAAAGATGTTTTCTTTTTCTGCTCAGCAGACTTATTCTCTCCTCTGTATCTGTTGAATCTGCCTCTGAAAGAGTGGAAGGAACTAACTTCTGTTTTCTTTCCGTCTCTCTGAAAGGAGTCTCTTTTCGGTGAGGGACGTCTATTCCGAAAAAAATAGTTCTTCTATAGACGCATCACACAAAAAATCCACTGCTGTAGAAATTTTAGATAGGGATCCAAGCAATTCCTCCCTAGGAACTTTATTACTTATGTCCTCAATGAGTTGTCTTAGCCAGAATCTTGAGGAGCGAGCTACCCCTGAGGCTGCTAAAGCTGGCTTACAGGAAGCTGCTGCCGCTGTATAGGAGCGTTTAAGCAAGCTTTCCACTTTCCGATCCATCGGATCTTTTAGGCCAGACCCGTCTTCCACTGGAATGACCGTTTTCTTTGATAGCCTTGCTACCGCAACATCCACCTTTGGTGGAGACTCCCACTTCTCCAGCTCCTCTTCTTGGATAGGGAACAACAACTTGTGTCTCTTTGTAATGGATGGGGCTTTCTCAGGATTTTTCCACTCTCTTTCCATAAGTTCCTTCATGACAGGATGAACAGGGAAAGATCTTGATTTTTTAGCTGAAGAAGAGGAATTCTGGGAATCTTCCTCATCAGCAGTATCCATGGTGGCTTTTACCTTCTTAATTAATCTTGCTGTATTCTCAACAGAAAAAAGAGCTAATTCATCCTCCTCCTCAGATGATGAATCTTCCTCCGTATCTTCCAAAAACCAGTGATTGGTTAATGAGGGAGGAGCTTCAGCAACAGCATTAACTCGCATCTGGTCTAAAATCTCTTTCAAAGAGGTCTTAACAACATCCTTAATCCAATCTGTAGAGGTAGTAATAGTATCCTTCTGAGCTAAACTCGCCAAACATTCCTGGCAGAATCTCCTGTCACATCCATCAGGAAGCGGAGTATCACAAGCTCTACACTGAATGTGTTTCGATTTCTTATGCTTCTTAGCAACAGGAATCTCTTGCTGAGGAGGGATGGACATCTGAAAAAAACAATAACGACAGACAATGAATACTTAAAATGTTCCCTAGGAACACACCCAGTACAATCCCTCCAGTCTCAGTCACTACCTTACAACCTGCCCAAGAGGCTGCAGCCTAGGCAGAGGAGACAGTTCAAAAGTATCACCAGCAGATCTGCAGACCTTGTCTGAACTGCGCTGAAATACCACTGCATACCTGTAAATAGCCTCAGCTTTCATTTGGTAATTGGCGCTCTTCGTGACGTCATCGCGTACGTGCGCCCGCTCCGACGCGCGCACGTTCTGACGCGCGCACGTACTGACGCGCGCGCGTCTTGTCGTGCGCGCGTTTTGCGCGCGCGCGTTCTGGCGTCCATGCGTCCCACAGTGGAGTAGTCGTCTCCATGTTTGAAGAAGGCAAACCCTCGGCTGCACAAAGATTCCTCATGGAGGACAACATAACCAAAGAGACCCCTTCACAGCCTCCGGATCTTCTACCCCTAGGGTAGTTCAATCCTATGGTCATCAAGTCTCCTGGAGACCTGGAACTTGACAGCCCTAGAAGAAAAGAAAAGAAAAAATTAGTAACGGACAACAAACCTTCACTCTCCTACGCAGGTAGGACAAAAAAACACTGGTGATCTCTAGGGGGAGTGCCTATTTATGGGTGGGGTTAATTAACCTTTTCTCTTCATGGTCCTACATAGCAGGTTGCAAAGAATAAATCTCATGGTTGCTGCCGTACAGGGACGTAAGGGAATGTAGCTTTTTAAAGCATTTAACTTCATGCTTCTAATTTCCAGTTTTAGGCTAAATTTTCTTTCCATTGTAAACATATTCTAATAGAGTTCTTTCAGGTCTCCTTGTGCTGCAGTCTTAAATTTCCTTTTTTTGCCCGAAGGTTTCCGTCTGTTCAATTAAATAATAACATTTGAGTTAAGCAGAGACACAGTGAAATGCATTCAGGGAAATGGAAAACACTTGTGAGCACTTCAAATGTTTCTATGTTATCTCCGTAAAACATAATGAACCATAACTAAGATGGGCCTGTTTAAAAATTGGCGATTTAACCCAGATGCTCACCAAAATTGCAGTTGCATTTATTCTGTGCTTATTGTGTGGGAGGACACTTTGCAGATAATATCATCCCATCCTTGTAATTCTGAATTTACCCAAAGGTTTTCGCAATCAAAAAGCAGAAAAGCAAGGCTATAATATTTTGCTGTATTTGCTTTGAAGATTACGGTTATAAAATTAAAATAATAATGGCAATTAGAATTTAAATGATTCTTCTTAATAAGTTGTACTTTGTAGATTTAGCTATTACTGGGGACCTGATATTTTGGTATGAAAAGGAATCCAACCGGGGAGTCTTCATTATTTCTTTTTGAGAACTTTATTGTTTTATTACTGAGCTTCTTCAAAAATTTTCCTGATGAAAATAAATCTATCAATAATTTGACTACAATTGTGGAGAGCTAGAGAAGTCTTTACTCGACTTGGGCCCATCTACCATAAGAGAAGTCTATCCCCCATGACTTTTTTTTTGCCTGAGGCCTCTTTCATTCCCTCTTTTTGTACAGTTATAGAAGTGTGTGGAAAAGTATGAGAGACAACATTGAGTTTATGTCATACCCAGGCCTGAAAGCATCTGTTCCTTCTTCTATTATAGTATGATGACCTGACATTAGTGTCCATTGGTATAACTAGAGGCTTATGGGCAAAATTTATGCCACCACACAATTTAAGAAAAGGGAAGATTCCCAACGCAGTGATGCTGACTTTCGTGGACAAAGGTTGAAGTCCACTTTGTGCTATAGAAAAGTTATATTCCTTAAGGTGCTTGCATTTAAAGGAGAATTCAACCCAAAAGTTAAAAAAATTCTACTCTACATAGACCCCCTCCACCGAGCCTAACCCCCCCGGGCATATTCCCCTAACTCTTTACTTACCCCTCCATGCAGATTCTGTCCAGTGGAGTTCACTGGCGCCATCTTCAGCTGCTTCAGTAATCTTCGTAATAAGACCGTTGCTTTGGCAACTTTGGCGAGTTACGGCGCATGTGCAGTTCTCGAAAGACAGGAAATTGCTCCAACTGCACATGCACTGATATGCCAGCGTCATTCCAAAGATTACCGTAGAGTAGAAGATGGCGCCTATGAACTCTGCTGGACAGAATCTGCACGATGGGTAAGTAAAGAGTTATCGGCATTTGCTGGTGAGGAGGATGGTCAATGTTAGCAGGGGTGATCCTGGCCCCTCCGCCACCTGAGGCAGCTTGCTCTTGCTGCCGCCCCCCATCCCGTGCGCTCTCCTTTTTGCGCTGGAGGGGGGTCAGTGAGGGCGGTGGAGAGGGCCACATGAAACACTTAAAAAGGGTAATATTGGGTTACAAAATGATAATATTATTCATTTAATACATAGTCTAACTGTTGATACCACCTCCTCCACTAATGCTTGGCAGTTTTATCTTTATATTGTCTGTCTTACATAACTCCCACAATCAGAGAACTGCCTCAAGCACTATCCTGTGCGCTATGATTCTTAGCTTTCTGCTCATCATTATACATAATGGTTTCACTGCTTCCTGCAAAGGCTAATTGTGATATTGACTCTCCACCTTTGCTACATGTGTAATTAATGCATAAATTACAAGGGGATATTTCTGTACCTGTCAAAAGCAACAAAACAATTTAGTTGGCTTGTTGGACCCTTTCATTTGATAATCTGATACATTCAAGTTGTCGTGGTGTTCCACCAACATTTTCGAGAAGATTTATTGGTAAATTAAGGGGATTTGTGTTTGGGTCAAATTTTTTTAGTGAGATAAATTTGAGTTTTAATGAATGTTGCCCTTAAAATAAAAAGATTTTTGGAAATGTATTTCATTTTGTTTGAACTGATTCATTTGATGGATGAAACTGCTTCAATTAGTTACAATTATTTTTTATTAAGTTTGTAGAGGTTCCATAATTTTTTGGATTTGTCCAAGTACAAAAATCCTCAACTTCAGATCAGACAAAATATTAAAGGCTAAAGCTGGACATAGACGTGCAGATTTACCTTCATATTGGACGAACGATCATTCAGTGCCATCTCCCGACCTGCCACTAACCATTCAGATCAAATAAAGTAGCAAAAGAACAGATCAGCCGATGTTCTGACCCTGACAGTAATCGTACGCAAGTTATGTCCGACAAAAGCTGGTGACGGTCTCCCTCTGATATCGTCAGATCGGCAATACACGCAGAGATATTATCGGTAGCCGACAGAAATTTTCTAACCTGTCTCTTTGCTTGAACAACTGATCGCCATGGCACGAAAAATGACGGGACACTCCACACATGGCCCGAAAATCGTACGAAACGGAGATTTGTACGATAAAATCTTTGCGTCTATGGCCAGCTTTAATTTGATTTTCTGATAAGCACTACCAACAAAACAGTTATTCAGGAAAAAATTATTCTCTTATCTTCATCTGTCCAGTCCTTTGAATCCACATGATCTTAAGGATAGTGATGGGCGAATTCGCCGTTTCGGTTCGGCGCGAAATTCACGAAACGGAGAAAAATTCACGAAACGGCGCCGGTGTCTCGTTTTTGACGCCGGCGCCCGTTTTTTTTACGCCGGCGCCCGTTTTTGACGCCGGCATCCATTTTTTCGAAAAAATTTTTTGATGCCGGCGAATTTTTGACGCAAATTTTCGCGGGCGTTTCGCAAATTTATTCACTGGCGGCGAATCACGCAAATTCGCGTCTGGCGAATAAATTCGCCCATCACTACTTCATTCAGGACTCAGATTTCATTCAGATGATGTTTTCAATTAATTTGCATTGTGTATGAAGTGGTGGGATTTGCCCCAATCTCAATCAGAATCCAGAATTTAGTGCATTCATATTTTCAATATTTTATATTGCTACTATAAATATTTGCTTAAAACTAATAAAGGTGGGCATGTGTGGTGGTGGGCAAAATTAAAATAATACAATCATTTGGCTATGGATCAATTCACACCTTTGGTTTTCATTCAATAGCTTCCAGATTTTCTGACCAGTATTGGGTTTTAAAAAAAAAAACCTTTAATGGATTCATGTAAAATTGTTTAGAGTTTTTGATTTTCTAAACATGTTTGAAATTTCCATTAATACACTTGCCAATAAACTGAGGACTTGCGCAGGAATGAGTACAATACATCTAAAATTCAAGGCAGATTATACCTTTATAGTGTAAGAGGAAAAAGAAATGTTATCTCATTATAAAACATGTCATCTGTTTAAATATCACTAACATGATTTATAAAGACTGCCATCATTTGGGCTTAAAAGTCTAGAAGAAATACACTTGGTTATGAGAAGCAAATTTGATCTCATCATAAAAAAAGTCAAAAGTATCTTCTGAAAGTGACAAGCTTGCTTGACTTAAACTCTAGACACAAGATGCACTTTCAAGTGAGGTGTGAATATTCATTTTTTTTTTTTTTGGAATAACATGTTCCTGACATTAGTTCAGATTTTATTGTATTTCCTTTTTTGTGGGTCTACAGTTTTTCTTAATTATAGAAAAAACTGTAAGGGGCCTATTTATTAACATTCGGATTTACATTTATTTCTTTGAGTTTTTAATTTTTTTTCTAAAACTCTAAAAATTCGAGATTTATTACGTTTGGAAACCATGAAAAATTCTAATACAAAGCTTCTCCAAGTAAAAACAATCAAGGTCCCATAGAAGTCAATGGGAGCTGCTCCCATCCTATTGGACTTTTAGGGTTTTTTCTGATTTTTTTCCGCTAATAATTTTCCAAAAAACTCGTGATTTTAGAGAGAGTTTAATCATGGCTTCAAAAAGCTCTAATACCACTAAAATTCAACCTTTAATAAACAGGCCTCCTTGATGGCATAAACTTGGAAAATATTTTTAGTGCAACAAATATGCTTTGCTCAACACTAGAAAACTGTGAAGAAGGACTTGGTGTAAGTGTCCAAAATATAGGCATAATCTTCAGGCATATCTATCTTTACATTTACATTGCACAACTTCATGTAACAAAATTAAGGGGGTATTTACTAAAACTTGAATTAATCTCACTTTTTAATGAAAACAAAGTTGACCAAACTCCATTCCACGAGTTGAACTCATTTATCAATCATTTTCTCTAAAAAATTGGAGCAACAAAACAATCGAGCATCAATTTGTATCTTACGATCGACATACTTAAAACTTGACTATCGAATTTGTGCTGCATAAATTCAACTTTTTCAGATTATTAGATGAAAAAACGGACTTTAACGGACTATCCAGTGCAGATCCCGATTTCAAGAAACATCTTCAGTATCATCTGTCATTGACTTCTACATGACCTCGACAGGTTTGTGATTAACTATCATTGGGCTCGGATTTTAAGACGTTTTGGGGTATAATAAATCTCTAAATATTAATTTTTTTTCCACGATAAATTTGATTTTCATTGTGATTGTGGTTTATGCTGCAAATTAGTTCACAACAATTTCCTATTCATGTTCTTTTGAAAAATATCTCCACCAAATTCTACAATTCATTCAAATTTGACCATTAATATATCAGCTTCTGAAAGCAAATTTCTCAAGAACTTTTGCAATTAAATATTTTTTTTGTGGTTAGAAATAGCCATTTTAATACTTCTGGCAATGTTTATTTAGCATGCCTTCTTTTACAACAGTGCATGTTTATATTAAGTTAAAGCTTTATATATTATGACTATGAAGATTTTCATTCATCCAGGTCATGGTATATCTAGTACGGTATTATCCAGAATGCTCAGGACCTGGGATTTTCTGGATAACGGATCTTTTCGTAATTTGAATTTTCATGCCGGAAGTCCACTAGAAAATCATTTAAACATTGAATAAACCCAAAAGGCTGGCTTTGCTTCCAACAAGGACTAACCGCATCCCAGTTTGGATCAAGCACGAGGCACTGTTCCACCATTAGAGAAAATGGAAATCATCCTCAAAAAATTGGACCATTTGGACAAAATGGAGTTAAATATTCTATTTTAAACATTTGAAAGGCTGATAGAAATGTTATACTGTTGAATTGGGTTTACAGCACAGCAACAATGAGAAAAAGTGAGTTCATCCAGCTTGGGTCAGGTTTTTGTAAGATAAATAAGAGCATGTCTGAGAGAACCAAACTACAGGTAAGAAGGGAACATAGGAAACTAAGCTTCTCTAGAGGGAAGCAACTCCTTCTCTTAGTTTTGAATACAGCTGCATATTCCTTGCTGAGCAAGTGTCCCCCTCAATGGAGATACCTATTGAGCCAATTGACTGCCATCCCAGCAGTTGCTTGTCAAGCTGTTTCACCAATTTAATTTAAACTTTCAACAATTAATTATTTCAGTGGCTTCCTAATAAAAGTGTATTCAACATTATTTTAACACCCCCAAGACATGAAATAACTGAACGTTACTGGAGTGGTTTCTTCATGGTCAAAACAATAAATAAATAAATAAATAAAATAAAGGATTATTTCGTTCAGTAGCCGAGAGCTGGAAACTCTACAATAGAATAATAAGCACTTGTGTCTGTTCTCACCAACTCTCTTAGGGTTGGAAATAAAATAGAAGTGCTAAAATATAAAATTGATTTTCTTTTTATTCCACCTCGCCCTATTACTTTCAAAGTTCCAATCACTTTTAGCTGTTAACATATTCTCACACAGCCCAGAAACAAATGCGCCTTCTAATTTGACTTGAACTGTGTGAAGAATGATCTATAAATATCCAGAGTGGTGAAATACACTGTTGTTTAATTTATAGGCAGTTTCATTTGTGCCCTTTAAAGACTGAGCTGTCTGTGGTCTCTGGAATGCAAATGTGTTGTGAATGTGTAGGGTAATATATTTTAAGGCCTTTTTGTAAAAGTAATGTTACTTAGAGGGTTGTGGTCAGTTGTATATTTTGAAAGCCTGATCAAGTCACTGAGGCGAATTTGTCCTGCAAAATGGCGAGAAATTTGTAAACCGCATAGAAGTCAATGGGCGTCAAAATAATTTTGACACACGTCAATTTCGGTGCCCCTGACAATTTTTATGCGCATGCTTATTTTGTCCAAAAATATTAAAGTCAATGGGCGTCCGAATAATTTCATCGAGTGACAATTTTTATGCGCGCAATTATCCTGCTGGCCAAAATTTTTTGATTCAGGGGATTGTTCACTGACGGCAAAACGTGGGAATTTGCTGCGAATTTTCTCCTGCCAAATTTATTCACCCATCGCTAGTTACTGACAGTAGAGTCAACCAGTATCCTTGAATTTTTTGCAGTTTCGATGGATGAGGGTTCCTTATCTGTTTTGATGTCTTTTGTCAAGAAGGCACAAAGGTACATATGTGTATACTTTTTCTGCATGTTCCTCTTGACCTCTTTAACTTCTTGTGCTGTGTGTACTACTCGCCTTGCCCTCTGTCTAGAAAAAAGACATTAGTTTACTTATTCTGCTTGTGAACCTCACCTTGCCCTCTGTCTGGATTGATTCTGTATGTACCACTCACCTTGCCCTGTGTACATCTCTAGTTACTCACTTTTATATACCATTTACATTGCCATCTGTCTAGGCAGTTTCATCCTTAGTTACATAGTTTATGTATGTATAGTTAATTTGAGTTTTTAAAGAACAATAGTCTATCAAGTTTAACCTGTCCGAACAATTCACTATCCTCACAGGGAAAATACATTTGTGGTTTCAAAAAGTAAAAGTTCAGTTCCTCCAAGTCTAAAAGTCAAATAGATCCGTGTCTATATTGTCCTGTAATATACTTGTAAATAGTAAGTCACAGTTGCAAGTGTAGGATGACACTTGTACGCTGAAATCTGGAAAGGACGTCAACCAGACTTAGAAGATTTCCAGCCCAATTATGCCTCATTCACCTCAAATACAATTGTGTTAATTTTAACGCATCAGTCAAAATTGCATTAACCAGAAAGACTTGGAATCGTGCAGATAAATGTTGCATTGTGGACAAGAAACAAAGCAATTGCCCTCTAAATTGCACTTTGCTCACTTTATTTGTTGTCGGTATTGGCCCCTAATTAGTGATGGGTGAATTTATTAGTCAGGCAGAATTCGCGGCGAATTTGCGCGATTCGCCGCCAGCGAATAAATTCATGAAACGCCCGCGAAAATTAGCCTGAAAAAATTCACCGGCATCAAAAAAAAAAAACGGACGCCGGCATCAAAAACGAGATGCTGGCGCCGTTTCGTGAATTTTTCGACGTTTTGCAAATTTCGCGCGAAATTCGAGAATTTTCCGGTGAAGCGAAACGGCACAAATTCGCCCATCACTACCCCTAATGTTATCCTCAATCAAGTTAAAGGAAAACTAGACCCCCCCTGAGTCAATACTCAATAAACAGAGTTTATATCATATTAAGTGGCTTATTAAAAAATCTAATCAAACTGGAAAATAGATACCAGTAAACTTTTACCTTGATCTACCATTTGGTGATATTCTCTGTGCTCCCTCAGAGATCACATGACCAGAAATAATGCAGCTCTAACTGTAAGAATAAAAGACAGAACTTTGCCCTTTAATTGGCTCATGTGACCTCATTAATGCGTGTCCTTGGTTTGTTTATGTGCACCGTAAATCATATGGTCACAGAGGGCGGCCCTTAATACTTAAATAGAACTTTATATTTAGGATTACCCAATGGCACATACTATTAAATGAGTATATTTTTTATGAAAATGGTATATTTAGATTAAGGGGTATATTTATCAAAGAGTGACGTTAGAGGTCACCACAGTTCTCTAGAGTGTAATTCCGCCACTCTGCATGCATTTCTATGGGATTTTTAAAAGAGTATTTATCAATGAGTGAAAGTGAAAGTTCATTCTTTGATAAATACGCCTTTCAACAACCCATAGAAATGAATGGAGAGTGGCAGAATATCACTCTAGAGGACTGTGGCGATCTCTAACTCCACTCTTTGATAAATAAAATTGTATACCCGGAAGTAGGGTTCTACATATGAGTAGTTTTTATATGCAAGACACAACATTGACTGGTTGATACTGCCTAGAGTTATACAGTCTGTTATCCACAAACCCCTCAAATCCTTTTTAATTAATGTTATCCGAATATACTCCCATTTATTGTATAACTAACATGAGAATGGGGCTGAAAAAAGGGAGCAAGAGGGGTGAGAGCACAGGAGTAAGAGCTAGAGATTAGGGCACAGTGCTCCAAAAGTAGTTAATGCTCAGGCAGGGGAAGTGAGGTAAACAGAGCCTATATAGGAAAGATACACCCTGATTGACTGACCCAATCCAACCAATAAAACTGCTAGAACAGGATAGGGAAGGCCATGTGATGGGTGAGCTAGTGGATATGGTATAGAGCCAGAAATGCAGAGGTTCCTGGCTTAAATCCTGACAAAGCCTTACAAGAAAATACTAACAATGCCCACCTCAAGATCATTAATGAAAGGACCAAGGACATCTTCTCACCTTGTGTTTTCTTTGGCAAGTGAGTGTGTATGGTTACTTATTCTGCATGTTCAGTAATGCTTTCAGTCTAGGTGGGATAGCTTTATGTTTCTCAATCAACATCAGTAATATTGCCCTCTATCCTTGGGTACATCTTTGTTTTCTGCCATCACATCATGAATTGCAAATATGCTAGCAGTGCATAGGTTTAAATTATACAGTAAGTCATAAAAAGCAATTGTGAATAAAGCTTGCTTGAACACGCTTGATCAGTTCAAGAGGGTCATTTTTGTTTTGTGAAATAATTCTGCTTTAATTACAGTGGTCTGAACAGGAATTCAATAAACAGGGCAACAGTGGAAAAAATTGAGGACATGACAATTAAATGTACATGTATGTCGATATACAGATAGAATTAGAAATCACTCACCATGAATTAAATGACATAAACCTTCTAGTTCCAAAGGAACAATGGGCACCTATGGTCAGCATACATTTTAAGGTTAATAATTTCACTGTTTGTTAAAGTATGCTTTAACCCTTTAGCATAAGTGTTTTAGTCTTCTTGTCACATATGGCAAACCAAAAGCCCAGGGAAAGATCTGGAGTCCTGCCTACACATGCATCTCTGCCTATAAAAGCCAATTTTGTCTTTGGGCCTGACCCTCAGCTACTTGGGTGCCACCAGGACTTACTGCAAGAGAATCCAGTTCTCCCACAAGGGCAGGAAACATAGTGGAGGTTGGAAACGCAGCATGACACTCACCTGTCTAGTTTTATACATCAACATGTAAGGTTCTTTTAGTCCACAACTCTGATATTTGACTCACTCCTGAATACTTATGCTCAGCATGGCTACTGGAAGTTTTCTGCACTAACAGTGTGGTGTTTCATTGATTCTTGATCAAATAAAATTTATAGTTTAGGGTTAGATTTATTTAGGTGTTAGGTTATGTTTAGAGTTATTCAGGATTAGTTTAGGGTTACTTAGTTTATTATTTGGGGTTTTGAGTTATTTTGCTTTTTATTCAGCAGTTCTTAAGTTTGCAATCTGTTTGCTAGGGTTAAAATCATTTAAAAAAGCTATAACAATTAAATAATGAAGACCAATTGAAAATTTGCTTAGAATTGGCCATGATGTAACATACTAAAAGTTAACTTAAAGGTGAACCACCCCCTTTAACAGAAATAGGACTCTATTATCAATGACTTGATCAGGCTTTCAAAGTTTATAACTGACCAAATGTACAGTTGTACAATAGCAGTAAGTATGGGGAAGTCGACAGTTTACATTTACATGGGATAAAGTACTAATATCACAATTTGGCAACAATCTAGACTAAATCCTTGCAAAACTACACCTATTACAGAAAAATCTCAAATGGGTTAATTGCGAACGTTTTAGGTCAAAGCAAAAAAAATCAAATCACGTTTCCACTGATTGCCAACATTGACATAGTGATCTATGGTAAAGCTAACTAGGATCTCAGCCATAAAGCAGGATAATAAGTTGCATGCAGTGGATTTCAGACCCATAATGCCCCACAGTGGAAAACATTAATGGACAAAATTTGCAAGTGGAACTCTGCTCTTGTTTTGCAGAGTCTCTTAAAGACATTGGCATATTTTCTCAAAAAATAAACTGTTTGAAATTTGAATAAAATACAGAAAATACATGAACATTTGCTGTGTCTGCATAGGTAGCATTATTTATGTGCATATTTGAATATATTAATATGAATAGAAATTTCCAAGATTGCTATGGCCAAGTCAGCATGAATTGCCCAAACTGGTAGTCGAAATGCAATTCATTATTTGTTAGAATAAGGCCCCTATAGATGATTTACCCAGTAGATACCTTTTGTATCTAGGGAGGCACAAATGGAGCTGAGCGGGTTCCCAATGACCTTACATAGTTGCATATTAGATGCAAATATTATAAGATACACATTAATCAAATTCACCCTTTTGTTTAAATGACTTACTTTTGCTTAATTCAGATGGGCATCATAAGTGAAGTTCCTTTCTGACTCCAAAATGGCAGTCCATGGGACAAATATTGTATTTTCTCAATTGATAAATTAAGAATATCTCCCCCTTCATTACCCCTTCTTGATAAGAGATTCTGCCACCATGGTTCCCACCCCATTGCAATCGCAAAAAATAGTTTAACCTCTTTCTTTTTGCATAAAAATTTCCCAACCCGGCATTCTCTTATAATTCCAACTGAATTCAATGGGGTTTGGAGTTGTTTGACTATGAAAAAAATGTAGATTAAGATGAAGATAAAATGAACCCTCTAGGGATAGACTTTATCTTGACTCACCTCAATCAAATAATATAAAAAACATTTCTATTCTTCATTTATTCATGCAGAAATACTTTAAGTTCTTGGATAGATAAGGAGGAAAACACTCTCTAGAAAAATAGCAAGGGAAATTAAAATTCCTTTGGGAACTTGTAGGCCTACAATGCAGTCTGTAATAATGGAATCATTCAACTCTCTATGTATTCCTAGGGAACATAGAAACTTGAACCCAGATTGGACTACAGTATTGCAGCTTGCTGCCCTAGGAAGCTAAGCAATCTATACGTGGGTGCTCATATAGCTGATCTGTTCTTGGTGCCAATTGGCACTTTGTAATGGAGCTAAGCTAGTTTGTTGTTAAGAAGGTTTGGTCATTGGAGCAATTAGAATCCTCAAATTGGGTGTTTAGTGAGGCATCCTCCTTTTACAGACTGTGAGGGTTATTTACTAAAATTTGAATTTCTCTCATTATTTAAATAAAAAACCATGACCAAACTCCCATACTCGATTTTACATTATTTGTTATAAAAAAAAATCCATTGATTTTTTGAGGCTTTTTCCCAAAAAACCCAAATGTTTCGGATTTTTGCCAGAAAAGGGAGAAATGGTCAGATTTTCAGCCTCATTCCAGGGCAGACCTCAGAAACTTCAGAATTGGATAGGGACCTCTGCCATTGAGAAATCACAACCTAGGCAGGTCTGAGATGGTAGATTTTTGGATTCGGGCTTTTTGCTACATCGGGCTTTAATAAATCTCAAAAAATTTGAGTTTAAAAAAAACAAAAAGTTTTTTCCCCAAAAAGCCTGACTGTAGTTTAGTAAATAACCCCTTGTATATATGTATTTATTAGACATACCCATAACAAAGATACCCAATAGCTGGACTCTAACATACTTAGGGATCACACTGTCAGGAACTACCTCAGATGAGAGCTTATGTGCTGTGTAACCCAGGTTATGCATGTTGCTAGAATAGAAACGGAAGCCATATGACCTGCAACACAGATTTAAAGGAGAAGGAAAGGCTAAAATTAAGTAAGCTTTATCAGAAAGGTCTATATAAATACACCAGTAAACCCTCAAAGTAATGCTGCTTTGAGTCCTCTGTCAAAAGAAACAGCACATTTCTTTCCTTCTATTGTGTACTCATGGGCTTATGTATCTGACTTCCTGTTTTCATCTTAAACCTCCAGGGCACGGCCTTGAGCATGCTCAGTTTGCTCCTCTCCCCCTCCCTCCTCCCATCCCTGCTGTAATCTGAGCTCAGAGCTGTTAGTGAGCAGGGAGAGACTCAGGCAGGAAGTGATGTCACACCAAGCTTATCTGGCAGCTTCTATCCTAAACAAACAGACAGTGTCTAGCGCTGTTTACTCAGGTAAAGCATTCTGCAGAATAAATCTAGCATTCTAGCTTGCACTATTGTGGCTATTCTATTGCCAATAAACGGTCTTGGAGCTTTCCTTCTCCTTTAATGAGAACAAAAACAATGCAGAATCAACTGAAATGAAGGGAACAAGTCCAGTACTACCTGTAGTTAGAAAGGTAAGCAGGAGCAAGTCCATAATCAGGCAAAGAGGCCTAGGGCAGGCAGAGTTCTCTCGTGATCAGGGACTGGCCAAGGTCAGAGGCAGTACGAGTACAATCACAAAGAATGTGCAGGAAACAGGCAGAGTCAAATCCAGAGGTCAATAATTGTAAGCAAGGTTTTAGGAGCAAGGCAGGGACAGAAACAAGGGGCAAGATCACCAATATGAACTTAATGATCCACTCTTGAACGCCATCTATACAATTGTCAGTTGTAAAGTAGAGAGTTTCAGGGAAAGCCAGTGCCTGCTCTAAAAATGGTTTCTTAAGTGAAAGTGTTGGATGGGTTATCGGGTTGTTAAATATCTATGATAGTTTGAAAAATCTCTTAGGGGCCCATTCATTAAGTTCGAGTGAAGGAATAGAAGAAAAAAAACTTCGAATTTCGAAGTGTTTTTTTGGCTACTTCGACCATCGAATGGGCTACTTCGACTACGACTTCGAATCGAATGATTCGAACTAAAAATCGTTCGACTATTCGACCATTCGATAGTCAAAGTACTGTCTCTTTAAGAAAAAACTCCGACCCCCTAGTTCGCCACCTAAAAGCTACCGAAGTCAATGTTAGCCTATGGGGAAGGTCCCCATAGGCTTGGCTAACTTTTTTTGGTCGAAAGATAATCCTTCGATCGATGGATTAAAATCCTTTGAATCATTCAATTAGAAGGATTTAATAGTTTAAACGATTATTCCTTCGATCTAACTATTTGCGCAAAATCCTTCGACTTCGATATTCGAAGTCGAAGGATTTTAATTCCCCAGTCGAATATCGAGGGTTAATTAACCCTCGATATTCGACCCTTAAAACATCTGCCCCTTAGTGTTAACCAAGTTACATATGGACCATTAAAGGGTTAATAAGCAGAGTATTTTCATGTTCCTAATACAATGTGCACCTAATAAAACATGTTGAGCTTTATGGTCATCAATATTCATTATGTTTCTGGCTTAAGTCTGCATTTTTGCTAATACAGAGGGTACATCACATTATGTTTTATTATAGTGTTGTATAATTATATTGCAATAGTCTGTCTGCTAGTGCATTTTATTATCCCATCAGTGTTATTCTTCCTTCATTCATGTTTTCCACTGAAAGAAAATGTACCATTTCCCCCAATAATTCCTCTGACATTTTATTTTAATACTGTGCCATTACAATGAGACAATAGATCAAAATAATCTTAAGAAAACTTTAAGAATCATTAAAAAATTTGATTATGCCGCTTTTTGTTTTATTATCGCTCACTATTTTACACTCATCATTACCCGTCACATCTCCCATTAATTCATTACATCTGCCCTGCTGGGTGTCCATTTAAATTCTCTTCTTCACTATTTTTGAATTCATCTCACACTTGGCTTTTCTTGGCACATACGGTACCTCTCAGTGTTGCCTCTAGGGATGTTTAACTTATTATAAGAACTACTTTTCTATACCTCCATATATTCCTTATGAAGTTAATCTTTGCTGAAAGAATTACAAAAATATGCCAAAATGAATAAATTGATGGATGAGGAAAAGAGAAAAAAAATCTCATTATTTGGGTATCTGTAAAAATGAGTCAAATCAACTGGACTTACTGGGTGTCATTTATAAAGTTCGCGCAGTGCATATTTTTCGCAAATGGTTGTATTGCGCATGTTTTTTCCTGAACGCTAATATATTGCACTGCTCTGGCCGTCTTTCCGTTTTTTGCGAATTCGCAATTTTTGTGAATAAATTTTCGCAAATGGTGCGCAAATGAGACGGGAGTTTACGCGAGCGCACCCAATGTGCGAGGTTGTTTTGCACGAAAATAGTGTTGACAGTAACTTCAATTCGCAGTTTGCTAAAATGTTTTGCTAATATTTTATCCGCCAAAAAAGTAATTGTGCACATAAATATTTACAATCTGCGAATTGTGACATATTTAAAAAGCTCCTATAGACATTCGCATTGTGAAAAAAAAAATTGCAATTCTGTTTGCACCCTCTTATTCAGCTTTATAAATATAAGCATGCGCAGGGCAAATATATTCACTTTGCGAACCAATCTGCCCTGGGCGAGGTTTATAAATGACCCCCACTGTGTTTTTTCTTGAAGATGGTTCCACAGTCATCCGACTGGCTTTTTCAATTCAAAATGAAAAAAGTCTTCAAGTTCACAGCAAGTTCAGTTGATTTGAATTGTTTTTACAGATATACCATGACCTGGATGAATGTGAATCTTCACAAACTCATGTACATATGACCTGGATTCTGTTACACTGGCAAGTTTAAAATGTTTCTATAAAAACTAAACTTCAGCTTTGTGCCTAATGAGTATTCATGGGGCTTATATTAATGGTGCAATGTTGGTGGAGGGTCATTTATCCAACCAATCAGATATTTGCTTTGGGTTCTTGAAATGCAGCTGACAAATAAAAGATACTTATCAGTTGTTATGTGTTACTCTGAGTCTGTTATAACATAATCCCCTGCATTGTTTCTGCCCTTCATTAATTACAATATCATCTTGATATGGTATTTAACATTTTTTCGTTGTAGATATCTTGACCATCACCCTTGACGATGACCTTTCCTGTTGACCTTTACCTGTAGCTGCAAATCCCATCTCTGTCCCCTTTTAGGGTAGAACTACACGGGCATTTTGATATCCGATACCTTCCCCTCCAACGCAACGCAAGGAAGCGCAGGCGTCATGTCAGATGTGCTGCATCTAAGGTAAGTTATGTGCTGCATCTAAGGTAAATTGTCGCATGCACCCGACGCGACACAACTGTCGGATAAAGATGCAACATGCAGCGTTCACATCCGAGAGTCGAGTTATGATGGATGCACAATGCCATAATGTCCGACATTCCTATTACTTACCTTAGATTCGGCGCATCCTACGTGATACCTGCGCTTCCTTGCGTCGCTTCGTAATGGAAGGTATCGGATGTCAAAATGCCCTTAATGTAGTAGTTCTACCCTTATTGTGCCTTAAATTACTTACAACTAAAGGGCCTAATAACTAATATCACTCTTGTGGGTGGAAGATGGAAAGAGAGTGTCATGCCCAGTAGCCCAAACTTCACATTGGAATGACCAGCAGGGCCACTGGGTCAATATTTAAAGTATAAACTAGGAGGGAGTAGACTGGCAAGTAAGACTTGCAGTAAGAGAGTTTATTTAGCCAACATAAAGTAAATAAGTTTCATAGTACTGAAACAGGCAGGAAATAAAATGAACAACTTACTGGCTCAGCAGCTCAAGGTTAACAAAAAGTCCAGGGTCAGGCATATACTAGACAAAAAGGGAAACAAGAACAGGAAGCTTTGGGAAACAGGAACAAGAACCGGGTAGTTTCAGCACGGGAGAGAGTTCAGAAACAGGGTCCAACTGGAACTTGGAAATCAGAAGCTTATACCCTGCGTCCAGCAGGTATGGAGACCTATGAACTGGCAAGGAGGGAAGCCAGTTCATGGTTTAAATAAGGGCCCTCTGCTGGGAGCTAATTAGGGATAGGCTGCACCTGCCAGTTAATGCAGAGCATCTGAGTATAATTAACAGCGTCAGGGCTAACCATAGAATTATCAGAACAGGGTAAACCTATACCTCTAATCTGCCTGAATAGTGAAGAGGTAAGGCAACAGACTGCAATGCATAAGTTCTCTGGTTTAAAACCAGCAGAGGGATGATTCCTTACAAAGAGGCAGACAAGTCTATTCTGCTTGAAGTTAAGCAATAAGCTCTATCATACCCCATCTGTGACCTACAATCTCTTTGACCTGCTCCCTGATTTACTTACACACTCCTTACCCAATATCTACAATTTTGGGGGGGGGTACCCAACCAACTCTAATATCAGGGATATCTAATGAAAAACACTTGCAAAGACTGAGGGTTTTGTTTCACACTGGAATTCCATTCAACCTCCAAACTCCATATTCATCTTTTCCATATTTGCTGTGGCACTAGACCATTTCCTTCACTGGTTTTCTATTTCCTCTCAAATTGAATTTATACTTAGAATGAAGAGGCTGCTTAACTTAAATCTGATATGAATCTGAGTGAATATTGTAATTTAACTTAAATCTTTTATGAATCTGAGTAAATAGTGTAATATAACTTAAAGCTGATATGAATCTGAGTAAATATTGTAATTCAACTTAAATCTGATATGAATCTGAGTGAATATTGTAATTTAACTTAAATCTTATATGAATCTGAGTAAATATTGTAATTTAAATTTAAATCGTATATGAATCTGAGTGAATATTGTAATTTAACTTAAATCTTATATGAATCTGAGTGAATATTGTAATTTAATTTAAATCGTATATGAATCTGAGTGAATATTGTAATTTAACTTAAATCTTATATGAATCTGAGTAAATATTGTAATTTAATTTAAATCGTATATGAATCTGAGTGAATATTGTAATTTAACTTAAATCTTATATGAATCTGAGTTAATATTGTAATTTAATTTAAATCGTATATGAATCTGAGTGAATATTGTAATTTAACTTAAATCGTATATGAATCTGAGTAAATATTGTAATTTAACTTAAATCTTATATGAATCTGAGTGAATATTGTAATTTAACTTAAATCGTATATGAATCTGAGTAAATATTGTAATTTAACTTAAATCGTATATGAATCTGAGTGAATATTGTAATTTAACTTAAATCGTATATGAATCTGAGTAAATATTGTAATTTTTGGCAATTTGGGGCAAAATATTTTTCTCAAATGTTCTCTTAAAATTTACTAAAACGTGATGTAAACTGCAAAACCCTAAGGCAAAATGACAGCAATCTTACCATCAGTCTATAAAATGAAGAACTAAATATTTAAGCTAAAATTAAAAAAAAATTCTAAGATTAATTGTAAACTGAGTGAATGAAGACAATTTTCCCACCAATAACTTCAGTAAATTGATTAAAAAATGATTTTTCATGTTGAGGTCTGGGCAGGCTCCTTATCTGGAGGATTTCCACCTGCCCAATGTTAAGCATGTTAACTTCATAAAAAAATAAAAAATAAATTAAAGATAAAATTAATTGCCATGAAAATGAATATTTTATTAAACTTATATTATAAATTATATTATAAATTAGTGAAATAGTTTGAATGTTAATTATACGCCTCCCGTGGCCTCTTGTTGTATAGAAGATGGTCAGGTATTAGTTGCTGATTTGTTCATTCAATTTTTTTTAATTTTTTTTAAATTGGTAAATTTATAAAGTTCAGAATACTGAAATTTGAGAATATTAAAAAATAATACACCTCCCATTAAATTTGTATAGAAGATGGCCAAGTTTTAGTTGCTGACTTTCTTTAATAAATTTAGGAAGTACTTAAAACTCAAATGTGAAAATATTGGAATTTGTGGGGGGGTTTCCGCAGATACAATCTCAATCTCAAATCTAAAAAATCTACCCCATGGTGTTATATAACCCTATATTTCTATATATACTGTACTGTATTTCTATTTCCATGGATACATATCTGAAAGCTGAATCAGTACAGATATTTAGAGACAGTTACTATGATGGCAACAACACATCTCCTTAGTATTTCTGCAAGCCCCCTTTAGTGGCAATTTAACTTCCTGTTTATTGTAAAAGAGTTTTAAAAATGTGACTATTTCTTTGTAGCCAAGCTGGTTGCACCTGTTTTATGTTACCCATTAAAACTAAAGGTCACCTGAACATGCTCACAAATAATCAGTACTCGTGCCCTATATTTCATTTCATAAGATTTCAGAATTTTTTGTTACATTTAAAAAAAAAACTATTTAAAGATTCTTTTTGATCCTTAATGAAATCCATCGCTATGGAAACCTTAGTCAGTCAACGCCTTCTACTCACTCAGAAATTTAAATGTAGCATTATTATTTCTGCAGGAAACTAAATTAGCAATTATTGCATTCACAATGACATCAAAGATAGCTGTGCAGATACAGTATGCTGCATAAATCATTTGTGAATCTTATATAAACCTGTTTGAGATAATTTGAAGGTGAAGAAATAATACATGAAGGTTGGTGACTTCCATGTTCTTTATCTGTTTCAAGTGAATTAAAATTCTAGGAGAACTGGAGAAATTCATTGTAATTTATAGAAATAGATTCTCTCGCTTTATCAAATTGTTTGCATTTTGTGAATGAGCACCCCTGTAAAGAGACAATACTGTATGAATAATGTGGTTATGCTATCATCTCACCTCCACTTAAAATAATAATTGTTTTTAGTGATGGACGAATATATTGGCCAGGTGTGAATTCATGAAACCGCCACGAAAATTTGCCAGCGTCAAAAAAATGGACACCGGCGTATTTTCGCCAGCGAATTTGAATGAGAAGGCGCCGTTTTGCCCCAAATTCGCCCATCACTAATTGTTTTCCTATTTACCGGTATATAAATTGATTCAGGACATATGGCCAGATTCCATAATTTCCAACTTCCCTCATTCAGCCAAATGGGGTCAGATCTCTATTTTTTTCATTAATTGTATCTTTCATGTCTAAAACCCTAAAAATTTGAGATTTATTAAGTTTAAAAACATAAAACTCTAATATAAAACTTCTCCCAGTAAAAGCAGTCAAGGTCCCATAGAAGTCAATGGGGCAGATTTACTAAAAGGTGAAGGGGCTAACGCTAGCGAGTTTTTTAGCCAGAAATCACATTCGTCATTCGCACTCTATCGCTAGGTGATTTTTCGTTCTGGCGAAATGGTTGTTGCTCTGCAAATTCACCAAATTGCGGATTTTACTGAACGTTACCTCTTTCGCCAGAGTTTCCGTCACCACCTCAGGTCAGATGAAATGCTGAAGCAAAGCTACATCTTTGTCACGTCAGTGACATCATATCCTGTACCCTGAAAAGTCATAAAAAGTGTAAAAAAAACACAAGCGACTTTTCTTTTTTTTAAAGTGGGATTGCCTTCAATAGTCCAAACTAGTAAAGATTTTTTTAACACATTTGAGGGGCATGCCACATATATTTTAGGGTGGGCTCATGTCTAGGGCATTAGAGGAGTTTTTATGTCTTTGCTAAGTAGGGATGCACCAAATCCAGGATTCGGTTTGGGATTCTGCCTTTTTCAGCAGGATTCAGATTCGTCTGAATCCTTCTGCCCGACCACACCGAATCCAAATCCTAATTTGCATATGCAAATTAGGGTCAGGGAGCAAAATCGAGTGACTTTTTGCCCCAAAACAAGAAAGTAAAAAATATTTTCCCCTTCCCACCCATAATTTGCATATGCAAATTAGCATTCAGATTCAGTTCTGTATTCGGCCAAATCTTTCGCATAGGATTCAGGGGGTTGTCTGAATCCAAAATAATGGATTTGGTGCATCCCTTTTTGGACATTTGTAATAAAAAGTGGCCACTTCAAGCATTTACACCAATGAATTTATGCGCCTCCCCTAGTCAAATTGACCTTAGCATAAGATTATTAGTGAATTTTCGCTAGATACAAACAAATGCTAGTGAATCTTTGCTATGAAATGCAAAAAGTCACAGTGTTCGATGCCCAGGACGCAACCACACATTTAAGTGAATTAGCATAGTGGTAACGAATTTGCGCCTGGCTAAGTTGTGTTAAAGGGATACTGTCATGGGAAAAAAATGTTTTTTCAAAATGAATCGGTTAATAGTGCTGCTCCAGCAGAATTCTGCACTGAAATCCTTTTCTCAAAAGAGCAAACAGATTTTTTTATATTCAATTTTGAAATCTGACATGGGGCTAGACATATTGTCAATTTCCCAGCTGCCCCAAGTCATGTGACTTGTGCTCTGATAAACTTCAACCACTCTTTACTGCTGTACTGCAAGTTGGAGTGATATCACCCCCTCCCTTTTCCTCCCCAGGAGCCAAACAAAAGAACAATGGGAAGGTAACCAGATAGCAGCTCCCTAACACAAGATAACAGCTGCCTGGTAGATCTAAGAACAACACTCAATAGTAAAAACCCATGTCCCACTGAGACACATTCAGTTACATTGAGAAGGAAAAACAGCAGCCTGCCAAAAAGCATTTCTCTCCTAAAGTGCAGGCACAAGTCACATGACCAGGGGCAGCTGGGAAATTGACAAAATGTCTAGCCCCATGTCAGATTTCAAAATTGAATATGAAAAAATCTGTTTGCTCTTTTGAGAAATGGATTTCAGTGCAGAATTCTGCTGGAGCAGCACTATTAACTGATTCATTTTGAAAAAACATTTTTTTCCCATGACAGTATCCCTTTAAGTATGCTATGCGGTCGCTGGCGACAATTCGCCCTTTAGTGAATCTGCTCCAATGAGAGCTGCATTGAACCTATTGGACCCTTTTTTTTTTTTTTAGAAATACAGACTTTTAGAGGCATATTTACTAATATTTACTAAATATTTGATTAAAGGTTTTAGAACCCACAACTTAACTCACTTTCTCTAAAACCACCATTGTCATAAAATGTATAAATTATTAAGTATAAATGGAAAATAACGCTGAGCGATCCGAAAAAAAACCCAAATAGGACTAAAACCTCTAAAAATTTTAAATTTATTGGTCTCAACATCGCTTCCATTGACTTTTAAAGGACCTCTGCAACTTTTACCTGGCAAAGTTTTAAAAGGTTTTCATGGTTTTTATATATTGCAATATATGGACAAACAATCCCTGTTTTGTTTAAAGGGTAAGGCATTTTTCAGTAGCAGTAGCACAAAATGTATCTGTCTTAAATATATTGATAATGGGTTGAGTGCAGAGGAACCTTGTATTTTTCATGGTTTTTACACTTCTCAAAATCTTGAAGTTTTTAAAAAACTAGGAAAAAAACAAGTTATCAGAAATAAACTCTCAAACTCATTATAGAACTTATCTAAATACATGTGATGATGAACTATCATCTTTATCAACATCGCCAGCAAAAGTTTTCAAGTAAAGTAATAAAGTTACTAGATATCTCCTGTAAAGGTATTTAAAGAGACAGCAATGGAGATACAATGGTTTTAAGTATGGTTGAATGCGTCTTAGAAAATGATAAAATAGGACCAATGCAGTGAGTTGCAAGTAAATAGGTAGCACAGCATAGATCAAAGAAAGTGTATAATACTGTGTCAGTACAATGATACTTTTATTATAATTTTATAATTAGTGATGGGCGAATTTATTGGGCAGGAGCGAATTCGCTGTGAATTCCCGCGATTCACCGCCGGGGAATAAATTTGCGAAACCGCCCCAAAAATTCCTAATTTCCTAAAAACTTCAAGATTTTGAGAAGTGTGAAGACATGAAAACCTTTTAAAACTTTGGCAGGTAAAAGTTGCAGAGGTCCTTTAAAAATCAATGGGAGTGATGCTGAGACCGATAAATTTAAAATTTTTAGAGGTTTTAGTCCTATTTGGTTTTTTTCAGATCATTCAGCGTTATTTTCCATTTATACTTTTTTTATTTGTATCTTAATAATTAATACATTTTATGACAATGGTGGTTTTAGAGAAAGTGAGTTTATTATGTGGGTTCTAAAACCTCTAAAACTATTGATAAATACACCTCAAAAAGGAATAAATTTGCGAAAACGCCACGAAAAATTTTTTGGACGCATTTTCGCCAGCGAATGTGCACAGCGTCCAAAAAATGGACGCCGGTGCCTTTCGCAAATTTTTCACCATTTTGCGAATTTAATGGAAAATTCGCAAATTTCATCACTATTTATAATACATTTTTTTTAACTTTGGAAAGAAAAACTTTTTCTCAGGTCATGTACTGTGTTCCTGGTTTGAAGCACTGATCACATTGATGTGCAGTTGTACAGACAGTTCACTGATCTGAATGCGTTACTGTTTTCCAGCTGGAAATGAAAATAGCCCATAGGATTCAATTCATCTGCATTATTCCGCTCATGGTGTTCCGCAAAGTCAGCAGCGGATAAAAATAGATGGTTCTTCCTGGTTATTTCACATGTAAACAAAGCTTTTAGTTCTAGGAGTTAGTGGTTCATGAAGTGTTGATTATCCCTTACAAACTTAAAATTGTAATTGAAGAAAGATCAGCAGATTGATCTTTTATAAAAAGAATTTAAAAAATTCTCAAAGCTGATAGAGGTTCATTCACCAGAATGTGTTCAACTGCTTTGACCGTGGACCAGAATGTAGCAGTCATACTTTAAGAGCATTTATAGTCATAATATGGTGGCATGATGCTTAAGGTCCATAAAACCATTGTAAGAAACAAGGAGCACAATTTCGTGTAAACCTTGTTTCCAGAAGATGTTCCATTCCATGATGGAGTCTCTTCTAGTGGTTTCACATACAGCACGATGAAGCTACGTGTTTTCATAGTCTATCGATAACAAGATCTAAACATTATTATTATTTATTCGAAACTTTATTGAACACCTTTTCAAAAAACTATTATTTTTCTTCTCAAGAGATATTTCTTCTTCAATAATGAACCAATAATCTACAGAAGGAACATTATACCTGTAGGAATAGCCTTCTATGCATAAAAACCAATGGCAAGGAAAACTAAAAATGTTCTTAAAGGAGAAACAAACCCATTATAAAAAAACACCCTACCCCACATAGACTCCTCCCCCCCAGCCTAGCTGCTACCCCGGGCAAATGCCCCTAACTTTTTACTTACCCCTCAGTGCAGATTCAGGGAGTTCATGGCAGCCATCTTCCGGGTCTTCGGTAATCTGAGAATGAGGCCGACGTGGTGGTCCAAAATGGTTCAAGTCACTTAATTTGTCTAAGTTTAAATGCCACAAATATCAGTGTGATTCAATCATGGGAAATTTAGCCAGACAGAAGAAGTGACAGAGATTGTTAAATCTCTACAAACTCATTGACACTGAAAGCATTATAAATAGTGGCGAAAAGAGGAACATCTGGAAATATTGATTTCAGTATGGGCTGATTTAATATTTGATTTGATTTGAAAAATGAGGCGCATTGTCTGAATTAAATTTTCAAGGGAAAAAAAGCAAAAGAAAAATGATGTTGTCGAAAGGCTTTTTGATAGAACTTCGCATGCTCTAGAGTCATGGGGAAACAGCACTAGAGAAACAATGTAAGTTAATAAGAACGTGAGTGATGAAATACTAAAGATGACAGAGACTTCCTTTAAAAATGATAAATATTGCAATCAAATTGGGGGGCTGTGCTGTGTATACAAGAGCAAGAAATATTAGATAAAGTTGGTTGGGATATTCCAAGCAAATACTTGGGGAAAGATAAAGACAAATATCTGTGCATCCGAATCTGACGTGGGACATTTATTAGCGAGGATGAGAAAGAGATCTTGAAGCAGTTTGTTCTTTGGAATTAAAGCAGAAGCTCGGGTTGAAAGAAGAATTCTATCATCATATCCAGGGCTTGACTATTGGCATATATTCTATCAATTTTTTTTCAGTTTTTTTCTGTAAATTCTCATTTTTGCACTTAAGTCATCTGTAATGATGGGTGAATTCATCCTGTTTAGTCCAGAATTTCCTGCAAAATTGCGAAAAATTCATGAAATGCCTGAAGTCAATGTGCGTCAAAATAATTTTGCCGCGTGTCATTGCGACGCTTCGCAAATGTATTCGCCTATGGCGAAATGTGGTAATTTGCTGCGAATTCACACCTGCAAATTTTATTCGCCCATCTGTCTTTTTGTACCAGATATTGGTTTCATAAATGACCCAGGCTTATGACCTAGGGGTTTCTGGATAGGGTTGTTTTTAGCAGACCTTGTCTGCTAAAAAAAACATTTAAACATTACATAAGCCCAATTGGATTGTTTTGCCACCACTATGGATTCGTGCATTTTAGCCACTACTGTATCAAGTACAAGGTGCTGTTTTATTTTTATAGAGAAAAAGGAAATAATTATAAAGAATTCAAATTATTTGCTTAAAATATTTGCCCCCCTATGATTTGTGAAAGCCTGAGATCCAGAAAGCTCCAGATTGAGGGATGAGATGTATAGATGAGATAATATACAGTACAGGTATTGTATCCATTATCTGGAAACCCATTATCCAGAAAGATCCACATTACAAGGCCATCTCCCATTTTAATCAAATAATTCAAATATTTAAAAATGATTTCCTTTTTCTCTGTACAGGTATGGTATCCATTATCTGGAAACCTTTTATCCAGAAAGCTGAGATGGCTGTCTCCCGTAGACTCCATTTTATCCAAATAATCCATTTTTTTTCCTTTTTCTCTGTAATAATAAAACAGTAGCTTGTACTTGATCCCAACTAAGATATAATTAATCCTTATTGGAAGCAAAACCAGCCTATTGGGTTTACTTACTGTTCACATAATTCTTTTATAGGTTATTTATGGGTTATGTGCCTTATGGCGATGGATCTAAAAATCATAAGCCTAATGCATAGCACAAAACATTGACTCCTTTAATGATGGATGTGCTTATTGTCCATAGATTAGAGAGATCAACTTTTAGTTGCAATCTAGTGTGGACCAGTGGTCCCCAACATTTTTCAAATGTAAAAAGAGTTGGGGAGCAACACAAGTATGAAATAAAAGGGCTGTTATTGGCTGTATGATACCCCCTATGTGGACTGGCTCTGTTTGGCAGTACAACTGTTTTTTATACAATTAAAACTTGCCCCCAAGCCTGGATTCAAAAATAAGCACCTGCTTTGCGGCCACTGGGAGCAACATCCAAGGGTTTGCTCAGGAGCCACTGGTTGGGGGTCACTGATCTAAACTATACTATATGCATTTCTGTAATAAAAACCTGTAATTGGCTACTGAAGGTAGATTATCTAAGTAAGTGTGGATTGTCTCCCACCTATACCATATACAAGTACATTTGCATATATTAATGATGGGCGAATTTTGCAAAATGCATTGAAATCAATGGGTGTCAACATTTTTGACGCAAGCAAAACATTTTTAAATGCCCGACTATTTTGTCCAACTGTATTAAAGTCAATGAGCATCCGGATCATTTTTTTTGTTGCGGCGGATTTCCTGCCGGTGAATTTTTTATGCCGTTTTGTTAAAGCATTCACGGGTGGCGAAACATGGAAAATCGCCAAAAATCCATGCCTGGCAAATATTTTCACCCATTACTAGCAGACATTTATAAAATGCATATACAGTATTAAGCAACAATATATATAATATATATAAAATGCATATACAGTATGTATAAAATGCAGATTGATACCGGTACTCACTGCTGCCTGGGTGCAGCCCACGAAAAGCAAATAATACTGGATTATGAAAAGGGGTCGCACTCACAGGTCTTGTCATCTAATAAATTACACTTTTTATAACGTAAGACCTGTGAGTGTGACCACTTTTCATTATCAAAGGTGACCATACACTATAAGATCCATTGGTTTGGCAAGGTCGCTAAACGAGTGGATCTTAACCCGATATGCCCATTTACGGCTGGGCAATATCGGGTGAATCCGAACAATCGGATTACAATGCTACGAATGGGTACCGACAGGTCACAGGGCCGCATCAACTAGCCAATATGGTCCTGGATTGTAGAAAATAATCAAACTTGACAGATCAATATCTTTTTTTGGCCTGATATTGGTCAGGAGGAACTGTCGGGAGCCCTCACACAAGGGCAGATAAACTGCCAAATCAGTCTAAAGGACCGATATTGGCATCTTTAATCTGCCCGTGTATGGCCACCTTAAGACTAATGTTGGGGGTGCTATTCTATCCTGCACATGGTCCAACTTTCTTCTTTACTCTACTGTTTAGAAGTAAATGATGGAAACAGGAAAACTATGACTGCCTGTTTGTAGAACATGACTACCATCAAAAATATTCTTATTGTACATAAAGTTTTCAGTTTGTGATGTTCAGTTAACAGGAGCATGAATTTTGCCATCTAAAATTAAATACATTTCCAGCCAAGCTGATATTTGGAGTTAATAAAATTTAATTTTCCACAGTCAGTTGCTTCAAGCCTCTAACTGGCATGTTCTACGTCAGGATCCTGTTATCTTCTTCTACCCTCATTAAAACCATAGCAAGTCCAGTTATAAAACTATCTAAAGCCAGAAGCTAGAGGAGTACTTTATCCTAAGGTGCTAATAGCCAGAGGTGCCGTCCGAACCAGCTGGAATACAAGATAAAGAGAATGACAGGTTGAGAGCCCAGACTGAAGTTATTACTTTTTTGACAGCTACAAATTAGTTTGTAATTCTGTAAAATATATATCCTTGATAAGTTATATTATAGCAAGAGGAGCAAGAAACTTTTGAGAAACTTTACTATGGCATGTATCATTATCGTTTATTAAGGGGTTGTTTTCTCTGGAAAAAAGGCGCTTGCGAGGGGACATGATTAGACTTTACAAGTACATTAGAGGACATTATAGACAAATAGCAGGGGACCTTTTTACCCATAAAGTGGATCACCGTACCAGAGGCCTCCCCTTCAGACTAGAAGAAAAGAACTTTCATTTGAAGCAACGTAGGGGGTTCTTCACAGTCAGGACAGTGAGGTTGTGGAATGCACTGCCGGGTGATGTTGTGATGCTGATTCAGTTAATGACTATAAGAGGGACTTGGATGATTTCTTGGACAGACATAATATCAAAGGCTATTGTGATACTAAGCTCTATAGTTAGTATAGGTATGGGTATATAGAATTTAATTAAAAGTAGGGAGGGGTGTGTGTATGGGGCTGGGTTTTCATTTGGAGGGGTTGGACTTGAAGGACTTTGTCTTTTTTCAACCCAATTTAACTATGTAACTATGTAACTATGTAACTATGTATAGCACCTGCAGGTTACCTGGTGCTTTACACATGGATATATTTATTTGAAAAATGGCGTCATTGATGTCCTGAGGACATTTTCAGTTGGTCTTTTTAAATTTTTATTTTGACATTATGGAGCACATGAAAACAGTAGACGACACGTTTTTGTTGTTGGATCTAGAACTCTCACTGCCACCATAACCATCATCTTGGCAACATGGTGGCCCCGTTCCAAACTTCTGATGCCTCTTACATATGTATTCACTTATAGGTGGGTGGGAGGCTTTTACACACTTAGGGGCAGATTTATCAAGGGTCGAAGTGAATTCGAGGGAATTTTCGAAGTAAAAAACTTTGAAATTCAAGCTAATTTTTTGGATACTTCAACGATCGAATAGGATATTACGACTTCACTTCGAATTCGATTCGAAGTAAAAATAGTTTGAATATTCGACCATTCGATAATCAAAGTACTGTCTCTTTAAAAAAACTTTGACTTCAATACTTTGCCAAATTAAACCTGCCGAAGTGCTATGTTAGCCTATGGGGACCTTCTACAACCATTTTCTATGTCTTTACACATCGAAGTAAAATCGTTCGATCAAACAATTTTACTTACATCGCAGGATGTCCAAATTTGGTGAAAAATACTTTGATATTCAAAGTCGAACTATTTCAATTCGATGGTCGAATTTCGAAGTATTTTACACTTCGAAATTTGACCCTTGATAAATCTGCCCCTTATAGAACACATTCATATGTAACACAAAATTTGTCACGCTTCTTCTTAAACTAACACAAATGTACTTCTATTTTATTACACACTTACCTTTTTGGTAATGTTTTAAATTAATTTATTTGTTTTATATGTATAAGCCCCCTGGCATTCATATTTATGATGTTTTATCATACCAAGGATATGTGGGAGATATTGCCCATTGTAAAGCTCTGCAGCTTGGAGTAAAAACATGTATTAACTCATTCTGAATTCATCACAATATGTATTTTCCCAAAATATATGGTTTTCTGTTGTCAACTTACTGTTAGGTGCCTTTTTTACCTTGAAATCTAAAGTGTTCTTATTTCTGGTGCAGTGCTTTAAGCAATCTGTATTATATGGTAATGGCTTTTCATCTATTTAGGTCAGCAATCTCCATAAAAACTGTAAATAAGTGTTATTGAGTAGTGATGGGCGAATTTGTCCCTTTTCGCTTTGCCGAAATATTTGTGAATTTCCAGTGAAATTCTCTAAAAGGTGAAAAATTTGCGAAACTTGAGTTTTGACGCTGACGTCAATTCGCGGCTGTCAAAAATCACCGCCGGCGACAATTTGACGCCCACCTATTTTATCCAATTGCATCAAAGTCAATGGGCGTGCTTAAAATTAAAATTGGCGGTGTCAAAATTGGAATTTTTACAATGGAGACAATTCCCCGCGAATTTTCATGGCAATTTTGCAAATGTATTCACCTGCGGTGAAACGCAGAAATTCGCTGCAAATTTGCGCCTGCCGAATAAATTTGCCCATCACTATTATTGAGGCATTTAGGAGACAGGGCACATAGAATAAAATATTTTCCTATGTTTCTGACATACTTGTATTTTCTGTAAAAAGTGTACAATGTTTACAAGAGTTAGGTATTACTTTTAAAAAAATAGGAAAACTTAAAAGTCCCCCCGGGAAATGCTTTTAAAATGGAAGAGCTAAAAATGTTAAAAAAAAACAAACTTGTCCATTAGTTAAATGAAATGCAGTGTGAAAAGCATCTAGAAGTGAAAGGGTTAATGATGATTTCCCTTGAAGTCCATAACCCCTGTGCTTAAGGCAAATATTAGTTTCCAAACATGGGTAGAAAGCGACAGAAAGGGACGTTTAATAATGAAAATTAGTGAAACGCATTGAAGTCAATTTTTATATGCGTGATTATTTTGTCCAAATGCATTAAAGTTAATGGGCGTCTAAATAATTTTGCCACGTGACAATTTTATGCGCGCAACAATTTTTGTCGTGGCTGAATTTTTTCCGCAGTTTTGCGAATTATTCTCGGCAGTGAAGAGTGGAAATTCGACGTGAATCCATGCCTGCCAAATGTATTCGCCCATCACTAACGTTTAACCCTTTAGATGCCAAACAAGTGTAAAGCAAGGGCTCACATAGGCCCTAGCTACATAGGAGAGCAGCCTAATGTTTTGGCTTTGTACAGAAGTGAAAGTAGGGATGGGCGAATTTGACCCGTTTAATTTCGCCAAAAATTTGCCGCCGGTAAATTGTCGCTGATGCCCATTAAAGTCTACGCGCGTCTAAACTTTTTTTGACGCACGACGCCATAGAAGTCTATGGGCGTCATTTCAGCGGGAAAACAGGCCGAAAAAATTTCGCCCATCCCTAAGGGAACTGATATTCTGGGCTAAAGAACCCAACACAAGTGTTAACCTTTTCTCCCCTACACCAGAATCCAGTCTGACAGGCCACATGCATTAATCTGTAGTAGAGAATCAAGTGTAGCTCCTCTTGTTGTTAATCAGTAGAAGAGAATCCTCTGTAGCAACACTCGTGTATTAATCCATAGGAGAGGATCCAGTTCAGTAAAGGGAACTAGTATGACAGTCCAATGTATTTTCAGGAGAAATCCAATTCAGTAAAGAGAATCCAGCATGGCAGCCCCGCTGTCATTTCTGGGGAAACAAATCAAATGAAATTCTAGCACTAATTCATTATACTGTATGTTTTACCATTCCTGAAAACATGGATTTTGCACTGAATCTGTATCAGGCCAAAAAATTTAACTCTGGTTAAAGTTGATCGTGTTTTTTTTAACCAATAGCTGGTATTTATTAATGAGCAAATTTTTTCAAAATCCATGGATTTGCAACAACATTTTTGCCGCCAAAAACTGCAGCAAAATAAAATGTGCGCAACAAAAAAGTAATCGAGACAAAAAAAGTCTAAAAAACCGCCCATTTGACTTTAATGCATTTGGACAAAAAAGTTGCAAAAGACAAAAAAAAGTTGCCACAAGAAAAAACTCCCAATGACTTTAACGGATATGCAGCAAGAAAAATTGTTGCACGAGAAAATTTTTTTATTGTATAAAGAAAATATTGACACCCATTGACTTCAATGCATTTTGCACATTTTGCAAATTTTCAGGACAGGTTCACTCTAACTATTAAGATATTTAAGAAAAAAGTTAAATCAGATAAAGCCGATCACCTTAACATGCTTAACAATAGCTTGAATATTTAGGAGCAAATTTACTTAAGGTCTAATATCGTGGGTTAATTAACCCTCGATATTCGACTGTCGAATTGAAATCCTTCGACTTCGAATATCGAAGTCGAAGGATTTACCGCAATTCATTTGACTTACTGCAATTCATTCGATTGAACGATTAAATCCTTTGAATCATTCGATTCGAAGGATTTTAATCAATCGATCGAATGATTTTTCTTCGACCTAAAAAAGATAGCAAAGCCTATGGGGACCTTCCCCATAGGCTAACATTGACTTCGGTAGGTTTTAGGTGGTGAACTAGGGGGTCGATTTTTTTTTTAAAGAGACAGTACTTTGACTATCGAATGGTCGAATAGTCAAATGATTTTAAGTCGAAGTCGTAGTCAAAGTAGCCCATTCGATGGTCGAAGTAGCCAAAAAAAACATTCGAAATTCGAAGTTTTTTTCCCTCATTTATAAAGTTTGTGCAGCGCATATTAATTCCCATTTAGTTGGTTTGAGGATGTTTTCTCCTAAACGCCTACATTTTGCACTGATTTGCCCGTCTTTACCGTTTTTCGAACTGCAGTGAAACGAGCATTGTGAAAACAGGATTCACAAATGAACCACAAGTGGTTGTTGGTGCAAGTGTGGCCACTGTGCATGATTATTGTGCACAAATATACCGCCACCTGAAAATTTTTAAAGATACATTTGCAATTTGAGAAATCTGTTTAGAGAATATTTTTTCTGCCACCACAGTTGTTACGTAATGCGAACGCAGAACTTGAGCATGAAATTTCAAAATTCACTAGTATGCCAAAGGACATTCGCAGCACAAATAAAAATTTACAATTATACCTGCACATTAAATAGACCAATCTTGTTTAAATAGAAACAAGCGCAGGGCAATTATTTTCACTGTGGCAAGTTTATAAATTATACCCACTGACTTCTATAGAAGCTCCACAGGGTTTCAAAAAATTTTCGAATGGGAAACTAGCATGAATAAAAATTTGAAATAGCTTTTTTCCGACACTCACTTCTTGAATCTTGGAAATAATCTAATTTTAATAAATCAGGCCCCCTAGCATTTCTCATAACTGCTAGTGATGGGCGAATTTGCGGCATTTCGATTCGCCGAAAAATTCACGAATTTCGCGTGAAATTCGCGAAACGGCGAAGGCGTCTTGTTTTTGACACTGGCGCCCGTTTTTTGATGCCGGCGCCTGTTTTTGACGCGGGCATCCGTTTTTTTCAACGCCGCCGAAATTTTTTTTGACGCGGGCGTTCCGCAACTTTATTCACTGGCGGTGAATCGCACAAATTCGCCGCGAATTCGCGCCTGCCGAATAAATTCGCCCATCACTAATAACTGCCAGTTTTTTAAGTTCTTGAAAACTGAAGCAGAATTTACTTCTCCCCCTATTCTCTTATTTCTTATTGCATCTCTACAGTAACTCTCCAATTGTTTTCAGTGTTCCTCTCAGGCTTAGTGGTGTGAGCTGAATGTAGGCTTTTATAGTAATTGCAGTACTCGGCTTTCACAGAGAGATCCTTCTAGTAGAGGAAATATTCTGTATCGCCCATTAGAGCACAGATGAACTGGCCCTTTCACTCTTCAGAATTCTTCAGAATTCAACTCACATATTTCAGGAACTTAAACAGTTTTTCTACGGAAAACATGTTATTGTTAAATTTCACAGCGTCTGTACCTTGAGTCCATAATTGGTGCTTGGTTGCTGTATATGAGCAATGCAATATTAATTTTTTTATATTATTTGTAAACAAAGAGCCCAATTTAAGGAGTTTTCCAATGATTGCAAATATTGGCGAAAAATTGCACCAGGCAAAACACCTATATGTTGTGCCATGCACCAAAGTGTGCCGATATTAGACCAACACAAGAAAAGGGGACTTACTGATCAACAAGTGCTATTTCCTTGGCCAACACTTGCTCACCTCGTTACAACATAGAGGAACGCTTCAGGGCAGATTAAGAGACTTATTCTGAAATGTTGGGCAGTTTAACCTGTGAGGCTGTTGGTTGTGCCACACTTATAGTTGCACTTTGCTGAATAGTTGAAGGTCTCTGTATTCCAACATGGAGTACAAGATCTACATCTGCCCTATGAATACAGAGCTGTCTACATCTGGCAAACCTGTATTCATGATGTGAAAAGGTGTCCCCCTTTCTGACTTTCAAGGTAGCATAAAGTGTAAATACAATAACTGACCATATACTGAATTATGAGGTCAGGTAATTCTCCAACCATTGTCCTGTGTGGGTCCTTTTGATGTGAAGTTTTGATTGACCCTTGGTTTACCCCATTTTTTTTTTGGTCCTCGGCATGTAGAAAAGCATCAATATATTTAAATCTCATCCTATTTGACTGAAGTGAAGTTCACAACGGAAGCCCTCTCTCAAATGGTAGACCCTGGATCTTGATAAGAGCCTTATGATATTCAAACTCCTAAAATGCCATTCATAAAGGAAGGCTTGAACTAATTAAACATCACAAAGACAGGTTGGCCAAGTCATTCTGATACTCTAGTTTAATCCTCTGAGATAGCTTTTTGTAGCCCTCCCCAAACCATGATATTGAACAATCTTTGTTTTCAGATCTTTTGAGAGTTGCTTTGAGGATCCCATGTGGTCACTCTTCAGAGGAGAGTCAAACAGAAGCACAACTTGCAATTTGCCACCTTAAATACCGTTTCTCATGGCTGGACACCTGAAGTTCAAGTCTTAAGGAGCTAATCCAACCAATTTGGTGTTGCCAGTAATCAGTATTGAGCAGTTACATGCATTCAAATTAGCAAAATTATAAGGGTACCCACATATTTGCACAGCCAGTTTGATTTAATTTCATACAACTGAATACTGCTTCACTAAAAATCTTTGTTCAGAAAACATTCCGGTACTCAAATGTTCCTGGGAAATGAAAGACATACCACTGTTATCTTTTTTGTTGAAAGTGGAGTAAATTATTATGATTATATTATGAGCATTGACTCCTTGCATTTATGGAATTTTTAGGTTTGATTCAGGGCAGGCCCTCGCCTGCTTGGAATTAATGCAATACCTATGTTTGTGTGGGTTTTCCCCCGGGGCTCCTGTTCCCTCCCACAGTCCATAAAACAAACTGTATCATATTTACATTTTCATTTATTTTAACCTCAGTTCACATTAAATTTGATAAGACTCCATGGTGGCGTTGGTGCTTGTCTGCTGTTAATATTCTTCTGTTGTACGATGAATGTTGAATTTCACTTCTTAATTACATTGTGTAATGTGATAACAGCCATTTTAATGTGTTATCTCAAATGCAAAGCTAAGCAAATCCTTGAGCAAGCCAATCTGAATTCCAACGTTCTTTAGTTGCTTCATCCATGGGAGACATGTTTCAGTATCAAGGTGTCACGCAAATATTCACTTTCTTTTCTTCTGAGCTGACTAAATGTACCATAACTCTCATCTATCAATTATTCACTTTCACATCATCTTGTCAGATTGACATACAGTATTGCTTCAATGTGACATATCCGTGTCTCATGAATGGCACTGAACTTAAATATTGTCATCGTTCATTCTATTACCCCACTGAACGACTTATGGAATGCAGTGTGCCGCCTACGTGTGTTATCATCTGCCTACTTATTAAAAACGTATGTCCGATCTGGTGAAGGAATGCTGGGGATGTGCCGTTTAGTTATCACAATACAGGAAACACAGGAACGGAGAGACGACAAAGGGGAAGTGTATGTGTATTCACTAGTGGTGGGTGAATTTTTTCGCCAGGCATGGATTTGCCACCCGCGAATGTTTTAGCGAAACTGTCTTGCGTCAAAATTATTTGGACACCCATTGACTTTAATGCAAAGAGACAAAAGAGTTGTGCATATAAAAATGTAACTCATGTAACATAGTAAGTTAGGTTGAAAAAAGACACACGTCCATCAAGTTCAACCTTTTAACTTTTTTTAACCAGCCTAACTGCCAGTTGATCCAGAGGAAGGCAAAAAAAATCCTCTCCAATTTGCCTCAGAGGGGGAAAAATTCCTTCCTGACTCCAAAATGGCAATAGGACTAATCCCTGGATCAACTTGTACTATGAGTTATCTCCCATATCCCTGTATTCCCTTACTTGCTAAAAAGCCATCCAACCGATTCTTAAGCCATCCAATCCCTTCAGTATTGTCGAGTGCCAAAATTATTTTGACCCCTATTGACTTCAATTCGTATTTTTCGCGGTTTCGCAAATTCTTTTGGAGTCTGGCGAATATTTCGCCAAACAGACAGATACACCTATCACTAGTATTCACCTAAATTATGTGGTAAACAGTATCTTAGTTCAACCTAAAATGATGCGTCCTCAGCTGGAACTCTCTGGAACACTCTCAAAGCTGTTGAGTGTCAAGCTGTGCCCAGAAACAATGTCACTACAAGAACTATTTGTAGGGGACATGGGGGTTTATGGGTAATCAGAGGCATCCTAGCATCATGTGCAATGCCAAGCTAGAAGTCACCTCCATTGAGCATTGAACAGCGAAATTAGCTCCGATGAGCAAGGAAAAGCATCTTCTGGAGTGATATATGGCATTTCATCATCTGGAGGCCTGACCGAAAAGTCTGGGTTTTACAGATGTCAGGAGAACACTGATGGCCTTATTTGATTATGTTGATGGCAACATTTGGTGGAGGAGTATGGTCTGGGGCTGTTCTCTATGGTTTGGTCTAGGTCCTCTAGTTTCAGTAACACTACAAACTACAATGACATTAGCAACAATTTAGTGCTTCCGACTTGATGGCAACAGTTTGGTGAAGTCTCTTTCCTGAACAATAATGCTCCCATGCTCTAAGAGTAGTCCATGCAGACTGGGTTTACTAAGATGGGAGTGGAAGAACCTGAGTGCAACAAGCTCTGACCTCAATCCAACTGAAAACCTGAAGGTAGAATTGGAATATCAACTACAGGCCAATCCTGATCTCCAACATCAGGGCCAAACCTACCTATGCTCTTCAAGTTTCAAGATTTTTATTGTGTTTTACATAAACAAGCAAGATTTTAACAGAAGTCCAGTGCTGGACTAACACCTTTGCTATTGTAGCTGATTGCAATCCAATCCCACCAAAACTGTTCCAGAATCTAGAGTGAACCCTTTCAGAAAATGATTGGCTGTTATACCAGCAAATGAAGAACCAGCTTGAAATGATTCCTCTTGGTTTGGGAGTGAGATGTTGGACAGGCAGGTGTCCAGATACTTTTGGCCATACAGTATATTAGTACCAATGGAACAAAATGGGGCTCATTTATCAACACCGGCCAAATTTGCCCATGGGCAGTTACCCATAACAACCAATCAGTGAATAGCTTTTTAAAGCCAGCTGCAAGAAGAACAATGAATGCAGCAATATGATTGGTTGCCATGGGTTACTGCCCATGGGCAAATTTGCCCGGTGTTGATAAATGACCCCCAATGTATTTTGACATTTACATTAGTTGTTTTATTATATTCAAGCATACCCATTTAAATAGGCCAATCACACCTTTTCTCATTCTTTGGAAAACTTTGCAACTAACGCATTAATGAGCCATGAACACACTCTATCCACCTCTGTATTTTTCTGGCTGGTGCACAGTCCGGAGGGATCAACACCCACCAATATCAGAGCAAGGGCAAACTTACGGCACATGTGGGCTATTCCATGTGGGGACCTCATCTCCTCTTCATTAGTGATGGGCAAATAAATTCGGCTGGCGCGAATTTGCGGCAAATTCCAGCATTTCGCCACCAGCGATATGTAAATTTACAAATCTCCTGTGAAAATTTGCTGGTGAAAATTTGCCGGCGTCAATTTCCAGTTTTCACGATTTTTTTGTGAAAATGTCAGATTTTGATGATTTTTTAAGGAAAAACCTTCAAATTTCACGATTTTTGAGTGAAATCTTTTAAATTTCACAATTTTTGAGTGAAATCCTTCAAATTTCACGATTTTTTTGTGAAAACCTTTCGAATTTCACGATTTTTGAGTGAAAACATCGAAATTGTAAGTTTTTTTCGTGAAAACGTTCGAATTTCATGATTGTTTTGGGAACTTTTCTATTTCATGAGTTTTCGCAAAAATTTTTCCGTTTCGCTAATTTTGTTCGAAATTCGCAAATTTTTCGGCAAAACGAGACAAATTTCGCCCATCACTACTCTTCATTAGGTATTGTACACAGGATTAAGCTTTCAAATGTTATCCTCCAAAAATATCTAATGGTGGTATGGGTGATTGATAGTGATGGGCGAATTTGCGCCGTTTCACTTTGCTGAAAAATTAGCGAATTTCGCGCGAAATTCGCGAAACGGCGAAAAATTCGCGAAACGGTGCCGGCGTCTCGTTTTTGACGCCGGCGCCCGTTTTTGACACCGGCGCCCGTTTTTCAAAAAAAAAAATTTTGACGCCGGCGAATTTTTGCCGCGAATTTTCGCGGGCGTTTGGCGAATTTATTCACTGGCGGCGAAACGCGCAAATTCGCCGCGAATTCGCGCCTGGCGAATAAATTCGCCCATCACTAGTGATTGAAGATATTTATAAAAAGATTGTAGCATGGGAAACAATTTCAAGCATTGATATAAAATGTTTCCTGTATTTATCCCCATACAATATAGAGTATCTGCTCTTTAGTCTAGCCAAGCAATGGCAGCATGAATTTCTCGGTGATGTACATGTATCACATATGGTGCTGACTATATTTGCATTGTGGACACATTTGTTGGGAAATCATGCCACAGCTGGATCTGCACATCAGTTCCACTCAAAACATATCAGTCTCATTGTGATTAATATTACAAACACACTGTAAATGACATTTCTTTCCAATAAGAATGTAATCACCCACTGACACATACCACTAGGCATTTCAAGTTGTTCATGTGAAAGACCGGAACATTTCATTTACTTAAAATAACAGTAGATCGGTTAGAAATATAATCCATCAAAATACCTGGTTGATTTCCTATGGCAGTGTCATCTATACTATGTAACGACATCTTCCCCAAAAGCCAGATGCTTAAAATCCTTTACAAAGAAAAGGTAGAACAAACTATCTGTCAGCGCATGTTTACCCCTAATGCAATCTGACAGCTAGCAATGCAATTTAATGCAACGTGATATTGTCTGTGCAAAGATTGTTGGTAAAGTGAACACACTCCCTTCCCAGGGACTATTATCCACTGTTACTATAGACACCATCTCTCCCTACTATACCTGCTATCCCACAGTCATACTCCCTTCCCAGAGACTATTATCCACTGTTACTATAGACACCATCTCTCCCTACTATACCTGCTATCCCACAGTCACACTCCCTTCCCAGAGACTATTATCCACTGTTACTATAGGCACCATCTCTCCCTACTATACCTGCTATCCCACATTCACACTCCCTTCCCAGAGACTATTATCCCACTGTTACTATAGGCACCATCTCTCCCTACTATACCTGCTATCCCACAGTCACACTCCCTTCCCAGAGACAATTATCCACTGTTACTATAGACACCATCTCTCCCTACTATACCTGCTATCCCACAGTCACACTCCCTTCCCAGAGACTATTATCCCACTGTTACTATAGGCACCATCTCTCCCTACTATACCTGCTATCCCACATTCACACTCCCTTCCCAGAGACTATTATCCCACTGTTACTATAGGCACCATCTGTCCCTACTATACCTGCTATCCCACAGTCACACTCCCTTCCCAGAGACTATTATCCCACTGTTACTATAGGCACCATCTGTCCCTACTATACCTGCTATCCCACAGTCACACTCCCTTCCCAGAGACTATTATCGACTGTTACTATAGGCACCATCTCTCCCTACTATACCTGCTATCCCACAGTCACACACCCTTCCCAGAGACTATTATCCCACTGTTACTATAGGCACCATCTCTCCCTACTATACCTGCTATCCCACAGTCATACTCCCTTCCCAGAGACTATTATCCCACCGTTACTATAGACACCATCTCTCCCTACTATACCTGCTATCCCACAGTCACACTCCCTTCCCAGAGACTATTATCCCACTGTTACTATAGGCACCATCTCTCCCTACTATACCTGCTATCCCACAGTCATACTCCCTTCCCAGAGACTATTATCCCACTGCTACTATAGGCACCATCTCTCCCTACTATACCTGCTATCCCACAGTCATACTCCCTTCCCAGAGACTATTATCCCACCGTTACTATAGACACCATCTCTCCCTACTATACCTGTTATCCCACAGTCACACTCCCTTCCCAGAGACTATTATCCACTGTTACTATAGACACCATCTCTCCCTACTATACCTGCTATCCCACAGTCACACTCCCTTCCCAGAGACTATTATCCACTGTTACTATAGACACAATCTCTCCCTACTATACCTGCTATCCCACAGTCACACTCCCTTCCCAGAGACTATTATCCCACTGTCACTATAGGCACCATCTCTCCCTACTATACCTGCTATCCCACAGTCACACTCCCTTCCCAGAGACTATTATCCACTGTTACTATAGACACCATCTCTCCCTACTATACCTGCTATCCCACAGTCACACTCCCTTCCCAGAGACTATTATCCCACTGTTACTATAGGCACCATCTCTCCCTACTATACCTGCTATCCCACAGTCATACTCCCTTCCCACTGTAATACCATCACACCCTAATATACTCTAATACACCTGATACGCTATGCCCACTGCCAGGACCGCCATCAGAAATCGCAGGGCCCCTTATGACAAAATTTCCTGGGCCCCCTGGGCTGCGCCCACCGCAAGCCCCACCTACAGGTCCGCCCTCCCCACCACACAGTAAAAAAACAAAAAAAATATTGGTGGCTAGGGTTCCCACATGTTAATAAAAAATAAAAAGATATTGGTGGTCAGGCCCCCCCCATAAAAAAACATTTGTGGCCAGGGCCCCCCATTAAAAAATATTGGTGGATAGGACCCCACATGAGAAAAAAAAATTGGTGATCAGGCCCCCCCCCACATTATAAGAAAATTGGTGGCCAGGGCCCCTTAAACATCCATGCCTTCCCGAAGTCAGCAGCTCTCAGAAAGATGGGGGGCCTGGCTAATCAAGTAAGTGTGGCGTGGCTGAGGCCCCCCTTACCCTCGGGCCCCCTACAACTCTCCCCCCTGTCCCCCCCTGATGGCTGCCCTGCCCACTGCTATTAATAGTGCTTTGGCATTGTTCCCACTGATCTGTAGTGTAAAATCTATAATTATGAAGACATGCTACAATGAGTTTAGTAAGTTTGGCAGTGAAATTATGAGACAATGAGCGTAGTAAATTGTTTTACACAACTGGGGGAAGATATAGCAGTTTAGCACAGGTCACACAGTTATTTATTGTTACACACAAAAACATTTTGTCATTTAATGTATTACATGTGGTTATCTTATGCCACATTATACATGATTCAACTGAGCTGACTTTGCAGAAGAAATAAGAGAATGTTTTTCTGCTCCTGAAAAAAAAAAAAATAGAACCATCGCTTTGGTAAAAGTTAAATGCATTGCCTTGCTTTAAGGGGGCCACTACTGGGTCTCCTCATTCATACTGTAGCAGTTTCGCCAGCAAGCCCTGAATTCTATATTAAACACAACCAATGTTGCCCCAGCAGAGCCTGTGCTTCATAGATGTCTCTCTCTCAGTTTGGTTTAAGCATTGGTGAAAGAGGGTTTAAATAATGTTTTTCACACATGGCTTGCTGCTTCACAATAACTTGGGCACCAGTGGTTCTTAAAAACACAGACACAGGGCAGCCTTTACAGTCCATAATACATCTCAGCCCCAGTGAAGTCCATCATAATGTTGGCACCACCCCATGTGCTCTCTCTTGTTGAGTTTATGGATTCTCTATTAGCTACCCTAAACCCAACTCTTGCATGAGCGAGCTATACCAGGAGATGGCCCTCGCATTATCAAATCCTTGTTCAAGGAGGCCTTCCCTCGTGGCATCCACTGAGGTGTAAAGATAGTCATACACTACAGATCTTTGTCTCATTTGACCACCAGATGGTTGATCCAATCATTTTCTGTCCATATTAATGGCCAGATACAGCCCTTGTCTGAAGGGATGTATAAACCTACCAGATATTTGTAAGACAGGCCAACATTTTTGTTCCATACCTGGGCAAGTAAGTTGTCAACTGGCTTGGGGTGACTGAGTCTGCTCAAATAAGTGTTGATCCATGTATGGCCTCCTTAGCTTGTACCTCCTTGTCCTCTTTTCTACTGTGGCTTGCCTCGTCTCAAGCTCTTGGCACCATGCAACCGATCCCTCAAGCGGGATTTTCCCTCGATGCTCAATTGAAAAATCAAACATGCAAAAAACTTGCAGTTAAAAGCGTACATATAATCACATGTGGCATCAGCCCAATGGTGCATTTTCCAGAAAGCAAAGTGGAGCTCCTTTATGTTATCTACGTAATGAATGCAATTTCTATTGTACCGAGCAATGAAACACTATTTTGTCAGGATTCATTTGAACGAGTTAAAAGAACTAAGCCAGCAATCTGCAAAACTATATATATTATGTGAAAAGTATCTCCTATGGAGCAGCTCTATTTTCAGCCTGTGCATAACATGAAATATTGGGAAATTGTGCAGTAAAAGCAATGCTGTAACAGTAATTTATGTTATTCTTGGAAAGTCAAAATTCTGTATATTTTCATGTCATTTTACATTGAAACATACACATCGCAGGCATTCATTATAATACCTACCCACACAGTCATTGTCAGGCTTTCAGTATTTGTATTACCAGTCACAGAGCTGACGTGTGACATATTTTACCCTGTGCATAAAAAACATAATGATATTGTCTATAACACTTGCTCCATAATTCCCTCCATAATCACAAAGGAATGCTGGCTCTTTATTTGATGGAAGTGGACTTAAACATATATATTAGAATAATAAATATAATGGGTATAAAGGGTGATGCGTATAAAAGTGGAAAAGTCAATAGAAATCAAAAGCGTTTTGTACTCCGGAATTAAACCACAATTACCGTTATACATTTTATCAATATTATGTGAAGTATTTCAACTTGCAACAATCCTTTCATTACACTATGGTAAATATGCCCCACTTTTTTAAGTAGGCTTTCTAGTCATTTTTTTTTTAACTCTTAGCACTCTGTAGAAACCTATCAACAATTGTAGTCATCTGTATTTATTCATATTGTATTAATAAAAGAGTCCAATATCTCCCAATGTATTTACATTCATCTCTCCACTAGGCATATTTACAAAAGAGTGAATTGTCTTCTCAGTCTAACTTCACCAAAATCTATTTCAATTCCTCAGGCATATTTTTTTACAACACATGTTATATTTAATAAAATTCCAAGTAGACTGTTGAGAATTTGGCAGTTTTTCTTTTGGTGTAAAATTAACCAGTTCAGTTTCTCTGTACAATTATAGCGACATATGTGAGATTTGGAGCATGGAGGAGATGGTGCAGATAATGAGATGCCAAAGTGGCTGCTTTAACTTTTGAGAACCTATTACATTTACCCTGGTGAATGTTCATTCTTAGTAAATTGGCAAATATTCACAATATCACACTGAATACACCTTTATCAAAACTTAGCATTTCACTAAATTAATCATTTACATTTTTAGTGAATTTGATGAATACTGCAAATATATAATTTTCTTGAAATATTTTTTATCCAAATGTGGGGACCCCGGGTTTTCTGCTGCAGAACCGACAAGGAGTTAGTGCGTAAATAGTAACAAGTCGGTAAAAGAGGTACCGGCAAGTATGAGGCAAGGCGTGGTCAAAAAACTGGCAAAAAGGGTCGAGACAGGTGGCAAGAATCGGAGTAAAAAAACAGGCAGAAGTAAAAAAATCAGGATATTCTAAACAGTATTAATGCTTCGGCAGGATCTGTATATAGAAACCAGATTGGGCACTGTCAAAATGGAGAAATGCTTTTTTAAAGGGAATTTGGTGCCAAAATTAAAATTCTGCATTGAATGGTAACGTCATGATGCTCTGGGGCCGATTCACTAACTTCGAGTGAAGGATTCGAAGTAAAAAAACTTCGAATTTCGAAGTGTTTTTTGGGCTACTTCGACCATCGAATGGGCTACTACGACCTTTGACTACGACTACGACTTCAAATCGAACTATTCGAACTAAAAATCGTTCGACTTCGATAGTCGAAGTACTGTCTCTTTAAAAAAAAACTTCGACCCCCTAGTTCGCCATCTAAAAGCTACCGAACTCAATGTTAGCCTATGGGGAAGGTCCCCATAGGCTTGGCTAACTTTTTTTTGATCGAAGGATATTCCTTCGATCGTTGGATTAAAATCCTTCGAATCGTTCGATTCAAAGGATTTTATTGTTCGATCTGAGGAATAATCCTTCGATCGCACTATTTGTACTAAAATCCTTCGACTTCGATATTCGAAGTCGAAGGATTTTAATTCCCAGTCGAATATCGAGGGTTAATTAACCCTCGATATTCGACCCTTTGTGAATCGGCCCCTCTGTGATTAACACCAGCAGACTGGCCCCTGCATAATTTCTGCATAGCCAATCAGCTATGCGGAAATGACGGACGTGACATCAGCGCTAGTGCGCGCTTGAGCCCCCTCACCCCGGAAGAGACGCGCTGGGAGGTAAGAATGCCAGGGGATCTCCCGGCATGTCTTACATTATAACAAATTATGTTATTATGTTATGTTGGAGAACATTATCTTCACATTGGCTAACATTAACAACTTTACCAAGAGCACAAGAATGACTTTTCACGAAATTTCTCCAGGTTCAGGCTGCTGAACTGCCTTTATAAAGATAGAGCATCCATGAAACTGTTGTGGAAATTCACGAACTGGAGATCACTTGATCACTTGATGTAAAAGACAAAGTTTATTTGACACAAGCTCTTTGGATTGCGAACTCAAAAAAAACCCCAAAAACAAAGAGATCAAAGAGTGTTTGAGAAAGGGTGTTACTGGTGGGAGATCATAAAGATATCGCTCCGCGGCACAATAAAACAAAGAACTGTTCTTAAAGCCAAACAGGTGGCTCTGGCCTCAAGGCCAGGTTACTAGTGAACAAAGTTTGAGAACAGAACCCATCCAACCCGTCAAGAAAGCTCATGGTGGAATCTGCATACACAGAATTTTATTCTCTCTCACTAAGATCCCACATACATCATTTCTTTGTGGCGTAAATATGTTCGGGATTTTTTACCACTATAAATATATCTGTCATAGAGAATTTAAGCCAAGACGTAATGCCATGTTTCTCTAACAACTGTGTACTTATGATTTTTTGTAAATATCAGATGTGTTGTGAAAATATACCTGGCAAATTGAGGTGAACTTGAGCAAGTTTGTAAAAAGAAATGGCATCATCTATTCTCTAAGTAAAGGATCACTATCCCTAGTTTGTCGCATTTCCTTACGGTTATTCTTGGTTGGACACGGTACAGGAATTGGATTTGTCATCTGGAAACCCATTATTCGGAAAGCTCAGAATTGAGGGAAGGTTGTATTCCAAAGACTTCATTTTGTCCAATCCAGATTTTAAAAAAATTATTTCCTTCTTATCTGTAATAATAAAATAGTACCGTATACTTGATTCAAACTCCTTATCTAGGTAGCTCTGAAATACGTAATAGCTTTTCCCATACAACCTTGTATTAACAATGAATTTTTTATTTTTGCCTGATTGACTCTTTCATAACAACAATAATAATAATACTCCCAAAACATATTCCAGCAACACTCCGGTTCAGTGAAAATATAATTTATTTGTGCGACAAGTGAAGCAATGTTTCGGGCATAACCAGCCCTTTATCAAGCTTCTGTGTATACCAATAATAATAATAATACAGTACCTTGTACATGATAAGTAAGCAATATATATCCATGGTGATGGCAATACAATCCTACTGGCTTTTTAAAAAAAAATTCAGTAGTCTCAAAGTAAAGATTATTTATAATTCCATGCCCCCTTTGAAGATTCAGGCTTGAAGGCCCATTAAAGGAGAAGGAAAGTAATTTACCACTTGGGGGTGCCAAATGTTAGGCACCCCAAGTGAATGTGTTTACTTACCTGAAACCCCGGGCCAGTGCTCCTATCAGCAGAAAACTGCACCGGCCCAGGGTTATTCCAGTGAGCACCACGGAGTGATCCTCTTCCTGCTTTTTCTTTCATTCTTGCGGCTGCACATACAGAATAGAGTGAAAAGCCAAACTTTAACTAAAAAGTTGACCTTTTCATTCTACTGGGTATGCGTCTGCCCCGGGAAATTTGAAGAAAGAAGAAGCGGTAAGAGAAGCACTCCGTGGTCCTCTTTGGAATAACCCCAGGCTGGTGCTGTTTTCTGCTGATAGGAGCACTGACCTGAGGTTTAAGGTAAGTCAATACAATCACTTGGGGGTGACTAACATATGGCTCCCCCAATTGGTAAATGACTTTCCTTCTCCTTTAAGCTCATAACAAGGTTGTAAATATAGGAAAATATTTGTGTTTCAATCATTTCACCATAGTAGCATGGAAATCTAGCAAATACCTTCGCACCCAAAATCTCACCATAATTGTCATTCAACCTGACCTTTAATATGTATCTAGGAGAGCAAATAATCCTACTCTAGCTGGACTTCTTGAGTCTCACCCTTGCAATTGCTCGGAACAGTGGTAAAATGAAAAAAAAAACTATTTGCATAGTCCCTTGCTTTGATGAGTCGTCTACTTTGTATAGAATAAGGAAAACAAATATCTATGGGTTGCTATAGGTTACTACACTAGTGTAAGTTTGGGAGTAAATGACTCTCTTAAAATGTCTCATCATCTTTACAGATATAAGTCATTGAAGAAATGTTTTTGCAGAAGGACACTATTTGCAAGAATTTTGTTGGTTCTCCCCATGTATATGAGGGTTTTCTCAGGGGGACTCCAGTTTCCTCCCCTGATCCAAGTGCAAACAAGCAAGATAATTGGCTGACCCTGGTGTGTGTGTGTTATAGGAACTTAATAGGGAACAGACTCAACTGTATGTTTCTATGTGTTTCCTCCTTAATTACTTACAGATTAAGGAGGGTCCATTTATTAAACCTCACATTTTTCTGGTTCAGGGGAATCATTTAAATAATTCAAATTTTAAAATATTATTTAATTACTCTCTGTTATACTGTAATAAAGCAGTAGCTTGTACTTGATCCCAATTAAGATATAATTAAACCTTATTAAAAAAAAGCCTATTGGGTTTCTTTAGGGGCTCATTTATAAAACCTTGTTTTTTCTGGTCAAGGTTTTTAGAGCGAAAACTCAAATTTTTTTGGGAAACAAATTCAAATTTTTAGAGATGTATGATACCCCAAAGCTGCCAAAAATCTGAATCCAAAAATACTCCATCTCAAATTTGAGGTTTAATAAATGGGCCCCTAAAGTTCTGTAAGTAATTAAGGAGGACACACCTAGAAACATGCAGTTGAGTCAATAACAGATGTCCCTGAACTTGTTTCTTGACATCGTTATCTGCGATGGATAATCCGATAAAGTCTGGGTTTTCTTCTGATCATACGATAAAGTCGAGTTTTCGGAACTGACAATTTGATGTCAATTTTTTTAAACGAATCGACGCACGAGTTTGTTGCAACGTTTTTTGCTCTGACTTTTTTGAGATTTATTGAAAAATTAGTTAAATTCATGGATGAGAATTTGGTCAACTTTGTTTTAATAAAAAAATAATGTGATTAATTTGAGTTTAGTAAATATCCCCGTTGTTTGTAGTACCCCAACCTGGTAAATGTATCACAGACTGAATATATCTATGTCACAAAGAAAAAAATTAGAATACAAATCCAAGTGTGTCCGTGTGTCTCTGAAACACCTTAGAGTGGTTGCAGCCTGTATTAAAGCACAAAAACATTTGACTGTGAAGACTGATAAAGGGACCAAGATTTATTTTGTTTACTTAATAAATTAAATCATTTCTTTCCTGAGTTTCTGAGCAGCACCTAATGTTTGTCTGTCTCCATAGATAGGAATAATTTATCTGTATAATAGCGCCGCTATTTTTTAACCACTTTTCTAAAGTCATATAATAGATATACCGACAGTAAGTGTTTTAATATAAATTATTTTTGATGCAACTGTATAGTCTTCTGTCAGAGCTGCTATTATTCTCTGATTAAACTGTTTAATATGAAAAGATCACAAATATGCATAAGTAATAAATCTGCACTGGAAAACTATTGAGTGGGTGCTTTAAAGCAGAGATATGCAAGATCAAAGAGGCATTAGCAATGCATAGCAGGTAAATGCACTTATACGAACTGGAGATAAGGACATGTTACTTAAGACGTATACGGGAAAAAATTTTAGCTCTTTATCGCAACCACAGAAGTGGTAGACACCACTGACCTCTTTTATGTTGAAGGGGATTATAATCCAGCACAGGCAAATAATGTTTTATAGTGAATATGATTAGTGATGGGCGAATTTGCGCCGTTTCGCTTCTCCGCAAAATTCGCGAAACGGTGAAAAATTAGCGAAATCGCGCCGGCGTCCATTTTTCGAAGAATTTTTGCCGCGAATTTTCGCGGGCGTTTCGCGAATTTTTTCACTGACGGCGAATCGGCCAAATTCGCCGCGAATTCGCGCCTGGCGAATAAATTCGCCCATCACTACATATGATCAAAAAGATTGGGAGAGGGAGCACTTTAGGATCAACTTGACTCATGGTATAACAATATTCTGTCAGTTCCTATACATCATTGATGTATTTGTCTTAAAGGAGAACTAAATCTTAGCTAGAAATGTTGTACATTATGTTTTGGGCTACTATACCAGCCCAAGGCAACCACAGCCCTTTGGCAGTAAAGATCTGTGTCTCCAAAGATGCCCCAGTAGCTCCCCATCTTCTTTTCTGCTGATTCACTGCACATGCTCTGTGCTGCTGTCACTTACTGAGCTTAGGGACCCACTCACAATATACAGTACACATAGAATAGAAATGTCACAATATAAGGCTGATTAGTAATTAATACACATAATTACTACATGGCAGCACAGAAACCAGTGCAATTAGCATCAGAATTGAATAATCAGCAAACCTGTAGCATCAGCTTATTATTACAGGGGAAGCTCATTTTCTGCTGGATAATTAGTGACGAGCCCTAAGCTTTGCTTCTCAACAGCCAATCAGAGCCCACTGAGCATGTGAGTGTCACAGACACTTTCCAAGATGGTGACCCCCTGTGACAAGTTTGAAGTCCTGGATCATTGCTGCTATTGACAAGCTCAAACTTTAGCCTCGTGCAATAAGTTCACTATATAAAATTTGTTATTTTTGTTTTTTTGTTATTCATTGTTAGGGTTTAGTTCTCCTTTAATAGGGTTGATTAAGATAATTGGGTAGTGATGGGAGAATTTGTCCCATTTTACCAGAAAATTTGTGAATTTCCCGAGAAATTCACGAAGCGGCAAAAAATTCACGAAACGCGAATTTTAAAGCCCGCGTCAAGTCAATGGACATCAGAAAAATGTTGACGCATGTCAGTTTTGATGCGAGTGACATTTGTTCAAAATATTTTAATGCTGGCGAATTTTTTTGTGTGTGGTCCAAAGTCGTAATCAGAGCACCTATAGGTGGAATGTGCATTGGTAGACCTGCAGGTCAAGGATGCTCAAGCACAAGGCTCCATCTCACTGCATTTTACCTATTTTATCATTGTCTAGTAAATTATTTTTAAAAATCCCACTTGGGTAGAGGGCCCTTCCAGCAAGTATTGTGGGGCCCCAATGAACTACAAAATGCTCCAAGAATACTCAACCACACTCCTTACTCACCCCAGTCAAACCCCCTTATGCAAAACCTGCCCATTATCTGATCAGACCTGATGCCTCAACAAGCCCTGTCCACATTGCTACTAGCAAAACACATTTTTTGCATCTCTTAGGGCACCACTGCCGTACTCCTCTGTTGGGGGCATTAGATAGATAGACAGATAGAAGATTGATAGATTACAGGTATCTGATCTGTTGATCATCATCATTTATTTATATAGTGCTGACAAGTTACACAGTGCTTTACCTTAGTTTATAATAAATGGGGAACAAATGGTGAATAAAAAACAAGGGATACAGAGTACAATAGGATTAGAGGGCCCTACAAATTAGAGTTTACAATTAAAGGTAAGGGTACAATTGAGACATTAGGATTTTAGAAACAATTTTGTAATTAATGGTACAGAAATTATTAATTAATTATGTTATATTGAATAAGCTTCTTTAGACAGGTGGGTCTTTAAGGAGCGTTTGAAAGTTTGGAAAGAAGGAGAAAGTCTGACGGCTTGTGGCAGAGAGTTCCAGAGAAAAGCAGAAGCCCGAGAGAAGTCTTGTAGATGAGAATGGGCAGAAGTGATCAGAGGAGAAGTGAGGCAAAGGTAAGAAGAAGAGCGAAGGTTGTGTGAAGGAGTGTATTTGGAGATCAGAGATGAAATATAGGGAGGGGTTTCATTATTAAGGGCCTTGAATATAAGTGTGACGCCGGCGTCAAAAACGGCGCCGTTTCGCTAATTTTTCGCCGTTTGCGAATTTCGCACATTTTTCGGCGAAGCGAAATGGCGCAAATTCGCCCATCACTACTCGAGTATGGAAAAGTCAGAGAGTCTGAAAATCCGGCATCTCAGACCTGTCAAAGTTGCATATAAGTCAATGGAAGAAGTCCCAATGATTTTTTGATGTGCGCTGGGTTTCGTGCAATACCCTGAAGTTTTTGGGTTAAAATTCCAGAAAAATTGTGAAAATCGGATAGAAAAATCTGAAAAAATCAGATTTTTTCCCGCAAAGCAAGTTTTCTGTAAAAATGTAATAATAAATAAGCATAAAAAAACCAAGCTGATTTGATCGGAGTTTGTAGGAGAAAATATTGAGATAAATTCGGACATTGATAAATAACCCCCTTTAAAGTTTAATTGTGGTTTCAAAAAGCTCTAAACCACTAAAATGTAACCTTTAATAAATGGGCCTCCATATGATTGTGATGCACCCATTTGAGTTTCTTCTTAAATAAGATTAAACTATTAAATATACGATTAAACAAATACCCTCTTATTGGGGGAATAGTTTTATTGCTATTTTTTTCCGCAGTACAGTGGAAAAATGTACTGTATATATTTGAGCATCTAAAAATAGTAGGGATGTACTGAATCCAGGATTCGGTTCGGGATTCGGCCAGGATTCTGCCTTTTTCAGCAGGATTCGGATTCGACCGAACCCTTGTGTCTGACTGAAACAAATCCAAATCCTAATTTGGACATGTAAATTAGGGGCAGGTGGGAAATCACATGACTTTTTGTCACAAAAGAAGAATTTTTTCCACTTTTTCCTTTCCTGCCCTTAATTTGCAAATGCAAATTACGATTCGGATTTGGTTCGGTATCCCAAATAGTGGATTCGGTGCATCCCTAAAAAATAGAGCACTAAGGGGTAGATTTATCAAGGGTTAAATTTAGAATTTAATAAACTTCGAAATTCAAAATCAAAAAGACCAGCTGAATTTGAATCGAAGTTGGACTATTCCCTAGTCGAAGTACACAAAAAATAGCTCAAAATTCGAAGTTTTTAACTTAGAAAATTCACCTCGACCTTTGATAAAACCGAAGAGGCACATATATTAAGGGTCGAATTTCGAATTCATGTGAGTTTTTTTAAACTCCCCTAAACTCAATATTCGACTAGTTCGAATTTTCACTTCAACCCTTACTAAATCTGCCCTAAAATTTTAAGGATTTAATGATTGAATTGCAAATTTGAATCCAAATTTTTGAACTTCTTTATGGTCAAAACTCTTAAATTCGAATTGTGAATTATCCAAACTCGATTCAAATTTTATTTCAAATTCAAAATTCCAAGATTTATCAAACTCTGGCACTTTTAAAATTCCAATACGATTATTCGCCACCTAAAACCTGCCGAGTTCATGTATAACTCAATAGGAAAGGTCCAGGGACCAATTTGGATATGTTACTAGCCTTCCTGAGATTCAAGGTTTTTTTCGGAGAAGAAAATCGGAATCGAGTTTAGTTGAATTAAAATTAGATTTGAGTTTTCGAGTTGGTAAAATCCATGTGAGTTTTAGATTAAATAGTCCCCCAATCAAATTTCAAGTATATTAGAATTTATTACAGTTAAAAAAAAACTCACATGAATCAGAAATTCGACTTCTAGATGAAGAAAAGTTTACTTTTCGTAAAGCTATGACTTATTCTAATGCAATAAACAAGTCTCTAGTAATAGCAGTTTAGAATTAATAGAAGTAGGTGAATATACAGACTTGCTAAGCCTGATGTTTAGTCTGATCTATGTTTCTGGTGTAAATACTTAACCCTCATATCTGCAAGATATTGTTACCCGCTTGGTAGATGGCAAGGAAAGCCTTCTTGCTTCACATGGTAATCTTAATTATTTAATATTTCAGAAATTGTTAAATTGAGCAATTTATAAACCATTAAAGGTTACAGAAATATCAAATCAGTTCTGATAAATGGATAGTTAGGGCAGTTGAAATACTGTGTATTGCTGCACCCCCCCGTACAGCAGATTTCATTAGCATAAGAATAACACTAATAGGTGACCTATTGTTCAATGAGAAAAATTGCCGTAATTAGTATGGCAATCGTGCAAAGCTATGAATTTATGTAAGGTTACAATAAGGGCACACTGCTGTATAGAAAGACACAGTGGGAAACATTTACAGTTGGCCGTCTGATCAAATACAAACTACAAAGATAAGCAACAGGGTGAAATAAATGATTAAAAATAAGTGTCTAAAGCATTTAAACCATAGGCAAGGTTGAAGGGTCTTGGTTCAACTGTCGTAATTTTATTAATTTTTAAAGCTTTGGCACCAGACAGATCAAGGCTGTCCAGTTTTTTCATGTACCAGGAAATTATAAATTCTACATCTTACGGTAATATGTTCACCATCTTCATTCAAGGGCAAGGTTGCTACATTTTTCTATAAGAAATCTGCAACCAACTAACTAATACACAGTATAATATTGTGCATTGTATTCCTGAAATCTATACACTTTACAAACCCCCAATAGAAGGATGGGTCTGTTCCAAATCCCGTTACTTTCACACTCAACGATAAATGATATATTTATAAATTTCAACTGCCTTAGATCCACAGACAGAAAACAAATCTTTAACTTTAACAGTGCCATTGGTTTTCTATTTAATCATCACAGATGCCATGTAAAGGGCCCAAACCCTATTTTTAAGTGGTAATGGCAAAAGCAATTCCCTTTACCCTAAAGTCCTAACAGTCTTTGTGGTACTGATGACCATAGGCTCAATGGTGGTGCCTCCATTGGAGGCCTCAGTAAAGGTCTGGATCCCAACATAATCATGTTAGATTAGTTTATTAATTAAACCTAGATATTGAAACTACGTATACTATATAATTGAATAGATATGTAAATTGTCTAATGACAAAATTAGAGAAGGTGGTGAAATCGTCAAGAATGAAAAAGTTGAAGGTGAGGACTTCCAAGGTAATTGGGATATTACCTGTGCCAAGTAAACGTTAAGAAGATAGCTGGATATCGGGTTATTGCCCGAAAACCCCACATTTTTCCGATAATTGGACAAAACCCAGTGCAGATCACGATAACTTCAAATTGTAAAAGGGACATCTGCCATTGACTTCTACATGACCTCAGCAGGCTTGAGATTTGGACTTTTAGCAGCTTCGGGTATGATACCGTAAATCTCAACAACAAAAAAAACCTTGACCAGAAAAAAATCAAAGTTTAGTAAATAAACCCCTTAATGTCTGGTGCAAACAACAAATATACACTGGAGCAACAAAAACCCTGAATTTCAGAAAAGCAAATTTAGTGCCTTAAGGGCTGCCTTTCAGAGCATAGATTAGGGCATTTGGTTTTCTGCTAAAAACACAGAACAGAAATGGTTGTTATTTAAAATTATATTAAATTGTTACTGTTTTCATTTTATACCACCCTATGTAGCTTGATAAAGAAGTAAAAAAGTTAATAGGAATGAAGAGAAAACATTTAAAAACTACAAGTCTGTGGGGACAGAAGCTGCATTTAATAAATAAAAATACATATAAACACTATAATAAATGTTGTAAAACAGCAATCTGGAAGGCAAAGATTGGAAATTTATGTGAACAAGGTGCCAGGGCCAGATGGAATACACCCTCGGATTCTAAGAGAGCTTAGTTCAGTTTTAGACCAGCCTTCATTTCATTTCTCACTTGCATCCACCTATGGATGAAAGGAAAGCTGATGTAATTCCTATATTTAAAAAGGGATTACGATCTCAGCCTGGCAATTATAGGCCAGTAAGCTTGACATCCGTGGTGGGAAAATTATTTGAAGGCTTGTTAAGAGATCACATTCAAAATGTTATCCTAGTGAATAGCATTATGAGCAACAATCAGCATGGCTTAATGAAGTATAGGTCATGTGACACAAATTCGATTGCTTTTTATGATGAGGTAAGTAAAATGCTGGACAGTGGGGGATTAGAATAAAGGAGGTTCTGGCTAAATATTCGGAAGGGAATTTTTACAGTGAGAGCTTTGAAATTGTGGAATCGTCTCCCTGAATCAGTGGTACAGGCTGATACATTAGATAGCTTTAAGAAGGGGTTGGATGGTGTTTAGCAAGTGAGGGAATACAGGTATATGGAAGATAGCTCATAGTACAAGTTGATCCAGGGACTGGTCCCATTGCCATTTTGGAGTCAGGAAGGAATTTTTCCCCCTCTGAGGCAAATTGGAGAGGCTTCAGATGGGTTTTTTGCCTTCCTCTGGATCAACCGGCAGTTAGGCAGGTTTTATATAGACTTAAGGTTGAACTTGATGGACGTGTGTCTTTTTTCAACCTAACTTACTATGTTACTGTGTTACTATCTCCAAGTAAATTTAATTTGTTTGGGTTAAACCATTTATTTCCATTATGAATATGCTTACACCCTCTTGATTGATGCCATAATCATCTTGGTTTGTTCCTGATTCATATTCTTCACTAGTGATGTCACTAGTAATGAGCAAAATGTTATGTTTGATATGAATTTGCTGAGAATACTGCATTTCTCTATCGGCAAATATTTTTGCAAAATTTCACCTCGAAAAATGCAGCAACAAAATAACTATAGACCCAAATATATTTTGTGTGAAAAAAAATTGCAGCAAAAGATATATTTTGCTCTGAAAGAGTTGCTGGGAAATTAAAGGCACCATGAAATATGTCATAGGCTCTGATGTATTTTGCACTGAAAAAGTTGCCACGAAAAACTGTTCATTGATTTCTATTTCCTTTGCAATTTTTCTCCTTCCGTTTTGCAAATTTTCTTGTGCTTTTCAGGCATCACTAATCACTGTTCTATACTTTCCTAACATCAATAGGCAGCACAAATAGCACCATAGAGCGCACACAGTCTGCAGCAACATTTCCTTGATCATCTGAATTGAAACTAATGGTGGTAAAACAATCATTAAAATAATTAACTTTTTTTAGTTGATTTCTAAATTGGCTGTGAATTGAAATGCTGACAACACAACGGTGAACAAAGCAGAAACCCCATCAAATTCCATGTGTGTGTTTACTAACTGCTTTGTTATACTCAGTATGGGTTTGCCTGAAACAGTCGCCCATGTTAAGATGATATAATCCTTGCTTTGTTTAATGAAGTGCACCCAGCAAGCTGTAGGCCCCATTAGCAAAAAACTGAGACACTGCTGCAGCTTAAGAATAACAATAATGATTTAAATGCTTTCCATAATTCTAATTGACACAAGGAAATCCTTCTCCTACCCGAGTCCACAAAGTATTCTGCTCAAAGGCACAGGTAGAAGATTCCTTCAGCTTGGCCACTGTACCACTCCCACAGACATGGCGAATAGAGAAATCTTCAAGTTCAAACAAGACATTGACCACAAAGAAAAATTGCATTTCAAAATCACAATTAAAATATTGCAAACTTACATTAAAACATATTGGGGGTCATTTATCAACACTGGCCAAATTTGCCCATGGGCAGTAGTCCAGAGCAACCAATCAAATTGCTGCATTCATTGTTCTACAGTACTTGCAGCTGGCTTTAAAAAGCTAATCACTGATTGGTTGCTATAGGTAACTGCCCATGGGCAAATTTGCCCAGTGTTGATAAATGAGCCCCACTGATTCCATTGAAATTAGCAAGTTTTAAAGGAAATAATAAGAGGATGTTTCAATGTATCTTTGAAGTGGAACAGTTTTCTTTTTTGGTTGATTCACATCATTCGGGTGATAAGGCAGGACAAGAATTCTGTATTGAAGGAGTTCATAAACTGTCATTAGTCAAGTAGCTACATGTTTATTTAACACTATTAAGCAATGGTCTCCCTCTCCCGAGTACCTGCCTTGTTCTTACTCAGCTACCAGTATAGCATGTGTTACCTGTGACTCTTTCTTTCAGGTGGGCCCCTGCTTTACTTGTAAAGAAAGACTTAACCACACTGTATCACACATGCACAGATCTTGATCTCTCAAATAACTTGAGTGAAACCAAAACAACAACTCTTCATTGGCTGGATATTGCACAATCTCTCTGTTGATTAGATGGTACAAGCATCAATCATTTCATAGATGTTCAAATACTCTTACACTTACCTTGGATGGTGTTCTTTCTCTATCACAGCTGTAGTGTTTACAACACCTCAGAGATGGTATTCACAAATCAGAATACTAGTCCCAAGCACTAGGTGATGCTCATAGTGGTCTCTTACTCCAGGAATCTCCTACTCCTAAGCTTAATCACTTGAGTCCCTATTCTGATTTCATTGCATGGTACTTACTCTTCCTGACCTCCTCATTGGAGCTTCTGGCTACTCTACTAACTATTAATAAAGGAAAAGAGAAAGAATGACCCAATGAGGCTGCACCCTCCCATTACATCCCTAGCATTTGAAAATTAAAACATGACTTTTAACTGAGGTTTGATTCTGCATATATCTGCAAGATTTGCATTTGCCACATGGAAAAGTACCTGTTTGTGTTAACCTACTCAATTGTTTGTTGAAGTGGCTTTTCACTAAATGATCTCATAAATTATGTGTCCTATAGCAACAGGTAACTGGATGAGAGCCAAGTGCTGCTGCTAAACTGGGGGGGGTCTGTTCTGGGAGGAATGGACTACTGGATATACTTCAAAGGTCATAGCAGGGGTACAGAGGTGCGACTGCACCAGGGCTCGGGGGCCGCCGGCAGTTTGTGCGAAAATCTTGTTTGAAAGGGGGACAGGGGGGGTGGCTGCATGGCCTGCACCTGGGCCCCTGGGGGGTAGTTAAGTTACTGCTGGACATACTTTTCTTTTAATTTAATATTAAAAGTTATGTTACTTCCCTGATCTTGCCTCTCACTCCTAGAGTGGGTTATTACAAAAGTTTCTGCAACTCAATTCACTTACTAAGCCCTACCTCTGCCTCGGGTCCTTCAATACACCACCTCTTTCAACTAATGGGGACCAAATGAAACATAACATGTGGTGGCTTTCCCATTGAAAGACTAGAGAACCTTAATACCCCTTGCCAAATACTGAATTGTCAGGGAAATACTGTAACCCAGGAAAAAGAAATCAACTCCCCCACCCAACTTTAAAGGAGGTCAAACTCTTAGCTGGACTACCTGAAATAAAGGTTGGCAAAACCTTTACCCATCTACATCTAGCATTACTTACCTGGTGTAGACTGAGTTACATGATTCTCTAGGCCCCACAGAAGTATTCTTAGCGCCAACAATTCTCAGATCCTTAAAAGCCCATTGTTTTAAATACATACTCTAGTTTTTCATGGTGTCATCTTGTTGTTTTCTAAAGATACCAAAGTAAACAATGGGAAGATAGAAATGTTCTGGTATTTCTCTAAACAGTGTGTGTGTGTCAGGATTAACTAATCCCTTGTATGGTGTTCTACTGGGGAAATTTTATAATAATGATAATAATTGATGGGTGGAGTGCAGTGCTTTACTTCCTGTTTAAACACATACGACTGCTCCATTTGGTACTCTATGTAGGCTCCTTTTAGGGGCAGCTGCTGTATGTACTGAACGTATGCTTACAAAACCAGAGAAACCTGTGATGTTTTGGAAATATTTGTCTGTAGACAATAGTCATTGTCAGCATTAAGCCAACAAACACAAAAAGCAATCTGGTTAAAAGCATGGACACAAATGAACCCTTTCTGCATAATGAATCAAACAATGGGAAAGGTAGATCTTCAGGTAATACTCTAAATAAACCCAAATCCTCTCTAAATCTCCCAAACAAATTTCAGCTGCTTCCCATATTGCACATTATACATAAGGGAGGCTCTGTTTTTGCTTTTTGTCCAGTTCTCAGAGCTTGTTTGTTCTGTCCCTGCTAGGGTGCCTAGATTGGTTACGTTGCTATAGTTTCCAGCATTCTGGAAAGGAGAAATCAATTCGCTGTGTAGTTTCCTAGTGGGATATTGTGTAAGGAGATGATGATAATATGAGGACAGAAAAGAGCATCACTGAAACCTAGAGGCTAAGTTAGTTATTTACTTTGCTGCTGAGATGATTGCAAGACCCTATCATAACAGTATTGAGAAACCATCATTTTTTCATGGTTTTATTGATTTTCCATATTAATACAAAAATAATAATTATAGACTTTGTTGGTTTAAAACTTGCCAAAGAACCAATAAGGTTAGAATGGCAATGGATGATTTTATTTAAAATGTAGACTCTAGTAAGGCTGAGCAACTAAGTATAGTCCTGCCATGGTGAGAAATTCCCTGTAGGTTGTACAATTTGGTTATTCTCCTCCCTAAACCTTAGCGTTAGGACAATTGAATACAAAATTTCCCTTTTTCATTCTTGTTTCTCAGCTGATTTTTTTTAAAAATAAGCTTTTTTCACAAAGGGATTTGTAATGGATATATTTCCTACTGTTCAAGTGTCTGATTTTATATATTATGACTGGAGAAAATGCAAGCAAGTTCCTTAACTTACTTCCAAACTATTTTTATGAAAGTTGTAGGCCTTGATTTGACTCCCAAAGCCCAATTATGGCCATCCACACTCCTTAAGTTACCAGCCGTTGGAGGATTGGTGAATCATGCTGAATTCCACCACAAAACAGGTCTTTCAAATATCTTTGACATCAGTAGATCTTTAAAAAAAATGAAATACTTTATTGGGCAGATGATACACACTTCAGAATGGTGGGTGCAGATTTAAATTGTACAATATCATAAATCTGTAAATGCTTCAGACCCTTTCTCACATCAGATTTTATTCACCCAATCACAATCACTGTAGTGCCCAGGACACCCAGAATTATTACTTACTGCCTTGGTGAAAATCCGGTAATGTATTGTAACCCTTATTTGCCACCCAGGTTTTCACTCATATAATGTAGAGCATTGGCTACATCAGACCCTCAGTCTCAGCTGGGCCCTTGCATACCAGTATGGCTAGGCAGCCATTTGTTAATTTGGTTTATACTCTCCTTTCTCACATATTACTCAAGGCCTTAGGCTTTTGTTATTTATCTCCTTCACATGGTTAACCTTTTTTCTCATTGTGGGAGGGATCTCTAAATGGAGGAAGGGGTTGGTGCTCATTAAATGATTACCACATGGTGGTTGCAGGAATGATACCTAACACCCACTAGGATTAACCAATCGCCACTGGTTAAATTGATGCTTAGCACCACTCATAATAACCCTCCTTTTACCCGGTCAATCAGCTCTCTGCTTCTAACTGCTTTTTTAATTTTTCTGTTTGGACATTCATTTCAAACGCTTATTAAAGGTTATGTTTGAATTGAATTCAGAGTTTATGTATGGGAAGGTGCAAACATGTGGGCCAGCTCTTTCATTTTCTTTTTTCTTTGTATATAGTTATTATCTGACCCTGCACACCATACACTGTGTCTGATGGTTGGTGCTCCCCAATAGGGATGTAGCGAACCGCCGCCGATGTGTTCGCGAACGCCGTTCGCGAACACCGGCATAATTTGCGAACTGTTCGCGAACTGTTCGCGAACTTCGATCATCCGAAAATCGTTCGATTCGAACGATCGAAGGATTTTAATCGTTCGATCGAACGATTTTCGTTCGAATCGAACGAAAATCGTTCGATTTTAGCGATCGAATGGTCGAATGGGCGACCGATTTTGACGCGAACGCCTATTGGCGAACGTCGCGCGACGTTCGCGAACTTGCGGCGGACGCGAACAGTCGAAGTTCGCGCGAACTAGTTCGCCGGCGAACAGTTCGCTACATCCCTACTCCCCAACACCATAATTTTTCATCCCTGCACTAACAGGCACTATTATCTGGGAGAGATACCTCCAATCTATCCTCATACATTAGAGCCCAGAACTGCTATTTTTAGCTCAACTATCCGACTAACACTCCTAGAGTGTACTATGACAAGAGCTGCACTTACCACTATCTTATACCTCATCATGGGGCCCTGTTCCCTGACTTCTCCAAGGTTGTCCTCCCTTGGGACCTTTCCTTACTGGGGCCTAAGTTCCAGGCTCTTCAACAGACATCCGCCTTCCTCAGCATGTGGCAGCCAAAGAGAAAGAGCACACAGTGCCTCTCCAGCAAGTGGGGAAGACCAAAAGAGTCCGAGCATGTGTGCTTCCATTTTGATAAACTAGGGGAATCCTGACACCACATGGCCAAATACAGAACTGTCAAGGAACCTGCTGCCTCTCCTAACTATAAGATAGGCCCAAATGTATCTGCCCAAATCCTTCCTAGGGGACAGGGTCGGACTGGGAGGCCCGGGGCCCACCGGGACTGCTGTCCAGGGCCCCCCCCGCCCCCCTACTAAAACCTGTCGGCCCAGCCGTTCGGCTCGCATGTGCAACAACGCCACACGGCGCGCATGCAAAGGCGGCACTGCGCATTGCCGGAAATAAAAAAAAATTTAGTGATTGGAAATATTGGGAGAAGGGTTCTGGCCCGGCTTTTTCCCGGTATCCCGCCGGGCCAGTCCGACACTGCTAGGGGATGAAAGGAATTAAAGGTTTGCAAAACCTTTACCCTCCTACATATCATATAAACATAATTATGCCCAAAGTGAAAGCAAAGAACAATTTTCTAGAGTAAATGTATTGGAGATATCTATCAGGACAACAGAATGAGAACACTGGATGGGGAAACAATAGCACTTCCTGATGAATATCTGCCCATTGTGATCTGTATCCCAACACAAGAATGTTATCCAACATGGTTAAGTAGCTCCATGTTTGCATGTGATTCTAAAGATGAGCCTGTTCTCAAATCATGTCAATGCAGAGAGTGTCTCTGAAGGACGGTATATAGCTGTTAAACTCTTGAAATTATGAAAAGCCTTAAATGCGGAGTTTCAATCTGGGAAGAAAAGATTCCAGTAAGTTAGCTGCCATTCATTTAAATCCCTTGTAGTTGGAAAAGTTTACAAATAACAATTATATTTTAAGACTTTTCCCTTCTCATTTATCTTGTTTTCTATCTTTTAATCTTGATCCTTCTTTTAGGCTGCTTCTCTATGAGCAAGAGGATTAGGGAATATAGGGCAGTGGCTTTTTATCTTCTTTTTAAAGAAAAGTTGAAGCAGCATGGTATAAATTTATGTTTGTCTAAATATAAAGTATTTTTTTTCATGTAAGCCGTTATTGATGTAACGCTTTTTTGGGCTGTCCTGCCAATTAGGAATTAAGGGCGTCCAGCTAAGTAGTGAGCATGGGTTACACTGCGAAACTACACTCAGGGCGGAGCCTTCGCTAAATGGAAGCTTCCCCTTTAAAATGGTGTAAGACTACAACCCACAGGCTAATTAGTGTCAAAATAGATAAATTGGACGCCAGGAGATTCTTAAATAGTGAAACAGGTGAGATGGTTTATTTAACAAATATGCAAAGGCAACTGACCACAGATTTACTCACGTAGGAGTTGTAGCAGGACTTAGCATATCACAGAGGAGGAAGGATAGCATGATGATGATGCCGCATGCACAGATGTCACTCCCATAGTCAAATAGTAGGAAGAATATCTCACTCTCAAAGACCAGTCACCAGTGTGAAACAGGATCAATCAGGTAGAGACCAGGCAGTCCTTTGCTAACCCGAATTCCCTATCTCTGAGTTTTGGGAGGCTACTCCCTGCTATTCTCCTTGATGGAGCACACAACTGCTCATACTACCTAAATCTGGCTATCTCTCTCCCCTAGAGAGACTATTACAGATCTGCCCTAATGATAACTAATCCTCTTTCACGGGAGAGCCTGGTTCCCGACTTCAGCACCAAAGGTACAGGTCCCTTTGGGGTAAATGGCTTTACTGGGGCCTTGGTGATCCCAGGCTCAATGGGAAACACCTAACAGCACAGACACCAGGAGCCAAAGAGGAAGAGGACACTCCCTGCACAACACTATATAGCAGTGTGGCAGGGGAGTGTCATTACACTCTTTGTCCAATAGTGAAGATGTTACACTTAACAAGTTACAAGGGCTTGGCCCAATAACAAGGGATAAGAGAAACTAGATAGAAAAGGTAGGGGATTAACTCTATAGGGATAGGATATCCTATAGGTCCCTACATTGATATTGTATAATACAGGTATGGGATTCATTATCCAGAAAGATCAGACCTTTTTCATCAAATAATTAATGTTTTACAAAATAAATAATAAAACAGTACCTTGCACCTTGTTAACATCTGAAATATAATCAATTCTTATTGGCGGATAAACAATCTCATGAAGTGATGCATTTAGTTTAAGGAAAACAACATACAATGTTATAGTGTGGGGTTTGATACATTCAAGCGTTTATTTTTTTGTATTATTGGGTTTTCTTTATCACCCACTTCTTTTGCATATGAAAAATTGCCATTTGCTTTTGATGGAGATGCATAACAAACCTGTACAGAGATGTGTTTTATATTCATTTGTAGTTTCCTTGCATCGCAAAGGCTTTACTGTTATCTTCTTCCCAAATGCCTTCTCTAATGTCCTCTATAGTTACCCAGCTTGTCTTTGTGTTTTAACATGCCATAGAGGCATCATTACAAGCACCTTATAGAATTCACTCCAAATCCACTGCATCCTTCCCCTATAGGGTTAAGTATGATAAAATGTATACAGGCTATGTTAATTACTGACCTAATAACAATAGCTAACTAAACAACGCTTGCAGATTGGACCCTCATTGACTGCTCCCTTGGTAGATAGAAGAATGAAGAACCACTTAAGAATCAAAGAAATTAACCAACTAGACCACTCAGTATTGACTCAGTAACTTGTCCATTCCGATCTAGAACTCTTTAAATATAGTCCATATATGTACAGGATAGTTTTCTCTAGATTAATGTGCCATTGATCTTTGTATGAAGTACTTGGAAGTACCTTTTTGATCAAAAACACTCTGCAAATAGTCTAGATAGGCACTGGGCGGCTTTGTAGCTCTTATTGAGTTAGGAAAGCATTGGCACAATCAGTCAGCCCTTACCTGGTGGCTCTCCTACATCTTAGAATTAGAAATTGCAAAGCAAATATTTAATTTGTAATTGTTGTTGTTCTTCACTGTTTGGAATGGATAAAGTAACTTGAAACTGCCTTTACAATCTAAAATTCTCGGAATATAGCCCAGGTAAGTACTGGGTAGCTTTGAAGCTCCTATAGATCATAGAGAGCATTAGCAAATTGTTGCAGTCTTTGCCTAATTGCTCTCCTACATCTTGGGATAAAATGGGTGGAAATTAAGTAAAGAAATGAACAAGCAAATTGTTCTTTTTTTTATCTTTATTGGTTGTTACTGTTGGGTTGGAAAAGGTATCTTGGAAACAATGTTTTCATAACTTATCTGAAAGTAAAAGCCTAGCAACCACTGCTGGATGCCTTAACCAAGCTAAGGTTTCCTAATGTAGTGGTGTTCTTTGCTGCTTGACACACAGATGGTACTGAGTTCAGTTCTCAGTGAAACCAGACTTTGAAGGCTCCTTTCAGCAATCAAACAAAGCCAACAGACAAAGCAAAACTATTCTGAACACTTAAGAGCCAATTAAATTTAATCCATTTGAATTCTATTCCATGGTACTTGAGACCAAATGCCTTTCTGATCAAAAACCCTCTGAAAATAGTCCATATATGAACTGGGTACTTTTAGAACTCCTTTTGAGCATGGACAGGATCAGCACATTGATGCAGTCCTAGCCTGATGGCTCTCCTACATCTTAGAATAAAAGGGGCGAACACGAAGAGAAATGAAGAAGCAAATAGACCATTTGTAAATTTGGTTGGTTTTGACTGTTTGGATTGCAAAAGTTCATTAGGAAACCATGTTTTTATTAGTGATCGGAAAGAGAAAAGCCTGGCAACCATTGCCGGCTCTCTTGCCGTCCAAGGTTTCATAGTGTAGTGGTTATCAAGTCCTGGGCTGAAAGTCAGCAATTAAATAACACCAACAGATAAAACCAAGTTTCCATATAATAAAAATGAAAGGCACACCCCATGTACAACTTTAAACCTGGCATTCATCAGGCTGGAAAAATACATAGAAATTAAGCTAACTCTGTACTTATGTGGCTAGCTTATTGATCCTTTTCTGGGCCACTTGGGTCTTCCTGATGAAAAATCTTCTGAAGATGATCCAGATATTAACTGGGTAGCTTTGAAACTCCCATTGAGCGTGGACCTGATTAGCGTGTTGATGCCGTCTTTGCCTGGTGGCTCTGCTACATCTTAGAATTAAAAGGGTGGAAATGAAGTAGAGAAATTAAAAAACAAATTGTTAATTTGCAGTAGTTGTTGGTTTTGACTGTTTGGATTGGAAAGAGTGCTCCTATAGAGCATGGACAGCATTAGCACTTTGATGCAGCCCTTGAAAACTGTTCTTTATTTATATTTTTCTTGCTTGTCACCGTTTGGATAGAAAAAAGGTAACTTAGAAACAATGGTTTAATCACGTATTGGAAAGTAAAAAGACTTGCAACCACTGCTGGCCCCATCACCCATGCAAAGGTTTCATGGTGTAGTGTTTATCACATCTGCTTTACATGCAGAAGATTTGGGGTTCAATCCCCAGTGAAACTGGACTTTACTGGTGGCTTTTCTCAGCAAAGAGACACAACAAAGTTGTTATTTATTTAAAAATAAAAAAAGGTCTACCTCATATACAAAGGGTTTTCCCCAGTTTTGTTATGGCAAATTATTGATCCTTTTCTTGGCACTTAAGAGCTTGATGCAATAGTCTAGTTATGAACTAAAATATGAATAATCAGTGACTTGAGGGGGGACACATGGGTCATAACTGAAACTGAATTGCATGCTGAAAATCAATTACAAACTCACTGAACAGTTATGTCCCATGTGGCCCCCCTTAAAGCCACTGACTAATTCAGAGTTAGAGAGCTGAAAAGCAGGAAGTAGTGTTCTGGCTATTATGTTACACATCCAGTCACTCCAGCCTTTATACATTACATTTTTGGCTAACTAACTATATTAGAAACATTTTTTATTTTGCACAGCCTATCTATTTACCCAGTTTTTTTTTACCGAACTGTTCCTTTGAAACTCCTTTTGAGCATGGACAGGATAAACAGTGCACATTGATGCAGTCCTTGTCTGATGCTGCATCTTAGAATAAAAGGGGTGAAAATGTAGAGAAAAGAAGAAGCAAAATGACCATTTGTAAATTTGGTTGTTTGACTGTTTGGATTGGGAAAGATCACTTGGAAACCATTGTTTTATTATTGATCGGAAAGAGAAAAGCCTGGCAAACATTGCCGGCACTCCTGCTCACCGAGGTTTCATAGTGTAGTGGTTATCGTGTCTACTTTACACGCAGTAGGTCTTGGGTTCAATCACCAGAATTTGCAGATGGTTTTTCTCAGTGTCAGCAAATAAGCAAGGCCAACAGATAAAGCTATGTTTCCATGTACAAGAAATCAAAGGCACACCCCATGAACAGCTTTAAACCTGGCATTCATCAGTCTGGGAAAATACATATAAATTAAGCTAACGCTGTACTGATGTGGCTAGCTTGATCCTTTTCTGGGCCACTTGGCACTGCCTTCCTTACCAAAAAGCTTCTGAAAATGGACTAGATATTAACTGGATAGCATTGAAACTCCAAGTGAGCATGGACCTGATTGGTGTGTTGATGTAGTCTTTGCCTCGTGCCTCTGCTACATCTTTCATCTCTGTTTGGATTGGAAAAAGTGCTCCTATAGAGCATGGACAGCGTTAGAACATTGATGCAGCCCTTAAAAACTGTTCTTTATTTAAATTGTTCTTGTTTGTCACCGTTTGGATAGGAAAAGGTAACTTGGAAACAATAGTTTCACCATGTATTACAAAGTAAAAAGCCTAGCAACCACTGCTGGCAACTTTAGCCATGTGAAGGTTTCACAGCGTAGTGGTAATCACGTCTGCTTTACACACAGAAGGTTCTGGGTTCAATTCCTAGTGATACCTGACTTTATGGGTGGCTTTTCTCAAAGTCAGCAAACAGACACAGCAAAGTTGTCATGTACAAAAATCAAAGGTCTACCATATACAGGGGTTTAAACCTGACCTTCATCAGGCTGGAAAAATAAATAAAAACTATGCAAACCACTTAAGAGCCAAGGAAATTGGGCATCTCCCCCCAGTTTTGTTTTGGCAAAACACAACTTCCTGCTTTTCAGCTCTTGGTTTCCACTGATTGGTTACCAGACAGTAACAATCAGTTACTTGAGAGGGGACAAATGAGTCCTATTAAAGTCATTGGGAGCTGTGCTGAACCTATGTGTAGTGATGGGCGAATTTATTCGGCAGGCGCGAATTTGCGGCAAATTTGCACTATTCGACGCCAGCGAATAAATTCGTGAAACGCTCGCGAAAATTCGCCCAAAAAAATTCGCTGGCGTCAAAAAACCGGGTGCCGGCGTCAAAAATGCAAATTTTTCACTGTTTCCTGAATATTGCAGGAAATTCGCAAATTTTCCCGCGAAACGGTGCAAATTCACCTATCACTACCTTTGTGACCTTTTTTACCACTAAAAATCAACCATTAATAAATCGGTCTCTTAAATCCAGCCACTGATAAGTGGGAATTCATTACATATTCTGATCGTTAAAGCTAACATTTTGGAGCTGCAGCAACTGGTTTCATATTGTTTACATCTAATAAATTTCACAGCTAAAAAGCAAAATGTTTGAGCCCAGTTCATTCAGTTTAAAGGATAGTTCAGTAAAACCAAATTTCTTTTAGTGTTATTTCTATTTAGCTTTATTCGTTATGTTTGGCATTGCCCATCAGGTAGAGCTGACTGATAAATCTTGTCTGGCTTTGGAACTTCTTTTTCCTGTCCCTGCATTTGTAAAACTGGGCAGCAAGAGAAGACTCATCATGGAGAGTGATACGCTGGAGGTGATTGGCGAAGCTTATCAATGCTTCCGTACAAAATAACAAGTAATGTTTAATCTTGTATTTTTTTCCTTCAAAAAGCCTGCAGAAATATAGCAGAAGATGCGAAGGCAGAAATTATTTCTGCATCGAAATGTTCTTATCACTGAGCTCAAGAGTCACGGCCTGCCGTATTGCCTCAGATAGGCAGGAACTAAATTAAATTCTGAGAATCTGTACACAGCCTTCTCAAAGAAAGTGCTATAAACATGATCCATGCAGAAATATTCAATAAAAAAAATAAAACGTTCAATTTGCCCACGGCTACCACTGGCTCGATGAAGTTTTTTACGGTGTCTTTGCATTTGCAGAATGGCCAACAAAATTGCAGCTGAAGTATATGATCTGGATTTAGTGCATTCCTCAAGCATCTATAAACGGGTATTTTACTGTATTTACTCTATTTATGTATGGTAACAATATTTGCAGAGCTATGTGGGCAGACTAAGCCTCATTAAAAATAAGATTTAGGGTGAAGGAAATATTGGCTCTAGACTCTACAGCCAATATTTCCATTCCCCCTACAGCTTATTTACTTTGTACCCGTAAGCCATATTCAAATGTAAAAAGAGTTGGGGAGCAAGGCAAGTATGAAAAAGTCCCTTGGGGTGCCAAATAAGGGCTGTGATTGGCCATTTGGTAGCCCCTATATGGACCGACAACCTGATTTTATGCAACCAAAACTTGCCTGGAATTCAAAAATAAGTATCTGCTTTGAGGCCACTGAGAGCAACATCCAAGGGGTAGGAGACACTGCTTGGGAATCACTGGTTCTTGAGACTCATTAGAGCACCACAACCTTTTAAGTAACCCGGTCATGGATTGGAAGGGCTGCAAAAATGTTAAGCTTGAACTAACTTCTGAGCCTGCACCATTGCAGGAAGGTTTACATACAATTCTTCATCCAAGCATGTTTCTCCCATTCTATCCCCTAATAACTAAAACCCATTGTAGCTCAATGCTTGACTACTTCAGTTCTAATCTTACCCGTCTATTTTACAGAAACAGATGCTTAGGTTAAGATAACATTTACTATTTTCAACCTATCCATTATCATTATCTTGTTGTGAGATAAATGGATGTGTCTTCCTCTATATTTGCAATTTTTTAATAGATCCCAAGGTCAACCAACTTGATGCTGGTTGTGCTATCCACAGGATAGTTTTGACTTTTGCCATCCTATATAAAATTCTTATTCTGATGCAATTGACCTCTAAAAATATAATGTTGCATTAACCATACATTCAGATGACTGTACTAGAGCGGTTATGGTGCAAAATTGTACACGTTAGTGTCACAGCCGGCACCCAATACCAGAACAAGTGCCAAGCACCCTGGTCTCTGCTCGGCTTTACCAGTAGTGTGACCACCGTTGGGCTTCGGGAGGAGCCCTCAGCTTACTTGGGTGCCACCTGGACTTAACGAGGGGTGCAAGGCGAGATCTTTTGGCTGGCGAAGGGGCACGGCTGTTTAGCAGAGTCTTTAGGCCGAAGGTCACGGTACAAAGGACAAGGCAAGCGGATGGTCAGACAGGCTGGGTCGAGGCAGGCGGATAACAGAATCAGCAGGCAGGCAAGGGTCAAAACCAGGTATCAATCAGACAGATGGGATCAGGCAAAAGAGTGGTCAAAGTTCAGGCTGGGTCAATATTCAGAGTTCAGAGTAGTCAGTACACAGGAAGGGTCAAACACGGATTAACAAACAATATTTGGATTCAGGAACAGAAAGCACAAGGCTAAGAAGCACCAGGATAACAATCCTATCACGGGCAATGAAAAAACAGTAAAATACCCCTTTAGTACTTTTAAATTTCACGCCTTTGCGTGCTGACATCATCACGCCAGCGCGCATGCGCCTACATAACACGGAAGTGCGCGCCGTGCGTACACTAAGGGAAAGGCAGTGCATTCGAAGAGGAGCGGTACGGCGGGCGTCCCCGCCGCACCACTGGACCACCAGGGTCAGTTACCTTCCTTACAGTTAGAGCCCATAACTAAGGAACTTGCTCCTGTGCATATGGCATTAAGTCTACGGATTCTGCCTTTTGCTACTCAATTATGTGATGTGCCAGATGGTGTCCACCACTTGCTCCACGTGTCACCACAATAGAATGTATTGATAGAAGGTGCATAGAGTTAGGGTTCATGCTGAAGATTTTTTTCTATCTGATATATAATGAATAGCTTGTGATTTGATTCAGATCTTTAAAATATTACATTTATTTATACCACATGACATGCTGATTACTTCCCTACAACTTAAATAAAACCATAAATAAAAACATAATTTAAAAATTAAGTTAATTTTGAATAAATAATGCAGTTACTTCTAAGATAAAAATGTGATTTTGTATAGTATTGAATATCAAGACAATATAGCACATTTAAAAAAAACTTCAAATATGTTAATCACAATAATGTTGAATTTCAAAAAAAAATTTAAATTCACATTATTGAATTTATTTCCAGTGAGGTTATAAAATCTCTTCAATAAACTCAAGAAAAAACTCAAGTTTCAACTTGCTTGAATGCTTTAGCTACATTTCTTATTGACTTACTTATTGACTTCTATAGGAACTAGTCTTTATTCGAATGTTTAGAATTTCTCCTTTATTAAAAAAAATCACAAAAGACATTTCAATTTAAGAAATTGATAAACATTCACCTACATGTCATTGGCTTTAAGACCTCCAGAGAATCCATCAAATCTTAGAGGAAAAAACATGGATTAAATTATCATTGGCAAATATCAGCTTTGAAGAATCAGTGGAAACCCTTTTCTATCAGCATCTCAATTTCTATGAATGTTCTTCTTCCAAAGACAATTTTATCTTGTTACACATCAAGCAGAATGATGGTCGTAACCTGCAGAGAAAATTCTTGATTTCCTCTCACCACAGAAAGACTTTGACCTTTACCCAAGGAAAGGTGATCCCAAAAGACATGGTTGTCACAGAATATTTATCAAAACAATCCCATGACTGACAGTTGGAAGATCCCTATAATGCTTCCACAGAGCACTATGTTTTAAAGGCATTTTAATAGTATCTTTTACTTATAAAACTTATCATTGGTGTTGGCATCACAAGCCCGGAGAAGACATCTAGAATAAAAGCTAGACATAAGCTTATGTATATCTTTGCTATATTACATTTTAGTTTTTTTTGGGGGGAGGGGTTGTCTTAATGTACTTCCCTAATATCTTCCCCACAGTGCTTTAGCTTTCTGATTTGACGTATGTGGATATACTTTAAAGTGCACTAGGTAGTTTCTATGGGGAATTATTTCTTGTTGCTTCTAAGTTATGATCTTAAAAGTTGTAAAAACAAGATTGTTGCTTAAGAGTCAGTTGTGTAGCTTCATCTCTAGTTACGTTTGTGAATGTCTGGGGGGGTTGGGGTGAAAAGGTACACATGGCACAAAAAGAATAAAAACTAAATTGGGACCTGCTGTGATTTTCTAGTTGTAATGTATAAGTGTCAAATGTTTTTGATTGTAGTTTTTGCTTCTTTTGAGTAAGCCATTTAATTTCTTTGAATAGTTTTTTTTATTCTTTTATATTGGACCTTTCCATATGGAAATATAACATATTCATTTTTAAATTCAAACTTAAAAAAGCCAACTGTATCTTTCCCAATCCCTTTTAAGCTTAATGTAGCAATTTTTATAAAAACAAAAAAAAAAATAGAGTCCAAAAATTGACTCCAAAAAGGTTTTAGGAGGTCCCCCATAGGCTAAAACAGCAATTTGTCAGAATGTGTCGAATTTTTAAAGAGACAGTACATGATAAATTTTGATATTCGAATTTGGACTATTCCGTAGTCGAAGTACACAAAAAATTGCTCAAAATTAGAACAAAATTATCCAGCCCAATTTATTCCATCCAGGATGTGGCACTTGCAACATGATCTTGACAAACTGGCAATCTGGGCAGCTAAGTGGCAAATGAGATTCAATGTTGATAAATGTAAAGTCATGCACCTGGGATGTAAAAATATCCACTTATACCCTTAATGGGACTGCACTAGGCAAATCCATTATAGAAAAGGACCTTGGAGTCCTTGTAGATGATAAACTTGGCTGTAGCAAGCAATGCCAGTCAGCAGCATCAATGGCAAATAAGGTCTTGAGCTGTATTAAAAGGGGTATTGATTCACAAGAGGAATTTTACTTAATTTTGGTTGCTAAAGGGCTGTGGCTGCCTTGGGCTGGTACAGAAGCACAAAACATAATGTACAACATTTCTAGCTACTAGCTTTACTTCTCCTTTAAGATGAACCTTTAGTATAATGTAGAGAGTGATATTCTGAGACAATTTGCAAATGGCCTTCATTTTTGATTATTTGTTGTTTTTGAATTATTTAACTTCTTGTTGAACTCTCCAGTTTGCAATTTCATCTGGTTGCTAGGATCTAAATTACTCTAGCAACTAGGCAGTGGTTTTAATGCAAGACTGGAATAGGAAATGAGAGGGCCTGAATAAAAGGATACAAGGATAAGTAATTACAAGTAAGGATTACAATACTTTTTTTGACTACTGGGTTCTGTGACCCCCCCACTCACACACACACATACATAGTCAATGGGCGTAAAAAAAATGTTTACGTACAACAATTTTTTAGGAGCGCAACAATTTTTCTCGCTACAAATGCATTAAAGTCAATGGGAGATTTGTGCAAACGTTTTTTCATCTCTGCGACTTTTTCGCGCAAATGCATTACTCTCAATGGCAATTTTTTCTTATGGCGACTTTTTTGTCCAAATGCATTAAAGTCAATGGGCATCTTATTTTTTTGTCTCTGTATCATTTTTGTTGTGGCGACTTTTTTGTCACTAGTGATGCAATAAATAATTATTTGCGGCAGAGGCTGCGTCTTATGTGCTCCATCCATATCTTTGGTTTCAGGGGGGTTCTCTGATGAAGGGAGGATGAACCCTCCCGAAACATTGATACTGAAATTGTCTATGGGTCTTCTGGTGTGGCCTGACTGGAGAGTGAGCACGATACACAGGTGAAGGTGACTGAACGAATTTGCTGAAAGTTACAACCCCCCTGAAATGTTGATACTCAGGGTCAGATTGGCCCACCGGGGCACCAGATAAAAACCCGGTGGGCCCTAGGCCCTCTGGTTACATTAGTAGGAGAGAGATACTGTAGCAGCCAATCAGCAGGTAAAATGCGTCACCTCGATTTGATGCGAACAACTGGCTGGTCTGCTGAGCGGGTCCGTTTATTCCCATCCCCTCTAGAGAAGTGTGCAGGGTCAGACTGGTCCCTGGCCCTCACAGGAGCAGAGGAACACCATACAGTGCCTGAAGTACTCAGTGACCTCCCAAAAGTCTCCCTCCCTAAGGTACATACTGGCAGGGGATAAAGGTCTGGAGGGGGGTTGCAGGGGGGCGAGGGTAAAGTGCTGGAAGGGGGTTGTAGGGCCCGTGATGGTGCAGCTCCGGTGGGGTAGCCCAGGAAGTATTGGGGACCACAAGACCCTAATTCATATACAATTTCAATAAATATTGGTAAAACAAGTCAACCTCTAGACATTTTGGGGGCCCTGAAAAGTAATTTTCTATGGGGCACAGTAAAATATCTAGTTATACCACTTGTCACATCTGCAGAGAATTGTGAATCAAAATTGCTGTTGCTAAGGGACCTTGCCAGGTCAACGGAGGGCCAGCATCACCTTTGCAGTAGGAGTGCGGTAGATATAACACATTAGGTAAGTAAATAGAATCCCTTGTGGGTGCCTAACATTTGGCACCCCCAAGTGCCAAATGACATTCCTTTGCCTTTAACTGCACGAGTAAGGGCATATCTCTCTGCCTTATGATATATTACTATGCCTAAACGATGGTAATTAGAATTACATTAAAATGCTCTCAAAATGAGGGGCTTGATCAGTTTCCATGGCTGGTGCCAAGATCGCCACCTGAGAACACAAGTTGCATTTGTTATGGTCCGTAGATTTCCCGTTCTTGTCAAAGCAAATCTTGCCATTAGCCAGTTTTCAATGTGTTCTTCTCAGCAAAGAAAGATCTCAGAGATGGCAAATAATGACGGTGTTGATTGCTTTATAACGCCTCCCATCAAGGGCTTTGTTAAATCACATTCCAGTACAGCCCTGTACCTACAGTAATATTTGTATCAGCCAACAGAAAGTGTTCTGAATTCATTTTAGGAACCATTAGCAAACATTTGCCCTTCCAAAAAGTGTAATCACCCAACAGAATCGTCATTAAAACAGATGAAAGCCTGAGATCGCTCGGGGACATTCTATTATTTTATCATTTGCGGCCGCTCTCTCCTCTCTCTTCAGCGCAAGGTGATGAGGGTTTATTAATCAGCTCAAAGGATGAAGAAGTGACAAGGTTTTTTTTTTTGTGATGTTTCTGAAATACATTTGGTTCAGAAATTCATTATAATACAGGTATGGGACCTGTTTTCTAGAATGCTCAGGACCTGGGGTTTTCCGGATAACGGATCTTTCCGTAATTTGGGTCTTCATGCCTTAAGTCTACTAGAAATGCATTTAAACATTTAATAACCCAATAGGTGGGCTTTGCTTCCAATAAGGATTACTTATATCTTAGTTGGGATGAATTTTTATTATTACAGAGATAAAGGAAATCATTTTTAAAAATTTGGATTATTTGGATAAAATGGAGTCTATGGGAGACATTCTGTAATTCGGAGCTTTCTGGATATTGGGTTTCCGGATAAGGGATCCTAAACCTGTACTGGTGTTTTCCCCATCAGCTGCTGCATGAATATCTCCCGATTAACTCCAAGTGCCAGAGAATAATGATGTTTGTTTCTTCCATATTTATAGGATCAATGTCTTTCTCCTGAGCTGTTTGTTCTCCTTAAACAAACATATACAGGTATGGGATCCGTTATCTGGGAAAACCATTATCCAGGAAGCTCTGAATTACGGAAAGGCCATCTGCCATAGACTCAATTTTATCCAAATAATCCAAATTAGTAAAAATCTCTGTAATAATAAAACAGTCGCTTGTACTTGATCCCAACTAAGATATAATTAATCCTTATTGGAAGCAAAACCAGCCTATTGGGTTTATTTAATGTTTACATGATTTTCTAGTAGACTTAAGGTATGAAGATCCAAATAATGATCAGTTATCCAGAAAGCCCCAGGTCCCGAGCATTCACTTATTTTCTGCTGAATGATTAGATGGGTATTTTGGTGTGCCAATAACAATGCCACAATATTTTCAGACATAACTTAGGAAGGGCAATCAAAATTGTAGAAACATATTCTGGATATCTCTAAGTAATTTTGAAATTCCAAATTGTCCATATATACATATATATATCCTCAAATACATCCTCAAATCAATGTCAGTCTGTGTCTAAAACATATCACTAATGATACATGTAATTATAAATGATCATCGGTCAGGAATGAGTCGAGAGCTGCCCATTACCCTGGATGTTGAGACGCACGCTACCCACCAACAGTTATCAAATAATCAACACTAATCATTGGCAATACTATCATTCATCTGATCGGTCTCCAATCATCCATTCAGCAATCAGCTCCAGGATCTGTCATCCTGTTTCATTTTGGTTTTCATCAATTGTCATTAAAAATCTTCATTGATTTTTATTTGATCAAGAATTCTTAAATAAATCATCTCCCTTCCCCATGCCCAGATAAATGTAATCCCTAATTCATATGATAAATTGCTGAGTTTTGGGATATTTGTTCATTTGTGGTCTGAAAATATCATCAGTGAAACATTTATACAAATGAACTGGAGTTACCGGCACATCTGGGACGGAAATTCATCTCGGTTACTGAATGAGCAGACGATTACTGCAGATTTGCTCTTCATCAATAACCTCATGGGGCTCGTGCCTCCCATAGAGTTAGTGTTGTTTCCTTTTATTGACTCATATATCAGTATTAATTTTTAAGCATTAATATCATATACCACATTCCTTTATTAAATGTCTATATTCTGAAATGCACCAGTTTTTATAAATATTTCATTTTTTATGCAATTCTAATTAGCTCTGTGCAGCCACTGGGACAGAATGCTCTGTTATACAGATAGCTAGAATCTAAGCTGCCATAAAGCAGGACAGGACTGCTGCTTACAATGGGGATCAGATAGGATCTGTGCAGTCAATGGGACAGAATGCTCTTGTAACCCATTTTTGGCCACCCCCCTGGTGCCAAGGTGGTACATCACATAATTCTTACCGATGCAGGTCCTGAGTCCCCTTTGCTAAGTGAAAGGTACTGGGAAACTCTTCTCTGGCAGTGCCTCCACCTACTGGGATCCGGGAATACACCTGCAGTTGGCCCATTAGGAATAACATTCAACACACACTTTGCTTTTATAAAAACATCAACGCAAATTAAAGGGTAAGTAAAACGACATTTACATTATACATAAAAGACCCACTCCCATGGGAACCTGTGGCAGTCCATTTCCTGGCCCTTCATGCCAGGCAAATTCCCGCACTACTCCGTTTGCCAGAATTAGAGAGTCTCAGTCCCTTTTCCCCAATGTGTACAATAGGTCCCAAGTAGCACTAGCAGCCCAAATACCTCTGCCTCCGGATTTAGTATTGGCTCCCTCATGGAAGGCATAAACAAAAGCTATGTCACAAATGGAATATTACTGTATCCTTTCTTTTTCTATCCTCCCCTGGCCCCTGGGGATTCACTCAGATGGATAGGCTCACCCAGAGTTGGAGGCGCAGTGATGAGATCCATTCCATGAACATATGCAGCTTGTATTATCCTCCAGACATAGCTCCCAGCACTGTCTATAGTGCAACCACGTAAGTTTTCCATTTCTGAACTACAACTCTCAACACTCTCTGTAGTGTGGGCCACAAACCAGCATTTCCAAACTTGAAACCCACATGGTTGAGCTTCCAGGCATTGGAGGATCCTGCCTCAGCCTTGGCAGGCCTATCGAACTCCACTTTTGCCTACATTTTGCCGGTTTAGATTCACTTTCTCCTCAGTGAAACAACAGTCAGCAGCAAGACCAAATCTTAATGAATAATGGCTGTCTGAGCACATGGCTCTCCCTTTTATAGTAAAGTGGTGCAGCAGCGACACCTTGTGGTATCCTCCGGTATCTGCCCTGCTGCACCAGCAAAAGGGCTCTGGCCCCATTGTCCAGCCCATTGGCGTATTTATGCTCAAACTCGTGTTTTTTAATAACGCAACGTAAACACGCCATGTGTGACCTTGCCCTTAGTTGGGATCAAATACAAGGTACTGTTTCATTATTACAGAGAAAAAGGAAATCATTTCTAAAACTTCGGATTATTTGGATAACATGGAGTCAATAGGGGACGGCCTTCCTGTAATTCAGATATTTCTGTGTTATGGGTTTCCGGATAACGTATCCCATACCTGTATTTTTTTTTATCAGAAATGTAAATTCCCTAAAGTACAATAATAATGTATTTCCTTTATGATTTTTTCAAGTCCTATTCTTATTTCTATCTTCTTTATCTCTTCTCTCCTCCTGTCCTTCTTTATATCCTTTTTTCCTTCATGGGTTTGCTCCAAATGCCCTTTATTTTATCTGTTTTTTTTCCCCTGTGAATCTGATCGAAATGGCTTTCTTCTGGATGTTGATGGCATCCTGCCGCTTCCTCTGGACATTAAAGTATTCAGCGGAAAACAACAACTTAGCAAGCTTAATATCCACCGCAGTTTGATGTGTAAGCTCAATGTAGCTCTCAGCTATTAGCCGGTATAATAGCGAATCTCAGTAGGGCATGGGGGGGAGATTATTCTCCTGGAAATGGAAAATGGTTCAAAGAAAAGCGTGTAAGTGCAGAATGGCCATTTTACTTAGCTGCATTGTACAAATCATCTTGAAATGAAATGAACATCAAGTGAGGGTTCTTTCTCGAAAGTGAATATTTCACATCGTTTGAGGGATTTTTTTTTCATGTGTATTTATTGTGTTCTGTGTATTGATCTTGGATTTATATTTTAACTCAATCTCCAACAATTGTTTTCCTAACAATAATCGCTAGCCCCATTTTATACCCCAGAGGGGAAACAATTCCTTTTTGTCTTCCTTATGCCAAACCTGAACATTACTCCCAGAGTCCAGTGTGAGTGAGCCCAGAGCATGTCACGGTGCAATCTATTACCCAGATGGGCCCTTGCTATGTGGAGTAGGAAGGTAGAAGGTGTTGTGCAATTGCTATTGTTGTGAAAAAATAAAAAATGGATGCCAGAGGTCCTTGCAAACAAATCAGAATGGGGTTTATTGCCAAAGACACATGCAGATCTCATCCAGGGCCACTTTTACAAAGGAGAATTTGCCCTTGAGTATATGGAGAACAGACATTGGTAATTTTACCTTCAATAACATTTGAAGGAAACATTATAGAAATGTCTCCTCATTCCATTCACCTGGGCCCCACAGAACACACCGAAACATTAGGTACACACTAGGGGGCAGATGTATGAAGGGTCGAATATCGAGGGTTAATTAACCCTCGATATTCGACTAGGAACTAAAATCGTTCGACTTCGAATATCGAAGTCGAATGATTTAGCGCAAATCCTGCGATCGAACGATCGAAGGATTATTCCTTCGATCGAACGATTAAATCCTTCGAATCGAACGATTCAAAGGATTTTAATCCAACGATCAAAGGAATATCCTTCGATCAAAAAATCTCAGGCAAGCCTATGGGGACCTTCCCCATAGGCTAACATTGACTTCGGTAGCTTTTAGGTGGCGAACTAGGGGGTCGTAGTTTTTCTTAAAGAGACAGTACTTCGACTATCGAAAGGTCGAATAGTCGAACGATTTTTAGTTCGAATCCTTCGATTCGTAGTCGTAGTCGAAGGTCGAAGTAGCCCATTCGATGGTCGAAGTAGCCCAAAAAACACTTCGAAATTCGAAGTTTTTTTAATTCGAATCCTTCACTCGAGCTTCATGAATCGGCCCCTATATCTTTTCTTAAAGGACAAGGAAAGCCCCAAAACCCTGACTTTGCTAAACAGCAGTCCACCCTAGATTTTTGCTAATCACTATAGTTATTTTGCTCAAAACCTCATACTTTTCAATAAATTAAATGAAAGAAATGTACCTTTCTTTGCAATAGTGAGATGGCCATATTGGGGTTTTTTTGGTGTCATTTGGCTTCCCTGAGTTTCCATTCTGAACATGTGCATTTAGCCCAGCTGGCTGCCATTGCCTCCAAAGTGCATGTGATGTTTGCATCATTCTGAAGAAAAGGAACTTATGATGTTTTATATTCTAATACTGAATTTCGCACAACATTCTGCACACATATGTGCCCAAGTCTAAGTTTTTTTTAGTTGTGATATTGATGTGTAGGCAGCCATCTCAGGTTATTGTGCCTGATCCAGTGCTTTTAGAAAAGGCCAACACTTCACAATGGAGCTGCTTTCAGATAAGCTATTGTTTCTCCTACTCAGTGTAACTGAAGGAGTGGCAGTGGGACTTGGATTTTTACTATTGAGTGCTGTTCTCATACTGTATCTACCAGGGAGCTGTTATCTTGTTTCAGGGAGTTGCTATCTTGTTACCTTCCCATTGTTCAGTTGATAGACTGCGGGGGGAAAGGGAGGTTGGTGATATCACTCCAACTTGCAGTGCAGCAGTCAAGAGTTACTGAATTTTATTAGAACACAAGTCACATGACTGAGTGCTTTGAAAAAAATCACATGTAGGTGGTCTTATAGTTACCCTCGTGGCAGAATCTGCTGTGTCCCATTAGAAAGTGAATTGATGGGAGCCTTTTGCATTCACGGGTGAAAATCAATGAAAATACTGTATTGCCAAGTAGCCATTAAAAACATGATGGCTACAGGTATAATCTTAGAGACCTTTAACTCAACCATGCTGTGTCTAGTCACCTGACACGTTTCATGCCTCACTTTGGCACTTCATCAGAGGTGAGGGGGCTTGCTAAAAACAGATGTATACCAATGAATAAATAAATGGCCTACGAAGACCTATCAATCCCGCATTGCATCCACATTCCTATGTGATCATTGGCCATTGGATCTTTCACCAAAACTGATCAATATCTATAACAGTCTTTATATTGACTGATCACAAGTCCATACACTGACCAGTGGGCTGCCAACTTGGCATTATATATGGGTACCTATTGGCACTGATTTCTCTAAGATTGATTAGTTCAAATGTCTGGACCAAAAAAAAATTAGAAAATAGCCTATTTCACATTTTAACATGATGTGTCTAACTTTAACAGCACCAAAAATCTGTTTGCTTGTTTCCAAGTTAAGATGTAGCATAGAAGGAATGTTTACAGAGTTGTCTAAATAATGGATTACAGAAATGGAGATGTTTAGCAAGGGAGATTTAAATTGCGCTGGTTAAAATGGAAGGAATAATAGCCCAGGGAGCCTTGCCAATCAATTGGAAGAGGTTAGGCAACAAGGTGAGATCTACCATCACAAGGTGAGCACATGAGACAGCCAGTAGAATACCTAAACACACTGTTAATAATTAAACCTGCAATACATCAAGAAACAGAGGAAAAACTATTTATATTTTTTATAGTTGAAGAAGAAGCTCGTCTCATCTGTTATTTTTCTGACCCTTTTTTTGTTTAAAAATAAAATGCCATTCTATTGCCCATTACTCGTCAGTAGCCAACAAATATACATTACTATTGCATTAAGTATAAAACCTCAGTTAGAAAAGATCAGATCAACAAAATGACTCACCACAACTTTAATAAATAAACACACTGCAGTTTTCTAAACCAGATGGGGTAAACATTCACTAAATCCCACTAGATTGCATTAGCATAGGTGGCCCTAGCAATGGCTGAAAGGGCGCAGTTACCACATACGCATGGGATCAAGGCACAATGGTGTAGTCATCTTGACAATTAAATGCAATTATCAATATCAATATGGAGTCCACTCCCAGTGAGTCCACATATGCATGGAAACAATAGTGTATCTGTCCTGCAAATGATATCCACATATAACTACCAATATGGAGTCCACTTGAATGAGTATGCACAATGGAATTGCTGCCATTTTGATAGCACATACATCATCTGAGTCAACAACATTTACGAGAGGTTCTTAAGTGCATGTAAGGAGAATTACAAGTACCTTGTAAGTTTTAAATGGACACATCTGAGCTCGGTGAAAGTTGGTAATTTGTAGTACTTGAAAGTGGTCTAGGTGCAGTCCAAGGACTACGGGGCAGGTTTATTAAGGGGCATATTTATCAAGGGTCAAAGTTCGAAGTTAAAAAAAAGAACTTTGAATTTAAAAAGACCAACCGAATAGAGGTCGAAGGTTTTTGGGGGTCAAAGTGGTCCGTATTCGAATTGTACGGTCGAAAGAATAGCGCCTTTGATCTACTTCGATTCAAAGTTTTCCCCCAAAAAACTTTGATTTCTCAAACTCCACCAATTGCCTCCATATGGGGTCTAGGAGGTCCCGCATAGGCTGAAACAGCACATCGGCAGCTTTTAGGTGGCGATTGGTCGAAGTTGAAGTTTTAAAGAGACAGTACATGATAAATTTCAATATTCGAATTTCGAAGTTTTTTTAACTTCGAATCGAAGTTTTTTTTTAACTTCAAATCGAAGTTTTTTTCAACTTCGAATCGAAGTTGGCTATTCCCTAGTCGAAGTACACAAAAAATAGTTTCAAATTCATTTCGACCCTAAAAATTTTAATTTTCAAGATTATTTTAGTGTAATTCGACTAGGGATTTGAGTTTTTTTTTTTATAAAAAATTGAATTTCAAAATGTATCATGTACTGGCCCTTTAGGAATTCGAATTCAACTATTCACCCCTTTAAACAGAATTGCTGTTTTAGCCTATGGGGGACGTCGTGGATCAATTTGGAGTTGTTTGCTGGCATCCTGAAAATTTAGGGTTTTTTTGAGAAAAAAACTCGATTTGAATACGATTCGAATACGATTCCAGTTTGTGGGTCGATCCCATTCACCTGGATTGAAAATTTTTTATTTATTTTTTAAAATGTCAATTAGTTCTTTTTAACTCAAAAATCGAGTTTATGGGAGTTTTTATAAACTCCCATAGACTCTAAATTCGACCCTTGATAAGTCTGCCCTTAACAAGGGCTATTATTCAACCAGGTTTGAGACAGATTTTAGTACACAGTGCAAAAATCATTGCTAATCTTTCCTTTTTGTTAGTGATGGGCGAATTTGCGCCTTTTCGATTCACTGAAAAATTTGCGAAATTCACGAAATGGTGAAATATTCGCGAAACGGGCGTTTTGCAAATTTTTTTGCCGTGGGAATCGCGCAAATTCGCCACGAATTCATGCCTGCCGAATAAATTCGCCCATCACTACTTTTTGTAATAGAAGGACATGTCTTCTACTCCGCCTGACCTGACCTCAAACCCAATAATACAGTATTGATAGGATATACCCCTTCTTGTGTGATAAAGTATATATATATATCTATATATAATTGCTTTCTACTGTATGATTATTTTCTATGTGGACAGAAGCATGTTATTGTACTGGCATTAGATCCATAACACAATGACATGATTGTTTTGGCTGTAAGCTCCATTACTCAATGACTCACCTTATTATGAGTACATTATTCTTTCCAAAGTGTACACAATAAACTTTGACAAATTTGATAAAGGAAACAAAGAAGAAACCACGTATAATGACATATACACCCGCCTTCTGTAATCTTTATGGTTCATTGCATGGAACAAGGAAACCATCAGTTGGCATGAGATTTGGAGGCCAATTTATCAGAAATCTCATTTTAGCGGTTTTAAAGGTTTTTGAAACCATGAATAAACTCACTTTCTCTAAAACCAAAAATGCCATGGAATTTATTAATAGATCAGTATAAAAAAAAGCACAAACCAAAAAAAATGCTGAGCGATGCGCTAAACAATACCTCTAAGATCCTAAAGAACTTGAATGACCTCGAAACTCGAGTGGTATCTTATTTAAGAAAAAACTTGAATGGCAAAAACCCAATTCTTTGAATTCTAGTCCCACAGCCCGAAAACCCTAATTGATTGAGTTTTCGGCAGAACTCAGACATCAAACAGGCTGTTAACATCTTCAAATGGTTGACATGTAGATTTCAGTGGTAGACTGGTACAAAAACTGGACTTCACTCCAAAAATAGATGCAAATTAAAAAGTTTTATTTATACAAAAAGGAACATCTCAGAGGGTGGCCTCCCTCTGAGATGTTCCTTTTTGTATAAATAAGACTTTTTAATTTGCATCTATTTTTGGAGTGAAGTCCAGTTTTTGTGCCAGTCTACCACTGAAATCTACATGTCTAGCATTGCCTCCCCGAGCTGAAGGTCTGGGGCTTGAGCACATGGACCCCCTGATGATATTGGTGAGTTTACCTTACTGCCTACATTTTTTTGTCACACTAGAACTGTTTTCCCTTTTTCCTATTCCCTGTTACCCATGTCAAATTCCATCTTCAAATGGTTCAAAGGATCTCTGCCATTTACTCCTACCTACATGAGCTTGATTCGACAGGTTTTAGACCTTCAAGTCATTAAAGTTTGCAGTGAGCTGGGACCAAAGAATGTGGGAAAGCTGATGAATTAGAGAACAAAAGAACAATGTGCATCAATTTTTCTATTTTTGTTGATGCTTTCTGTATGAATCTACCTGTTATTTCACTGAATATAAGGTTGTAGCTAATAAGTATCTTCTCTGAGTTTTTGACCAGAAAACCTTTACCAGAAAAAATCGAGGTTTAGTAAATAACTCCCTAAATGTTAAACAGAATATGTCCTTCGGAATCTCTTCCAAACCAATTGCTTTTGTATCTTTTACCTGTTGGCAACTACTCTCTGAAGAGACTGGCACAGTCTAACCTCCTATATAAGAATGAGCCAAAACAGAATTAAAGCTGAGTGAATTTATTCATGGCCAAATTACACACATCCCTTTGATTAGTACTATTTTAATGATAAGATTGCTACAGAATGGGTACCAGATTGGACAATATAACCCTTGATATTCGACTGGGAATAAAAATCCTTCGACTTCGAATATCGAAGTCGAAGGATTTTGCGCAAATAGTTCGATCGTATGATCGAAGGAATAATCGTTCGATCGGACGATTAAATCCTTCGAATCGAACGATTCGAAGGATTTTAATCCAACGATCGAAGGATTATCCTTCGACCAAAAAAACTTAGCCAAGCCTTTGGGGACCTTCCCCATAGGCTAACATTGGGTTCGGTAGCTTTTAGGTGGCGAACTAGGGGGTCGAAGTTTTTTCTTAAAGAGACAGTACTTCGACTATCGAATCGTGGAACGAACGATTTTTAGTTCGAATCCTTCGATTCGAAGTCGAAGGTCGAAGTAGCCCATTCGATGGTCGAAGTAGCCAAAAAAACACTTTGAAATTCGAAGTATTTTTTCTTCTATTCCTTCACTCGAAGTTAATGAATTGACCCCTAAAAGTCCACATTAGGCTTTGTTTGGCAGTACATGTTTTTCAGGAATTAAAGCTTGCCTTCAAGATAGGAATTCAAAATAAGCACCTGCCTTGAGACCACAAGGAGCAACATCCAAGCGGTTGGTGAGTAACATGTTGTTCATGAGCCACTGGTTGGGGATCACTGTTTTACAGGGTTACTCAGATGCAATTTATGGACAATTTACACTGAGTGCAAAGAAACTGGAGTTTGTGGAAAAACACTGAATTGTGAGTAAAAACACAGATTTATAGATTTACAGATTTTACAGATTTTTTCTCACTTTGCCCCCAGTTAGAAAATAAGGCTCACTATTACATTTGTAAACTTGTTTGCAAAACTGCTTAGATTATTTCACTCCTTGCAACACAATAAGTTAGTTAAATTCCATTAACTTCTGCCAGCTCCTCTGTAAATGGGACAAGGTTATCCTTAGGCAGGAGAATGTAATGAATGGAGAAAAGGATTTTTTGCTGAATTTCCACATATGACTTTATGCAAATGCAATAAAAACTGTACTTTATGAAATATGAATTGTCTAAGGCCATTTGGGCACGCGGGAGATTAATTTTCTTTGAAGAATTTGTAAACATACCTTTGCTTGGATTTCTGCTTGAATTTCATAAGAGCTGCTCCTGGCAAGTTAAGTCATTTCCTATGGGCCTCTACAAATCTTAAATACATATTTCAACCCAAAGTCACAATTTCAGTATGTGTAATGTAATCATTTGAGTGGTTTAAACATTCCTTTTAGCTGTATGCGTCTGAAAAAAACAGCCGCAGACTTGATCACCAACTTTTTTAATTCCTGCATAACAATTATTTCTTTATTGTAAAAAGTGCAGTTAAATTATTTTAGGAGCTCAGGGTTTTTTAAGCTATGGGGTTGGGGCCCTAATATGGGTCATAATAAATCTTCATACAACACTAAGGGACATATTTATCAAAGGTCGAGGTGAATTTTCTAATTCAAAAAATTCGAATTTCGAGCTGTTTTTTGTGTACTTCAACTAAGGAATAGTCCAAATTTGATTAAAATTTGAAAAAAAATTGAAAATTCGAATTTTGGAATTTATCATGTACTGTTTCTTTAAAAATTCAACTTCGACCATTCGCCATCTAAAACCTGCTGAATTGCTGTTTTAGCCTATGGGGGACCTCCTAGAACCTATTCGAAGTCAATTGGTGGACTTTGAATGATTTTTTGGGAAAACTTAGATTCAAATTCGATCGAATGCGCTGTTACTTCGGTTTGTATATTCAATTGAAAACGGACCTATTCGGCCAAAAAAAACCTTTGACTTAATTTTGGTTGGTCTTCTTGAATTCGAATTTCGAAGTTTTTCAAATTCGAAATTAAAACCTTGATAGATATGCCCCAAATTTCGACCCTTGATAAATATGCCCCTAATGAATATTTAAATTCAAATTGAATTTGGACTATTTCCTAATCGAAGTACACAAAAAAAAGTCGAAATTTAAATTTTTTTAATTTGAAAATTCACCTCGACGTTTGATAAACCTGCCCCTTAATATACATAGTTTGTAGACAATGATTATAAAAAAATATTTAACTGTAATGTGAATGCTTGTTCACATGCATGTTCTGTTGTTCCTTTGAACCAAATTTGAAGTGTAAGAGCGCAGAAGCATTATGTTGACAAAAGAAGCATTAAAACACATAATCAATTTACAGTTAAAATAGTTTAGCAGAGCCAAAAGAGAACTGTAACTTTAAGAGACTAGAACATTTTAAGATAAACAAAGGTCCAAGACCAGATGGTATTCATCCCAGGGTACTAAACAAGCTTAGCTCTGTCATTGCCAAACCTTTTAACTTTTCAGGATTCATTGAGGTCTGTCATGGTGGCGAGAGATTGGCGAATTCCTTATCAGGGGTAGATTTTTGCCGAGGGTGCCCAGAGGCCACCGTCCTCTGGCGCCCCCATCCTCCTTTAGGATTGAGTGCATGTGCATCCTTTTGCTATAGGAGAGCTTAGCGCTCCAGAATCAGGCAAAACTACCTGAGCGGCTGGGCGGCATGCCACATCTTACTTTATGCCGCCCGATGCCCTGGCCTTTGTGGCCTTGCCACAAATCTGGGCCTGTTGCTAATGTGGTGCCACAATTCAAAAAGGTATCCTGTTCTCAGCCTCAAAACTATAGGCCGGTTAGTCTGACATCAGTGGTAGGAAAGCTTTTCAAAGGGGTATTAAGGGATAAGATATTTGACTTCATTGCAAACAATAATACTACTGTATGAGTTTGTGGCAACATGGTTTTATCCACAATAGATCTTGGCAGTAGTGACGGGCAAATTTGCGCCGTTTCGCTTCGCCGAAAAATTCGCAAATTTCGCACCAGCGTCCGTTTTTTCAAAAATTTTGACGCCGGCGCTGGCGGCTAATCGCGCAAATTCGCCGCAAATTCGCGCCTGCCGAATAAATTCGCCCATCACTACTTGCCAGACAAATTTAATTTCTTTATATGAGAAGGAGACCAGGGACCTCGACTCTGGGATGGCAGTGGATGTAATCTACTTAGACTTTGCTAACGCATTTGATGCAGTACCACACAGACGGTTACTGGTAAATTAAAGTGATACTAACACTAAAAAAACTACTTTTTAAAATATGAATGTACATTAAATGTTACCTATTGGTCATGTTGATCGTTTTTTGCTGAGAGGTCTGTTTTTGTAAGTAATTGTTAGTTGAACCTGACTGTTTGCCAACCTGACTGGCCATCTCAGCCTGTCTAATGGTAACGGACTCCTGCTGCACAAATATGGCAGCCCCCTCATACAGGAACATGGGGCATCAGACATGTAGGGGCCGATTCATGAAGCTCGAGTGAAGGATTCGAATTAAAAAAACTTCGAATTTCGAAGGGTTTTTTGGGCTACTTCGACCATCGAATGGGCTACTTCGACTACGACTACGACTACGAATCGAACGATTCGAACTAAAAATCGTTCGACTATTCGACCATTCGATAGTCGAAGTACTGTCTCTTTTAAAAAAACTTCGACCCCCTACTTCGGCAGCTAAAAGCTACCGAAGTCAATGTTAGCCTATGGGGAAGGTCCCCATAGGCTTGCCTGAGTTTTTTTGATCGAAGGATATTCCTTCGATCGTTGGATTAAAATCCTTCGAATCGTTCGATTCAAAGGATTTAATCGTTCGATCGAAGGAATAATCCTTCGATCGTTCGATCGTAGGATTTGCGCTAAATCCTTCGACTTCGATATTCGAAGTCGAAGGATTTTAGTTCCTAGTCGAATATCGAGGGTTAATTAACCCTCAATATTCGACCCTTCATACATCTGCCCCGTAATGTAAAAGCATTGTGCAAATACATTACTTTATGGCAAAGCTATAAGCAGCTTTCAAAGCCAATATTATGATAGATGTTAAAAAAAGAGTTTAACATTTCCTAAGTGGAACAGTGTTGTATGTGTATTTGAGTACCTTAGGAGTTTGTACTTGGTCCTTTGCTTTTTAATTTGTTTATTAATGACCTGGAGGAGGGAATTGCAAGTAATGTTTCTATTCCATGCAGGATGCTGCCCTTTGCAGAGGGATTTGACTAAATTGGAAACTGGGCAGCAAACTGTAAAATGAGGTTCAGTGTTGATAAATGCAGGTTATGCATCTTGGCAGAAATAAAATAAATGTAAGTTATACACTAAATAGCAGTGTGTTGGTGTTTCCCTTAATAGAGAAGGATCTAGGGTTTTTTTGTAGATAACAAGTTATCTGAATAGAACTAGTTTCTTGATACAATAACTCTCCTCTAGAGAGACCCAATAGGACACAAATTGCACATCTTAAAATGCTGGAAGATTACTTTATACTTTTTGCTTTATTCAAGATTTTATATTATAAAATAGTAAAAAATGTTTTTTTACAGATTTACAGATTGAATACAGCTGATATTACCGATTTCTGATATATACAGTATACATATAAAAAAACTCTAGCTGCTCTAATACAAATCTCGGTTAAAGGGTAACCTTGGATACACGTTGATTTAAAACATTGTACCTTTTGAAGTTCTTTGTTCTTGAGGAATCCATTCAGGTCAATATTACCTTTTTAATTAGAAACATGTCCATGGGGTTGAAGATCTATCTCTTAAATGTCACTTGCATAAAGAACATGAACAGTATCTTGTAGTTTACAGGCACAGGGGGGATATTGACGGAGATACTCTTTCTACATCAAATGTAAACAAGTTTTATTGAAGAAATTACTGCTGCATTCAATGGGGAGTCTGACATTATTGATTTCATCACAATATGTTGCATTGTTTTTAATGAGTTTCTCATTGTTACAGTATCATTTTTAATAACTTAAAATGTTTCACTTAAATTATACGATTTTCCAGTCAAGTCCAAAATTCAAATTTTTTTCAATAAGGACATTATATATTGAGTGTTTTTTTTTATTCAGGGGGTTTTTATTCAGGGGTATTAACGGTCAAGTTTGTGGGGTTTGTAAGGTTTTTACAACTTGAATACTCACAAATGAAATGTTTGCTTATTTATGAAAAAATGTGAATGCAAAAAACTTGAATCAATGCAATTGGGGGGGGAACTCAAATACTCTAATTGAACTAGTTATCGCAAAAAAAAAACTTGAATAGCTCGAATTTATCGAGTTTTCAAGTGCAAACCACTAAAAAAAAAAACGAAAATCATGAAGGCTAAAAAGATCTTCTAATGATTCAAAGGACCTCTGCCATTGACTTCTACATGACCTTAATTTCTACATGTTCACCAGACCTTGTCCTCTAGATGTCCACAATTTAACTTATTGTCCTCCAGATGTCCACATTTTCATTCATTGTCCTCTAAATGTCCACATTTTCATTCATTGTCCTCTAGATGTCCATAATTTCATTCATTGTCCTCTAGATGTCCACATTTTCATTCATTGTCCTCTAGATGTCCATAATTTCATTCATTGTCCTCTAGATGTCCACAATTTCATTCATTGTCCTCTAGATGTTCACATTTTCATTCATTGTCCTCTAGATGTCCAAATTTTCATTCATTATCCTCTAGATGTCCACATTTTCATTTACCATATATACTCAAGTATAAGCCGCGTTTTTCAGCACCCAAAATGTGCTGAAAAACTCTACCTCGGCTTATACTCGGGTCAGTACACGAAAGGCTGAGGAACCCGGTGGGGCCTGGCCTTGCCGGGCCCCTCTGGTTAATTCTTCATAAGATATAATTAGGTACCTTGCAGTGGACCCCCCCTTAACAGAAGCATTATGGCAGTAAATGATCAGCAGTGGCTAACTTCTGCCTGCTATTCAAAGGACCTCCGTCCAGGCTGCGTCACAACAGAGCAAGCAGGCAGCTGAATAGACAGCGAAAGACCTGCAGCATCAAATTACCGGCTTACTGCTAGTCATTTGAATATCCCGCCCACTCATTCTGGGTCCTGTCGATGAGGATGGGAAAGGATTTCTCTTTGCCGGGCTCTATCTAAAGAAACTGTCTGGCAGCTTTCCAAATTCCACCCCAATCAGATCAGCAAGAAGACTACTAGTAAGAACTCTATATATTTATTACTCAGTCTGCCTGGCTGTATTTATTTATGGTTTAACTCTTTTCTTGTTATAATTTGCCATTACCTCTAAAAATGTGCTGACTAAAAAAAAAACTGAAATAACTGTGTTCAGGGGTATAATTTGTAAATCTGTCACTTTCATCCTGTTATATGTATATTCTGTATTATATAGATACTGAATCTTAAGGAAAAATGCACCTTAAAGTTAACTTTGATTATGTTATATAATGGCCAATTCTTAGCAAATTTTAATTTGGTCTATTTTTTATTTTGTAGTTGTCACGGTCGGCACCCAACACCAGAACAGATGCCAAGCACCCTGGTCTCGGCTCATACTTCACCAGTAAAGTGACCGCCTTTGGCCTCGGGAGGAGCCCTCGGCTTACTCAGATGCCACCTGGACTTAACGAGAGGTGCAAGGCGTAAGTTCTGGCAGGCAATGGGGCACGACTGTTTACAAGGATACTGGAAGATAGGAAGCCACCAGGAACAGGCAAGCCGGGCCAGCACAAGCAGTTAGAGTAGTCAGACAGGCCAGAATCAGGATTAGAGATCGTAGAATAGTCGGAGAACAGGCAAGGTTTCAGGATTGGAGAGGTCAGAGTAGATTCAGGCAGGCAAGATCAGGATTGGAGAATTCAGAGTAGTAAGCAGGCAGGCAAGGGTCAAACACAGTAGATCAAACAGGAATCACACCGAACAAACACCCAGGAACAAGCTAATTGAACCTAACAACGGGCAATTTGCTGAAAACAAAATTCCCCTTTTAAACTGTTTGAATTTCGCGCCAATTACTCACTGGCATGATGACGCCAGCGCGACTGCGCCTTTAAATAATGCACGCGCGTGGCACGCGCCCTAGAGGACCGGAGCCAGCAGGGAGCAGGACGCAGCGTGGACCCCGCTTCCGCTAGACCACCAGGGTAAGTTCCTTACAGTAGTTTTCAAAATTATTTGCTCTCTTCTTCTGACAAACCACTGCCTGTTTGCTAAGGTAATGTAGATCCTAGCAACCAGATCAGTGCTGAAATTCTAAATTGGAGAGTTGAAGAAGATATTTTAATTTTAATATTATTATGGGCATTTCAGTTTATTTTTTTATGAGAAAAATGTTAATTTTGATATTTATTTGTGGCTGCTATTCTGTACTGGGGGAGGGTGCGGGCCCTTGGAGCTGGGACAGACCGTGGAGGTGAGTGTGTGCGGAGTAGAACTTGCTGCAACTTTCCTGTCATGTCTGGTCTGCCAAACACAACTTAACTTCAACCTCAGTCTCTCCAGCCTTCTTTCAGCTTCAGCCCCCACTGTGCTCAGTTCACTGGCTTGTAGTTTACACACTCGGGATTAGGAGCGTGTGTTCTGCTGAAGTTGTCCTAAAATGCATTTCTCACCCAAGGCTTATACCCGAGTCAATATGTTTTCCCAGTTTTTGTAGGTAAAAGTAGGTACCTCGGTTTATACTTGGCTCTGCTTATACTCGAGTATATACGGTATATACGGTATACTACATTATTTTTCCTTTGGCACTTTCTTATTCAATCAACATTAAACTTTGCTTTTTATTTTTTTTTCTGCTTTTCCAGTTATGGCTAAGTGATCCCAATAAGATTCTGCCATTTGTGTTTGTGTTGACTAAGTAGAAGGTGTACGAGGGAAGGACTAACATGCTTTCCACTACTGTCTTTCCATAAAGCAGCTGTCTTGCTTGTGCCAGGTACTGAGTCAATTATCTATTATGCAATATTATTAAAAAATCATTTAATTTAATGGTCACGATCTGTTAGACTGAACTGGGGCCAAAAAATCAGCTTTGGGTCTACTTGTTCAGTGTTTGCCGTGTATTTAAAGAGGCCTATTCATCCTGAAGGATGCATTTCCAACTAATCTATATTAATATTATTGATCAGGCCCACGGTTTATTTATGCAGATAACACAGGGATATTTGGTATAATGGTTAATTTACAGGACTGATAGCAACAAAACAGATTACACTGGATTACACTGCTCATCTAAAGCATCCAAAAGGTCACCTTCTTTTCATTATTGCAACTTCTTTTCTTACAGAGCTGTCCATTTACCACTTATATTGATTAATTCTATCTATGCTTGACAAGGATAAAAACTAATTAAAATGAGTTCATTTACTTAATTATGCAGCTATTTTAGCTTAATATTTGATAACAAATTGCATATTTCTTTTACAACTTAAAGTTTTTTTTCCCTCCTGAAAGAATTAATTAAATGGGTTTCACAGGATGTTTTTAAAAGTACTACTCTCAGGTTTATTATTAATTAATTTGTATTTAAATGTAATTACAATCATATTTTTATATTCAAATATAATAAAATGGTATTGTATATATATATCATTTCATTTTTATATCTAAATAGAGCACACATTTTATTTGATATTTAAATATTGATCATTTCTTTCCATTGAAATATAATACAAATGGTTTTTAATATTTAAATAGAAGTGCATTTGTATTTTTATATTCAAATATCATAAAACCTATTCTATATCTAAACAGAATTACATTTGTATTTTGTATTTAAATATAATTATATTTGTATTTTTATATCTGGAAATCAGTTATGACTTTAAAATTATACAAAAGTTATGCAACAATAATTACAATTAAACGAACATTCAGAAATAGTAGTTAGTAAATAAGGTTTATGTAATGTGTTATTAATATAAATTGAAATGACTGTATTTTGAAAGTATGATATATTTGTTTATCTATGAAATCTAAAAGAAAGAAACATTTTTTACTGTATACAGAACCAACGACAAAAACGATCAAGTGATCTCAGATATAGGAATATTGTGTTGTCATGGAAACTATTGTTAATCTGCAGTAGGGAATCTCTAAAGTTATTAAAGGCAAAACATGAGAATTGTTGATAGGAAAGTCAGTGCCTCGCAAAGACAAACAATCTTGAAATTCAAAGAGAGAAAATAAATGTATTCCATCAGCTGTTTGTTGTTTAAAGGCTGCTGTTTATATGGAGTGCCAATATTTACTTAGAGAAAACAAATTCATTCATTCTATAATCTATAAATGGAGAGCTTTTAAGGACTTTCTTACTTTCTTAGTTTAAAGGGACAGTATGCTGCAAATCCATGTAAATTGGATGCAAAAGATTGACATTGTGTATAATTTTGTCTATTGCTTTAACAAAAAAAAGGTTTTGTCATTTATAGCATCATCATTGGCACATTTAGGGTGTAATTTATCAAAGTCTGAATTTATCTCAATATTTTCTGCTAGAAACTCCTACAAATCCGCTCGGGTTTTTTACGCTTATTTATTATTACATTTTCCAGAAAATTGGCTTTGCAGGAATTGCAAATTTTTTTGGGATTTTTCATCTGATTTTAACGGTTTTTCACCCGATTTTTGCTCGAAAACTCCAAAAACTTTGAGGTATTGCAGGAAACCCAGCGCGCATCAAAAAATCATTGGGACTTCTCCCATTAACTTATATGCAACCTTGACAGGTCTGAAATGCCAGATTTTCATTTTTGGACTTTTCCATCCTCAGGGTTTAATAAATTCCCAAAAATTCATGGTTTTTTTAATTTTTGCATTCGGAGTTTAGTAAATAACCCCCTTAGTGCGAACGATGTATGGCGTATATTTACTTTCTCCAAACTCAAGATTTAAGGCTAGTGAGACTATTTTCCTCTCTGTCCCTGTATAAGGAAGGCAGGCACTCGTGTAAAACAATGCATTTTATTTTTTACTAAGGGCAGATGAATTCTGTCATGGGAAATTAAAATTTCTATTAACTGCACTCCGAATATAAAAGAATAGGTTAGACATATATATTCAAGGTAAACAGCCCACCAATGCCTGTTGACTGGTTGCATTGCTTTTGTTTACCACCGCCTGTGGTAGGTCCTCCTGCTGTGAGTAGAGTTTTCAAAAAAGTATGGAGACAATGTATTTTCAAACCATTGGTCAAATTGACAAAAAAGTTTAAAGTTGAGTTGATGCAGGATGCCAGTGATCTTGGGTTCTTCTGTATAATAGCCTCAGTTAGCCAGAAGAACCTAAGCTGTAACCAAAGATCCTTCAATTATTGCTCTAATTTATAATACAATGATGTCTTAAATATATATATATATTTTAATTTTAAAATATTTTTTTTAAATTTACATTTTTTAAAATATTTTATTTTTTAAAGAGGATTACATTTCTACATGCATCCCTACAGATAAGCTATTAGCTAAGGGGCACATTTACAAAGCTCGAGTGAAGGATTCGAATTAAAAAAACTTCGAATTTCGAAGTGTTTTTTGGGCTACTTCGACCATCGAATGGGCTACTTCGACCTTCGACTACGACTACGAATCGAACGATTCGAACTAAAAATCGTTCGACTATTCGACCTTTCGATAGTCGAAGTACTGTCTCTTTAAGAAAAACTTCGACCCCTAGTTCGGCAGCTAAAAGCTACCGAACTCAATGTTAGCCTATGGGGAAGGTCCCCATAGGCTTGCCTGAGTTTTTTTGATCGAAGGATATTCCTTCGATCGTTGGATTATAATCCTTCGATCGTTCGATCGTAGGATTTGCGCTAAATCGTTCAACTTCGATATTCGAAGTCGAACGATTTTAGTTCCTAGTCAAATATCGAGGGTTAATTAACCCTCGATATTCGACCCTTCATACATCTGCCCCTAAATGTGTTAGCTAATAGTTAGTAATTAGTAAGTAAGTAGGTTTAAGTATCCACTTCATATAAGAATGTACTCAGTTGAGTTATTCTAGGATAATGCTTGACAGAGAAGACTTTTGAATATAAAGCTATATGAATATAATAAAGCACAGCAAAGCTGTAATACATGAAATATCAAGTGTTGTATTTCAAGGGAAATGCAGGGACTGAATCACTGAACATGCATTGGTCAATTCATAATGATTTCATTTTTTTTTCAGAAATGAACATATTCAATCAAAGAGACTGATTTAGAAAGACTCGTTCTAAATCTAATTCCACTTGATCCCTCAGGAAACCGGAAATTGATAAACAGCCTTCACCTTCCTATTCACACAATTAAAAGGAAAAAAAATGTTGATATTTAAATATAGAGCACACTTGGGTGTTCACAACAGAGGCCAGTTGTCCTTTTGGCTGGTCAAGACAAAAAACCAGAGGTTTCAGATGTTGGTCAAATTGGCCCTCAATAAGTTCAGGCAGTTGACTAAAAGTTTGACTGGCTGAGAAACCTGTAGGATTTTCAGCCTGAACATAAATAAACCTGGACCAAACGGACCTCTTTATTAAATCTTGATTTTTTTTCTGGTCAAGTTATTAAAGGGGAAAACTTTAATTTTAAGAGGGGAAAAAAACTAAAATTTTAAGAGATTTATTAAACTCCAAAGCTGCTAATATTCCGAATCTGAAAATACTCCAGCTAAAACCTGTCGAGGTCATGTAAAAGTCAATTACAATTTAAAGATTCATCGTGATCTGCACAGGATTTCGTATGATTATCCAGAAAAGTTTCGTTTTGTGGGGGACAAATTGCAAAAATTGTAAGATTGGAGAATAAAATTCAAAAAAGTTGTATAATTAAAATTCTTTTACCATTTTACTCAGACTTTCCCCCCCCCCCACTGACCTTTTCAACCTGATTTTTTGATAAATTAGGTAAAATCGTGGATGGCAGTTAGCTTGGAAACATTTGAATTGTAGTAAATAAACTCTTCAATTTTATACAACCCAAGAATCTTCTAAGAGTTGATTGAGGTGATTTCTGTTAGTCTGATCAGGGCATTGTGCCTGCAAGAATATCATAGCCAGCTTTATAGGGAATTGTCCTTGTGATTATTAGATTTATCAGAAGTCTGCTTCACAGTTTTTTTATAAATTAGATTTAACAACATATTAGTGAGTTCCCTTACTGTAACATGTTTTCCATTGCTGTCCGCCATTCACTCCTGCTGTAATTGCCAGGCAAATGGAAGGAGCTGTTGGTTCTGCCAGGTGCAACTTTAATTACTGATTTACCCAGTCAAACTATAAGAAAGAAAGAAAAATACCTTTTCATAAAGAAAAGATTAATGGCAGTTACAGTGTGGGTGGATTTTAATAGCTATGACCCTCTCCTGTTAATGTTATAACACCAAGACAGAAACAAAATTGAAAGAATGTTGATCAAGGTCTTGAGACCCATATTTTACAGAATGTCCAATACCAAAGGTCTTCAACTGGGTTGTGGACACCTTTTTCATAGCTTTTTCTCTGCGTAACCAACTTTGATTGAAGAAGTTTTAGAATTGACCTTTAGTCAATCTAAGTAATAGAATGTAGACAATACAAAGTAAGCAGTCAACTGCAATAGAGCAAACAAAATATTTGTCAAAATATTTTATAAGCAAAATTTGTACAAACAAACAATGGCTTTCCTTTTGTGACTTGATACTTAATATGCAATGAGATACATTGTCACAGAAATAGTTCTATATCTTCTTCTAGTAGTTTTGTTCTCGGAACCAATAGTCAATGGTTGAATTTCACTAATATTAAACTACATTATGAATGGTGTTCCCTGTAAGATTTGTGCTTGTGCACAAAATTTTTTAGGCCAACACAAAAATTTTGAGAAGACATAAAATTTTGCATTTATTCTCAGAAGTGCACACATAGCCTAGAAAGAATTAGAGGGAACATTGATAAAGTAATATAGAATTTCATGGTGGTCCTCAGATTGGGACACAGTTCATGTATTTATCAGTATATGACATGTCTGGGCTAGGTATTAATTAATTAGTTGACTTCATGAACCAAAATCCTTAGAAAAGCTACCAAAGACCCGTCCTCATCTCTGGCCGTGGCCTTCAAAACATTAGAGAGATATTTAGAAAAATAACTTAATTTCAAGCCATCAAAATCTCCTCATCAAATAATGAGATTTGTCTTTGCAAACTACTAGTGTTCTTGTTCCTTTTAGCTAATGAAGTGCTTAAATGTGCAGTTAAACCTCTTTTCAATGGTTAGGGCTTGTGTGAAACACACTTTTTGCCCATTGGGTTATTGATATTTCTTGTACTATACAAGACACTACTTTCATGTATTACTAAGACAACCAGTACACTTGGAGCCCAGAGAAGCTGCCTCTTATCTGAAATCCCAACAGGCTACAGCTGAGAGAAGGGAATGGTTTGTTTATCCAGAGGGCTTCTCAGTGGACTAGTGTTTTGATTGTGCTTGTACAAACAGAAAGTAGGTGACTGTAGTTTCAGTTTCATATTTCTCCTTCGGTAGTGCTGGAAATTATAAAAACTCTGTATGTAAATCGCCAAAAAAAGGTTGGTTTTGGTGCCAATAAGGATTAATTATATCTTAGTTGGGATCACGTACAAGCTACTGTTTTATTATTACAAGGAAAAAGGAAATCATTTTTAAAAATTTCAATTATTTGGGTAAAATGGAGTCTATGGGAGATGGACTTTCCATAATTTGGAGCTTTCTGAATAATGGATTTCAGGATAACAGATCCCATACCTGCACTTTAGTACAACTGGGCAAGTGGCTGATGTAATCCATGTATTTGGCGGAATCCCAAATGTACATTTAGGAGGTTATTTATCAAAGGTTGAGCTGATTTTTACCAGTCAAAACTCAAATTTTTATCTTAAAAAAAACTTTAAAAATTTTTTTTTTGAGATTTATTATACCCCATACCTGGAAATAGCTCAAATTCAAAAATACTCCAACTAAAACCTGTCGAGGTCATGTAGAAGTTAATGGCAGAGGTCCCTTGAACCATTTGAAGATGTTTTTGGGTTCTTCACCTCAAATTCACTGATTCAGGTTTTTTTACATTCAAGTTTTTTCTTCAAGCAGAAAACATTTGAGTTGTGAGTTCATTTGAGGTATAAAAAAAACACACGAACCTAGACCTTTGATAAACAACCTTTTAAGTGTTACAACTAGGGATACTTGGCTTGTACAGTTCATACAGAGAAACATTACCACACTGCAATTATTTGAGTCAAACATGTTTAGTGCAATAATATCCATTAACCTACATAGACCTTCCCTGTTGTGGCATTCTATAACATGACCTGTACCAGCCGTCTATGTTAGCAATGTCCCTGTGCTTTAATAGTCACTAATATTGCTTTCAGCTTTGTGCGCGACAGCATGAAAACAGCCAGATGGCTGCATCAAGTTTTAAAATATCCTCATTCATATGCATCACAATGTAAGAGTTGGCTTATATTCCATGAAAACAACATGCTGTCACTCTTTTTATAGCTGGAGCTTTATCAAACAGATGTCCAGACCTTGATGGGCTACATTTTTATTGCATGGGACGGGAGGGATGGGTTGGTCTATGTGATGAGATAACTGAGGCTTCAGATTGTGCCCTCAGATCCATTCGCTGTAGATATTAGGAGAAAGTAGAAAAGATTTCCATATTTATAATTATAGAGGAAATACAATTTCCACAGCTACAGTTAAAGACAAGTAATTTTGTTATATCTCAGGAACAGAATAGACTTACATGGTAACTATCAACCCCCGTTTTAGTTTCATTTTAAGCACTTCTAATGAATGTTGAGCAGCTTTGTGTTGTAAGTTAACTGACATTCAGCTACATAACATAATTGCATGGGGGTTGTTTATTTTGCATCGCCATGCTTTATTCCTCTCTTTCATTCTACTAAGGACCCTATATCCACCAGGAAGGAAGATTTACCTACCTCCCAGACAGAAATGCAAGAACACTATAAGAGTGCATTTAGTGCTCATTCAGAAATCACATCAGTCTAGGGTCAGGCTGCAGTCTGTCCTTATGGTTGGGTGCCTTCCCAACCTGCCTCCTAGAAGTCTCTTTTAGTGCAGAAGTCCTTCTCAGAGACTGAGGTTCAGGGTACATAGGTACCCCAGCATACATGGGAAGCCACCAAAGTCTTGCACAAAACATGGCAGCTTGTGCCCATTTTTTGCACCTTGCCCTGCACCTTATAAATGAGTCCTTGTGCCATCTTGGTGAGAATACTGAAATCTCAGCCTCTTTGAAGGAATTCTACATTATAAGAGACATATTCATTGCCAGCCTATGATTAAATGCACAAATGCAAGAAACACGTAAGGCTATGTATTAACTTACTTTGTGGCATATGATAACGTTTTACAAGCCTGTTTGTGGGATCTCTTTTGTTCCACAGGCAGAGTAGGGCACACACAGGCAGAGTATGTCACACACAGGGAGCATAGGGCAGGCAGAGTATGGCACACACAGTGAGCATAGGGCAGGCAGAGTATGGCACACACAGTGAGTATAGGGCAGGCAGAGTATGACACAAACAGGGAGCATATGGCAGGTAGAGTATGGCACACACAGTGAGCATAGGCCAGGCAGAGTATGGCACACACAGTGAGTATAGGGCAGGCAGAGTATGACACAAACAGGGAGCATATGGCAGGTAGAGTATGGCACACACAGTGAGCATAGGGCAGGCAGAGTATGACACAAACAGGGAGCATATGGCAGGTAGAGTATGGCACACACAGTGAGCATAGGGCAGGCAGAGTATGGCACACACAGGGAGCATAGGGCAGGCAGAGTATGGCAAACACAGGGAGCATATGGAAGACAGAGTATGGCACACACAGGGAGCATAGGGCAGGCAGAGTATGACACACACATGCAGAGTATGCTTCACACATGGAGCATAGGTCAAGCAGGAGGCAGGGAAACCTTTCAGGACCACTATAAGATGAACAGCAGATTTTATAAGGTGTGAACTATGTGGGCACTTTCAGTCTGGGTCTCAGGTGTGAACAGTACAGGACTTTAGGGGTGTGAACAATGCAGGATTTTACTGGATTGCTTTAAAGCACTTTTATTGTTTGATGCTACTGTTCCTTTACCGTCAATGTCTTCCTAGCTAATTCGAAAACAGTTGAGGTCTATCTCCAGCGTTTTGCTCAAAATTCAGCATTGTTTGCCTATTGACCCGGGGAACCCTGGAGCTACCACCACCTCTGAATCAGATTGTTGTATAGTTCCCTCTGCTGGCTACTACAATAACCCCAGTGCAGTTGTGTCAAGAGAATAAGGTGTACATGTCATTCAGACTATTGGCATCAAAGTGCAAACACAATGGGGAAAAATGCTGCATTGTGGGTTAAAAAAAAATTGCACTTGCCATCATAAATAACTAATATTTATTGGGACACATTCATGGGAACCGGTGTATTTTGTTCTGTTTTTCATATTGATGAAAGGAGCTCTTTGTTGCCCTCTCTCTACCATTCTGCTCCAGCAAACAAGGATTTAGTTGTTTGTTATTCCACGTTGGCATTTTACATGACTTTATACGTTTGTCTGTAATGTTGGTGCAGAATTAGTTTACCCTTGTTGTACACTTTTGTCTATAATGTTTGTGTAATAATAGTTTCACTTGCTTTATCCTTTTGTCTATTGTTTCCTCCTGCCAAACCCTTTATTCTCTAATGTTTAGCACAATAATATTTACCCCATGCTCCAAATCTCTTTTCTGTCGTCCTTCATACCTGTATGTCACCGAAAACAGCAGATGACCTATGATCTGCCCTTTAAAAATGAATGAAAATACAAAGACTAATAGAAGAAAACACTGAGAAATGAGCAATGAGCCAAATAATGAAAATGGGACAACTCTGTAACGGCAGATTTTGGTGTAAATAAAGTCTGAGAGCGGGAACGGAAATGTGGAGACGTGAGATCACTTTTAGCGCCTTCAATAACGTTAACAATGGAGCTGATACTTTCTACCTCTTTAGCCAAGATGATTGTGCAGTGGCTCTAACTGAGAAAGGAGAAGATTGCCTCCATATGTACAGACAGGGATTCCTACTGGTTATTTGTGTGTGTGTGTTAGTCATACACTGTTGACTGGTACCCAAAGTTAAGTGAACAGTTTTTATTTGTCTCTGTTTCTATGTATCAGGCACCTGTCTAATACTACCTACCCCTATTTCTGTATGGAAAGCAAATGCAGAGCAGACAGTAACCCTTCCAACACTTTCCTCTTGTCTCTGTCCCAGGAACAAGAGGAAATCAGCAAGGGTCAGATCCCTCCATGGTATCACATCCAGAGCTGAACTGTGATTTTTAAAGACATATCCCATACACCATCCCATCATAACATCTCTGTAGGGGGAACAGGCATCACAGTGACACTGTAGCCAGTAAAAATATCTTCATGACAATGTTTTCATGTTTGAAGATAACTGTGATGTGTTTCAGAGCCGGTTTTGTTAAAAACCACAAATAATTTTTTCTCTGTAAATTTTACTTGGCGAAGAAGGTAACTAAGGAGATAACAATCCTTAGATAACTAAGAAGTTTTATTACTCCACACACTTTTTTGTGAACCTGGAAAATGTCTAAAAGGGCACCTGTTGGCCAAAATATTTTCCCCAACCAAAGGTGCGGGCTAATTGAGCGGCACTCCGGTTGGGGGTAACAGAGGTTTTGGTTTTTTTTAAAGTTCCACTCAAAAATAGAGTGTTCTACCTACTGTAATACCTGTTAGGTACCAGGTTCTAGTGCAGTTTGTCGACCCAAACCTGCCTAGGGTCAAAATTTAGATCCAAGCAACGTAGTCACTGCAGCACACTGTAAACTGGCTATTTGCTCAAAAAAGAGATTTATTGGTTTAAAATAGACATATCTGGTTTCATATGTCTATTTTAAGATAATAAATCACTTTTTGAGCAAATTGCCAGTTTCCAGTGTGTTGCAGTGACTATGTTGCTTTGTTCTTTTTAAAAAACTTTCCCTGTCAGCACTAGTACTTTCGCACTGGGAAGGAGCTTATATGCATGCCCCAATATGGCCATTCTGGGAATTCCCTCCCAGTGCGAATGTCCTAGCACTGGCGGGAGGCAATTTTTTTAAAATAAAAACTATTGTTACCCCCAACTGGAGTGCAGCCTCTATTAGCCCTCACCTTTGGTTGGGGAAAATATTTTCGGCCAACAGGTGCTATTTAAGCCGTGTTTCCATAACATAATCTCAGTCATAGTATCCACCCATTCAAGCTCTATTGTATTTCTCCTGGTAGAAGAGTTGAAGTTGCTGGAGGGGTCTACAGGTGGTTTAGAAGAAGGCCTCCTCAAACGTTTCTCCTTCTCTTTGATCCTGTCCTCCCTCTCCTTTCTCACAACATATGCATACACAAGGAGCTCAGACTCTTTGTAATATGCCTCCCTGTCTTCTCTGCATTTTCTATGTGCCTCATCCTCCACATCTGGTGGCAAGTAGTCATCTTCACACTCTAATACCCACTCATCAACCACACCCCTTCTTCATAGGAAAAGACAGGGACCTAGGGCAGCCAAGAAGGTTCTTTAGGTGTGGGAACCTTGGCCACTTTGCTGCTCAATGTGCAGTTAAGTGCTGTTCTAAATATGGAGACGTAGGTCACGAGGTATGGCAAAATCTTGTGACTAAGTGATGTCTAATTTCCTTGCCCCTATTTGCGGATGCCCATGGCCTCCTCAGTTATGTTAGTGCTCGAAGGATTCAGACATGGAATCCACTAGCAGCTCCTCAGGGGTCAAACAAAAGAGGTGGAGAACCAGGAAATAAATTGGCTAATAACTCATAAAACATCAAAATAGCCAGAGAAAACTACAGAGTGTCAACAATAAATGTATGTAGCATTAAACCTGATAAAGCCCAGTTCTTCGCTTATGACTACCTTGAGCACCAGATGCTGAGTACAAGAGACTATTTTTCACAAATTGCAGATTGCTAAAGGTAGAAGAGACAAGCAGTATGTGACCTTGTTTTGGTCTATAGGGGAGGAGCCTGCAGTTAGTACTGGCATCCTCTTCAAAGGCCTTCAGCAACCTAAAGTGCAAAGGCAAATTGAAATTTCAGTGGATTGTTGTCTGTTGTTAGACTTTATCTTGGGGGAAAACCAGGATGAGGCTCATCAATACATACAGGCCTCAAATCCCTTCAGATCGGAAGGAGCTATGGTCCAAGATAATTGTTCCATATACTCTGCTATTATTGGGGTATTTCAACCAGCTTCTCATTCCCTCCTGTAAAACTTCTGGGTCCCTGAGAACAATGGTGCATATAGGTATTTATAAAATTGACCTTTTATAAACACCTATACCTGTGGCACCTCGCATTGATTTTGTGTTTGCATTTTTTGGTGCCTTCAAGACAATATCTGTCACGATCGGCTCCCTAAATCCAGAACAAGTGCTAAGCTCTCTTGTCATGGCTCCGCTTCTGCCTGTAGCAGCCACCTTTGGCCTTGGGAGGAGCCCTCAGCTACTCAGATGCCGCCAGTTCTTCATAAAAGAGGAGCCAAGCAAGAGTTCTGGGCAGGCAAAGGGGCAGGGTCGTTACCGAGGTTTTGGATGGAAGGCAGCAATTCAAGGAGTAGACAAAAAGTGCAGAATCAAAACAGATATAAATTGCACCCAGATACTAAACAAGTTAGGCCTAACAATGATCAATGCGTTTGAGCTCAAAGCCCCTTTAAATATTCAAATTTCACACCACTTGGCGTGATGACAGAACGCACACGGACCATAAAACCCGAAAGTTAGTGCCACGTGCGCCCTAGTAATTACCGCCAACCGAGGAAGAAGGACCACCATGCGGCAGGCATCCTCGCCAGACCACTAGACCACCAGGATGAGTTCTCATTACAATATCGAGGCTATCTTGCTGTCAGAAATAAGCTTGATCCTTCCTACACACTTGGTGGTCTTGCGTAGTGGCCCAAGAATTCTGGAAAATGGTAGCTTCTCTGCTTTCCGAGGTTCTACACCACACTGTTCAGGCAACCCCACACACATTTCTCTTAGGCATGAAAATCCAGTCTATAAACTCTAAAACTTCTCACAAATTAGCTACACGTATCCTGACAGCAGCAAGATCTCTTCTAGCAGCACATTGGAAAAGGCCGCAATTGCCAGATCAATACCTGGAAGGAATTCGGACTGAATCTAATATTAATGATCCTAGAACTACACGAGAGGTGCAACAGATGAGAGGTTGTCTGGTAATAATATACTGAAGCTAAAATAACTATGTCTTCCCATATATGTCTTCCCCCTTTTCTCTTCCTTTCACCCTCTTCCTCAGAGGTTCCCCCCCTTGTTATCTTACTGCCAGATGATAGCCTCCCCAAAAAATAAATGCTAATGCTAAAAGTTGATTTAAAGGAGAAAATTTATATTTTGTATAATAAAGGTTATGAATTCACTGTCTACACAATCTGAAAAATAAATTGAACCAGAGAGAGGCTTCATATATCAAATTTGTTATCCAATTTCTTTTTGATAGAACCTAATGACTGATATGAATGAAATGACTGATGTCTTCTGTCAACCAACCGGTCTCCAAAGCTCCCTGAGCCATCCGAATAATGGGGGCGACAGATATGATAGATAGCCCCTTAGCATTCCAGGCAACGGGGACTATTTATGCACTCAAAATTATTACTAGGAATGGAAAAATGGCCCCAGGAATATTTTACAGATTATTTCTAGGAATGTTTGGCTAGAAGACACGGAACTCTACCATAATGATTTTTTTACTAACCTGTACCCTTCGTTGTAAAGAATAGTGTATAAAAAAGTAGTTAGCATCTGTCGCTAACCAGAATATACAACATGAAAAACAGGGCTATTCAGCACTCCACAGAGCCAAAAAATTTATTTATTAGTCAAAGTTAAAAATATTAAACATCTCCATAGGCCCTACGTATTTCGTACCCTAAGGGGGTTATATGCTAAACTCCGAACACAAAAATCCCGAAAAAATTTGTGATTTTTTTAATAAAATCTGACTTTTTCGGAATTTATTAAACCCTGTGTAAGCGGCACTCACCCTGGTGGTCCAGTGGGCCGACGGGGATCCCTGCCGCATGGTTTCTCCTGATTTGCTATGCGCGCCAGTCTTTCCTACAGCGACCGCGGCTCGCACTTCCTGGGTCTATGCGTGCAACGTCGCCGACGTCATGACGTTATTGCGCCATGGCACGAAATTTAAAGGTATTTAAAGGGGCTTTGCATTTTAACACAGTAGTACTGACTCTTTTCAGGGGAACCTGGAGTAAAGGGGGACTCTGAAAGCCAGTTAGGGAGAGATTTGTGGAGATGCCAATGTCCTTATCTAGATACATTTGGGGTGATATTCACAGTCCTAGATATTCTTGGAGTTATGATTGATAGATAAATATTTTATTCTTACTGTTATCTTGTTATTAGTTATGGTGGGCCCTGACCAAAACTTGCAACACCAAGGTGGTGGTGGGGCTTGAAATTAAAAATGTCCTACAGTTGGCCAACATGGGGGCATATTTATCAAAGAGTGAAGTTAGAGATCCGCCACTTTCCATTTCTATGGGATTTTTAAAAGAGCATTTATCAATGGGTGAAAGTAAAAGTTTACCCCTTGATAAATACACATTTAAAAATCCCATAGAAATGAATGGAGAGTGGCGGAATTTCACTCTTGTGGACTGTGTGGTCTCTAACTTCACTCTTTGATAAATATACCCCATGGAGTGATACAAGCTGGTCTAGACTGAATTGGCTGCTTATTGGCCCATATATTGTGCCCAGCCAACCTGCCTGTCCAACCAAGACCTGACCCCAAAATCAGCCGTATGTCTATTAGGCAAGTTTGAAAATCTTGCCGTTGAAGGATCACATTAGGGCATTGATGTCCGATGGGTCTGCATAGTCCCTATTGCGTGACCAAATCGCTGCCTCAGGCCAATGATTGGATCAGACGGATTTGGCCCAGCATGTGTGTAGTCAAAGTAGATCAAGATCCACTCATCTGGTGACTTTATTTGTAGGACCATGGTAGAAAAATAAGATTTAAACTCCACTTGGGCTGTGACCAATGTGCACATGGGGCAGATTTACTAAGGGTTGAAGTGAATTCGAGGGAAAATTCGAAATTCGAGGTTATTTTTTGGATGCTTCGACCATCGAATAGGATACTATGACTTCAAATTTACTTCGATTCGAAGTAAAAATCGTTCGAATATTCGACCATTCGATAATCAAAGTACTGTCTCTTTAAAAAAACTTTGACTTCAATACTTCGCCAAATTAAACCTGCCGCAGTGCTATGTTAGCCTATGGGGACCTTCTACAACCATTTTCTAAGTCTTTAGAGGTCGAATAAAAATCCTTCGATTGATCGCTAAAATAGCTCGAATCGATTGCCAAATTTGTTGAAAAAACTTCGAATTCGATATTCGAATTCGAAGTTTTTTAATTCGTTGGTTGAATTTCAAAGTTTTTTGTACTTCGAAATTCGACCCTTGACAAATCTGCCCAGTGTCGGACTGGCCCGGTGGGATACCGGGAAAATACCCGGTGGGCCCCGACCCTAGTGGGCCCCCGCCGGGCCAGTCCCCCTCTCCCAAACAGTTTTAAAAAAAATAATAAAAAAAATTTCGGCGCATCGCAGCGCCGTTTCCGTTTCCGGCCCCCGCCTGGGCGCCGAGCAGGGACTCGCCTAACAAGTAGGTAGTTGGGGCCAGAGGGGGGCCCTGGACACCAGTCCCGGTGGGCCCCGGATCCCCCAGTCCGACCCTGAATCTGCCTCCTAAACAAATCTGCTCCCTAAACTGCTGTATCATTTGCTGGTGCTATACAAATACATATATATATAAAGGTATAGGAATGCTCAGGACCTGGTGTTTTCCAAATAGCGGCTCTTTCGATAATTTGGATCGCCATACCTTAAAGCTGGCCATAGACACAAAGATCTGATCGTACGAATCTAGGATTCATACAATTTTCGGACCGTGTGTGGAGAGTGCCGACATTTTTCATCTGGCGGAGATCGGCCGATCGGGCAGGTTAGAAAATTTCCGTAATATCTCTGCATGTATCGCTGATCGTACGATTTTCAGTGGGAGACTGTCACCAGCTTTGGTCGGACATAGATATCGTATGATTGCTGTCAGGGGCAGAACATTGCTGATCTGTTCTTTTACTACTTTATTTGATCTGAATGGTTAGTGGCAGGTCGGGAGATGGGGAAGTCTGATAGTTTGAGGATTCGAACGATCGGATCTTTGCATCTATGACCAGCTTAAGTCTACTAGAAAATCATGTAAACATTAAATAAACCCAATGGGCTGGTTTTGCCTCCAATAAGGATTAATTATATCTTAGTTGGGATCAAGTACAAGTGACTGTTTTATTATTACAGAGAAAAAGGAAACATTTGGATTATTTGGATAAAATGGAGTCTATGGAAGATGGCCTTTCTGTAATTTGGAACTTTCTGGATAAGGGGTTTCCAGATAATGGATCCCATACCTGCTGAGAAAGGCCTTGGTTGGGCTGAAACGTCAGTTTGTAGTTTTGCAATAAAGCACTTTTTTCCATTTTAAGTCCTGTGAGTGCGGATTCTTGGAAATGTTTATATATATAAATGTATAGACGGACAGCACCTCTTCTCCAAAAAAACTAACTTGTAGCTGCCCCTGTGCTCGGTATAAACTTCATACACAACTGGAGCAAAAAACCAGCACCAAGGGACTTCTTGTGCAAAAAAAGTTCTGTATTTGTTACATTGTATGCAAAACCGACCTTTCGGTCCCTTTTGAGAACTTTTTCAAAAAGAAGTCCCTTGGTGCTGGTTTTTGTTCCGATTGTGTGTGTATATATATATATATATATATATATATATATATATATATATATATATATATATATATATACAGGTATAGGATCCCTTATCCGGAAACCCGGTATCCAAAAAGCTCCGAATTACGGAATGGCTGTCTCCCATAGACTCAATTTTATCGAAATAATCCAAATTTTTATGATTTTTTTTTTCTCCGTAATAATAAAACAGTCGCTTGTACTTGATCCAAACTAATAAATAATTAAGCCTTAGTGGAAGGAAACCCAGCCTATTGGGTTTATTTAGGGGCTGATTCACTATATTCGAGTGAAGGATTCGAAGTAAAAAAAATTTCGAAGGTTTTTTTGGGCTACTTCGACCATCGAATGGGCTACTTCGACCTTCGACTACGACTACGACTTCGAATCGAAGGATTCGAACTAAAAATCGTTCGACTATTCAACCATTCGATAGCCGAAGTACTGTCTCTTTAAAAAAAACTTCGACCCCCTAGTTCGGCAGATAAAAGCTACCGAAGTCAATGTTAGCCTATGGGGAAGGTCCCCATAGGCTTTCCTAAGTTTTTTTGATCGAAGGATATTCCTTCGATCGTTGGATTAAAATCCTTCGAATCGTTTCTGCGCTAAATCCTTCGACTTCGATATTCGAAGTCGAAGGATTTCAATTCCTAGTCGAATATCGAGGGTTAATTAACCCTTGATATTCGACCCATAGTGAATCAGCCCCTTGATCTTTAAATGATTTTCTAGTAGACTTAAGGTATGAAGACCCAAATTATGGAAAGATCCATTATCCGGAAAACCCCAGGTCCCGAGCATTCTGGATAACAGGTCCCATACCTGTATATATAAATAATGCTTATAGGAGGGATTATGTGTTAGCAAGGTCTTTACCCATAACAAACAATAACCTTTGGTTCGGTTCAAAAAGTAAAATGATATCTGGTTGCTATAGGTTACTTACTAAAATACGTTTTCCCACTGCTATGAAATAATCCCTTATCTTTACATGTTCAGTTGTATTTTTCTTTTATATGGCTAAAGAGTAGTAAAAGTATCAGAAAAAGATAATTCAGTATTTTCATTTCTATCCAAACAGCTTTTCCTGTCTGTATTATTTCACTCGCCTATCACCGTGGGATCGTATGGCAAAAATTCGCTTTCCACATTTCCCCTACTGTTTAATGGTATTTAATTGTTTCCATGACACCCGGTGTTCCCAAAATAGATACTATACCTACCCTGCAGATCTTTCCACTCCTTCCTGTACTCGCAGAACCTCTTTCTTCCCCACATTATACACACGAGCTGTGAACTGCCGAATGCGACTTGCCAAGACACTTCCTGAGGACGAGACAATTTCGTTTTTAACAAATACATCTGTTTACTCTGCTCTCCGGTGGGTTGTCCACATATCTACATGACGTTGTACAGATGGTGATACAGGTATGGGATCTGTTATCCTGAAACCTGTTATCCAGAAAGCTCTGAATTATGGAAGGGACATCTCCCGTAGACTTCATTATAATCAAATCACTTATTTATTTTTTTTGGTTCAAGTAAGTTTATTGAATGTTCCAAGCAATACAGTAGAGTAGAGCGATGCATAAGGTCATTACAAGTCCAATACGCAGATTGGATGGATCAGGCAAGAAATGTAAATTGTTGGCTGTTAACATTAGACTTTATACTCATCATTGCACATTATTATTATCAGCATATACATCAATAGATTTCAGTTGTCATGGTTACTCATACCTCTGTCCTATTTGTACAACTAGCAAACCATCAATCAAATCACATATTTAAAGGGGTTGTTCACCTTCAAATTCATTTTAAGGGGCAGACTTATCAAGGGTCGATTTGAAAATTTGAACTTTTAAATTAGAATTTCGAGTTTATTTTAGTGTAATTTGACTAGGGAATAGTCCAAATTCGATTGAATTTAAAAAAAATTTGAATTAGAATTAGAAATTCGAATTTTGAAATTTATCATGTACTGTCCCTTTTTCGAATTCAAATTCGACTATTCACTATTCGACTATTTTTTTTTTCAATTTTCAAGTTTATCGGAGTTGATGGGATTTTTTAGAAACTCCCATAAACTCGAAATTCGACAGATAAATCTGCCCCCAAGTATGGAGTAGAGAGTGATATTCTGCGACAATTTGCTGTTGTTTTTTTTTTTTTTCATTTTTTATTATTTGTGGTTTTTGTTATTTAGCTTTTTATTTATCAACAAGGCCCCAGCAAAGCTGTTCTGTGCTAGAAGGACCTGTACGCTGGGGAGCAGGGACCCTGTGAATGAGGCTTAGCCAATGACAGGTTAAATAATTGTTATATCACTTTCTAGGAAATTGAGATAGAGAGGTTGGATAGGAAGAGCAGCCTATGCTCCAACAAGGATTTATAGCAAGGAGTAGCTCTCCCCTACGCTCTTATTTGCCTAAAGTAAAGGGACCGCAGTTTGAAAAGGGATTCAGGCATAGAATCCTCCCTGATCCATTTCACAGCAGTTTTCTGCTGAAAGGAGCACCAGCCTGGGGGTTTCAGGTAAGTCAATACAATCACTTGGGGGTGCCTAACATTTGGCACCCCCAAGTGCTGCAAGCCTTTCCTTCTCCTTTAAGCACAGCAGCATATGTGAGGTGTAGATCAACTACACCCTTCCTTCATATATTCCATATAGCGAAGGCCCAGTCTGGTGTGTTGGAGTCAAGTGTAACCCGTGCCTTATTGCTTTAGCTGGACATACTTTTTTTGTTTTAGAATAGCCCAAAATAGTGTTACATTGATTTACTTTGAAGGAGAAGGAAAGTCATTTACCACTTAGGGGTGCCAAATGTTAGTCACGCCCAAGTGATTGTATTTACTTACCTGAAACCCCAGTCCAGTGCTCCTATCAGCAGAAAACTGCACCAGCCTGGGGTTATTCCTGTGAGCACCACGGAGAGATCCTCTTCCGACTGGCCCAGGGTTTCAGGTTAGTAAATATAATCACTTGGGGTGCCTAACATTTGGCACCCCCAAGTGCAAGATGACTTTCCTTCTCCTTTAAAACTGGCTTTGACTGATGGAATTATTTCCAGGGAGACCTTTCCCTTCTGTGTCCATAACTTTTTTTCTTTTGAACCAACATTAAGGATGAATAACAGAACTCCAATACCACAGGGCATATAATGCCCATACTGATGCTTTCATTAGTTGCCATCTAGAAGATCGCACATCTTTGGGTGGGCACAAGGTTGCGGAAATTCTGTAAAAAATGCCACATTGTGGGTAAAAAAACACGTTGAGGAGAGACTTGAAAAGAAGGCAGTCTCAACATTATCTAGGATAAGAGTTCAACAGGGAAAGAATTCTTTTTTTTTAGACGTACCCAAAGGGGAAGAGAATAAAATAAGAGACAGAGTTGCCCTTTCACACTAGAGCTAAGCGTTCCAGCTCACAAGACATCCAGGAACTCATTACGAAAAAACGAAGCGCTATCCAGATTTAATTCAAAGGAAATAAACAGAATTCTGCAGCCTGAGATTTTATATTTAAATTGCAGAAAGTAAACACTTACTAGATAGGAAAGTGAAGTGCGGGGCTGGCATTGCAGTCATCTGTAGCACATCTAACAAGCAGCTATTGGCAGTCTGCTCCAGAAAGGAGCCTAAAATAGCAGTTTATTCCCCGCTCAGGCAGCGTCGGAATGAGAAGCGAAACGCGCTGAAGTCTGTGGAGTATAGACAATTAATTAGTTTGGCTGCGAGAAAGAAGACAAAGAGTCTGGATTTGCAGTGTCTCCCAAACTAACACGGCAGATACACGCACAATTAAACACTGTTTCTTTCTTAAATATATTCCCAAGCACAGGAGGCAAGGGAAGAACTGAAAGACACAAATGAATGGAAACAAGGTAATGTGCCCTCATTGGGTTCTGAGGGTATAGGGCCACAGATGCGGCAAAGCTGATTTCTCCTTTCACTTTGTCACTCATGTGTTATAAGGGTTAATGTTCCCCCTACTGTTAATTATATAAGGACTGATGTACCCCCTATTGTAACAGTTAAGGAGATTATAAATCACAGAGGAGTTCAACGACAATAGAAAAGCACAAGGCTGCAGTCCTATATAACCTGTATAACTCAGCCTGCAGCCTTGTGCCTTTATATGGTCACAGAACCCTCAGTGACTTCTAATATCCTTATCATTTACAGTAGGGGATATATTAGACCTTATAATACATTAGTGATACTCAGTGTTCCCTGTATATCTCAGCCTGCAGCCTTGTGCCTTTATATGGTCACAGAACCCCTCAGTGGCTTCTAATATCCTTATAATTTACAGTAGGGGGTACATTATCCCTTATAATACATGAGTGATACTCAGAGTTCCCTGTATAACTCAGCCTGCAGCCTTGTGCCTTTATATGGTCACAGAACCCTTCAGTGGCTTCTAATATCCTTATCATTTACAGTAGGGGGTACATTATCCTTTATAATACATGAGTGATACTCAGAGTTCCCTGTATAACTCAGCCTGCAGCCTTGTGCCTTTATATGGTCACAGAACCCCTCAGTGACTTCTAATATCCTTATTATTTACAGTAGGGGGTACATTATCCCTTATAATACATAAGTAAAGATGACAATGTTGGTTGGAGTCAGATTAAGGAATGCATCTGGCCATTTCAGTTCTGCATTATTATAATATATTGTCCTGAAGTACCAAGCCTGCTTCCTACATTTTAATAAAGATGACAGTCGTGTAATGCCAATCAGCTTTATGAAATACGTTTCAGTATATTGCCCACAAGGCATTAAAAGTTTATTGCATTTTTCAATGTAAACTCAACTCTATTGTATTTGTGTTTTAATATCTGGAATAAATATACTGTTACAGACACACTGTAGCTTGAGTTTAAACGAGGATAAGAAAATGAACCATTATATAAAGAAATCCTTTGCTAACAATGATCTATATGCTGTGGCCCTGCATCTGTTGAATCACTGGGATACAATGGCAATGGCTATAGAGGGATATATAAGATCAGGTGCATGTATGACTCAGCATCCCACAGCAACCAATCAGGCATCTGCTTTTTTTGAATTAACTGTACTCAATCAATAAAAGCTACATTTTGATTGGCTGTTGCTAGATCCAGTTTCTCCACAAGGATGACGCTGCCCGTGATATACTTGCACAACCATGGTGTCCTCCTCAAATTTACTCCAAACCACTGACACCCCTTAAAGACTTGGGGGTCTATTTATTATGCTGTGCAAAAATGAAGTGAAACATTACTGGTGAGGTTGCTCATAGCAACCAATTTAGATCTTTGCTTTTGTTTTCTAACTGTTGAAATCTATTTGCTGATTGGTTGCTCTGGGCAACATCACTGGCAATTCTTCACTCTACTTTGTACACAGCATAATAAATAGACCCCTTGGTGTGCTTACACCAGTAAAGTTTTTTGGATTCTCTAATAAGTACCCCAAACCTGGCTCTTATCCCTGGAACGAGCTATACTAGTATCTAACTTCACACTGGTGGTCCTACCTGTTGAAACTTCTCTTCCAAGTGATGCCTCCTGCCTCAGGCTTTTCATCACCATCAAATCCCACCAGCAAGAGAAATTAAAACCGTGGGCTTCCCTTCATGAACCCCACCTGACACCACTGGACACAAAGGAACTCACAGTTACCTAATGCACCCCTTACAGTACCTTGATGGAGAACCCACCTGCAAATTCTCTACAGATGCAGTCAAAACTTGAGCTAGCAAATATGGACATTTTCCTCAGGAGAGTAGGACCTCCCTACATATATACTGTAGCAGAGTGAGGTGCTACAGATGGGTCTGATCAGCCTCAGGTGGCTTATCAGTTGCCCTTAAGACATTTTTCTTTAAGAGACTTTTGCTGTCTTGACACTTAGGGAGTTATTTACTAAAATCTGAATTTATCTCATATTTTATTAAAAAAACCACAACCAAACTCCCATGCCTAATTTTAGCTTATTTGCTAATAAAAAGACGTAATTTAATCGGATCACGGAAAAACTCAAAAAAATCTAGCCAAAAAAAAATTTTTAGGGCTTTTTCCCACATTGCTAAAAAAATGTTGGGCCTTTTTTTCTCAAATTTTTTCGATTTTTGCCCAAAAACTCAGATAAAGTCGAATTTTCAGGCTAAACCCAGATAAAGTGGGATTTTCAGGCTAAACTCAGCGCAGACCACGAAAACTTCAAATTGAGATGGTGCCTCTTCCATTGACTTATACAGGACCTCGACAGCTTTCAGATGGCAGATTTTCAGATTCTGGCTTTTTGCAGCATGTGGGAATAAAAAATCTTGAAATTTTTTTGCTCTAAAAATTTGAGTTTTCTAGTAAAAAAACACAAATTTTTTCTAGATTTTAACATTTGGATATTAATAAATAACCCCCTTACTCTGTGGGCAGGTCCGGATTTGTGGAAAGGCCACCAAGACCCAGGCCTAAGGCGGCAGGATTTTAGGGGCGGCATTCTGCCCAATCACACCCACATTGATTAAAAAACTCTGTGGATGTGCAGGAGATACAATAATTTCTTTACATTTCCCGTGCGCCAATACCCATTGCTCCGGTCGCGATGATGAAAATTTTAATGAAAGGGAGTTAATAGGAATACTTGCGGAGAGGACAGGGGGCAATGAACAGCAGTGGGCCTAGGGGCTCCCGCTATGTAAATCCTGCCCTGTCTGTGGGAACCTGTTATATATACATGCATGATTTTGCTACAGGAAGAGTTTAAGCTGGGCCCATGCTAGAGATCAATACCACATCCATTACCTGAAACTCTTCTCTATGAAAGGACTTCTCCATACAAAAAATGGTGCAGTTAGATTATGTAGTGTCACGATCGCCGCCCGGAGCAGGACCAGGAGCTCCGGGCGGCGCAGCTATTCCTTCCGACGCCGCTCCCAAAATGGCGGCGCCCATGGCCGCCACGTGGGTAGCGGCGCCGGCGCAGAGACGCCTGCGCGCAAGTGCGCAGGCGCGAAGACGTCACAACGGCGCGACGGACGCAGGCGCAGCGCGTCGGTCGCAGACGTGCTGACGCCGACGCAAGGGTGCCAAAAATCCCCTTTAAAAGGACGCCTGAGGCGCCAAGATGGCGCCCGAAAATAGGATCTCGTTCCTGTATTGATTCCTGGGTTCCCTGTTGCCTATTCCTGTTATCCCTGAGGATATTCCTGTTTGATCTCTTGTTGTTGACCCCCTGCCTGGACTTTGGACTTTGATTATATTCTGCCTGCCTTGTGACCTGTTGCCTGAACTCGGTTACCCTTTCTGCTTAATCCCTGGATACCACGATCCTGATCCCTCCTGAGGGGCTTCCTCCTAAATCCGGACTACTCCCCAGAGGGAACTCCCGGTTCCCTGACATTATTTTCGGGCCATGGATTCCACTGAGGAAGCTCAGCCAGATTTCGGCAGGGCCTTTCGGGGCCTGCATTCCCGCATGGAGGCGTATGAAGCCCGGCAGAGTTACGTGGGACACACGCTGGAGGCGATTCTGGAAAAGCTCTCCTTGTTGACACCAGCGACCCCCCTGCCGGCACCTCCTCCGCAAGCGGCTGCTGCCATGGCTACCCAGCCCTCCACTTCTGGTCCACATATTCCTGCTCCACCTCTCTACGATGGCGATCCTCAAGCCTGTCGAGGATTCGTGAATCAGTGCCAGATTCGATTTGCCCTACACCCCACTGAATTTGACTCTGAACGTGCCAAGGTGGGGTTCGTGATTACTCGTCTGGCAGGGAAAGCTCTTGAGTGGGCATCTCCACACTGGGAGAAGCAGTCCCCACTGATGGATGACGCAGAAGCTTTTCTCAAAGAATTCCGGATCGTCTTCGATGCTCCTGGCCGGGTGACATCCGCTGCTTCCCGTCTGTTCTAAATCCGCCAAGGGAGTCGCAGTGTAGCGGAGTATGCTATTGAATTCCGTACACTTGCTGCTGAGACTCGTTGGAACAACGACGCATACCATACTGCATTTTATAATGGTCTCTCCCTTCGCATCAAAGATGACCTGGTCTCCCGTGAATTACCCACGCAAGTTGAAGACCTCATCGCTTTGGCTGTCAAGGTGGACACTCTTCTGAGAGAGCATCAAACCCTGAGAGATCGTGTTAGGAAGTTTCAACCCATGTTGGCACCCCGCTTCCAGAAGCCTCTCCTGCAGGCTCCTGTCACCCCGCCTGCCCAAGCATCCATTTCTCTCCAGGAGGAACCCATGCAAGTAGGACGAACTCGCCTCACTGAACAAGAGAGACTCCGCAGACGGATGTCAGGCCTGTGTCTGTATTGTGGCGGACATTCCCACTTCGCCAATGCCTGTCCTGTAAAGGCTAAGAGTTTTGTACCCCGAGGTATGTCTATGGTAACTCATGTAGGGGGCACTACTCAAAAGTCTCGAGAAAAGTCTCAGGGGAAGTCCCAAGGAAACTCACACAGGTTTCTCCTTCCCTTCCAGATTCGTCTGACCATCTTCGGGAATGCCTTCATCGATTCCGGAGCTGGGGGTAATTTCATGGACGCTCTCTTTGCTAAGTACATGGGAATTCCTTTATTTCCTTGCCTTCTCCCATGAGGATCGTCGCTATAGACGATAAACCCCTGGAGTCTGTAATCACGATGACCACTGGCGAACTACTTGTGCAGGTTGGGACCCTGCATATAGAGAGACTTTCGTTTCTTATTATCCCTTGTCCCACTGTTCCAGTTGTTTTGGGTCTCCCCTGGCTACGCCTGCACAATCCCACCATAGACTGGTCCACAGGGCAGATTTCTCGTTGGAGCCCATTCTGCTTACAGCATTGCCTTCCTGCTAAACCCCTCAAGAAGGTAACTATCTCCTCAACCGAGTTAAAGTCTCTTCCCTCCTGTTATAAGGAATTCTCCGATGTGTTCTGTAAGAAGTCTGCGGAATTCCTTCCTCCACATCGCTCCTACGACTGTCCTGTTGAACTCCTGCCAGGAGCCATGCCCCCCAGAGGCCGCACTTACCCTCTCTCTCCTGCTGAGACTACCGCAATGAAGGAATACATCCAAGAAAATCTCCAGCGGGGGTTTATCCGTCCTTCTACCTCTCCTGCAGGGGCTGGGTTCTTCTTCGTGGAGAAGAAGGACGGAGGTCTTCGGCCATGTATAGATTACCGGGGCCTGAATAAAATCACTGTAAAAAACAGGTACCCTCTGCCCTTGATCATAGAGCTCTTCGACCAGCTGAAGGGGGCGAAGATATTCTCTAAGTTGGATCTCCGGGGGGCGTACAACCTCATTCGCATCCGTGAGGGGGATGAATGGAAGATGGCTTTCAACACTCGTGACGGGCACTATGAATATCTCGTTATGCCCTTCGGCCTTTGCAATGCCCCTGCCGTCTTCCAGGAGTTTGTTAACGATGTGTTCCGGGATCTCCTAGGAAGGTTCGTAGTCGTGTACCTGGACGACATCCTGATCTTTTCTAAAGACCTACAAAGCCATCGCTCCCAGGTGAAGGAGGTACTCTCTCGTCTGAGGAAGAACTCTCTCTTCGCCAAGTTGGAGAAATGCGTCTTCGAGGTGTCCAAGATCCCCTTCCTAGGATACATTATCTCTCCTGAGGGATTTGAGATGGACCCCGTGAAAGTGTCTGCCATCCAGGAGTGGCCTATCTGTCAGGGAGCCGGGAGCTCCCTCCAGGGAGGTTGTCAGGATCAAGGAGGAAGCCCTCTTGAGGGAACAAGGTCGCGGTGTCCAAAGGGTTAAACGAAGAATAGTCAGGATCAGGCAAGAGTTCACAGGCAGGCAGAATACAACAAGGTCCAAAGTCCAGGCAAAGGGGTCAGGAAACAGATCAGGAACAAGATTTGGCAATAAGGTACACAGGAAACCCAGGATACACTTTAGGGAAGGTAATCCTATACTTGGGCGCCATTCTGGCGTCTAAACAGGCTTTTTATTTGAATTTGGCGCCTTAGTGACGTCATTGACGTCCTTGCGCCGACGTCGGCGCACTGACGTCATCGCGCCGGCGCCGCTTACCCACGTGGCGGCCATGGGCGCCGCCATCTTGGGAGCGACGCCGGCAGGAGAGGACGCGCCGCCCGGAGCTCTTGGACCTGCTCCGGGCGGCGCTCGTGACAGTACCCCCCCCTCACGGGGGGCCTCCGGACCACCAGGATTTGGCTTCTGGGGAAATTTGGAGTGGAACTCCCTCACCAGACGAGGAGCGTGAACATCACGGTGACCTTCCCAGGAGCATTCTTCAGGGCCAAAGCCCCTCCACTGAATGAGGTACTGAAGAGACCCTCTGGAGATCCTGGAGTCTAGGATTCTCTCCACCTCGTACTCGAGTTGACCCTCCACAGAGATGGCAGGAGGAGGAGATTGACCGCCAGAGAACCGGTTGGTGATGGCGGGTTTCACCAGAGACACGTGGAACACGTTGGGGATTCTCATCTCTGGTGGCAGTTGGAGTCTGACAGCCACAGGGTTGATTATCTCCAAGATGGGAAATGGACCCAAGAATTTTGGACCCAACTTGGGAGATGGTATCTTCAACCGGATATTCCTGGAAGAGAGCCAGACATTATCACCCACCTTGTAGGGAGGAGAGGATCTTCGACGACGATCCGCGAAAGTCTTATGAACAAGAGCGCTCTTCTCTAGGTTCAACTTGGTAGCAGCCCAAATAGCAGACATATGGGCTGCGGAGTCGTCAGCAGCCGGGACATCAGATAGCACAAAGTCTTGGGGAAAAGCTTGAGGATGCAGACCATACACCGACATGAACGGAGACCTCCCTGTAGAGGAATGACAAGCATTATTATGAGCGAATTCCGCCCATGGGAGGAGATCAGACCAGTCATCCTGGCAGAGGGATACGTGGTTCCTCAGGAACTGTTCCAGGGCTTGGTTGACACGTTCAGCTGCCCCATTCGTCTGCGGATGGTATGCAGATGAAAACTGAAGAACAATTCCCAGGTCTTTGCATAGGGAACGCCAGAATTTGGCAGTAAACTGGGTGCCTCTATCGGAGACGATCTCCACCGGGAAACCATGCAGGCGGAAGATGTACTGGATAAATAGCTGGGACAACTCCACCGCAGAGGGCAACTTCTTCAGAGGGATGAAATGGGCCATTTTGGAGAAGCGGTCAATAACAACCCAGATCACAGTATTCCCACCGGAGGGAGGAAGTTCGACAATAAAGTCCATAGAGAGGTGCGTCCATGGACGAGAGGGTACCGGCAAAGGCTGTAACAACCCACTGGGGCGGGAATGGCTAGGCTTAGAAGTGGCGCAGACATTACAAGCAGCCACAAAGTCCTTTACATCCTTGCGGATATCAGGCCACCAGACTAGGCGCCTCAAAAGTTCAAGGGTCTTGGCCGGACCAGGATGTCCAGCTTGCCTGGAGCAGTGGGTTTGTTGCAGGATGGCCAGGCGAAGTTCTGGAGGGACGAAGGCCATGCCAATCGGAGTATCTTGAGGAGCCGAGGACTGCCCAGCCAAAATCTGGTCGGCAAATTGGGGATACAGAGAGGCAATGATCTTGACTGGTGGAATGATTGGTTCCTGTCTCTCAGGGTCACGGTCCACCGGAGTGAAGCTACGAGACAAGGCGTCGGCCTTCAGATTTTTGGAACCTGGGCGATAAGTCAAAACAAAGTTAAATCGGGAAAAGAAAAGGGCCCACCTGGCTTGTCTGGGATTTAGCCTCTTGAGGGACTGTATGAACTCCAGATTTTTGTGATCAGTGAAAATCTGGACAGGAATTTCAGAACCCTCCAGGAGGTGACGCCATTCTTCAAGGGCAAGCTTGACTGCCAGGAGTTCTCGATTTCCGACATCATAGTTCTGCTCTGCGGATGAGAACTTCTTGGAGAAAAACGCACAGGGGTGCAATTTTCCATCAGAGGAGTGTCTCTGAGACAGGATAGCTCCGGCTCCGACTTCAGAAGCATCAACTTCGATGCAGAAGGGTAGTGCAGGATTGGGATGTCGAAGAACAGGAGCAGACGTGAAGGCCTCTTTCAAGGACTGAAAGGCTTCTATGGCAGATGGAGGCCACAGGCTGGGTTTACCCCCTTTTCGGATGAGGGCCAGGATAGGTGCAATGCGGGAAGAGAACCCCCGGATGAACTGTCGATAATAATTAGCAAATCCGATGAATCTCTGGATTGCTTTGGTACTCAGTGGGAGAGGCCACTCCTGGATGGCCGACACTTTCACGGGGTCCATCTCAAATCCCTCTGGAGAGATAATGTATCCTAGGAAGGGGATCTTGGATACCTCGAAAACACACTTCTCCAACTTGGCGAAGAGAGAGTTCTTCCTCAGACGAGAGAGTACCTCCTTCACCTGGGAGCGATGACTTTCAAGGTCCTTGGAAAAGATCAGGATGTCGTCCAAGTATACGACTACGAACCTTCCTAGGAGATCTCGGAACACATCATTCACAAACTCCTGGAAGACGGCAGGGGCATTGCATAGGCCGAAGGGCATAACGAGATATTCATAGTGCCCATCCCGAGTGTTGAATGCCGTCTTCCATTCGTCACCCTCCCGGATGCGAATGAGGTTGTAGGCCCCCCGGAGATCCAACTTGGAGAAAATCTTTGCCCCTTTCAGCTGGTCAAAGAGCTCGGCAATCAGGGGCAGAGGGTATCTGTTTTTCACGGTGATCTTATTCAGACCCCGATAGTCTATACAAGGCCGAAGGCCTCCGTCCTTCTTCTCCACGAAGAAGAACCCAGCCCCTGCAGGAGAGGTAGAAGGGCGGATAAACCCCCGCTGGAGATTTTCTTGGATGTACTCCTTCATAGCGGTAGTCTCTGCAGGAGAGAGAGGGTAGGTGCGCCCTCTGGGGGGCATAGCTCCAGGCAGGAGTTCAACCGGACAGTCGTAGGAGCGATGTGGGGGAAGGAACTCTGCAGACTTTTTACAAAATACATCGGAAAATCCCTTGTAAGTGGAGGGCAAAGTCTTTAATTCCGCAGAGGAGACATTCACCTTCTCGAGGGGTTTTGGCGGAAGGCAATGTTGCAGGCAAAATGAACTCCAACGAGAGATCTGCCCAGTGGACCAGTCTATGGTGGGGTTATGCAGACGTAACCATGGAAGACCCAATATCACTGGAGTAGAAGGACAGGGGATGATGAAGAATGAAAGTTTTTCTTGATGCAGCGCCCCAACTTGTACAGATAGTTCCGCCGTGAACTTTGTGACGAATTCAAACTCCAGGGGTTTGTCATCTATGGCAGTAATTCGCAGGGGAGAAGACAATGGAAGCAGAGGAATCTTCATGCGTTCGGCAAAAAAGGCATCCATGAAATTGCCATCCGCTCCGGAGTCGAGGAAGGCCCTTTCGAAGATAGACTTACTTGCCAGGTGAATCTGCAAAGGAAGAAGAAGCCTGCGTGAATTTTCTTGATACTTCTCCAGAGAACCTCGAGTGATGCCCCCTACATGAGAAACCTGAGACATACCTCGGGGTACAAAACTCTTGGCTTTGGCAGGACAGGCGTTGGCAAAATGGGAATGCCCACCACAGTATAAACAGAGACCTGCCATACGTCTTCGGAGTCTTTCCTGCTCGGAGAGGCGAGTCTTTCCTACTTGCATGGGTTCCTCCAAGGGAGACGTCGACACATGGGTCACAGGAACAGCGGGTGTTTGCAGAATCGGCCTTTGAAAGCGAGGGGCCAACATGGGAGAAAATCGTCTACTGCGCTCTCTCTCCACCTGGTGCTCTCTGAGACGAGTGTCCACCTTAATGGATAGAGCGATCAACCCTTCCAGGGTGTCAGGAGTCTCTCTGGAGACGAGATCATCTTTGATGCGGATGGATAGGCCTTGGTAGTATACGGCCTTGTAAGCGTCATCACACCAGGAAGTCTCCGCCATCAGTGTTCGGAAGTCTATAGCATACTCATTGACACTGCGGCTTCCTTGCCGGAGCTGCAAGAGACGGGCAGGGGCGTTCGTAACCCGACCTGGAGCATCAAAAACTATACGAAAAGCCTGGAGAAAGTCTTTAACATCAAAAGTCAGCGGGGAATTCTTCTCCCAAAGAGACGTGGCCCACTCTAGTGGCTTGCCTTCCAATCGAGACATCACATACCCCACCTTGGAACGCTCGCTAGGAAACTGTGTGGGTTGGAACTCAAATTGAATTTGGCATTGCGTGGCAAATCCCCTGCAGGCTTGTGGGTCCCCACTGAAACGAGGGGGAGGTGGAATGCGAGGCTCACCTGTCGGGTAGCTTGTGTTCGTGGGGGCTGCCGCCATGGGGGGATCCCCAGTAGGTGGAGCAGTGGAGGACGCAGAAGGCACTTGAGCCAGCAGGACATCGAGTGCTTGCCCAATGCGAACCTGCTGGTTTTCGTAGTCCTCCATGCGGGATGCCAGTCCGCGGAGCGCTCGTCCGACATGAGGTGTGGCTTCCTCAGAAGGATCCATGGCCCAAGTATAATGTCAGGGAGCCGGGAGCTCCCTCCAGGGAGGTTGTCAGGATCAAGGAGGAAGCCCTCTTGAGGGAACAAGGTCGCGGTGTCCAAAGGGTTAAACGAAGAATAGTCAGGATCAGGCAAGAGTTCACAGGCAGGCAGAATACAACAAGGTCCAAAGTCCAGGCAAAGGGGTCAGGAAACAGATCAGGAACAAGATTTGGCAATAAGGTACACAGGAAACCCAGGATACACTTTAGGGAAGGTAATCCTATACTTGGGCGCCATTCTGGCGTCTAAACAGGCTTTTTATTTGAATTTGGCGCCTTAGTGACGTCATTGACGTCCTTGCGCCGACGTCGGCGCACTGACGTCATCGCGCCGGCGCCGCTTACCCACGTGGCGGCCATGGGCGCCGCCATCTTGGGAGCGACGCCGGCAGGAGAGGACGCGCCGCCCGGAGCTCTTGGACCTGCTCCGGGCGGCGCTCGTGACACTATCCCGCTGAGTACCAAGGCGATCCAGAGATTTATCGGATTTGCTAACTACTATCGGCAGTTCATCCGGGGGTTCTCTTCCCGCATTGCACCTATCCTGGCCCTCATCCGGAAAGGGGGTAAACCCAGCTTGTGGCCTCCATCTGCCATTGAAGCTTTTCAGTCCTTAAAAGAGGCCTTCACGTCCGCTTCTGTCCTCCGACACCCCAATCCCGAACTACCTTTCTGCATCGAAGTAGATGCTTCTGAAGTCGGAGCCGGAGCCATCCTGTCTCAGAGACACCCCGCTGATGGGAAGTTGCATCCCTGTGCTTATTTCTCCAAGAAGTTCTCATCCGCAGAGCAGAATTACGATGTCGGGAACCGAGAACTCTTGGCTGTTAAACTTGCCCTTGAAGAGTGGCGTCACCTCCTGGAGGGTTCTCTGATTCCTGTTCAGATTTTCACCGATCATAAGAATCTCGAGTTCATCCAGTCCCTCAAGAGGCTAAACCCCAGACAAGCAAGGTGGGCCCTCTTCTTCTCTCGATTTAATTTTATCTTGACTTATCGCCCAGGTTCCAAGAATCAGAAGGCCGATGCCTTGTCTCGTAGCTTCACTCCGGTGGACCGCTCTCCTGAGAGACAAGAGCCAATCATCCCTCCAGTCAAGATTATTGCCTCCCTGTATCCACAGTTTGCCGACCAAATCCTGGCTGGTCAGTCTTCTGCTCCTTCAGATACTCCCATTGGAATGGCATTTGTTCCTCCTGAGCTGCGTCTGCCTATCCTGCAACAGACCCATTGCTCCAGGCAAGCCGGACACCCTGGTCCAGCTAAGACTCTTAAACTCTTACGACGCCTGGTCTGGTGGCCTGATATCCGCAAAGATGTGAAGGACTTTGTTGCTGCTTGTAATGTTTGTGCCACATCTAAGTCAAGCCATTCCCGCCCCAGTGGGTTACTACAGCCTTTGCCGGTTCCTTCCCGTCCCTGGACCCACCTGTCCATGGACTTCATTGTCGAACTTCCTCCCTCCTGTGGGAACACTGTGATCTGGGTTGTCATTGATCGATTCTCCAAAATGGCCCTCTTCATCCCCCTGAAGAAGTTGCCCTCTGCGGTGGAGTTGTCCCAGCTATTTATCCAGTACATCTTCCGCCTGCATGGTTTCCCGGTGGAGATCGTCTCCGATAGAGGCACCCAGTTTACTGCCAAATTCTGGCCTTCACTATGCAAAGACTTGGGAATTGTTCTTCAGTTTTCGTCTGCATACCATCCGCAGACGAATGGGGCAGCTGAACGTGTCAACCAAGCCCTGGAACAGTTCCTGAGGAACCACGTATCCCTCTGCCAGGATGACTGGTCTGATCTCCTCCCATGGGCGGAATTCGCTCATAATAATGCTTGTCATTCCTCTACAGGAAGATCTCCATTCATGTCGGTGTATGGGCAGCATCCTCAAGCTTTTCCCCAAGACTTTGTACTATCTGACGTCCCGGCTGCTGACGATTCCGCAGCCCATATGTCTGCTATTTGGGCTGCTACCAAGTTGAACCTAGAGAAGAGCGCTCTTGTTCATAAGACTTTTGCGGATCGTCGTCGAAGATCCTCTCCTCCCTACAAGGTGGGTGATAGTGTCTGGCTTTCTTCCAGGAATATCCGGTTGAAGATACCATCTCCCAAATTGGGTCCAAAATTCGTGGGTCCATTTCCCATCTTGGAGATAATCAACCCTGTGGCTGTCAGACTCCAGCTTCCACCAGAGATGAGAATCCCCAACGTGTTCCACGTGTCTCTGGTGAAACCCACCATCACCAACCGGTTCTCTGGCGGTCAATCTCCTCCTCCTGCCATCTCTGTGGAGGGTCAACTCGACTACGAGGTGGAGAAAATCTTAGACTCCAGGATCTCCAGAGGGTCCCTTCAGTACCTCATTCAGTGGAGGGGCTTTGGCCCTGAAGAATGCTCCTGGGAAGGACACCGTGACGTTCACGCTCCTCGTCTGGTGAGGGATTTTCACGCCAAGTTTCCCCAGAAGCCTTGTCCCGGTGGTCCTGAGGCCCCCCGTGAGGGGGGGGTACTGTCACGATCGCCGCCCGGAGCAGGACCAGGAGCTCCGGGCGGCGCAGCTATTCCTTCCGACGCCGCTCCCAAAATGGCGGCGCCCATGGCCGCCACGTGGGTAGCGGCGCCGGCGCAGAGACGCCTGCGCGCAAGTGCGCAGGCGCTAAGACGTCACAACGGCGCGACGGACGCAGGCGCAGCGCGTCGGTCGCAGACTTGCTGACGCCGACGCAAGGGCGCCAAAAATCCCCTTTAAAAGGACGCCTGAGGCGCCAAGATGGCGCCCGAAAATAGGATCTCGTTCCTGTATTGATTCCTGGGTTCCCTGTTGCCTATTCCTGTTATCCCTGAGGATATTCCTGTTTGATCTCTTGTTGTTGACCCCCTGCCTGGACTTTGGACTTTGATTATATTCTGCCTGCCTTGTGACCTGTTGCCTGAACTCGATTACCCTTTCTGCTTAATCCCTGGATACCACGATCCTGATCCCTCCTGAGGGGCTTCCTCCTAAATCCGGACTACTCCCCAGAGGGAACTCCCGGTTCCCTGACATGTAGGGGATCAGACAAATCCTTCAACTGTTTTTCTGTCTGTGACATCATCCAGTCCAGTTACAGGCTGGAGAGCCATCCGATTGGCTGGGCAGCCCAGTGCATCCTTGCGAGAGGGGGAGTGCCTGACTTTGGAGCCAAATGTACAGGGTTTCCCACAGAGCTTAGAAAGGGAAATCTGTGCTGCAACAGCCAGAGAGAATCAGTTCTGTGGAGAGTGACAGTGCTGCTTAAAAGGTGTTTCCAGGAAGGAGAAGGAAAGACTGCATTTGCTCTACTTATTGAAGTATTTAAGCATCAGGGAGAGCCAGTTTCTATCTCCTGCCTGTGGCTACTTTGGCCACTGTGTGTTCCCAGGGGTGAGGACAGGTCTTGCTTGTGTATCTGCCATGTGGGAGCGGCTACTACTTTCAAAGGGAAAGGTACCTTGGGGCAGGTAGCGCTACCTGGGGACATAAGAACTCTTGGGGAAGGGACATTGAACTTGCCACAGTGATTCTGCATTTATCCACCTGGTGTGGGACTGTGACATTGAGAGACTGTGCACTCGGGGGAAGGTGTGTGGCAGCAGCCCCTGTAGGGGCATGTGGGGGTGTGACGGAGGGTGTGTGGGTGTGATGGGGGGGTGCAGGGGCCCCTGAGGCCACAGCCCAGTGGGTCCTGCACCCACCAATCTGACCCTGAGTACCCAAGTTTGACTTGCACCTGCACCAACCATGGACGTCTAAAAATCAGCCCGAACTGGCTCGAATTGTGGGTAAACTACTAAGTTATAGATAGGGAAGTGGTTGCACCAACCAGTGAAGAATCCCAGTACAGCCATAGGGATATGGAGTATTAAAGTGTTCCAGGGTCTTCTATTCCATACCATTGTAAAACCAGTCTCTAGATTTAGTCATATTTCCTTTAAAGGAAGAGGGTGATGTGACATGACCTAGATGTGACAAACTCACAATTACAACCGGTCTTGAAAGCCGCATGATGTTATCCATAATGACACAAAGTGCATTGCAGTGATCAAGATGTTAAGCAACAGCCACTTTCTCACCTCTTGGATTTCACATCACGAGAGGCATTTCTAGCTGCGCGTGTCAGTCGACCTTTTCTCAGGCACTCAAGGCAGTGTTAAGTGTTATTAAAACAAGCCCTGGAGTGGAAACCATCACCCAGCGATGCACAGCAGGGACTCACGGGAGTCTGTTACAGGTGGGAATTTGCCTGGGATATTGGCTGTTAATATTTAATTTATAAGGAGGTTGCGCATTTCTAGGAGGCAGAGCTGAGTTAAAGGGGTTTAAATAAGGGTGATTTTCTGGGAAGAGCAGAGCATCAGTTTTATGTATGGTAGGAATAATGAGTGAATGTGGTCCAGGTAAGATGGCAACAGTTTCACTTACATTGTCTACGGAACTTCAGTTGTTCTTTACAGAAAACTCCCATCTCTGAACATTTCCATCCATCTATTCCAGCGGAGAGATTTGGCCTGTTCCATTTCTCCTATCCACTCATTGGGGTTTTAAAGGGTTGTTCACCTTCAAGATAACTTTCAGTATGATGCAGAGAGTGATATTCTTGGTTTTCACTTTTTATTATTTGTGGTTTTTGAATTATTTGGCTTTTTATTCACCGGCTCTTCAGTTTGCAGTTTCAGCCATTTGGTTGCTAGGGTCCAAGTTACCCTAGCAACCATGCCTTGATTTGAATAAGAGACTGGAATATGAAAAGGAGCGGCCTGAATAGAAAAATTACGCCTCCTACTCCAGTTGGGTGAATGCCTGCTTGAATGTCTTGGCATCCTTGCCCAACAGTCCTATGCCGTATGCTTTGGCCAGATATTATGGGCTGGTTGTAGAGAGACCTTCCCTCCATCTGAATTTCGAGATGACAATAAATGTTAATACTGTACATTTTATTATATTTGGTCTGCCTAAGCATTTTAAACATTTACAAAATAGAAAAGATGGCTGCTCAATACTCACTCACCATCAGGGGGGGCAGGGGGGAGAGTTGTAGGGGGCCCGAGGGTAAGGGGGGCCACACTTACTTGATTAGGGTCCTAGCCACCAATATTTTTAATGGGGGGGGCCCTGGCCACAAATGTTTTTTTATGGGGGGCCCAATATCTTTTTATTTTTTATCAACATGTGGGAACCCTAGCCACCAATATTTTTTTTGTTTTTTTGCTGTGTGGTGGGGGGGGGCGGACCTGTAGGTGGGGCTTGCGGCGGGTGCAGCCCAGGGGGCCCAGGAAATTTTGTCGTATGGGGCCCTGCGATTTCTGATGGCGGTCCTGCTCACTGCCATCTGCCATTAAACTGCAGTCCAAAGGTCCCTCAGGTGTGTTCTCCTTAACATCCCCTGATGGAAACCCAACTATGGTGGTTGTACTGTAAATTAATTCTATTAGATCTCCAAACATATAAATAGTGGTCTGTTACCTATACAAGGTAGTCCTAAAGAACTGCTGCCTTTAATCTTCTCTTTTTAGTTTCTACCCTCCTACATTGTCCTTTTACTTTCTTCCTCCCTCATTCCCCAAAGGTTTTCTTCTTGCTCCCAACACCACTCCCTACATTTGCTTCCCAGTATTTCTTTTTTTTTTTTTTTTTTAAATTGTTTTTTATTAACATTTTCAAAAGAGACATTCAAAAGTACAGAAAGAAACATAAGAAACACAACAATGTCTTTGTCCCAATATTTCTAGTGTATTTCTTATGTGTATTGTATTTCACAAAACAAATCTTGAGTATTTGATCTCAAAATGTAAGTTGGCATCTGGTCTAGTTTTCCCCTGGCATTCCCATATGTAATCTGTTTAGACAGGTGATGAGTAAATGATGCCTTCTGATTGGCTGCTCTGGGTTACCAGATCTGGTGAAAACTTTGCAGTTTTGATTACTTTACCTTAACTTGTTCTATTTGAGCTCATCATAGCACCTCTTGGCTTTTAAAATATGCTTTTCAAAGAACAAGATCTTTTGAGGACCATATTGAACCATTAAGAAATCTTATGGGAGGTTACATTTGTCCTGCTTTTGCCTTTTTTCAATCTTGACTATTATGTTGCAATAAAAAAACATTAACCCTGCCTTCTGTGTCCTTATAAACTACATTATATCATAGGACAACACCTTTCACACTCTACCCATTTGGAAACAACTTCTCATGGTTAACTGTTATTTTGCATCTGCAGTTCTACTGGGAATAAAGGGGACGTAAACTCCTCTAAGGTTAAAAGCCCCCATTGGCCACCCTCTACTCCCTGCTTCTTTCCCACATAGTGTTATACTTGAAAAAGTGTCCCAGGCAGCAACACTGACCAATATATGCAGAGTAGCGCAGCTCAGGGGCGCCATGTTCGGTAGCTTTGGAATGTTCGGGATGCGATTGCCGACACTTTAGCTACTGGGGCATCTTTGGAGACACAGATCTTTACTGCTAAAGGGCTGTGGTTGCCTTGGGCTGGTACAGAAACACAAAACATCATGTACAACATTTCTAGCCTACTTCGTTAGTTGGGCTTTAGTTCTCCTTTAAAAGTCACTGAAGAGCTCCATGACCATTCAGCTGAGTTCTTCTATACAGGTCATGGTCTAACATCTTCATAATTACATTCATTATTAATATTAATACACACGTTTCCGTGAGTCATGAGACATAACTGATTATAACTGATGACACTGTTTATAAGAATATAATTTCCAGGATATTCATGGCTCTTGTGTATTATACAGTATAGAAATTCTGTTATACAGTCATATGACTACTTTACCTTATAGGTTACTGGCTCCTAATCTTCCAATGGAAGCCGTTTCTAAACTTAACATATCTAGGTGTTATCTGGTGAAATCAATGCCTACAGACATAACAATGGCATTTTGATAGATAAAAAAAGAAATTGCCCGCTCGATCCTTTTGGTCTACTTTCTCTTGCTAATAAAACAAGTGCCATCAAAGTAAGTTATTGGCTGTAACCATGCCATTTATTTTATTCTGTGTACAATAAAGAGAAGCAATTATTTTCCCAACATCTGTATTTCTTTCAGAGAGGCAGAGCAATCAATAACCTTCATAGCTACAAAGTTATAGCAGCAATAACTTTTCTTGAGAATGGAAAAGGAAAAGAGAATGCACAACTAACCTAGTAGAGAACCAATGCCCCAGAGCCATTGGGTAGAGCCCAACAAGAGAACTGATAATACACTACAGGTATAGGATCTTTTATCCAGAATGCTTAGGACCTGGGGTTTTCTGGATAACGGATCTTTCTGTAATTTGGATCTTCATACCTTAAGTCTACTAGAAAATCATGTAAGCATTAAATAAACCTAATAGGCTGGTTTTGCTTCCAACGAGGATTAATTATATCTTAGTTGGGATCAAGTACAAGCGACTGTTTTATTATTAAATAGAAAAAGGAAATCATTTCTAAAGAATTATTTGATTATAATGGAGTCTATGGGAGATGGCCTTTCTGTAATTTGGAGGTTTCTGGATAACGGGTTTCCAGATAACGGATCCCATACCTGTATATGGCCAAAAGTATGTGGACACCTTAACTGTCCAACATGTCATTACCAAACCAACAGTAAATATATGAAGTTGGTCCTCTCTTTGCTGCAAAACCAGCATTTACCCTTTACTCTTCTGGGAAGGTTCTTAATAGATCCTTTGTTTAGTATAGTTACCATATGGGTCCAGCTCAGATCAAGTAATCTGGTATCATTAGGTGAGAAGCTCTCCCTTAAAGGGGTGGTTTACCTTTAAAGGAAAAACAAACCCTTAATAAAAAAATCCCCTACTCCCCTACCCTACATAGACCCCCTTCCTCCTCCCCCCAGCCTAGCTGTTACCCCAGGCAAATGCCCCTAATTTTCTACTTACCCCTCCTTGCAGATTCTGTGCAGTGGAGTTCATGGGCGCCATCTTCTTCTCTTCGGTAATCTTCTGAATGAGACTGTCGCTTCGGCAATTTTTCGTGAGTTTCGGCGCATGCGCAGTTGTTTTTGTGAAACAGAAAAATGCTCCAACTGCGCCTGCGCCACTACACCGGTCTAATATTTTTTTAATTGAGGGGTTGTTTCCACTTTAAGTTAACTTTTAGTATGTTATAGAAAGGCCCATTCTAAGCAGCCTTTCAATTGGTCTTCATTATTTATTTTCTATAGTTTTTAAATTATTTGCCTTCATCTTCTGACTCTTTCCAGTTTTCAAATAGGGGTCAATTGCCCTTTCTAAAAAAAAAACAAATGCTCTGTAAGGCTACAAATTGTATTGTTAGTGATACTTTTTCTATTCAGGTCCTCTCTTATTCCTATTCCAGTCTCTTATTCAAATCAAGTCATGGTTACTAAGGTAATTTGGACCCTAGCAACCAGATTACTGAAATTGCAAATTGGAGAGCTGCTGAATAAAAAGCTAAATAACTAAAAAAACACACAAATTATAAAAAATGAAAACCAATTGCAAAGAATATCACTCTCTACTATACTAAAACTTATCTCAAAGATGAACAACCCCTTTAAATCACAACTAGTGGATAGGAGAAATGGAACAGGCCAAATCTCTCCACTGGAATAGATGGATGGAAAAGTTCAGAGATGGGAGTTTTATGTAAAGAACAACTGAAGTTCTGTAGACAATGTAAGTGAAACTGTTGCCATCTTACCTGGGCCACATTCACTCATTATTCCTACCATACATAAAACTGATGCTCTGCGGTTCCCAGAAAGTCACCCCTATTTAGACCCTTTTCAAAATTCCATCCTTTATACTTAATGACCAGAGGCAGCCTAATAATAACCCAGAGACCTCCATTACAATTCTTTAGTGGATCTTGAGCTTCTCTTTTGCCCTCCCTCAGCTACAACTTCTACCACAACAACAGCTACTTTTTTAAGATGATATAGTAGGGTGTCTCTTTATAGAAATATATGCCACACTATACAGGTATGGGACTACACAGACTACTAAAACACCAAAACTAAACCCTAAAAATGAATATGGCTAAAAATGCCATACGTATTTTTTATATTATTTTTTATATTATATTTTATATATAAAGTTTCAGCTTGTCAATAGCAGCAGCAGTGACAGCAGCACAGAGCATGTGCAGTGAATCAGCAGAAAAGAAGATGGGGAGCTACTGGGGCATCTTTGGAGACACAGATCTTTACTGCTAAAGGACTGTGGTTGCCTTGGGCTGGTACAGAAGCACAAAACATAATGTACAAGTTGACAGATTATTGGGAGGGGCTGGGGAAAACCCAGCGGTCTTGGTACACATAGGTACCAATGACACAGTTAGAGGAGGTGGTGAAGTCCTCAAAAATGATTTTAAAAAACTAGGTTCAAAGTTGAGGGCGAGGACTTCCAATGTAATTTTCTCAGAGATATTACCTGAGCCACGAGCAACGCTAAGGAGACAGCGGGAGCGTAGGGAGATTAATGCGTGGCTAAAAGATTGGTGTAGGGAGGAGGGTTTTGGGTTTTTGGAGAACTGGGCTGATTTTTCAGTCGGCTACAGGCTCTTTGCTAGGGATGGGCTGCACCTCAATGATGATGGGGCAGCTGTTTTGGGAGAGAAGATGGCTAGAGGGTTGGAGGAGATTTTAAACTAGGTGTGGGGGGGGAGGGTTCAGTAAAAGATTCAGTGGTAGACAGGTTAGATGAGATAGTGGGCAAAGAAAGGGAAAATGGGGGAGGAGATTTGGCTAGGGATACTGTTAAGGATAGGGAGGACCACATGTCATATGTTCAATATGGTGCCAGTATTAAATGTATGTTTACAAATGCAAGAAGTCTGACTGGTAAAATGGGAGAGCTGGAGCTGCTGGTGATGGAAGGAAAATATGATGTGATTGGTGTGGCCGAAACATGGTTGAATGAGTCGCATGACTGGGCAGTAAATATCAGTGGCTATACTTTGTTTCGGAGGGACAGAGGCAATAGAAAAGGAGGAGGGGTATGTCTGTATGTTAGGCAGGATTTAAAAGCTCATATAAAGGAGGAGGTTATGTTAGAAAATGAGGGGCCAGAAGTCGTATGGGTGGAGTTCTTCACCAATTGTAAAGAATCCAGCAAATTAATTGTAGGAGTATGCTATAGACCCCCTAATGTAAGTGAGGAGGAAGAGACAAAGCTCCTAATGCAAATAGAAAAGGCTGCTAGTTTAGGTAAAGTAATGATAATGGGGGATTTTAATTGCCCAGATATTGACTGGAGCAACGGTACTGCTAGATCAGTTAATGGGAACAAGTTTATAAACTTATTGCACGACAATTTTTTAGCACAGGTTGTTGAGGAGCCAACCAGAAAAAATGCTATTCTTGATTTAGTGATCTCAAATGACCCAGAACTTATAGCAAATGTGCAAGTCATTGAACCCCTGGGTAATAGTGACCATAATGTTATATCCTTTAATGACTGGTGCAAAAAACAAAAATATACTGGGGCAACAAAAACCATGAATTTTGCCAAAGCTAATTTTAGTGCCTTGAGGGCTGCCCTACAGAGCATTGATTGGGGCATTAGGTTTTCAGCTAAAAACACAGAACAGAAATGGTTGTCCTTTAAAATGATATTAAATCATTACTGTTCTCAATTTATTCCCTTAAGGACTAAACGTAGAAGCTCTAAGAATCATCCTGTGTGGCTTAATACAGAGGTAAAGATGTTAATGGGAAAGAAGAGAAAGGCATTTAAAAACTACAAATCTGTAGGGACAGAAGCTGCATTTAATGAATATAAACACTGTAATAAATGTTGTAAATCAGCAATCCGGAAGGCTAAGAAAAGAAATGAAGAGTTAATTGCGGTGGAGGTGAAAACTAACCCTAAAAAGTTTTTTAAATATATTAATAGTAAAAAGATGCAGGTTGAGAGTGTTGCTCCATTAAATAATGGTACCAGTATGGTTGTAACAGATACAGATAAGGCAAATGTGTTAAATCAGTTCTTTTCTTCAGTGTATACAATAGAGGAGTCTGGGTTCACAGGCTCACTTAATAACTGCACGAATGGTTCAGCTCAATCTAGTCAGTGGCTGACTCAGGTTATGATTCAAAAAGCTTTAATACAAATTAATGTAAACAAGGCTCCAGGGCCTGATGGCATACACCCCCGGGTTCTAAGAGAGCTTAGTTCAGTTTTAGACCAGCCCTTATTTCTGATTTTCTCAGATTCACTGTCATCTGGTATGGTGCCTATGGATTGGAGAAAAGCTGATGTTATTCCAATATTTAAAAAGGGATTACGATCTCAGCCTGGCAATTATAGGCCAGTAAGCTTGACATCTGTGGTGGGCAAATTATTTGAAGGCTTGTTAAGGGATCACATTCAAAATTTTGTCCTAATGAATGGCATTATGAGCAACAATCAGCATGGCTTTATGAAGGATAGGTCATGTCAGACGAATTTGATTGCATTTTATGATGTGGTAAGTAAGATTCTGGATAGTGGGGGGGCAGTAGATGTGATCTATTTGGATTTTGCCAAAGCGTTTGATACTGTGCCCCACAAACGACTGCTTTCTAAACTAAGGTCTGTTGGGCTTAATGAAGTCGTTTGCACATGGATAGGAAACTGGCTACAGGATCGGGTACAGAGGGTGGTTGTTAATGGGACATTCTCTACTTGGAGTAAGGTTCTTAGTGGGGTCCCCCAGGGCTCAGTATTGGGTCCACTTTTATTTAACTTGTTCATTAATGACTTAGGGGAGGGTGTTGTAAGTAATGTATCAGTGTTTGCAGATGACACAAAATTATCCAGCCCAATTCATTCCATCCAGGATGTGGCATCCTTGCAACAGGATCTTGACAAACTGGCAATCTGGGCAGCTAAGTGGCAAATGAGATTCAATGTTGATAAATGTAAAGTCATGCACCTGGGATGTAAAAATATCCACTTATACCCTTAATGGGACTGCACTAGGCAAATCCATTATGGAAAAGGACCTTGGAGTCCTTGTAGATGATAAACTTGTCTGTAGCAAGCAATGCCAGTCAGCAGCATCAAGGGCAAATAAGGTCTTGAGCTGTATTAAATGGGGCAGAGAGTCACGGGAGGAGGGGGTCATTCTTCCACTGTATAGAGCACTTGTAAGGCCCCATCTAGAATATGCCGTACAGTTTTGGTCTCCATCACTCAAACAGGACATTATTGTATTAGAGAGGGTACAGAGAAGGGCAACTAAGCTGGTAAAAGGTATTGAAAATCTTAGCTATGAGGAAAGACTGGCCAAATTGGGGATGTTCACGCTGGAGAAGAGGCGCTTAAGGGGTGATATGATAACTATGTATAAATATATAAGGGGATCATATAACAATCTCTCTAATGATTTATTTACCAGTAGGTCTTTCCAGCTGACACGAGGTCACCCATTCCGATTAGAAGAAAAGAGGTTCCGCCTAAATATTCGGAAGGGGTTTTTTACAGTGAGAGCTGTGAAGATGTGGAATTCTCTCCCTGAATCAGTTGTACTGGCTGATACATTAGATAGCTTTAAGAAGGGGTTGGATGGCTTTTTAGCAAGTAAGGGAATACAGGGTTATGGGAAATAGCTCATAGTCCAAGTTGATCCAGGGACTAGTCTGATTGCCATTTTGGAGTCAGGAAGGAATTTTTCCCCCTCTAAGGCAAATTGGAGAGGCTTCAGATGGGTTTTTTTGCCTTCCTCTGGATCAACTGGCAGATAGGTAGTTAATAAAAAAAAAAAAAAAAAGAAAGGTTGAACTCGATGGACATGTGTCTTTTTTCAACCTTACTTACTATGTTACTATGTTACAACATTTCTATCTACTTGTTTAGTTAGGCTCTAGATCTCCTGTAAATATTAATTTAATCCAATAGGATTAGTCTGCCTCCAATAAGGATTAATTATATTTTAGTTGGGATCAAGTACAAGCTACTGTTTTACTTAAATATTTGATGAAAATGGAGTTTATAGGAGATAGCCTTCAAGAAATTCAGAGCTTTCTGGATAACGGCTTTCCGGTTAACGGATCCCATACCTGTATTTAGCATTTAAGCCTTTTTTTAAATTAAACGTGATTATTTTAACATTATTTCATCATTTAGGGGCAGATATATCAAAGGTCGAAGTGAAATTTCGAATTAAAAAAATTCAAATTTCAAGCTAATTTTTGAGTACTTCGACTAGGGAATAGTCCAAATTCAATTTGAATTTGAAGAAAAATTTAAAAAATCGAATATCGAAATTGATACTGTACTGTCTCTTTAAAAATTCGACTTCGACCATTCCCCATCTAAAACCTGCCGAATTGCTGTTTTAGCTTATGGGGGAACTTCTAGAACCCATTGTCAATTGGTGGTCATAACTTTGACTCGAATTTGACCAAATGCGCTATTACTTCGATTTGTACGATTCGAATTTGATCAAAAACTGACCTATTTGGCCAAAAAGAAACTTCGATTTTTTTTTAAAATAAATTTCGGTTGGTCTTTTTGAATTCGAATTTTGACGTTTTTTTCAATTCGAAATTCGACCCTTGATAAATCTGCCCCTTGCACAATGGTGCACTCCCTCTGTTGCTGAACAAGAACTCCAGGGAGCTGGTTATCTCTGATACAGATACTGTACATGGATTCTCTTCTTTAAAGAATAGATCAAACCCTACGTATGAGTTAACAGGCTGACCTGCTTCTGCAGTGACTACGCTCCACTGAACCTGTAATACACGGCTGAAAAGAGAAAGTACTGACGGATTTCATGAGTGTTCCGGGTGTTACCAGAATTACCTGAAGCACATTAATATTTTATTTGCTCATGTGTTTGTACTGCAGGAGAGGGAACCTGGAAATCACTCATTAAAGCTGCAGAAATCCCTATACGAACCAAAGAGGTTTTTTTTTTCATTTTGGTTTTTGTCAGAATTTGTTAAATTCAAAGGATAAACTTTCCACATTTCCCCCCAGAAACAAATTCAACCAAGTAGAAAGAATAGGTTGTCTGATACGTGGACAGGGGATTTAAGCATTAGCTGTAGATACATATCCAGAATGCTCGGGACCTGTGGTTTTCCAGATAATGGATCTATCTGTGATTTGGATCTTTATACCTTAAGTCTATTAGAAAATCATGTAAACATTCAATAAACCCAATAGGCTGGTTTTACCTCCAATAAGGATTAATTATATCTTAGTTGGGATCACGTACAAGCGACGGTTTTATTATTACACAGAAAAAGGAAATCATTTTTAAAAATTTGGATTATTTGGAGAAAAATGGACATGACCATTCTGTAATTCGGAGCTTTCCGGATAACGGGTTTTCCAGATAACGGATCCCAAACCTGTGCTTTGAATAAAATCAAATGCTTATTTATTAAAGAATCTTAATATAAAAAAATTGAATAGAGAGAGAAACTGCATTAAAGGGGTGGTTCAACTTAAAGTAAACGATTAGTATATTATAGAATGGCCAACTCTAAGCAACTTTTCAGTTGGTTTTCATTATTTATTTTCAGCCTCGCTTGAAGGTCCAAGTTTTGACCAGGGCCCCCTTCGAAGGTTTAATCTCTGGTCAGGTCATTCCAAACTCTCTGCTTTTCTTTTTAAAGGGATTCTGTCATGATTTTAATCATGTTTTTATTACTAAATTACACCGTGCACATTGCAAGTAATTTATTCTACCATTTAACATTTTATTACGGGACCAATAAGTGTATTTTTTAAGCTGCAATATTGGTGTGTAGGCAGCCATCTCAGGCCATTGTGCCTGGTCATGTGCTTTCAGAAAAAGCCAGCACTACACCAAGGAACTGCTTTCAGATAAGCTTTTGTTTCTCCAACTCAGTGTAACTGAATGTGTCGCAGTGGGACTTGGATTTTTACTATTGCTGTCCTCATATGAACTGGGAAGCTTAATTAGATACCTATTGTTCTGTTGATAGGCAGCTGGGGGGAAGGAGGTGGTGTTATCACTCCAACTTCCAATGCAGCAGTAAAGAGTGACTGAAGTTTATCAGAGCACTATTCACAAGGCTGAAGGCACCTGGGAAACTAACAACAAGTCTAGTCCCATGTCAGTTTTCAAAATTAAACATAAAACAAAGTTTGCTCTTCTGATAAATAGATTTCAATGCAGGAGTCTACTGGAGGAGCACTATTAACTGATGCATTTAGTTGAAACAGATATATTTTCCCATGAGAGAATCCCTATTAGATAATTAGTACTAGTGGCAAGGTGAATAAACCATTGTGTTGTTTGTAAATGTAAAATTCAGTTTTGGCTTGTCACAGAAAGTCAACAGGCTATTTCCACAGCTGAAAAATGATGCATACTCATATTGGTCAAGGCCCAGAGTCACCTGTGTCTGGGATCCAGCAAATCATTCAGATGCATTTCTGTATCTGAAAGGAATAAATAAAAAGTAGCTAGAAATGTTGTGCGTTATGTTTTGTGCTTCTGTACCAGCCCAAGGCAACCACAGCCCTTTAGCAGTAAAGATCTGTGTCTCCAAAGATGCCCCAGTAGCTCCCCATCTTCTTTTCTGCTGATTCACTGCACATGCTCTGTGCTGCTGTCACTTACTGAGCTTAGGGACCCACTCACAATATACAGTACACATAGAATAGAAATGTCACAATATAAGGCTGATTAGTAATTAATACAGATAATTACTACATGGCAGCACAGAAACCAGTGCAATTAGCATCAGAATTTAATAATCAGCAAACCTGTAGCATCAGCTTATATTACAGCCAGGGAAGCTCATTTTCTGCTGGATAATTAGTGACGAGCCCTAAGCTTAGCTTCTCAACAGCCAATCAGAGCCCACTGAGCATGTGAGTGTCACAGACACTTTCCAAGATGGTGACCCCCTGTGACAAGTTTGAAGTCCTGGATCATTGCTGCTATTGACAAGCTGAATTCCTAATTATCCATACAACTTGTTGATCTCATACATTGGGGTAACTTTCACAATGTAACACTATTTAAAAATTTAGGTTTTAGAATGCAGTTTTAGAGTGATCACCGATGAGGTTTTTATGATTTAAGGTTTTTTTTTGTGAATATGCTGGCAATCAAGGAAAATTCAGTTCACATTTGAGTGTTTTTAAAGTATGAAAAAACTGTAACATTCGAACTAAAATCTATAAATAAATCTGTAAATATCTCCTGTGACTAATTTTAGGCCCCTTTAAGCAGTGACATGTAGCTAGTCTTCTCTAAATATTAAAGGGCTTCTTTTTAGCACTTCTCCAGGTCAGAGGTTGTGAAGTCAACTCTGGCGAAAGAGGTAACGTTCAGTAAAATCCGCACTTTGCTGAATTTGCGGAGTAACAACCTTTCGACAGAGCAAAAGGCGATAAAGTCCAAACGAACGCTAGCGACGGTCTCTTTCACTAGCGAATTGACGCCTGCTCCTGTGAATTGGTGATGTCCCTGCGGATGTGATTTCTGCCAAAAAATCGCTTTTGTTAGCCACTTTGCCCTTTAGTTAATCCGCCCCTTGGATGGAGCAGGCAACTGGTAAGTAACTCTTCACATAAGGGCCGATACTTGGAGCTTAATTTGTATTTTGGTTTTCCTTCTCCTTTAAGCGGCCAGAAGTGCAAACAAAGGGTATTACCAGCCCCAGCCTTGGAAGGCTAGGCTACACTATCTGGTTTGGAACCCATAACTGTGTTTGTCACAAGGAGGGGATGTTACCTTATACAATTAAAACTAGACATATACAAAATCCTCATGCCCATGAGAAAAGGGATTCTCTCACAGGAAAACATGTGCTGCTCCAGCAGAATTCTGCACTGAAATCCATTTTTCAAAAGAGCAAACAGATTTGTTTATATTTAATTTTGAAATTTGACATGGGGCTATAGATGTCAGTTTCCCAGGTGCCCCAAATCACGTGCTCTGATAAACTTCATTCACTCTTTACTTGTAATGAAGGTTGAGTGATATCAACCCCCCCATCAGCCTAACAACAGAACAATGGGCAGGTAAAAGCTCCCTGGCACAAGGTAAAAGCTCCTTGGTACATAATAGAATAGAAAAGTATGTATTTAGTAGGATGCTAGTCTTTAAGGGCCCATAATTTTTGGGATAACGCCCCCAGTTCACAAGGGTATAATCATTCAAAACCAAAACAAGTTATCCCAAACTCCATATTATATCATAAAATAGTCTTTATTCAAACATCATGCCTATGGGGGTATGAAATGCGTAAGGAGGAATACCATGCGGTCTATATAACTATCTTTTTAACAGGATTTTTGAATAAAGACTATTTTTTAATATAATATGGAGTTTTGGGATAACTTGTTTTGGTTTTGAAACATATCAGAATAGCACTTAATAGTAAAACTCCAAGTCCCACTGCGACACATTCAGTTACATTGAGTAGGAGAAACAATAGCTTATCTGAAAACATTTCCATCATGAAGTGCTGGCTCTTTCTGAAAGCACAGGTTCAGGCACAATGAACTGACATAGCTGTCTACTCACCAATTACAGCTAAAAAAAATACAATGTTTGGTTTAGGAATACAACTTTATATGGTAGAGTTAATTATATGCAGTGTAAACATAGTAATTTAGAAATAAAAACTATACCGTAAAAATAGAATCCCTTACAGGCTATGGATGAATTTAGCTACATGCTTCTCAGAAAGCAGTACAGTCTGCAGCATTTATCTACAATCACTGCTTATTAGCCACTTAGGATGCAGATTTCATATGTGTCCCATTTACATGGGGTGAGGAGGAAACTCTAGACACAAGGCCTCTATCCTCAGCTGCTGCCTTTACTCTCGATGTTCATTATCTCCGCTGAAAGAAAAGAATCACTTTAAATGTTCAATAATTTCATAGTATAATTAAACATCGATGCAATTATGTAATTTGATTAAAACCCGCCTGCCTTGAATGCAAGAAACAGGTCTCTAAACTACGGTAGGATTGCTTCGAACAATTTAGTTCCCAAATTAATTTTGCATTTAAATGCAGATCATCTATTTTTGGTTGGGAACATCTGCTGTTTTTATCCATTGAAATGTTCCATTAAAATAAAGAAGGGGGGGGGAGCCGGAGCAATTAATTCAGTTAACTGCCATCTATCGGATCAACAATTCTGTGCTTTAGGGGAAAACCGTGGAATTTAGTGTGTGACAAATGACAAATATTTCTAATATAATAACACGAACAGGAACTGACATCATATGGGCAAAGTGCAACCAAGGGCAGAACATTATTGTTTTTATTATCTGATGTTCTGTACAGTTCACTATTAAACAGTGATGGGCTAATAAAATCAGCAGGCACCAATTGGCAGTGAATATCTGCATTTCGCAGAAAATTCAGCGGCTTCAAAAAATTCTGGACACTCGTCGGAGTGGACTCTCACATAAAAATTGTCGCTCATCAACACTATTCGGACACCCATTAACTTTAACACGGGCATCAAAATTGGCGCAAGCGTCAAAGTTGTCTCCAATTGACGGAGGCGGCAAAATTTCACAAATTTTTCGCTGTTTCGCAAATTTTGCAGGAAATTCACAAACTTTTGGGCAAAAATGCAAATCAAAAAAACAAATTTGCAAATCACTACTAGTAAAGGCTTGCCCCGATATAACTTACACTACCGTATCCCTACAGCAGTAGTCACATACAACCTACCTCTAATCTGTGGGTGTGTTAGTGTAAGGAAGGTAACTCACCCTAGTGGTCCAGTGGTGCTGCGGGGACGCCTGCTGCGCCGCTCCTCTTCTCATGCGCTGCCTTCCCCTTAGTGTGCATGCACGCACTTCCGTGTTATGTAGGCGCATGCGCGCTGGCGTGACCCTGCCTGTATACGGACTACTCTGAACTCTGAATATTGACCCAGCCTGAACTTTGACCACTCGTTTGCCTGATCCCATCTTTCTGATTGAAACCCGGTTTTGACCCTTGCCTGCCGATTCTGTTATCCGCCTGCCTCGACCCAGCCTGTCTGACCATCCGCTTGCCTTTTCCTTGGTACCGTGACCTTCGGCCTAAAGACTCTGCTAAACAGCCATGCCCCTTCGCCAGCTAGAACATCTCGCCTTGCACCCCTCGTTAAGTCCAGGTGGCACCCAAGTAAGCTGAGGGCTCCTCCCGAAGCCCAACGGTGGTCACACTACTGGTGAAGCCGAGCCAAGACCAGGGTGCTTGGCACTTGTTCTGGTATTGGGTGGCGGCCGTGACAGTTAGTCTTTATACATAATAATGTACCCCCTGCTGTAAAATATAATGATATTATATAATGACATTATGAAGGTTGAGATGAGTTCTAATAGGGGCATATTTATCAAAGGTCGGAAAAACTTGAATGTCTAAAACTCGAATGAATGTTACCGTCCCGAAAACTCAAGTCGAATTCTAATCAAATGCAAGTCAAATTCTAATCAAATTCAAAACCAAAAAACTTGAATGTCAGGAAGGCTATTAAAATCTATAGATAGATAGATAGATAGATAGATAGATAGATAGATAGATAGATAGATAGATAGATAGATAGATAGATAGATAGATAGATAGATAGATAGATAACAATTAGACAACATCTTCTCTAAAACCATCTCTAAGATCTCATACCTAAAACAGAACCTGCCCTCCTAATCAATTTATTAAGTCTATTTACATCAGATTCCTTCAGTCGACTTCCCCAGCACACCAAAAAACCTAACACTGGCTACAACAGAATGATAGAACATGAGCGTCATTTCCTTGCAAACATTCAATGATCTTAATCTTCTAAGGAAGAAAATGCATGCCCTTCCTTTATATTACCTCTGTGTTTTTGGCCCAGTCCAACCTATTATCAAAAGTGATGGGCGAATTTATTCACCAGGCGCAAATTCACGGCGAATTCCCGCATTTCACCACCGCCAAATAAATTTGTGTAATTGGCATGAAAATTCACAGCGATAAAGTTTTTTGATGCCGGCGACAATGGTGATACAATTTAGAAATTTTTCGAATTTCCTGTGAAATTCGTGAAACGGGTAAAAAATTCACAACATTTAACGCGCATTAAAGTCAATGGGCGTCTGTTTAATCGTTGCCAGAATTCTTGTCTGCGTCAGTTTTAATGCCCGCGAATTTACGCCGTTTGTCGCTTTCATAAATTTTTCGCTCGGGACTAATTCGCCCATCACTTATTATAAATAAAAATACCCAGGTATTTATATTCCTCTACCAAGTCTACAACAACCCTACTTATACAGACTTGTTGAAGATCAGTTCTCAACTTTCTAAAATCCACTACTAACTCCTTAGTTTTGGCCACATTTAAATGTAGACAGTTTGCAACTCACCACTCCACAAAACGATCAATTACACTTCTATATTCAGCATCGTGTCCCCCTCTGATACTGGCCGCAATTACAGAGTCGTCTGAAAACTTTTGTAGGTGACATAATTGTGAAGAATACCTACAATCAGAAATAAAATTGCAGCACTATTAACTGATGGGTTTTGAAAAAAACATGTTTTTCCATGACAGTATCCCTTTAAAGTACTCATAACCATAGCAAGTAGCACTTATAATTAGTTCTCAATTAATTTTAATTTTTCTTTTCTTTTCTAGTGTGTAGAGGCTCTAATTCTCTAGCGAGACAGTTGCTAGCTCACATTTGCACTCTATCGCCAGGCGACAATTTGCTCTGACGAATAAACGTTACCTCTTTCACCAGAGTTGTCTTTCCCAGCTCAGACCAGGCGAAGTGAATTGGAGTGCATAGATCTTCCTCAATCTTCTGTCACTTACATCATATTCTTTAGTGGAAAAAGCATCAAAGTTTAAAAAACACTGGTGACGTTTTCTTTTTTCAGAGTGATAGGATGCAAAAGTTCTTATAAAATGTTTTTGTAACTGGTTTCCCCCCTACATTTTCTAACATATGGCACATAAACTATACAGTGGGCTCATGTGTAGGGCAATATAACAACTCTATTGTCTTCATTAAGGTTGTCTTCATTAAACTATCTGCTGCAACATAAATACAAAGATGTCCATACAACTTTAAATTTACTGCCATATGCATTTCGCTAGGCATAAATGAATACTAGCGCATCTCCACTATGAAATGTTTGCATTACAGAAGTACCACTAGCAAAAAGTGGCCAGTGTTCGTATGAAACTCTGCATATTAGTGAATTGGCGTTGTCTGAGCAAATTTTCGCCTGGCGAAGTGTTGCACTGGATGCGAAGTGGACGCTGGTGAATTTTTTGCCGGTTATGTATAATGCCACTTATACTCATAATCCCACTCACCATATACATAATCCTACTCATACATGTAATACCACTCACCCATATACATGAACTCACTCACTCATACTCATAATCCAACTAACTCATATGCATAAACTCACTCACTCATACTCATAATCCAACTAACTCATATGCATAAACTCACCCACTCATACTCATAATCCCACTCATATTTATGGGATTATGCATGAGTGAGTGGTGTTAACAACCAGAGCCTAAAGATTTCAAAGAGGCTGTTTACTGATTACATTTTTATGGGGGGGTTTACATGTCCTTTAAGTGGATAACAACATTTCATTATCAAGTGAGACTTTTATCAGGATGAACAGGATGGCATCTGTTATCTGGAAACCTGTTACCCGGAAATCTTTGAATTGCATCTTCCATAGATTCCATTGTAAGCAAGTAGTTCAGATGTTTGCAATTAATTTACTTTTCTTTATTAATACAACTGTACCTTGTACTTGATCCTTAATTATATATAATTAATCCTTATTGGAGGCAAAACCAGCCTATTGGGTTTAATTAACGTTTAAATGATTTTGTAGTAGACTTATGGTGTGGAGATCCAAATTATGGAAAGCAGGGGCATAACTATAGAGGAAGCAGACCCTGTGGCTACAGGGGGGTCTAGGAGGTATAGGGGCCCCCTGAGTCCCTAATCCATATATACTGTATTTTGAGTCAACTGCTAGACATTTTTGGGGCCTGAAAAATAATTTGCTGTGGGGCCCAGCAATATCTAGTTACGTCTAGTGATGAGTGAATTTCTGACATTTTGATTTTCCGAAAAAATGCACAAATTTCCTGCAAATTTCACGAAATTCACAGAAAAATAGTGAAATTAAAAAGTTCACGAACAAATTGTGAAATTAGAACGTTTTCACAAAAAAATCGAGAAGTTCGAACATTTTCACAAAAAAATCGGTAAATTCACCACCTATTTATACGACCATCACTAGTTACGTCACTGATGGAATGGCTCAAGTCCAGAGCATTCTGGATTACAGGTCCTTTACCTGTACTACAAAAACATTCCCTAACTGAACAATGAACATATTAAATTGTCAATGTTGAAGAGAATCAATCAATTTATAAATCAGAAAAACTAAAATTTTAAATATTAAGAGAAACTAAAAAAATAGATTTTAACACCCAACTGACGCTAAATTGATGGAAGAGCATTAGAAATTCCTCTAAGGAAGTTTCTCAGATTTGAATCCCAGTCTGTAATGAGGCAGAGCTTTGACATGATCAATTACAACTGTCTGTGCAACTGACGAAAGTAGATACCTTAGACCTTATCACCTCAATTAGATCCCCCACAATGCACTCTGTAAACAGTTTTTTTCTTTGATCTTCACTATCTTCACAATGTATTTGTCATCTATTCAAGCCATGTAACAGGCATGTACATCATCATCAAGGAAATTATTTTGCTGTGGGTATGGGGAAATAAGTGTTTAATAAATGGAAGGTCTTCAAAGAATGTTCCTCAAATGTCTACATAGGTAACAAAAAAAAAAAAAAAAAAAATATATATATATATATATATATATATATATATTGATCCCATGCCTAAACTGATGACAGCCAATGTGATTATTCCTTGCGTAGTGCACACATTATTCCATGAACTATGAACCTTACATACTGATGGAATATTTTCAATACTGTTTCAAGATGTATTTCTTATTTTGATCTTAGTTATTTTTAATAAGAAAAAACAAATCGTTCATAGCCTAAATTCGCCAGCCGTGAATTTGCAAGGCAAATAAATTCGAGAAACAGTGGTAAAAATTCGCCAGCGTCAAAAAAAATTTGGACGCCAGTGAACATTATTCATACGCCTATTGACTTTAATGCGGGCATCAACATTGACGCGAATTGACGCGGGCGTCAAAATTGATGCGTTTTTCTTTTGCAAATTTAGCAAGAAATGTTCAAATTTTTCGGCGAAACAGGACAAATTCGCCCATCACTGTTTGTAGCCTTACTCGCTGTTAAATTCTTTACATCAAAAGAATTTCTCACTTGTAAGGAAGAGTTGACACGAAGAAATACGAAGAATTAGTAACTTTCAGTTTTCAATCCATGTGCAACTTATGTCTTAGACCCACCATCAACTTTACTCTGGGTGGAGTTGAACCAAATGACTAAGATGCTTGAACTGATAGAGTAGAATGACCACACACTGGGGCTCATTTATAAACACTAAACAAATTTGCACCCGGGCAGTAACCCATAGCGACCAATCAGTGACTGGCTTTTTACTGACAGCTGCCAGTTGATCAGGGAAAGCAAACATTTCATTGGTTGCCATGGGTTGCTGCCCAGGTGCAGATTTGCAGATTTGCCCAGTGTTTATAAATGAGCCCCACCATCTTCTACTGAATTCAGATGTGAATCTCTCTTGTGACATCTGACTTACCCAGTTGGGTCTTATTTGTCAACAGTGGTGGCTGAGATTTGGTCACGTACTTAATCAATAGATGCAAGATCCATCCTCTGACATTTGTTATATCAAGAATATCCTGTATGAAACCTTACTAGAACTCCGGTGTAGTTTTCCAGATTCCTTTTCTTGTTGTGACCTTGCCTGATCATGTTCTTCTCCTCTCCTGGCCCTCAGCCTGACTTTTTGTTTTGAACTTGTTCTGCCTGCTTTGAAGTCGGACCTGCCTGACCTTGTCTCTTTTTAAACCCCAGGTATTACAATTTTCTAGACCTCAGTGGCCTCTTTGCACTTTACCAGCTTCCTGTTCAGCCTCAGGCAAGGTTGATCAATATCTTAAACTCAACACAAGCCTAACCTTAGCTGTATTCTCAATGAGTTTTCCCTGACAGTTTGACACTCCGGTAAATGCAAGAAAATCACATGAAATTCACTGGGCCCTACCTAACTCATACTGTATTTTATTTTAAAATTAAGGGGAAATATATGGAAGGGAAAAAAACTTGTTGGAAACATTATGCATTTTGCCTCAAATTATAATTTTCCCAGTCTCCACATAAAATTGCGCAAAGGGGAAATTAGGACGGCCTGTTTCATTAAACCATTTACTCACTGAGTAATGAGGTGAGGTCATGCCAAAGTTTACCGAAGAGATTTAATAGTTAATTACATATTAAATCCACAGGCTTATTAATATGCGCCAGGATAACAGGAACATGGTGGTGTTATTATTCCAAAAGCCTAGGGACAAATACTGTGCAAATTGCTTTCAATTCAAAATCACACCCCAGAAAGCTTTAAAAAATCATGAATGAATAATTAGTTCATGGCAATGAGTGAAAATGATAAAAATCATTTTATGATACAGATGTTTTTTCATTGTTTGGTATCCATGTTTGCTGTGCATTTGCCATGCAGTGGCCTCCAACATTTTACCTTGGGGATCTCAGGAAAAGGTAATGTAAGTGTAACAAATGGAATCCCAAAACCAGAACAAACCCCAAGGTCCTGGCCTCAGCTCACACTTTTACACAGTCCAGTACACAGTCAGGAGACAAGAGCGTAATCAAGGTCACAGGCTGATTTAAAACACCAATATCGTAGTACAGAAACAGGATCCAAGAGAAAACTCAATAAACAGGCAAAGATCAGGACAGGCAGCAAAGTAGACAAGATCAGGAACAGGCAGTGTCAAGAACAGGTTGGAAACACTAGAAATCGCACCCATTAACTATTGAAAATAGACCTACGATGGGCAGTGAATGTTTGGACGAGACCCCTTGAAATATTAGAATTTCTGCGCCAAACACAATGACGTCAGACCCAGAAGCTGCGCAGGTGTGTGTCATTTGCAGTTTGACACGGAGGAAAACAGACGCGAGGGTGTTCCCGTCGGGAGTGCGGCAGGCATCCCCACCGGCCCTCTAGACAACTAGGTATACAGTAAGAATAAGCCTAATAAGCATGGCTCCCATCAAGGGTTCCAGGATCCCTGTGGAAGGGTGAATATTGAGATGGAAAGGTGAGACTTAAAAGTCATATAAGGAGTGAGGCTTTTGATGAAATGGGCAGTGCTTAAGTGGGCCAAGTTTGGCATAATCAGACATGGTCAGGGCCGATCAGGGGGTGTGACCATACATTCAGGGTCCCATTTTACTTGATAGTAGTGTCCACTTCCAAGGGGGGCCAATTGACTACTGGGTAAATAATTCAACGCCCTCATAATTTAGTAGTAAGGGACCCATGATTACTGATGGTCACCCTGCCATTTAGTATGGCTGCTTTGGAGCCCTTTATCTGGAGTACACCGGTAAACAGAGCTACGAGCAGTCTGCAGTAAAAAGATGGAACTGAGGCAAAGTATAATATAAAGGCCATAGGTCAGGGCAGGCAGCAGATAAAGGCAAATTCTATAATACAGCCCGAACCGAAACCAGCAAACCCCCATTAAAACACAGGAACTAGGACAGGACTAAGGAATCAGACATAGGCCCAGAAGCTTCTGGAAATAACCAGTAGACTGGAAAAAGAGTCCAAGCTCCAGCACTAGCAATAGGCAGGCTTATATAAGTCTTTGGTGACTGCCCCCAGACCTTAATAACATCAGAGGTGGAGACTGTAATGAAAGTGATGGTAGATTTAGATTTTTAGTGTTATTCTGCATTAACAATTTATACCTGGCCTTCTTTTTTATAATTTGCTTGTGTTTTATCCTCTTCCTGTTCTGCTTCTATCTAATTAGCATTTACAATGCTCCCAGGTTACTGACGATCAGAAATTAGATCCATTCTGAGGCTATATTTCTATTGTTATTTCTTCAGGATTTATCTTTCAGTTGGGACCTTCTTCTATTCATCTTCCCATCTGCCACTCAAAGCATTGCCTTCTTAACAGTGTTAACTCTGAGGCCACACAGCAAAAAGTCACATCATTCAAAATATACAAAGAATAAAAAATAAAGACCAATTTAATTTTGCTCAGAAGGATCAGGTTTGCCAGGGGCCAATTCTGTTTTCGGAGAACACTTGAGGTGAAAGATAAAGCTTATTTGACATGAGTTCAGTGGATTCTGAATTCACACAGAGTCAGAACCCCAAACAAAGGAATGACAGAACACAGAGATATTGCTCCACAGCACAGAAAAACAAAGAACTGCTCTTACATCCAAACAGGTGGCTCTGCCCTTAAGGCCAGGGTAGTAGTGACCAAGGCTAGCTTGAGAACAGAATCCATCCAAGTCAGAGGGGCTCCTGGGGACATCTGCATACACAGAATTCTATTCACTCTCATTGTAAAAAGGCAGTATATAGGCAGTATTCAAACTCCATACATACAGTTCTCTAGATGGGAATTCACCAAAGTGGCATTAAAGTGATACTGACACTAAAAATTTTCTTTTCAAAATATGAATCTATATTAAGGGGGTTATTTATCAAGCTTCGAATATTCGAACCTCGAATAATTTGTACTTTGTGGAGCAAAAAAAGAAAACGACAAATTTTTTGAGATTTATTAAAGTCCAATGGTCTAAAATCTCTGAAACTCTGGCATCTATAAGCTCTCGAGGTCCTGTATAAGTCAATGGGGAAGGTCCCAGTGTCTGCACTGATGTCCGTACTGATATCCGATTGTTTCGGGGTTTTGCAAAAAAACTCTGAAAACTCCGAAAAAATCGCAGTTTTGTCAGAAAAATCTGAACAATTCTGAGTTTTCAGGGAAAGCTCTGAAGTTTTCAGAGTTTTGCCTGACCCCATTTTTTCTGGCTTTTTTATTCATAAATAAGGTCCATTCGGGAATTTGGAGTTGAATATTAGAAATACTGAGATAAATTCGGACCTTGATAAATAACCCCCTAAAATTACATATAGGTAATAGGTCTATATAGGTTTTGCCAACCTGACTGTCTCTTCTCAACCTGTCAGTTAGAGTTTCTAATGATAACGGACTACAGATGCACAAATATGGCAGCCCCCTCATAGAGGAACATGGGGGTAATAAAGGTAATGTAAAAACATATTTCAAATACTTTTATGGAAAAATTATAGATAACATAGCATTCGAAGACAATGTTGTGATAAATATAAACATTTTTATTTTCTGGTGTCAGTAGCCCTTTAAAATAGAATAAAATATACATTTTCAGAATTAAAGAATTTCAAATTTGTAATCCATCACCGAAAAGATGATTTCACTCTCTGCTTTGTGCAAGCTAATTTTTGGTGATTGATTCCAGCTTGAAAATGCTTTTCTACATATTTTCTTACACCACAGCCAAGGAAATACAAATTTTTGTACTTTTTATACAGTTTTTAAGTTTTTAAAGGAGAACTAATCTCTATAAATGAATATGTCTACAAATGCCATATTTTATATAATGGACTTATTTAAACAGACTATTGGTTCAGTATCTCTATAGTAATAATGCCACAGGAGGTTCCCCATCTTGCATTTTGTTAGTAGTGTCAGTGGCACTGCACGTGCTCAGTGTGTTTTGAGCAGTTATTGAGAAGCTAAACTAAGAGGTTGTCACAAATTATCAAGATGAAAAAATAGGTTTTCCTGTCCTATAACCTGATTCTACAGGACTGATTTTTATAAATGTTGATGCTAATTTGTTTGTGACCTTATGTATTCTTAATGAGTAGGTTGGCCAGCCACAATGGTTTTTACGGTGAAGTTAAGTAAAATAAATGGATTTTATTTTTCAAAATATATTTATTTAAAAAAAAGTTTAGTTATGAAAAAAACTTACTGGAACAATGTGATCTTCGACCACTTAACACGTGCAATCAAATAATGGAATAATGTGATTTTCAGCCAATTAACACAACACAATTTCGAGTTTCTTTTTAAATATTCTAGCAATGAAGAGATAAATATCACAATCAGCAAAAAAAACTTGAACAAGTTTTAAGTGCAGTTTTTTTTCAGCCAAAATCAAATTGAAATTCAGATTTAAAAATTAGGTGTAATAAACCCTCGCCCTGGTGGTGTAGGGGGTCGGCGGGAACACTATGCCGGCTCTGTAGTTCTAGGGTGCGTGCGGCGTGCACTTCCAGGTTTTGTAGGCGCATATGCGCTTGCGTGATGACATCAGCGCGCAATGGCGCGAAGTTCAAATAGTATTAAAGGGGCTTTTACACTGTGATCTTAGCCCATTGTAGGTTCATCTTGCGTGAGTTCCTGGGTGCTATTTTGATTCATTCTGTGTTCTGATTCCTCTTCTGACCCTGCATGCCTGACTTTGCTGGCTTTTGTGTTCCCGACCTCTGCCTGTTATCTGACTATTCCGAAATCTGTAATGCGACCCGTGTCTGGCTTGACTCTCCTGATTTGATCTCCTGGTTTTGACCCTTGCCTGTCCGACTTCGATTGTATTCTGCCCGCTCTGACCCGGCCAGTTTTGACTACTCCTTACGTATGTACCATCTGCCCAAAAGACTTTGTTTAACGAATGTGCACCTCTGCTCATCCAGAACCCTTAGTTTGGCTCCTCTCTTTATAAGACCTAGCGGCATCCAATTAGCGAGGGCTCCTCTCGAGGTGAAAGGCGGCTGTTAAAGGCAGAAGCAAGAGCCCAGACCAGGGAGATTAGCATTGGTTCTGGATTCTGCGTGCCGATCGTGACATTAGGAAAATCTGCAACTGGAAGCTGCAAACTGGAGGTTTGAGGGAGTTATTTACTAAACCCTGAATTTTTCTGGTTGGGCTTTTTGGGGCAAAAAATTTTTTCAGGTTTTGTTTAATAACTTGAATTTTTTGAGATTTATTAAAGCCTGATGCTGCAAAAAATCCGAAAAATCCGCCATCTCAGACCTGCCAAGGTTGTGTTTAAGTTTCTGTGGTCTGCGCTGGAATTAGCCAGAAAATCCGAAAAAGATTTTGGCTTTTCAGGAAAAAAACAAATAAAATCAAGTTTTTAACCTAACGATTAAATTACGTATTTTTTAATAATAAATAAGGTAAAATTGGGTATGGGAGTTTGGACGTGGTTTTTTTATTTAAATAGTGAGATAAATTCAAATTTTAGTAAATAAAATATTACGCCATCTCAATAATTTAGCAACAGAAGCACAAAATGGACACAAAAAATTTATTTTTGAACTATTTAAGGCACTTTTCCGAAAAAACGAACCAATGAGAGTAACCCTTATAAATTTCCCTTGTAATGTTTTTTGTTCCTGTCATCATTGATCATGAGTTTTATTCTTCCCCTATAAAATTTTCTTTGAGGGCAGCATCTTCCCCGCTCCTTGCCCACTGGTAAATCTATAATGGCAAATTTTTATTCTTCCCTACTTAGATATGCTATCTGCCATATAACCCCTGCCATATTGCCCAATTTCAAAGACAATGGAATCTTATTTATAAAAGAAAACACAGAATTCTACCAGTTTGGGATAATAGTACATTCTGGGGCTGATTTATTACAACACGATTTTTTCAGTTCAGGCTTTTTAACTCCAGAAAAAAGCATAACTTTTACGGGATTTATTATGCACAAAACTGTGACAATTCCAAATCCCAAAAAACTCCAGCTAAAACCTGTCTAAGTCATGTCAAAGTAAATGGCAGCTATCCCTTTTACAACTGGAAGATCTTTCTTTGATTTGTGGTTTTAGAGGTTTTTAGGTGTTTTGACGCAAGTTTATGTACGACAATTCAGGTTAGACTTTTCTGAGACTTTTCCCGTTCAAGATTTTTCAGTTTGGATCTTTTAATAAATTTAACCACATTCGTAGTTTTAGAGATAGAGAGTTTAGTCGTGATTTCCAAAACCTCAAAAATTAGACTGTTGATAAATAGGCCTCCACTGGTCCTATTTACTGACATTTGGATTGTTTTTCACAAATCAAATTTTGAATTTGTAAAAATTACAAAAAACTATAACACTAAACCTCGGCACGTAAAAGCAAATCTTTATCTTAGAATCTTAAATTTAAAAGGTTTTCAGATTTGCATTCAGATCATTCAGTTTTTTTATTGTTTGTACTTTTTATATTCGGATCTTTTTATAAATTAGATGGCATTAGTGGTTTTAGAGAAGTGTATTCGTGGTTTAAAAGACCTCTAAAACCATTAAAATGAGAAGGTTATAAAGAGCAAACATCTTTTTTTCAAATCATTTCCCCTTTAACAGTGTGATTTATTAACAATCCCATGAAGTGAAGCCGGAGTAAGCGGATTTAATTTTGGGAGAAAACATAATTCTTTCATCTAATGCAGCCGGCAGAGCGTTCATGGTCACATCTTTTTATCCCGGTGTTTGATGTCTTAATCTTATAGAGGAGCTGAATTCCGAGAGTAAAGCAAAGCAACATATCAAATGCCGTCTCAATGGTGATCTGAAGAGACTCCTTGGGAGAAAAAGCCGCCCTTAGAGTTGATCCAGCTGATTCCATTAACAAATTAATGTTTGATTGAGCTAATAAAGTGCCGGGCTTGGGCTGATCTCATTTGCTCTCTTTTAATTTTTTCTCAGCTCGATATCTTCATAAAGCCATAATAATATCCCGGCAATAAATCATCTTCCTTTCTAGAACAAGTTATATTTTGATTTGAAATGCAAGTATGGGACCTATTATCCAGAATGCTCAGGCCCTGGGATTTTCCAGATAAGGGATCTTCCGTAATTTGGATCTCCATACTTTAAGGGGGTTATTTACTAAACCTCGAATTTTTATGGTCAGGCCTTTTTTGGGGTAAAAACTCGAATTTTTCGTGTAAAAAAAAACCTCAAATTTTTTGGTGAAAAAAACCTCAACATTTTTTGAAATTAATGATACCCCAATGCTGCAAAAAGCCTGAATCTGAAAATCCACCATCTTAGACATGTGGAGGTCACGTATAAATCATTATATATTGTTGTTATTTATTTTCTTCCAAAGATAAAAATCCAAACAGGATTTAGGTGGTGAAAATAAAAAAACAATAAATGAATAAACTTTGTGTCTGAATGACCAGATTCAAAATTGCTCACCAGTTTTTTATGGGGAACAGTTATGCCAGAATTGTATTTAAGAAAATGTAAATTGTGAATAAAAATGGTGAATGTCACACATTTTTCTGTATTGTGCCTGCAATAGTCAATGTGAAGAACCACCTGCGCTTCTTCAAATGAAAGTTCTTTTCTTCTAGTCTAAAGGGGAGGCCTCTGCTACGGTGATTCTCTTTATGGGTAAAAAGGTCCCCTGCTATTTGTCTATAATGTCCTCTAATGTACTTGTAAAGTCTAATCATGTCCCCTCACAAGCGCCTTTTTTCCAGAGAAAACAACCCCAACCTTGACAGTCTCCCCTCATAATTTAACTCTTCCCTCCCTCTAACCAATTTAGTTGCACTTAGTCTCTGCACTCTCTCCAGCTCATTTATATCCCTCTTAAAGGAGAAGGAAACCCCCTGGGCGCAAAACCCCTCCCCTGTGTTGCCCCCCTCCCTCCTCCCACCTGGCCTACCTGTCCCCCTGGGCAAATGCCCCTAACTTGTTACTCAACCCTCTGCGCAGGTCCTCTCCACAGAGTTTACAGTCGCCATCTTCATCCACGCGCATCTTCTTCCATGCGCCAGAAGACGCCGGTCAAAGCAGGAAGAAGACGCGCGTGGGAGAAGATGGCGACTGTGAACTCTGTGGACAGGACCTGCGCAGAGGGTTGAGTAACAAGTTAGGGGCATTTGCTCAGGGGGACAGGTAGGCCAGGTGGGAGGAGGGAGGGGGCAACACAGGGGAGGGGTTTTGCGCCCAGGGGGTTTCCTTCTCCTTTAAGGACTGGAGTCCAAAACTGCCCCCATACTCCAGATGAGGCCTTACCAGGGACCTATAAAGAGACATAATTATGTTTTCATCCCTTGAGTTAATGCCCTTTTTTATACAAGACAGAATTTTATTTGCTTTAGTAGCCACAGAATGACACTGCCCAGAATTAGACAACTTGTTATCTACAAAAAAAACCCTAGATCCTGTGTGGCTTTGAGTTAGTAAATTTTGTGTTTCATAAATATATCCAAAAAGTTACAAACATTTTTTTTATTGAAATTGAAGCAAAATCTGACGAATATCTTAAGGTGGCCATAGACGTAACAATTACGATCTTTCTTGGAAAAGATCTGAAGAAAGATCGTTCATTTCAACACACACGTGTAGAGCTGAATTGTCAGATATACAGATAGAAACAATAGAATTCTACCTGTATCTGACCATTCAGCACTAACAGTGGCCGATGTTCAAAATTTTCTGTCCAGCTCGATCGACGAGCCGACCAATATCCAAGTCTTCTGCCGATATCGGTCGGGTCTTTTCCCACCATACACACACACACCGAATATTGTACGAAAATTTGTTTTATATGATATTATCTGTGCCTCTATGGCCACCTTTTGTTATGTTTTGGGAAGCCGAGGATGAGGAGAGTATAACAGTGCTTTATTAGCAGGCTCATGCAGCCATTACACAACAGTAACTTTTTACTTTCACTCTTAAGCTGTCCAGGAAGTATGCACAGAATAAGTCTTGAGCACAGTGACATCTACAGACCATTTGTATAAACACCACACCTTTAGAATGAACTAAAAAGTAATTTAAAGCTGAATCTCCCCTTTGATAGCAATTGCAATAAGCGTGGCCTATAATGTCCAAACCATACCAGAAAGAAAAAGTCCAAATTGCAAAGTGGAAGTTCTTTTGCTAAAGTTTCTTTTTTTTTAACTATGTCTATTTTTTTTACTGGAATAATTTCAAGATGCCTCGCAGCCTTGTTTTCTGCTGGACGAGAAGACACTAAATTATGATTTGTTTACTGCAAACGGGTATAATGGTGCTTCTATTATATACAGGCAACGAGGGGAAAAATTTGAGACGCACTTAAAGGCAGAATCACAGGCACAAGATTTACCCAATTTATAAATATTACAATATGTAATATGACACATTAATAAGAAAAGAATGTATCTCCAACGCTTTGGGCATAATTGTTTGTTCGGCTAATAACAGCTGGTGCTTCTCCATCGCAGCCTAAAAATCTTAATGTAATATATTCAGTGTCCTCACTCTCCTCTGTGGCTGAAAGGGAAGGGTTATTAAAATATATTGAGTGCTGGTAATCTTGCTTCTTTTATTCACTGATGTATTTATTTTATATATATTTTAGATAATACTTTTTATACTTTCTTCCTATTTCACTAATCAGGCTTTGGAGACATTACACTACCTACTTAGAGATATAGAAGATAAAGGTATGGGATCCCTTATCTAAAAACCTATTATCCAGAAAGTTTCAAATTACAGAAAGTCTCCCATAGACTCCATTTTATCCAAATAATCCAATTTTTTAAAAATGATTTTCCTTTTCTCTGTAATAATAAAACAGTAGCTTGTACTTGATCCAACAGCCTGCTTGAATTTCCTATCATTGACACACTGCAGATTCAGGAGTGACAGCAGGTCTGTGGAACTTCTCTCATGGTGGGAGATGCAGCTCCTGCTGGTAGAAGAGTTTGGGGCCATCGTCTCTGTAGGTAGAGGAAGCCTAATACCCAGTGGTGGATATAATGACATACTGCTAATCTCAAGTCTTTAGTGAGGAATGGCAGAGCATAGTAGAAATCTCTTGTGGAATTCTGGCTTTAGAATATTGCCTTAGGTTGGGCTGGCAAGGTCCTATTTATTTGATGAAATGTGAATAAATGCTATGGCCATTTTACCCCTATTTCTGGCTCCTGGTGTTTCATTTAGGTATTTAACAATGGGGTTCAGTGGAATGGCTGTGTAACAAAACCTACCTGCCCTGGTGGTCTAGTGGGGCTGCGGGGACGCCGCCGCGTAGTCCTCTTCCTGCGCCATCTTGCCTTCCTTAGGAAGCGTGCGGCGCGCCTGTGTGTTGTTTATAGGTGCAAGCACACTGGCGTGTTTGCGACAGCGCGTTTTGGCGCGAATGTGCACGTTTTTGGCATGAATTCTTTCCCCTATAAAAGGCCCGTTCTGACTGCAGACAGGTGCCCGTGATAGAACTTGGTTTCTTGTGGTTTCCTGAGCCTTGTGCATCTGATCCTGTATCTGTTTGTCCTGATTATCCGGTTTTGACTCCTGCCTGTTCACTGACTACTCTGCATTCTGTATCCTGACCCTTGCCTGCCTTTAACAACTCTTCCAGCTTAACCGCTTGATTGACAATCTGGTTTTGACCCTTGCCTGCCTGACGATTCTGATATCCGCCTGCCTCGACCCAGCCTGTCTGACCATCCTCCTGCCTAATCCTTTTGTACCGTGACCTTCGGCCCAAAAGACTCTGCTACCAGCCGTGCCCCTTTGCCAGCCAGAACATCTCACCTTGTACCTCTCGTTAAGTCCAGGTGGCACCCAAGTAAGCTGAGGGCTCCTCCCGAAGCCCAACGGTGGTCACACTACTGGTGAAGCCGAGCCGAAACCAGGGTACTTGGCACTTGTTCTGGTATTGGGTGCCGGCTGTGACAGGCTGAGTGTGAAGGGTTAACTGAGAAGTCCCCTTGTCAAAGTAAAACTTCTAGAGTTGAGCAAAACTATGTTACTTTCATTTTAGGGAAACCCGGGGACACCGTTGCACCCACGGCGGGGACGCCTGCCACGTCCTCTCTCATCGCGCAAAGAACCTTGAATGACGCGCACACGCACCACTTCCGGGTTTGATGCAAGCGCTGCATCTGATGTCACTTTTCACTTTGCCCAACGTAAGGTCTATTTTATCGTTTCTGGGTGCGTTTTCTAAGTCTGTTCAGCCTATGCTTGACCCTGATCTTTGCCTGATCTTTTGTCTGATCTTGTCCTGATCTTTGTCTGTTATCTGACTACTCTCCTGGATCCTGATTCTTTACTGCCATATTGGTGTGTTTGCCCTGGCATGTGTTAAAGCACTGCGTATCTTGACAGTGCTATATAAATAAATGATGATGATGATGACCCCGACTGCTCTCTCATCTCCTGATTTTGTACTGCATTGCCTCTTACCCGGTCTTGACTATGCTTCTTGTTTCCCATTCTACTACTACACACTCAGATCCTTAGCCTGCTCAGAACTCTCTGCTTGGTCCTCTCACACTAAGACCTGGCGGCATCTGAGTAGCTGAGGGCTCCTCCTGAAGCCAAAGGCAGAACAGTGAGCCAAGACCGGGTCTTTTGAGTTAGTTCTGAGTATGGGATACCCTGAATTACAACATCTGAAATAGTTGCACAAAGTATGATAGAGACTTCCAAAGTGAAAATTCACACGTAAGTAAATGTTCCCCCATGTGTATTGCCAAACAGACCCACCTGTAGTCTGCCAGTCCACATCACATAGAGGCTACTAAATAACCAATAACAGCCCTTATTGGGCAGCCCCTTGGATTTTTTTTCATGCTTGTGATGCTCCCCAACTTTTTATTTTTAAATGTGGCTCACGAGTAAAAGAGGTTGGGGACCCCTGCACTAGTCTAATAGCCCCACAAAAACATTCATTCTCCACCAGACTCTACAGTAAGAATTTCACATTCAGGAAGGTACTGTTCTCGTTTAAACCAAGACTGGGTCATCAGATGATTAAGTATAATGAAACTCTCTGCAGAACACATTACAAGTGTTGAAGAGTCCAATTATGACCATTACACAAATCCAGTTGACCCATGCCATGGTACGTGGAGGTGTTAGGTTTGTGTTGACTGTTTGCCCATAAAAGAATATCAATGCTTCCAGTCTGCAAGGTTTTATTTGTTTTGACCATGTCTATGTGTCCTCCAAATACTCCAGTTTTGTCCTGCATTCAAAAATCATTCAGGCAATTTAGTTTACTTACTTCAATTCAATTATCAATTATTTAATTACTTAACCTTGAATGAAGATCGAATATTGTGATTTTCAAATACGTTAAAAAGAAAAAACTTTACATGGGGTGTACTTACTTTTTTCAAGTTTTTTTCTGGGGTTCTCATATACACATAATTAGTGCATTTTTGTGAATTTTTTTTAGAATAAGAAATGTGTGAATACCAAAGACAGCAACAAAAAGAGATCAGCAGAAGTATAAATTAACTTCTGTTTCTGGAAGCTTGGAGACTTTTTTATTTTTAAGAATTATAGAAATAGCTTTTTTTTTAAAAAAATTCAACTTCATTTGAGGATTTTGTTCTTATTAGTTTTCATAAACCTATTCCGGGACTCATGGGAGAATTTGATTAATATTTACCAGTAAGAATAACCAAGAAGTTCTCAAGACCTTCTCCAAATTACTGTTAAGCCTGTTTCAACCTGACCTCCAGTAAGTCTGTTTGATCCTATCCTCCCTTAACCCTGTTGGGATTGTTTTTCACTGAGTATTAATCTTAATCATTAATCTAATGATTTTGCCATTTCGAAATAATGTTCTTAGAATTCCAAATGAAGACGTTGAAGACATTCAATGCTGGGTTAACATATATGAATGGACAGCATTGGATATTTTGTGGGCCTCGTTCCATATTATCATCTGATTTGGGAAGCTTTGGGTTTTACAGTTTAAACAAAAAGCTTTATGTATATTTATGTATTTATCATCTTTACATTTAATAGTAATGTGTTCATCAATAAATCTCTATAAGCCATACATAACATAAACGAGTCAATTCCATATCTCGCTCTACATTGTTATTTCATTCCCATTTTAAAAAATGTCTTCCATTAGTTGACTCAAGAAGGTTGCACAGACATAATCCTCTTTTAAATAGACTTACTTAACTCAGAGATAATGAATGCAGCTAAGAAGTGGTGTTGTGCTAATGGATATGTGATCTGATTTAACTTCTTAATCTCACCCAAAGGGACTTTATCATTTCCATGGAATGGATGTGATATTAAAAACAGATGTATTTAGGAAATTGCATTTTCCACGAAATACAATTTTCCACCTAATATGTTGGTGAGCTAATTCACGAGGGCATCACAATTATACAGTCTGTTTAAAACACAGTGAAGTCTTAGTGCCATGTAGGGGGCCGATTCACTAACTTCGAGTGAAGGATTCGAAGGTAAAAAACTTCAAATTTCGACGTTTTTTTTGGGCTACTTTGACCATCGAATGGGCTACTTCGACCTACGACTACGACTTCGAATCGAAGGAATTGAAGTAAAAATCGTTCAACTATTCGACCATTCGATAGTCGAAGTACTGTCTCTTTAAAAAAAACTTCGACCCCCTAGTTCGCCATCTAAAAGCTACCGAACTCAATGTTAGCCTATGGGGAAGGTCCCCATAGGCTTGGCTAACTTTTTTTGATCGAAGGATATTCCTTCGATCGTTGGATTAAAATCCTTCGAATCGTTCGATTAGAAGGATTTTATCGTTCGATCGAAGGAATTATCCTTCGATCGTTCGATCGAAACTATCTGCGCTAAATCTTTCGACTTCGATATTCGAAGTCGAAGGATTTTAATTCCTAGTCGAATATCGAGGGTTAATTAACCCTCAATATTCGACCCTTAGTGAATCGGCCCCTAACTGTTGTAAACTTGACCTAGTGAGAACCTGAAGACTAAAATTAGATGAAAGATGTTCACGATATGGGGTTGAATGATATGCATTTTCCTATTTTCGATGTTCTATATAAGAGAAACCAGAGTTATAAAGAACATATAAATCCATAGGTATCAAAGCAATTCTTTTTTCATATAGGGGTCCATAAGCTTCAGTGAAGTTGAGTATATGACAAATGTCTAAACTGTCACCTTGACTTATTTTCAATTTTAAAGTTCATATGGTCAGAAAACCAAAATTAGTATGAATGAGTAATTAAGGGTTGAAAAGAGACATGTCCATCAAATTTTATCTTTTTGTCCAAGTGAAGCCTTCCTATATCCTAGTTCCATTTATTCCATTCCATACATACATAATATATGTTTCTTTTTTTTAAAACTTCTTATTTTTTAACAAAACCACTGATCAAATTGATTAAAGTAATATGCCTCTGCATTAGAAGTGGAGGCCTATTTAACAAAGGTTGAATTTTTAGTGGTTTTAGAGGCGTTTGAAACCATGACTACACCCAACTACGAATGTCAAAACCTGGATAAAAAAAGTAAAAATGGAAAATAATGCTGAACGATGTGCTTAAAAATACGAATACTTCTAAAAGCTTTTTGGATAATTCCTAGGGGAACAAAATAAGAAAAATGAAACGTGAAAATTTTGAGAGGTTTATTATACCTCGAGGATGGAAAAAGTCTGAATCCGAAAATCCGGCATCTCAGACCTGCAAAAGTTGTATATATGTCAATGGGAGAGGTCCTAATTCTATTTGGAAGTTTTTGTGGTCTGCGTTGAAATTAGCCCGAAAATCCGACTATTTCGGAATTTTTTGGGCATAGATCTAAAAAATAGTGGGCTTTTTTCGGGAAAAACCTCAGAGAAAAACGTACGATTTGGATTTTTGCTCAATTTTATCGTGTTTGTTCCCGTTCTAATTAAATCGTGATTTTTTTATTAATAAATAAGGTCACATTGTGGATTCTAGTTTGGTCAGACTTTTTTAATTTAAATTAGAATTTTGATAAATAAGGCCCATAAAGTTTGAAAAGGTTTAAAACTGTCCAATAGGATTAGCAAAACTTCCATTGACTTCTATAGGACCTTGACATCTTATACCTGGCAAAGTTTTGTATTAGAGGGTTTTGTGGGACTAATTTATCAAGGGTCGAATTTCAAAGTGGAAAATACTTAGAAATTCGACCATCTCATTGAATACTACGAAATTCGAAGTCGAATTCGTAGGATTTTTTGCATCGTACGATCGTATTTTAATCATAGTATGATCATACTTCGAAACGTTCTATTCAAACGATTTTATCATACGATCGATTTTCCTTCGAATACAAAGAAATATGCTCTGGAAAGTCCCCATAGGCTAACATAGCACTTTGGCAGGTTTAAGTTGGCGAAGTATTGAAGTTGAAGTTTTTTTAAAGAGACAGTACTTCGATTATCGAATGGTTGAATAGTCGAACGATTTTACTTCGAATCGAAGGTCTAAGTATCCAAAATGACTCGATTTTACTTCGACCCTTGAGGAATCTGCCCCTTAATAAATAAGTTCGATCGAATGATCGAAGGAAAAATCCATCGAACGAACGATTAAATCCTTCGAATCGAAGGATTTTGATCCTTCGAATCGAAGGATTTTGATCCAACGATCGAACAATTATCCTTCGACCAAAAAAATTTAGCCAAGCCTATGGGGACCTTCCCCATAGGCTAACATTGGGTTCGGTAGCTTTTAGGTGGCGAACTAGGGGGTTGAAGTTTTTTCTTAAAGAGACAGTACTTCGACTATCGAATGGTCGAATAGTCGAACAATTTTTAGTTCAAATCCTTCGATTCGAAGTCGAAGTCATAGTCAAAGGTCGAAGTAGCCCATTCGATGGTCGAAGTAGCCCAAAAAACACTTCGAAATTCAAAGTTTTTTTACTTCGAATCCTTCACTTGAGCTTGGTGAATTGGCCCCTTAAAGTCTATAAAGCTATATAAAGGTATCTAACAGAAGCAAAAAGACAATTTACATACAGTAGAACCCCCATTTTATGTTTTTCAGTGGACCTGGAAAAAAATGGTGTAAAATCCAGGAAAATGTAAAATCAGGCAAATGTATTATGCATAATTAATAGGTGGGACTACAAAACAACAGTGTAAAATGAGGGGAAACTTAAAATCAGGGAATGCAAAATTGAGGTTTCACTGTATTTAGCAACGTTTATGGGCCAGGAAGGCAAAAAGAGATTTCTGTTTTATTTGAGCTTATCTTTCTTCCCAATCATGAGTTTCAAATTCCAGCAGCCAATTTGGCTGGGACCGGCCCAGCTTTTCCCTACTGTAACTCATTGTTTCTCAGCCAATCACAGCTGCATCTGATTCTGCCAATCATGAAACATAAACCAGTGTAATCTGGCAACTGGTCATTCAGATCCCTTCTCATGCAGCCCTTGCCAGGGAAACACTAATGGCCTGAATGAAATATGCCAATTATAAAGTTTAGTAGAAGCTTGTTTTTTTATTGTTTGGTTATGGCTCCCCTGGTTCCAATGAAAGCAATCCACATCTCTATATTATGCAATGATATTGTAACAATTGCATGCTTCCTACTAAATGGCAAAAGCTCAGGAAAGGCCCTTTACTGCCTCAGTATGTGATGTCCCTGTGCACAAAGAGACGATAATTCAGATGTGGAAGAACATAACTGGCTTGCACAGAGCTCTGACCTCAACTCAACTGAATCTGTGTAGAATGAATCATAATACTGAATGTCAGTTGGTTTTGATTGCCCAACATCAGTGCCCAACTTCACTAATGCTTTTGTGGGAAATTGATGCAAATCACATTAATCATTTTCTAACATAGTGATCCCCATCCAGTGGCTCATGAGCAACATGTTACTGTCATGGTCGGCACCCTAAATCTAGAACCAATGCTAAGCACCCTGTTCTCGCCTTTTGCTTCTGCCTTTAACAGCCACCTTTCACCTCGGGAGGAGCCTTCGGCTAATCTGATGCCACCACGTCTTATTAAGAGAGGTGCCAAGCAAAGGGTTCTGGACAAGCAAAGGGGCACGACGGTAAAGCAAAGTCGTTTGGGCAGAAGGTCACAATACAAGGAGTAAACAGTAGGCGGAGTCAAATCAGGCTGGGTCGGGGCAGGCAAAGTACAAGCGGAGTCAGACAGGCTGCGGTCAAACCAGGAGATCAATCAGAAGGGATACGGATACAGAAGAGTCGATTACCAGGCAGGGTCAGAATTACAGAAGTCAGAATCGTCACAAACAGGCAGGGGTCACAACAGGTATCAGATATCAGACAGGAATTAACTCAGAAAGGCACCAGGAACTCACTAGGAATATACCTATCATGGGCAATAATCTGCAGATTGAGGTCCCTTGAATTTCACGCCATTGCGCGCTGACGTCACATGATAGCGTGAATGCGCCTATAAAGCCAGCAGCTGCGCGCCGCACGCGCCCTAATGGAACCTCAGGAGGAAGAAGAACAGTGTGGCGGGCGTCCCCGCCGAGGGGGCGGCAGGCGTCCCTGCTGACCCCCTCAAACCAACCACTAGACCACCAGGGTGAGTTGTCACAGTTACTCACCAACCTATTGGCTGTTGCTCCAAGTGGCCTAAAAACAGGTGCTTATTTTTGAATTCCTGGCTTGAAGGCAAGTTTTGGTTGAATAAAAACCAGATGTACTGCCAAACAGAGTCTCATTTAGACTGTCAGTCCACATAGAGGCTTCCAAATGCCAATCACAGCCTTCATTTGTCACCCCCAGGTTGTGCTACTCCCCAACTCATTTTTCTTTTCAATGTGTCTGATGGGTAAAAAAGGTTGGGGACCCCTGTTTTAGCATCTATTGCAAAGCCTTCTCAGAAGAGTAGAGATTATTATACCAGTTTAAGAAGGATGAACCTTATATTATAACCTATGATTACTTCCAGCTATTGATTGTAGTAGGATATTTAATGATCATTATTTATATTTACATGCAGGTGATTCTTCAGCATAACATGACAAAACGAAGCAGCCAGTACACAGCAGGGAAGAAAGATGTGACAGCGCTATAAAGAACTTGCAATAAGAGAGGAAGGAAAAGGTGGACAGGTGTTTAGTCGAGGATAAAGTGGAGATTTAGGAGATAAAAGATAGGGATTGAAGGACAGATGAGAATTGTGCCAAATAGATGAAATGGATGTCACAGAAACTCAATCAGCGGATTTGTGGGAAGTGAAAAAGGGAGAGAGCAGAAATAAAATAATAAATCTAGGGAGTGAACATGGTATAAACCAGTGAATGTGCAGCCCTAAGGCAGGAGTTAATAAGGTCAAGAGACAATTGCTTGGAGTTTAGAATGAAAGGGAAAGGGGAATTGGAAGAATTTCTTGAAATCCCCTTTTTTCTTCACAAATAGACAGAGAAATACTAGTGCATGAGTATAAAAGAGGTGTGAGTAGTCATGATGGTGCCACATCCCAACTGTGAAAGGGATGAGTAATTATTGACTTCTAGGGAGATCTAAAAACACAAAACCCAATGGATTCAATGGAAGCTGTTTTCTATGATTTTATTAAAATCAAAGGAATTAGCATTTTTAGAACAGTTTCTCTGATTGCTTCAAGCATGCTGCACCCATCCAAAAAAATCCCACTTGGATCAAATGTATCTACAAAATACGAGCATAAATATAAGATGATTTGTTATTCAGTATTTAGTGTTGACTCTGTTCTACTCCATTGGATGAAAGTTGCTCTGACGTCTGAAGTATAAACAAGTTCTTAAATAATTGGAATTGAGTGTTTGTAACCCCTCCTTTTCAGGTTTATCCTAGTTCCATAAGGCCATACGGTGGAACATTGAGCTTTGGGGGGGGGGGGGTTGGTGAATTAATCATCATCAGTGTAAATGTGTTGGTGGAGAAACCACTGCATGTGACTTTAGCTTTAGTGCTGCACTACAAGTTGGAGTGACCTCAATATCTCATCCTCTTACCACCTGTTGTAGACATAACTGTGTCTGTTCAGCCTGTATACAGAATAATGGACAGTTGAGAAGATACCAGTTCTCCCTGATGCTTCTCCTGAACTCCATGTCTCTCTGTAGCTACCACTGCTCTGCTTCAGCCTAATGATACAACCTGTAGGAGAAACTGGCCCATATTCCAACCAGTAGAGAAAAGCCTAAAACAGGGCCTGCTGTCGCTTATAGACTGGAAGCTGCCTGACACTTCTGCTATAGGTGGTTATTGACTTAAAATGCATGTATTGTAATGCAAAGAACCATCTGAACTTGTTATATCTTTTCTTTTTGACTCAGATGATTTTAGGTGGAGATGCCATGCCATGTGCCATTAGCCTTGGATTTTCTGTATGTTTGGAGTTTTTCAAGATTTATTATATAGGTTGAATTTGAAAATAAACCATCTAAAACCTGTTGAGGTCATTGGCAGAGGTCCCTTGAACTATTTAAAAATGTTGATAACCTGCATGATGTTTGAGGGTTTTGCCTGAAAAGTCTAATGATTTGAGCGATTCAAGGTTTTGAACTCGATCAATTAGATTTTTTGGATTTCACAACTCTAACTCGCAGAATCGAGTTTTCTCCATTCGAGACACCATTTAAGTTGTGAGCTCATTCGATTTCATTCGAGTTCATTCGAGGTATAAAAATGTCTAACATTCGACCTTTGATAAAAAACCCTTAATTTTAAATACTTGTGCACCCAGTCAGGTCACAGTAATACCCTACAATTAATGGCACAGTGATCAGTACAAGTAGTTCATGATACAGTGACCCCAGCAATGTACGACATAGTAGCAGCCGACATTTCCTTGCAAAAGTGGTTCCAGCTAGTGATGGGTGAATTTCTCCCGTTTTGGGAGAAAATTTGCGAAACGGCGAAAAATTTTCGAAAATTCGCGAAATCTGAAAGTTCCTGAAAAAATCGTGAAATTAGAATATTTTCACAAAAAAATTGTAAAAATCAGACGTTTTCACGCAAAAACCGTGAAATTAGAGGGATTCCACTCAAAAATCATGAAATTTGAAGGATTTCACTCAAAAATCATGAAATTTGAAGGTTTTCACTAAAAAATCATGAAATTTGAAGGTTTTCACAAAAAAATCATGAAAATCTGACATTTTCACTAAAAAAATTGTGAAAATCCGCGAATTTTCACGGGAGATTCGCAAATTTGTTCACTGCCGGCAAAACACGGAAATTCCTCGCAAATTTGTGCCAGACGAATTTATTCTCCCATCACTAGCTCCAGCAATGCCATCCAACATTTCATGGAAGAGCAGCTCCATCAATACGAGATTAGCTCCAGTATTTTATGACACAATGGATCCCAGAGGGTGGACCCAGCATTTACATTACAGAGGTCCCATTTACATCTGCAATAAGTTTATTTGTTTTCCTTGTGTGTGCGATTGTTTCTAGTGATGGGCGAATTTGGGGCGTTTTGATTCGCCAAAAAATTCCTGCATATTTCCCGCGAAATTTTCGAAACGGAGCAGGATGTCTCCATTTCTTCCACGCCGGCGTGAGTTATTTTTACGCCAGCGAATTTTCGTGGCAGTTCGCGAATCGCGCAAATTCGCCCTTGGCGAATAAATTCGCCCATCACAAGTTGTTTCCTCACAGTACCAAAAGGACGGTTAATTGGCTCTAGCTATCAGTGACTATATTGTTTGTGTGAATGTGATAGTGAGCATGGGTTGTATGCTACACTTATATCTCTGTAGAATATGTCATAATTAATAAATAATAGATAATATTAATAATGCTGCAGCCACTCAATGTTTATTAATGAGACATCTTCATGTTTATCTTTAAAAATTGCCCCTTTTTTGGAGCTCCCTATAGATGTTCTCTGGTCCCTGTTTCAAATGAGGGGTGGGCGTGTCCTGCCAGAAGCACAGTAGGAGGGGGACAGCCAATCACAGCCCTGCAGTCACACAAGCACAGAGAGACTTCTGTTCCCTATCAGGTCCTGCTAGCTGCTGATTGGTTCCTGTCCTACAGTACAGCTCAGGGAGCAGGAAGTGGAAGAGAATGGAGGGATTATTAGGGTTTTTTTTTGCAGAAATATTCAACAAATCAGCCTGAAACACTATTTTTTCAAGCATAATTCTTCTATATCTAAATGAGTATAACGCATTGGTACATTCTTATTTTTTACACAAAATGTCTCCTTTAAAATTCGTGCTTATAAAAAAGTTTCTCTAAAACTCAAAACATTTTAGATTTATTAAGCGTAAAAACAGCAAAAAACTCTAATACAAGACTTCAGCAAGTAAAAACAGTCACGGCCCTATAGTCAAAGTCAAAGGGAGCTACACTGATCCTTTTTCTTTTATTTGTTAGAACTGCAATTTTTATAGCTTTTCAAATGTTTAAGCTTTTTGGATATTTTCATAAATTAATTGGTTTATTTGTGGTTTCAAAAACCTCTAAAGCTATTAAAATGAGAATTCGGATAAATGGGCCTTTCCTTGATCTTGTGACTTTGACTACCTGCTTCGATATTCAGCTTGCTTGGCTCGGCTTGTTGATGGATTTCTTTGGTGTCTGACCTCAGCCTGGCTTTGGATTCGACTCTGCTTCACGCTAATATAAAGGGGTAGTGATGGGCGAATTTGCGCGATTCGCCACCAGCGCTTAAATTCGCGAAACCCCCACAAAAAAAAAAATTCGACGTCAAAAACGGACACCGGTGTCAAAAATGGGCGCCGGCGTTAAAAATGCCCGCCGGCGTTAAAAACGGCCGCCGGCGTTAAAAACGGCCGCCGGCATAAAAAAAAACGAGACGCCGGTGCTGTTTCGCGAATTTTTCGCCGTTTCGCAAATTCGCCCATCACTATAAAGGGGCATTTTGAAATATTTTTCCTGTTACTCTTTATTTGGTCTCATCCTGTTCCCAACTCAGGCTCTGAGCTCCAGTGAGAAGCACAGGGGAGGCTGTTGTTCAGACTCATCCATAAAATACACAGTTTTTGGCACAAGAAATTGAATCACAGTAAAAAGTCCACAGCATAACGGAGCACAGAGGCCTGAGCTATCTTCATGATGCCCTTCACCGTGGGCAAAGTGCAAAAAAATGCCTATTTGTTTCCTTTTATTACACTTTGCCCACGGCATGGGGCATTGAACATGACCCGTATAGTTTCTCCATATCAGTAAGTGCGGTACCTGGGAGCTACACATCAGTGCAGAGATCTTTGGCTTCCCAACAAATATATATACACAAGTGTTGCTGTCAGCAGGAGATGCATGTAAGGAAGATAGCGAGATCGCTCCACATTACCCATCAGCGTCAGCGTCTCCAATTACTTCAGATTTACAACAACAACACTTTGTAGCGGGTTACGATGTCCCAAAGATTATCATAAATAAAACGATGCGGCTCATTTATTTGGCAGCATTATTTGTCATGTCCCTTTTGAAAACCATCAGGTTCGTTGCAGGAGGTGAAGACAAAGGCAATCGATGATGAGCAGGTTTATTTGACCTTGTCAGTGTCGGTGGCGGTATAATGACCTCCCTTACACCATCCCATCATCATTTACTGGGTAAATGGTCCGTCTGAACTGCTTTGTCACTCAGAACTGTCTTATTTTGTCACCATGGCAACAGTTCATTAGTTTGTTTTTTTATTTCTTCCATAATGTACCCTCCAATGTTTGTATCATTAATGGGCATATTGTCTTTATTATCAGTCTATGATGGCTACGCTGAGAAATATGATAAAATATTGCCCTTGTGTACTGTTTATATACAGGTTATATGCAGGCGCTACTCTCTTCTTGCCTAGCCAGTGTCAGACTGGGGGGTCCTGGACCCACCCGGTCTAAGTCGGCGTCAGGACCTGCACCCCAAAACCCAAACTAGCCTCCACCTCCCCAGACCCCCAGCACTATACCCCCTCTCTCCTGCACTTACATTATTCTTTTTGCTCCACAATGATGAGCAGGGTGGGAGGTAAGGGGAGCATAGTTGGGTCTGGAGAGTGGGTCTGGGTTGGCGGGACCCACTGGGTTTTTCCCCAGTGTCTCATCGGCCCAGTCCGACCCTGCATCTAGTCCTATGGTAACTATTGTTTATTACCAGATTTGGAGGTTCTTGGGCTCAGACTATGAGGTTCCTCATTACAATGGAGCCATTATATTTTGCCCAGGTTCCTGACTCAACATAGGAGTTATCGAGGAATCATGTACTTGAATGTAAGGCAGAAACAAAGAGAAGGTATAAAGGCCACATCCATTCTGCTATCCCATGGTGCACATTGTTGGTCTTTACTTAAATACTTTATAATAATTGAGAGAACCATCTTTATTAGTCCCAGATAATATACTTTAATGATCCTTGGTGAGATGCACAACGCCAACTCCTTGCTGAGATGATATGAAGAAACCCCTGTTTTATGGAGTCTTGGCTGATTGAGTTATTTATAGAAGAATAATGACTGTATAATTGAAGCTTAGGTTCCCATAATCCATCCTAATGCCAAACACATGGGGGCATAATTTAAGGGCCTTATTTTGGTAATAAATGTAGTCTTTAAGCAGGAAATTTGTCCTACAGACATTAACATCACCAGGACTTAAGCACTTGCTAAGCTTCACTCTTATCATACAGTTTGAACATCTCGGGGACCCACAGGGGGTCTTGAAAGGGATTATATTTGCCTCATATCTGCCTGTTTTAATCCTCGCACAGGATTATATTCGCTGTATAATATTGTATTTCCTCTTATTATAGCAATTCTAAGTTCAGGTGTTGGAAAGGAATTATTCTTAAAGCTCTTGTTGAGCAATTACCCAGCTTGGATTTATTTACCAACTAGCAAGATATGTGTTTTTTAGACATTTAACAAAGTAATATTTGTAGATATGTAGGACAGAGCAAGTGATCAGTTAGTATCACACTATAAACCATCCACTCTATGATCTGAAAGTCAATGGTGCTCATATTATTATAGCAGACCCTCCTTGACAATTAGAAATGTAGCATTTAAGGATTTTTAAGCTTAATGGAAATGTAAAACCTCAAAGCAAATGAATGTAAAATTGACTTTTGCAATTTGCATTAATTATAAATTCTTTTAGTTTTCAAGATATGAGCAATTTTTAACACTTTGAAACAAATTGAAACAACAGCGCCATCTGCTGGTCAGTTATGCAGACCGGCCTGACAGTCAGGAGAATCATTCAGAAGAAGAAAGGGGCACTACTCTTTTCTAAGCAAATAACAGAAAAGCTTCCATCTTCTTCCAATAATATTCTCTCCTGACTGTCAGGCTGACCAGCAGATGGCACCGTTGTGTCAATTTCATTATATTAGCATAAAAATGGCTAATATCTTGAAAACTAAGGAAACCATAATTAATGTAAATTGCAAAAGTGCTCAGAAGAGTAATTGTAAATTGTTTTGAGGGTTTCAGTGAATGATATGTTCATTATAAATAAATACTCTATAGTAGTGTTGGGCGAATCTGTGGCGTTTCACTTTGCCCAGAAATGTGGATTTACAGCAAAATTCGCGAACAGTGAAAAATTTGCAAAAGGCATTGAAATCAACAGGCGTCAAAATAATTTGACAAGAGTCAATTTTGACGCGAACAACAATTTTATATGCGCACGACTATTTTTACGCACGACAATACTTTTTTTAACGCGTCTGATTTTTCTCCACAGTTTCATGAATTTTTGCTGCAAATTTGTGCCTGGCGAATTTATTTCTCATCACTACTCTATATGTAAGGCAACGCTGAAAGCAGCAGTAATACCAAGTATGAGAAAATGATACATTACATTTCACAGGCAAAATTATAGTCAGTTCCCTGTATAACTAAACCTGCAGCCTTGCGTCTTTATATGGTCACAGAACCCCTCAGTGACTTCTAATATCCTTATCATTTACAGTAGGGGGTACATTATCCCTTATAATACATGATTGATACTCAGAGTTCCCTGTATAACTCAGCCTGCAGCCTTTTGCTTTTATATGGTCACAGAACCACCCCTCAGTGACTTCTAATATCCTTATCATTTACAGTAGGGGGTACATTATTCCTTATAATACATAAGTGATACTCAGAGTTCCCTGTATAACTCAGCCTGCAGCCTTGTGCCTTTATATGGTCACAGAACAACCCCTCAGTGACTTCTAATATCCTTATCATTTACAGTAGGGGGTACATTATCCTTATAATACATGAGTGATACTCAGAGTTCCCTGTATAACTCAGCCTGCAGCCTTGTGCCTTTATATGGTCACAGAACAACCCCTCAGTGACTTCTAATATCCTTATCATTTACAGAAAAATCCCTACTACAATGGCAAGAAATACAAGTCATCTTTAACCAATAAGCGTCTCTGAGATTTCTAGAGATTTCTCAGCAACACCATTCACGTCTGACACTTGGCCAGGCTCACTCTACACGAATCTTCATTTCACATTTTTTGTATTATAAGGGATAATGTACCCCCTACTGTAAATTATAAGGATATTAGAAGTCACTGAGGGGTTGTTCTGTGACCATATAAAGGCACAAGGCTGCAGGCTGAGTTATACAGGGAACTCTGAGTATCACTCATGTATTATAAGGGATAATGTACCCCCTACTGTAAATTATAAGGATATTAGAAGTCACTGAGGGGTTGTTCTGTGGCCATATAAAGGCACAAGGCTGCAGGCTGAGTTATACAGGGAACTCTGAGTATCACTCATGTATTATAAGGGATAATGTATCCCCTACTGTAAATGATAAGGATATTTGAAGTCACTGAGGTGTTGTTCTGTGACCATATAAAGGCACAAGGCTGCAGGCTGAGTTATACAGGGAACTCTGAGTATCACATGTATTTTAAGGGATAATGTACCCCCTACTGTAAATTATATAGTGAATAAAGTACCCCCTCTTGTAAATTATAAGGATATTATAAGTTACAGAGGAGTGTCATGACCATGAAGACTGAGTGTTTTTAAACAGGTCAAAGAACTCCGAGGTGACTTCTAATATCCTCATATTTTGCAACTTGGGGTACTTTATTTATTATAATACACAAGTTTCAATGAGTCATGTGACAGAAATGACATCAGAGCTCACCGTTTACAACTGATGACATCAGAACTCACCGTTTATAAGAATATAATTTACGATATTCAATATTTAAGATATTCATGTCTTTTGTGTATTATAAGGATATTAGCAGTCACTGAGGGGTTGTTCTGTGACCATATAAAGGCACAAGGCTGCAGGCTGAGTTATACAGGGAACTCTGAGTATCACTCATGTATTATAAGAGATAATGTACCACCTACTGTAAATGATAAGGATATTAGAAGTCACTGAGGGGTTGTTCTGTGACCATATAAAGGCACAAGGCTGCAGGCTGAGTTATACAGGGAACTCTGAGTATCACTCATGTATTATAAGGGATAATGTACCCCCACTGTAAATGATAAGGATATTAGAAGTCACTGAGGGGTTGTTCTGTGACCATATAAAGGCACAAGGCTGCAGGCTGAGTTATACAGGGAACTCTGAGTATCACTCATGTATTATAAGAGATAATGTACCCCCTACTGTAAATGATAAGGATATTAGAAGTCACTGAGGGGTTCTTTGACCATATAAAGACACAAGGCTGCAGACTGAGTTATACAGGGAACTCTGAGTATCACTCATGTATTATAAGGGATAATGTACCCCCTACTGTAAATGATAAGGATATTAGAAGTCACTGAGGGGTTGTTCTGTGACCATATAAAGGCACAAGGCTGCAGGCTGAGTTATACAGGGAACTCTGAGTATCACTCATGTATTATAAGGGATAATGTACCCCCACTGTAAATGATAAGGATATTAGAAGTCACTGAGGGGTTGTTCTGTGACCATATAAAGGCACAAGGCTGCAGGCTGAGTTATACAGGGAACTCTGAGTATCACTCATGTATTATAAGAGATAATGTACCCCCTACTGTAAATGATAAGGATATTAGAAGTCACTGAGGGGTTCTTTGACCATATAAAGACACAAGGCTGCAGACTGAGTTATACAGGGAACTCTGAGTATCACTCATGTATTATAAGGGATAATGTACCCCCTACTGTAAATTATAAGGATATTAGAAGTCACTGAGGGGTTGTTCTGTGACCATATAAAGGCACAAGGCTGCAGGCTGAGTTATACAGGGAACTCTGAGTATCACTCATGTATTATAAGGGATAATGTACCTCCTACTGTAAATGATAAGGATATTAGAAGTTACTGAGGGGTTGTTCTGTGACCATATAAAGGCACAAGGCTGCAGGCTGAGTTATACAGGGAACTCTGAGTATCACTCATGTATTATAAGGGATAATGTACCCCCTACTGTAAATGATAAGGATATTAGAAGTCACTGAGGGGTTCTGTGACCATATACTGTAGATGCATTAGGCTGACTAGCAATACAGGAAATATAAAATGTACCCACTATTTTTATAATACACAATGACCACTGATTATAACTGAGCAATGTTGATAAGAATCTATTTTCAGGTTATTCCTGTTCCTGTGACTATATCCTGTATGTGTTACTCAGTGTGGCTATACACTGTTGAATCTCTAATACATATGTATATATTTAATGTAGTGCAGTGTTGTCTTTCCATTTTATTTTTGGAAGGTAAGGGTTTTTCTCTTTATAAATAATGAATATCCTTCCAGCCGGCTGCACAGAAGCTCAGCCTAATACAAGCGGATGGCAAATTGTTTGTTGGTGTTGCTGCCGCTGCTCAAATAGCCCCAATATTCCGCATCTCTGGTTTCAGCTTATGGTGTTCAGTGTGAATTCTGCTTTTGTCATATAGCAACCTGCAGTGTAAACACAATTCTGATTATTTGTCAGTGTCCCCTCATTGCAGCAAGAGTAAAGATATGAGTTATGAAAATTCTAATTTGAAATAAAACATGAAAACTCAAAAATCTGGAATGTGCTATATTTAAGAAAAAAAAACCCTCAAAACACACAGAAATTTGAAAATGTGAAAAAAACAACCGGAATGCAGTGAAATCACTTTCAACCCTTCACTATCATTGAGTCTGCCAAATTCCAAATTGGTTTTGAAAACTCAAATTGAAATATAGTTTGAAACTGCATCTTTCATTGACTTCTACATGAACTCAACGGTTTCTAGATGCCAGTTTTTTGTATGTGTGTGCTTAAAGGGGTTGTGCACCTAGTATGATGTAGAGAGTGATATTCTGAAACTATTTGCAATTGGTTTTCATTTTTTAATATTTGTGGTTTTTGACTTATTTAGCTTTTTATTCAGCAGCTCTCCAGTTTTCAATTTCCACAAACTGGTTGCTAGGATCCAAATCCCCCTAGCAACCATGCGTTGATTTAAATAAGAGACTGGAATATGAATAGGAGAGGCCTGAATAGAAAGATGAGTAATAAAGAGTATCAATAAAAATACATTTGTAGCCTTACAGAGCATTTGTTTTTAGATGGGGTCAGTGACCCCACAATTGAAAGCTGAAAAAAGACAGAAGGAGCCATATAATTGAAAAACTATATTAAAAAAATAAATAAATAAACAATGAAGACCAAATGAAAAGTTGCTTAGAATCGGCCATTCTATAACATACTAAGGGGCAGATGTATCAAGGGTCGAATACCGAGGGTTAATTAACCCTCGATATTTGACTGCCGAATTAAAATCCTTCGACCTCGAATATATTTTGCGCAATTCGTTCGATCGAACGATCAAAGGAATAATCGATTAAATCCTTCAATCGAACGATTCGAAGGATTTTAATCCATTGATCGAAGGATTATCCTTCGATCAGAAAAGTGTTAGCAAGCCTATGGGGACCTTCCCCATAGGCTAACATTGGCCTCGGTAGGTTTTAGGTGGCGAACTAGGGGGTTGAAGAAATTTTTAAAGAGACAGTACTTCGATTATCGAATAGTCAAATATTTGAACGTTTTTTTTAGAAGTCGAAGGTCGTAGTCGAAGGTCGAAATAGCCAATTCGATGGTCGAAGTAGCCAAAAAAAACATTCGAAAATCAAACTATTTTTCCTCTATTTTTCTCTATTCCTTCACTTGAGCTTGGTGAATGGGCCCCTAGAAGTTAACTTAAAGGGGAACCACCCTTTTAACAAACCTATAAAACTGCATTGTGGGAAAAAACCCATGGCAAATGGTAAGTAACTGAGTTACTTACCAGCGCAGACCACAAAAACTTCAAATTGAGATAGGTACCTCTCCCATTAACTTATACAGGACCTCGACAGTTCTGAGATGCCGGATTTTCGGATTCTGGCTTTTTGTGGCATCGAGTTGTAATAAATCTAGAAACAAATCTATTTTTTTCCCTCTAAAAATGCAAGTTTTCTAGGGAAAAAAACCTAAAATTTTTAGAGATTTCACAACTCAACCTTTAATAAATAACCCCCAAAATGTTACTCAACACTAGTGGTCCCCAACCAGTAAGTTGCTCACCAACCCCTTGGATGTTGCTCCCAGTGGCCTCAAAGCAGGTGATTATTTTTGAATTTCAGGCTTGGAGGTTTTGGTTGTATAAAAACCAAGTGCACTGCCAAACAGAGTCTCCTGTAGGCTGCCAGTCCTCATAGGGGCTACCAAATAGCCAATCACAGACCTTATTTGGCACCACAAGAACTTTTTTCATGCTTATGTTGCTCCCCAACTCTTTTTACATTTGAATGTGGCTCACGGGTAAAAAAAGTTTGGAGGATCCCTGGTCTACACCAATAGTTCAGAACAGGAAAAATATTCCCAGGTGGGAAGTGAAGTCTCAGTACTTTGCTAGAATCTATTATCCTTTCAGTATAGCTGTTTTCCGAAAGCACAGCAAATATTAATGCAGGATACATTATACACATCCTACTAGAGAATATATTGCATGTAATTTATGGATCACATTTAATGCTTTAATTACAGTATATTTTACACTTCACAAGGATATCAGATAATAATACACTAGGCTTCTAGGAAAGGAACAGTACATCCCTATACACTGTAAGTACTATTTGCTTTCATAAAACAGAGATAATCTCTATTAAACCCCTCAGGGGTTATTTGTTATAACAGATTGTCACTGATCTAGTAATCCTCAACAGCCAATAAGATTTAGCTACCTGCTGATTGGCTCATATGGGTTACTAGCACAGTAGGAAATTGCGCCTGTTATTCCATGACACCCTAATATTCTACACTACTTATAGAGGTGACATTTTTATTCACTTACTGAATGCAATCACTGTGGCCTTTAGGAGACAATGGGGGGTAAATAGCATTATTTTATATATATATAAATGAAAATGCGAAGCACAATATTACGCACAAGGAGGGGTCATTTACTATGTGCAGGGCAGGGTACAAAGCGAAAACAAAGGGCACAATCCACAGTGTTTTATACCTTGTTGAAGGAATAAAATGTTTGCAAAGACCATTGCGAACATTACAGACCAAGGTTTTCATTGTTTGCGTCCTTTTTGACCAATTTCAGACCTTAAAGGAAAACTATACCCCCAAATGAATTCTTAAGCCACAGATAGTTTATATCATATTAAGTGGCATTAAAAGAATCTTACCAAACTGGAATATATATTTAAGTAAATATTGCCCTTTTACATCTCTTGCCTTGAGCCACCATTTTGTGATGGTCTGTGTGCTGCCTCAGAGATCACCTGACCAGAAATACTGCAGCTCTAACTGTAACAGGAAGAGATCACCTGACCAGAAATACTGCAGCTCTAACTGTAACAGGAAGAGATCACCTGACCAGAAATACTGCAGCTCTAACTGTAACAGGAAGAAGTGTGGAAGCAAAAGACACAACTCAGTCTGTTAATTGGCTCATGTGACCTAATAAGAATAGTTTGTTTGGTATGTTTGTGTGCACAGGGGGCGGCCCTTATATTTTAAAATGGCAATTTTCTATTTATGATTACCCAATGGCACATACTACTAGAAAAGTATATTAATACATTAATTAATGCATTAATATTATGAAAATAGTTTATTTACATGAAGCAGGGTTTTACACATGAGCTGTTTTATGCAATATCTTTTTATAGAGACCTACATTGTTTGAGGGGTATAGTTTTCCTTTAATGATTCTCTTGCAAAGTTTGCAAACAAATAGCTGTTGTGAACATGTGCAGTAATAAAGTTTTGCAATCACAAAGCACTTTTTGTGGCCAAATATTTCACGAAACTCTAGAGCAGTTGATAATGCTAACTAGGATCGGAACTAGGAGTAGGCAGAGAAGCTTCTCTGCCTCCTACCTCTAGTCCAGTCCCCTCTCTCCTCACTCTTGTTGGCGACTGTGAGGGCACGTATGTGCACATGTGTCTATCCGTAAGTGCTCATCTATTCGGTGCCGCAACCGGCCATGTTGCATAGGGCTGGCCTGGCCCGATGTGATGCTAACCTTTGCTTAACAAAACTGAAACAGGTAATATTCACATATTTTACGTTGCGACAATGCGATAAACATTCACAGAAAATGTCATTTTAAACAACGCTTTAATTTGCATTCCCCTCTTTGGGGCCTATTTACTAATGTTTTCATTTATGTTGTTTCACAAGTCAAATTCTCTTTAAAAAAAATTCTATAAAAAGTTAAATTTCGCTAAAACTCTAAAAATTCAAGATTTATAAAATTTAAAAAAACAAGAAAAACTCTAATACAAAACTTGGTAAGTAACAGCAGTCACGGTCCTGTATTCAATGAGAGCTGCACTGATCCTATTGGACCTTTTTTTTTTTTTTTTTTTTTGTTAAGCCATTCGGACTAGAGGTTTTCAGGTTTCAAAACTCAAATTAAATACTTTTAAGTGAATTTTTTTTTATATTCAGATAGGAATGCACCGAATCCACTATTTTGGATTCGGCTGAACACCTGAATCCTTCGAGAAAGATTCGGCTGAATAACGAACTGAATCCTAATTTGCATATACAAGGGGGTGGGAAGGGGAAACCTTTTTTTTTACTTAGTTCAAAAAAAAGTCATGCCATTTCCCTCCCCACTCCTAATTTGTATATGCAGATTAAGATTCGAATTATGTTCAGCCGGACAGAAGGATTCGTCCAAATCTGAATCTTGCTGAATCCTGGCCGAACCAAATCCTGGATTCGGTGCATCCCTACATTGAGATCTTATAGTAAGTTACAAAGCATTTGTGATTTTAGAGGATCATAGTTTTAGAAAAACTCTAAAACCACTAAAATTCTAATGCTAATAAATGAGCTTCTGACTAGACCAGTGATCCCCAACCAGTTACTCGTGAGCAACATGTTTCTCACTAACACCTTGGATGTTGCTCCCAGTGACCTCAAAGCAGGACTTTATTTTTGAATTCCAGGCTTGGAGGAAAGTTTTGGTTGTATTAAAACTAGATATTCTGCCAAGCAAACCCTACTATAGGCTGCCAGTCCACATAGGGGCTAACACAGCCCATAGTTGCCACCCCAAGAACTTTTCCCAGGCTTATGTTGCTCTACAACTTCTTTTACATTTGAATGTGGCTCAAGGGTAAAAAAGGTTGTGGATCCCTGGTCTAGAGATTAGTTAAAATACCCCAACTGTCTGCTATAGAATGTATAGACTAAACTGTACACAAAGATAGTTACCTACACATACTTCTTGCACCTTGCTTCTACTGCCAGTTCTGCCCATTGATGAACTAAGCACAAGGTGGATAATACAGGCAGGGCAGCCATCAGGGGGGCACAGGGGGGAGAGTTGTAGGGGGTAAGGGGAGCCTGGCCACGCCACACTAACTTGATTAGTCGGGCCCCCCATCTTTCTCAGAGCTGCTGACTTCGGGAAGGCATGGACGTTTAAGGGGCCCTGGCCACCAGTTTTCTCATAATGTGGGGGGGGCCCTGGCCAGCAATTTTTTTTCTCATTTGGGGTCCTAGCCACCAATATTTTTTAATGGGGGGGGCCTGGCCACAAATGTTTTTTTTATGGGGGGCCCTGACCACCAATATCTTTTAATTTTTTATTAATATGTGGGAACCCTAGCCACCAATATATTTTTTTTTTTACTGTGTGGTGGGGAGGGCGGACCTGTAGGTGGGGCTTGTGGTGGGTGCAGCCCAGGGGGCCCAGGAAATGTCGTATGGGGCCCTGCGATTTCTGATGGCGGTCCTGAATACAGGAAAGAAAACCTGGAATTACCTCCCGCCTTGATCATCTGCTGCTTCCAGGTTTCCCTTAGCATCAAGCACAAGAAACTGCAACTTCCACCTAGTGAACCACATGCTAACACCAAGATGATAAATGGGCCCTAGTAGATCTCTGTTCATCCCATTTTATCATGCACTTTAAAGGCACCTAACATTTAATAACAATAAATACTAAATGCAATCTTTTGTAACATGGAATGAATTGTGTCCTACCTGATGCACAGCAATGTATCCGCAAATACAGGTATGGGACCTGTTATCCAGAATGCTTGGGACCTGGGGTTTTCTGGATAACAGATCTTTCTGTAAGTTAGATCTCCATAAGTCTACTAGAAAGTCATGTAAACATTAAGAGGTTTATTTAGTAAAATCCAAATGTATCTTATTATTTAAATTTAAAAAAAAACACAACTAAATTCCCATTACTGATTTAACCTTATTTATTATTAAAAAAGCTCAATTTAATCAGTTCGGGTAAAAACTCATTAAAATTGAGTGACAACCCGAATCATATGTTTTTTTCTCTTTTTTTTTTCCTGAATCGCTCAAAGTAAAAAAAGTTGGGCTTTTCGGGAAATACAATGTACAAAATAGGGGGCGTGGAAGCACTCTAAAGGCTAAGTAATAGTATATTTAAGTATAATGGAAGTGCTAGTTTTAATGCACATTCCCTGGGCCCCTGTCTCAAAAGTAAATTTACAAAACAGGGGTTTTTAGTTACAAAGTTATGATCATAAAATTGAAAAGCCACCATACCACGTCAAGGTAAACCCCACATGGCGGTCCCTAACTTGTTTGCCTTTCGGCCATGGTATAAAAAGTCTTACTGCATAGTAGCATTCAGTGTAATCAGTGTCTGTTGAACCTTGGTTTCAGTGAAAAGGATCTATCCTCCCCCGCCAGTATGCGGCTTTTAAGGGAGAGGAATTGTCCAACCAACGCCCATTTTTAAAAGTATAGGGCCCCATTAATTAATAGTGGCCCTATGCTTTTAACTGCACCATATTTATACATTTTTTTAAAAATGGGCGTTGGTTTGGGCAATCACTCTCTCTTAAAAGCTGCAATTCAGCAGTGGGGGAGGATTTAGCCCTCTGACAGAAACCAAGGTTCAGCAGACTTTTACTTTTTACTATACTAATGCTATTATGCAGAGAGACACAGGATCCTCAATACTATGACTGGTAGGTTAACAAGTTAGGGACTGCCATATGGGGTTTACCTTGACGTGGTATGGTGGCTTTTCAACTTTATGATCATAACTTTGCAACTAAAAACCCCTGTCTTTGTTAACACATGCATTTGCATATCTACTGAATTACTTAGACAGGGGCCCAGGGAATGTGCACTGACCCATTTGGATATGCCAGTAGCACTTCCCTTATACTTCTATATATTTTTACTTAGCAATGCGGGTGCTCCCACAACCCCCCTTTTGTATTTATTCTTTTCGGGAAATAGCCAGATTTTTTAAATTTTTTCCTGAAAGGTTCGAAATGGTTGGATTTTCAGGCTAATTCCAGCATAGACCACAAGAAACTTCAAAATAGGATAGGGTCCTCTGCCTTTGACTTACACAACCTCGGCTGAGATGACGGATTTTCAGATTCTGGCTTTTTGCTGCATTGGGCTTTAATAAATCTCCAGGCCTTCTTCAGGGCTTTCCTATACAGGTATGGGACTTGTTATCAAGAATGCTTGGGACCTCGGGTTATTCAGATAAAAGATTTGGATCTTCATAACTAGTAAATCATGTAAACACTAATTAACCCAACAGGCTGGTTTTGCTTAATGATAAATGGACAGTGAGTGGGTGACTCATGATTCTTGTTTACATTTGTTTATGGATAAATAAAGAAGCACTTGGTCACCCAATGCCCATTGTATAAGTCCTCCTGTAAAGCTGGCCATAGATGCAAAGATCCGATCGTACGAATCATCGTACGATCGGACTTTCCATTTCCCGACCCGCCACTAACCATACAGATCAAAGTCTTACCAGTCAGATTAGTTAAAGAACAGATCAGCAATGTTCTGCCCCTGACAGCAATCGTACGATATCTATGTCCAACCAAAGCTGGTGACAGTCTCCCACTGAAAATCGTACGATCGGCAATACACGCAGAGATATTATCGGCAGGCGACAGAAATTTTCTAACCTGTCCGATCGACCAAACGACGATCTCCGCCGGACGAAAAATGTCGGGACTCTCCACACACGGTTTGAAAATCGTACGAATCCTCGATTCGTACGATCAGATCTTTGCGTCTATGCCCAGCTTAAGTACAATGGCAGGGTTAATTTGCAATGGACAGCTTCTTTCATCCACCTTTTTTATCTTTAATTTGAGACATTTAGGGGTTATTTATCAAAATCCAAGTTTTTAGAATTTTTTAAAATACAAAAATCTGACTTATTTATTATTAAAAAGGCACAATTTTATCAAAAAACTCAATAATATTGATTGAAAACCCAAATCGTACTATTTTTTCTGAGGTTTTCCCACCTATTTTTACCCAAAAAGCCAGAAATAGTCAGATTTTAAGGCTAATTCCAACGAGGAACACAGAAACTTCAAAATAGGTTAGGGACCTCTCCCATTGACTTCTATACAACCTCTGCAGGTCTGAGATGACGGATTTTTTAATTCGGACATTCTGCAGCATCGGGCTTCCCGAAAAATTTGAGTTTTGAAATAAAACCAGATGAATTCAGTTTTGCACCAAAAAGCCCAACCAGACTTCAGTAAATAACCTGGTGGACTTTGAAAAATCGAACCTTTTTTAGGGGAAGACTTAGAATCGAATTCGATCGAATGCGCTATTCCTTCGAATTCAGCCAAATAAGGTCATATTCGCTCGAAAATGGACCTATTCAACCAAAAAATACCTTAGACTTAATTTCAGTTGGTCTTTTTGTATTCGAATTTCAAAGTTTTTTCAATTCCAAATTTGACACTTGATAAATATGCCCCTTAAAGTGGACCTGTCCAGACATAAAAAGCTGTATAATAAAAGCCCATTTCAAATTAAACCTGAAATCCGATTTCTATTTTTTATTAAAGTATTCATAGCTGTTGTAAACTCATTTAAACATCTCAGCTGTCAATCAAATATTGCCTGCCCCTCCTCTATGCCTTAGGGCTTAGGCAATTACTTTCACTTTCCATTCAGCACTTCCTACATGTCACTGCTCTCCCCACATTCCTCCAGTTCTCTTCACTATTTAATTGTGTAGCCAGGGCATGGGAATGGACATCAGGTCCCCCATTCTGGTGCACAAACAAGATTCTGAGATGATACAAGGCTTGTCTTAATAACAGTGTCCACAAAATGGCTCCTGCCTGCTTGCTATAATTATGAATTCCCAGACTGAAGGAAACAAGATTCAAATAATTTACATAGTTTAATTAAAGTTCATTTTGCTTGACTAATGTGATAAAATAGGATTATGAATAATTTTTTTGGGTGACGGGTCCCCTTTAACTTTATTCAGCTAAACAGAATTCATTTCGGAATCCATGGGGCAGATTTACATATGGTCGAATGTAAATCCTTCGACTTCGAATATCGAAGTCGAAGGATTTACCGCAAATAGTTTGATCGAACGAAAAATCTTTCGATCGAACGATTAAATCCTTTGGATTTTAATGCAGCGATCGAACAATTTTTCTCCGACCAATAAATTGCTAGGAAGCCTATGGGGACCTGCCCCATAGGCTAACATTGCACCTCGGTAGATTTTAGGTGGCGAAGTAGGGGGTCGAAGTTTTTTTTAAAGAGACAGTACTTCGATTATCGAATGTTCGAATATTCAAACAATTTTTAGTTCGAATCGTTCGATTCAAAGTAGTAGTCGAAGGTCGAAGTAGCCAATTCGATGGTCGAAGTAGCCAAAAAAATCATTCGAAATTCAATGTTTTTTTTCTTCTATTCCTTCACTTGAGCTAAGTAAATGGGACCCCATGTGTTTAAAGGGAAAATCTGATCCTATATGTATAGAAAACAAAGAAGCGTTCCTGTGTTACAAGCATAGTTATAATGAATTGGGAAAAGCAATACCCCAAACATCATGACTTTAATGCTGTGTAATGATATTATATTTAGTGTAAAATAGGTTTCTGCATGGAAAAAGCCACATAAATAAGGGCTGCTGAATTTGACTCTAGGGGGTTATTTATCAAAGGTAGAATTTTAGACTAATGTGAATTTTTATAAACTCTAATAAATTCGACTTTATTCACAATTCGAATGGTATATTATTCATGAAAAAATTAGAATGTCTAAAATTCAATCAAATAGTCCCGACCTGAAAACTTTAATCGAATTTGAATCGAGTTTTCCTCGACTTTTGTGCGACAAATTATTTTGATGCGCGACTTTCTTTTTCTCCCATTGTCATCTACGGGAAGGGATTTTGCCAGTCCCCTACAATTGAATTGTTTGTGTGTGTCTTATTATTTATACTCAGGAGTGAAATCAAGAATATAAACAAGCATTTTAATAAAAGCTTTTTCCCACTTCACCCGTTGGTTTTAATGGCTGAAATTTTTCACCAGCTTTGTTGGAGCTGAAATGGCGCAAACTATTGTCGCTGTTCTGGGAAACTCACATCCATTGATGAATATATTTATGGCTGGGGGTCACTGCATGAGAACCAAATATGCCCAAACAACTGTGAAAACTTTCTCCTGGCTCAAAAAGAGAATGTTTCCCTCTTGTGACTAAAAGCAAAATGTCCCCTTTTGTTTTCTGAACTTAAGCCTAAACCAGTATTTTAACATTAGTTTTAAACCAGATGCTGGTTGTATTGGTTCTTTTGGAGGGTTAGGCTTAGTCTAAAGTGTTGTCAAATTGTTGAGTGATTTTATGAATTAGACTGGTGTTCTAAAATTCACAACTGTAAAAAACATGCAGATTAGTTTTTATTGTGCACAATATTATAGCATGAATTATCCCTTATAATACATGAGTGATACTCAGAGTTCCCTGTATAACTCAGCCTGCAGCCTTGTGTCTTTATATGGTCACAGAACAACCCCTCAGTGACTTCTAATATCCTTATCATTTACAGTAGGGGGTACATTATCCCTTATAATACATGAGTGATACTCAGAGTTCCCTGTATAACTCAGCCTGCAGCCTTGTGCCTTTATATGGTCACAGAACAACCCCTCAGTGACTTCTAATATCCTTATCATTTACAGTAGGAGGTACATTATCCCTTATAATACATGAGTGATACTCAGAGTTCCCTGTATAACTCAGCCTGCAGCCTTGTGCCTTTATATGGTCACAGAACAACCCCTCAGTGACTTCTAATATCCTTATCATTTACAGTAGGGGGTACATTATCCCTTATAATACATGAGTGATACTCAGAGTTCCCTGTATAACTCAGCCTGCAGCCTTGTGCCTTTATATGGTCACAGAACAACCTGTCAGTGACTTCTAATATCCTTATCATTTACAGTAGGGGGTACATTATCCCTTATAATACATGAGTGATACTCAGAGTTCCCTGTATAACTCAGCCTGTAGCCTTGTGCCTTTATATGGTCACAGAACAACCCCTCAGTGACTTCTAATATCCTTATCATCTACAGTAGGGGGTATATTATCCCTTTTAATCTATAAGTAATAATGAACTGTATATGTTCTAGAGTCCTGTAACTTTATATAGACACAGATCACCTTGTTGACGCCTAGAATTTATTTAATTGAAAGGAGGGAAAATTGCTTGTTTTATTCTTTATTGAGTTACAGATTCAGATCATGCCACACACTTATTGTTTCCAGGCTTCTTAATCAAACTGACAATTTCTCATTCCATACTTTAATTTGTTCCCATTATAACTTTTCCTTATATCAACGTAATTGTCTTTTTTTTCCCCTTTGTATTCTCAGTTATCTACTGTATAAAAATACCTGAACTTAAGCTGAATCAATCATTCCATAAATGCCTTAGATTTACTTTCCTTTCGATTTCTTACTTTTCTGTCGTTCGATTGAATAAGACAGTTTCTCATTTTCTCACTTGGGGAATGTCAAAAGAGTGGGCAAGACGCAGTCCTCTTCTGAAGATTCATGAAGCCGTGGTCGATTTTACCCACTTTGATAAATTAGTTTCACTTGAAAAAATAACAGACAATGTTTTATCTCAAAGAATTCGAAAAAATAAATCCAAGGGCTATTTATCTTAAAGATGATGTAGGATTTTGCCCTGAGACAGTTCCCAAGCTTTGGTTAACATACCCCCCAGAACTGAGAGGAGGTCACTGAATCAGAACTCTACCTTTTATAATGTCAATTAATCAAAATGTCTTCATTATTGGAAGACAGGAAACATCTCATTTAAGAAATATCAATTAGAATTATAGGACAACAGGAAAATCAATTTCTCAAAATACATAATGACTTGTATACAATGAGACAATGTTTTAAATAGCTGAGGGGTTTATTTATTAAACCTCAAATTTTTTGGTCGGGCTTTTTGGGACAAAACTCAGATTTTTCATGGAAAAAAATTTTAATTTTTCGAGATTTATTATACCCTGATGCTGCAAAAATTCTGAATCCAAAAATCTGCCATCTCAGACCTGTCGAGGTCCTGTATAAGTCAATGGAAGAGCACCGATCTCAATTTGATGGTGCTGCTCTGGGTTAGGCCTGAAAATCTGACCTTTTTGGGGGTTTTGGGCGATAATTTGAAAAATGAAGCGATTTTGAAAAAAAGCCAGAAAAATACAAGCGATTTGGGTTTTTGCTAGATATTATCAAGTTTTTTCACAATCTGATGGAGTCGAGATTTTTTATTAATAACTAATCTAAAATTGGGCATGGGAGTTTGGTCGGGCTATTTTAATAAATATTATGAGATAAGTCCGGATTTTAGTAAATAACCCGCTATTGATCCTTGATTTGGCCCACTTCCTCTCAGGCAAGTATATACATTACAGTACAGAATATGAATCGAGTTTTCCTCGACTTTTGTGTGTCAAATGTTTTTGATACGCGACTTTCTTTTTTTTATCCCATTGTAGTCTATAGGAAGCGATTTTACCAGTCCCCTACAATTGAATTGTTTGTGTGTCTTATTTATTAAACCTCAAATTCTTGGGGTCAGCCTTTTTGGAGCAAAACTCAATTTGGAAAAAAAAACTAGAATTTTTCGAGATTTCTATTGTGACATTTCTATTCTATGTGTACTGTATATTGTGAGTGGGTCCCTAAGCTCAGTAAGTGACAGCAGCACAGAGCATGTGAATCAGTGAATCAGCAGAAAAGAAGATGGGGAGCTACTGGGGCATCTTCGGAGACACAGATCTTTACTGCTAAAGGGCTGTGGTTGCCTTGGGCTGGTACAGAAGCACAAAACATAATGTACAACATTTCTACCTACTTCTTTAGTTAAGCTTTAGTTCTCCTTTAAGACCATTTTTGACATTAACCTGAATGTATCAGAACAGGGCTCTTCTCCAGCCAATGCTCCAATTCCCAGAATGCTTTGTACACTACTAGTGACGGGCGAATTTATTCACTGGCGTCAAAAAACTGGTATCCAGTTTTTTTGACGCCAGCGCGTTTTTGCCAGCATCAAAAAATGGACGCAGCGTCAAAAACGGACGCCGGTGCCGTTTCATGAATTTTTCACGAATCTAAATGCCCCAAATTCGCCCATCACTAAACACTACTACTATTGTCCTTCTTCTCTGGTCTTGGAAACCATTTTTCTTCATTGCTTTGGTTTAGTTGGCCTTTCTGGCTCAAATCGACTCTTCTGCTTCACTATTTCAAGTATTATAAAAGCCCCCCCCTTCATTCCATTAACCAGTAAAACTCTGGGTTGTTCTGAGAAAGATTACAATGATTTTCACCATGTAGAAATTCTATTGCTTAATTAACGAAAATCGCTGTAACATCATGTGGATTTGGGCAGCGTCGCTGACCCTTGTAGGATTACTATTGATGGAACGTAATATTTTTTGTAATTGTTCTGTATTGCATCGATTTTACAACATCTCATTAATTCTGTACACCGTTGAATTGAATTATTTCTTTTAATAAGTAAATAAAAGGCCTCACCTCTCTACTATAGGAACATAACAAAGGACTTATAGGTGCAGGTTGTGACGTACATGCGAAGGAGCTTTAGAAAGCATGAAGATCTTTGACCAGATATGTAGTATCTAGAGATTCATACAATAAATCAGCCATTTTGGATTTAAAAGGGATCTGGGAAGGGAGTGTGACTGTGGGATAGCAGGTATAGTAGGGAGAGATGTTGTCTATAGTAACAGTGGGATAATAGTCTCTGGGAAGGGAGTGTGACTGTGGGATAGCAGGTATAGTAGGGAGAGATGGTGTCTATAGTAACAGTGGGATAATAGTCTCTGGGAAGGGAGTGTGACTGTGGGATAGCAGGTATAGTAGGGAGAGATGGTGCCTATAGTAACAGTGGATAATAGTCTCTGGGAAGGGAGTGTGACTGTGGCATAGCAGGTATAGTAGGGAGAGATGGTGTCTATAGTAACAGTGGGTAATAGTCTCTGGGAAGGGAGTGTGACTGTGGAATAGCAGGTATAGTAGGGAGAGATGGTGTCTATAGTAACAGTGGGATAATAGTCTCTGGGAAGGGAGTGTGACTGTGGGATAGCAGGTATAGTAGGGAGAGATGGTGCCTATAGTAACAGTGGGATAATAGTCTCTGGGAAGGGAGTGTGACTGTGGGATAGCAGGTATAGTAGGGAGAGATGGTGCCTATAGTAACAGTGGATAATAGTCTCTGGGAAGGGAGTGTGACTGTGGGATAGCAGGTATAGTAGGGAGAGATGGTGTCTATAGTAACAGTGGGATAATAGTCTATGGGAAGGGAGTGTGACTGTGGGATAGCAGGTATAGTAGGGAGAGATGGTGTCTATAGTAACAGTGGATAATAGTCTCTGGGAAGGGAGTGTGACTGTGGGATAGCAGGTATAGTAGGGAGAGATGGTGCCTATAGTAACAGTGGGATAATAGTCTCTGGGAAGGGAGTGTGACTGCGGGATAGCAGGTATAGTAGGGAGAGATGGTGTCTATAGTAACAGTGGGATAATAGTCTATGGGAAGGGAGTGTGACTGTGGGATAGCAGGTATAGTAGGGAGGGATGGTGCCTATAGTAACAGTGGATAATAGTCTCTGGGAAGGGAGTGTGACTGTGGGATAGCAGGTATAGTAGGGAGAGATGGTACCTATAGTAACAGTGGATAATAGTCTCTGGGAAGGGAGTGTGACTGTGGGATAGCAGGTATAGTAGGGAGAGATGGTGTCTATAGTAACAGTGGGATAATAGTCTATGGGAAGGGAGTGTGACTGTGGGATAGCAGGTATAGTAGGGAGAGATGGTCACACTCCCTTCCCAGAGACTATTATCCACTGTTACTATAGGCACCATCTCTAAGTATCTCTGATACTTAAATTAAAATGTCCTAAACAAACATGGTTTCCAGTGCAGTCATTTCTGCTAGGATCCCTGAAGACCTCTTTGTTTACACTTTTTTTTGGATTCGAATAATTAATGAATAATAACATCACATGACAAATTAAAAAAAAATGGAAATGTTCTATTTAGAGGCCATTTATAAAAGCTGAACCAACATGTCAGATATTTAACCTTTGCTACAAGCAACATTATTTTGTTAAAGCACAATATAACTGCCTAACACGCATATTCTGATGGACAATTTCTGGTATTAGACCAAGCTTTCTCCTTCTAGTTAATCAGCACCTCTGAAACCTCTTGTTCTGAATAAAATGTAAGGGAGTAATTAAAATCTATTTTTGGAAATTATGGTAATGGAGGTCTCAGACACCACTGCATGTTATACGGGAAGGGTTGCGTTAGGTATTTGTGTCAGGAAGCACATTTTGGCTCTGTGATAAATTAACTACAGAGAATTTCTTTCTATGCTAAACTCGCAGCAAGACTAATTTGCTGAATGAGATCTGTGGAATGTAAGTAAATCATCCGCATTACAGAATTCCTATTAGATCTTAACAATCACAGATACAGACAAAAGGCGATTAGACTATGACTTGAGGGAGCTGAATGTGTCTGCAGATTAACCTTGAATTTTGCATGGTGTATTCCTCCATTTAGTTTATTTCTCCCCAATATCTAAGAAAATACGGAACGTTCTGTTCCTGGAATTTAATTTGACTCTGAACACTCTCCTGATCCAAATGTGCTGTTTTTTACAGATCCCTTCCACCCAATACTGAAACCAGAAGTGAAGGGGACAAAGGCAAAGAACACTGAAGAGCAGAGTAGAAAGATGTGATGCCATGAGAGAAAGTAGGAAAAGAGACAATTTTGAGGAAGATCAGAGAAGAATGTAGTAAAGGAAAAGGCAACTGTGCTTTACAGTTTACATTGAATCAAAACTGCAGAACAAAATTAACATGACAAAGTAGAAGAACAGGAGAGATGAAGAGTGTAATAAAAGGAATAGAGGTTCAGGGAAATTATCAGTTGATAGTAAAACAGAAATAGATAGAAAAGAAAGTATGAGGCAGAAAGAACAGGAAGGAATAAAATAATAAATTTACATACACCAAGGAGGTGTTCTAGTGTATCCAAGAGGACACAACAACTTTTTGGAGGTTGTCTATATATGGGTTATTTACTGAGACATAGGTCTTACTTAAATTGTATGCATTACTGAGTACTCTCACTACTAGGTCTAGACAAGGGGTTCTCAACTTTTTTTATCCGTGAGCCACATTCCAATGTGAAAAGAGTTTAGGAGCAACACAGGCATGAAAATAGTTCCTGGGGGTGCCAAATAAGGGCTGTGGTTGACTATTTGGTAGCACCTATGTGGACTGACAGCCTACAGGAGACTCTGTTTGGCAGTACACCTGGTTTTTATACAACCAAAACTTGTCTCCAAGCCAAGAATTTGAAAATAAGCACCTGCTTTGACACCACTGGGAGCAACATCCAAGAGGTTAGAGAGCTACATATTCCTCACGAGCCACTGGTTGGAGAACACGGGTCTAGACAATTCCCTAGAGCTGCATAAGTTGGGGTCTCCATAGATTGCAACTGCTGAAAACATTCCTTGTGCTGAAACTGCTTTGTATCGAAGAAGGCAAGATCTTCAATCAAAAATTTAGTGTATCCATGTGTCCTTCCTGAACTCATGACATTTGTAGTTGAGTTGTAGGCCTGGCAAATGGGTTCATCTCTAAAAAACCAAAAGAATTCTGCCCCCAAGAGTCTCAAACCATTGTAAGGGGTTGTTTCTCAGATAAGTATAGGTGTAACGCAGGTAGTCATTTGCCAACCATTGCGGATTAGGGTTGGGGAAGTAAACTCCTCCACTGATCCCAAATATTCCCTTTCTTGGAACCAGAGGTTTGCACAAAAGTGGCATATAGAGCAAGAAATGTGGGTACAGGTTGGGATTAGTTTCTAAAATGGTAACACTTTCAGGCTAGGGTCTGGTGTGGGTTGAGTTTTTTCTGACCACTCATCTATAGTTCTCCATGTGTATGCGTGGGTTTCCAGGTACATTGGTTTCCTCCCACACCCCAAAAAGGTTAATTGGCTCCTGGCAGAATAAATAGGAATTCTAGTATTTCTATATGTATATGTGACTATTCAGTTCTACACGTGTGTATTAAAACGAACAATCTTTCTTGGAAAGATCCTTAATTGTTACTTCTATGGCCACCTTTAATTATATCTTAGTGGGACTGTTTTATCATTAGGGATGTAGCGAACCGCCGTTTTGGTGTTCGCGAACGCCGTTCGCGAACACCGGCAAAAAATGCGAACGGTTCGCGAACCGTTCGCGAGCTTCGAACACCCGCAAAATCGTTCGATTCGAACGTTCGAAGGATTTTTCGTTCGATTCGAACGTTTGAAGGATTTTCATCGTTCGATCGAAGGATTTTCATTCGAATCGAACGGTCGAGGGATTTTAATCGTTCGAACGAATGGAAATCGTTCGAACGAATGGAAATCGTTCGAACGAATGGAAATCGTTCGATTTTAGCGGTCGAATGGTCGCGAACTCAAATTGCGAACGTTCCCAAACGTTCGCGAACATTAGGCGGACGCGAACGGTCGAAGTTCGCGCGAACAAGTTCGCAGGCGAACTGTTCGCTACATCCCTATTTATCATTACAGAGAAAAAGGAAATATGTTTCAATATTTTGAATTATTTGATTATAATTGAGTCTATGGGATATGACCTTCCCATAATTCGGAGCTTTCTAGATAACGGGTTTCCTTATAACGGATCCCATACCTGTACAAAGAACATTATTTAAATAACTAAAAAAACACATTGGCAGTAAAACTCTATTTTTCCATGTTCAGGATAAGAGCAGACAATTATAGTTTTGCAACTACCATAGAGCAGAAGGTCATGTAAATACCTTATTGAAAGTGCTTGATGCATATACTTTTAATTTTCTACTGAATGTCTTTAGTTCAGGCTGAGACACTGCCTGGTGTTAATAGAAACTGATCAAACTTGATTTAGTAACATAAGCCTGCAAGAAATTAATAAAGAAACCCAGGTCTGCTAAATTAAATGTGACAGCTGGATGGATTATACATAGAAACATTTTCAAACTCCAAATGTAGGAAAACAGGGTGTTTATTTGATACAGAAATCCCCATGGGCAGAGTGTAGTGCTGGGGAATTTAGCAACGATACCAAAAACTCCTGCTGCTTGCCCTTGTGTTCCCCACACTAAATCCCTCCTAATTGCATGGCATGTTCTCTCTAAAATTACATCTTAATATGATTTAGACAATGGTATTCCATGGTATTTTGTATTATTTAACATTTTGTTCTGCAGCTCTACAGTATGGAGTATATAGATTGAAGCATAATGTCTAGCAATCCACAGAAACCAATCAGAGGTTGGCTTTTAAAAAGGAGAATGCTGGAATGGTTGCGATAGATTCATAGAAAAGTTACATTTGGTACTATATAGTGAACAACTGTTACCTGGTTGTTAGAGTCCCAGGTTTGTGTTAATGTGTGAATAGCGGAGGATTTAAATAGGAAAATAACTTATAAGAAACATTATTATGATCCATTATTTAGATGCCACATTCTGCAGTGCTTTACCGAGATTATACAGAATATTAAAAATCTATATTAGATACATTTTAATAATCGTATCAGACATTTCAGACGTTGCAAAGAAATGGCCCACCCAAACTGCTCCGACTCCTCGAACTGAACCTGTTAGATATCTGCAGCAGAAATCAAAGGATTACTTTGATTACAGGATTCAAATCACCCAGATAAACACAAAATGATCTTGCACACTAATCAAGCACAAAAAGGCAGGTGGTACTACAATTAAACATTCTTTATCAAAGATTTATATGTAACAAACATTACTATATATATATATATATATATATATATATATATATATATATATATATATATATATATATATATATATATATGTCAGTACATAGAAATGTTCATCAAGGCCATAAAGATACATACCACCTGGCAATAAACAGCAGTATGTACATATAAACAAAATATGAAAGCAGATACTCTGAATGAGAGAATTACCCCAACATTTAGGCAAGAACGCCTTTGTCAAGGGCAGTAGCAGGCCTGGTATTCATGGATGACCCACAACTAGGTATGAGAGTATGGTGAGTCTAACATGATGATCCTCTTCATTTTCCTCATTCCAGCTTCCAGTCCCTTCCTCATCTCCGGCTTCCAGCTCATTCCTCATTTCCTGCTTCCAATCCTTTCCTTGTCTCCTGCTTCTAGCCCTTCCTCAGCTCCTGCTTCTGGCCACCTCCTCATCTCTTGCTTCTAGCCCCTTCCTCATCATCTGCTTCCAATTCCTTCCTCATCTCGTGCTTCCAGCTCGTTCCTCATTTCCTGCTTCCAATCCTTTCCTCATCTCTTGCTTCCAGCCCTTTCCTCAGCTCCTGCACTCAGTCCCTTCCTCATCTCCAGCTTCCAGACCCTTTCTCCCCCTTTCAACACCCAGTCCCTTCTTTAGCTCCTCCACCAAGCCCCTTCTTCATCTACTTCCAGGCCCTTCCTCAAACTTCCAATAATGTCTCTTCCCTTCTTTGGGTGGGCTGCTTGAAGTGTGGTGGATGTTAGATAAATGGGTAGTAAAAATTAAAATATACAAGTTGTGAGTTCCTGTAGCAGATATAATGACCATTAGTGTCACTAATGATCTCTAGTACATTTGTCATAAATCTTTAGATATTTGCTTTATTTCCCTATTTACCATATCAGTCCCATATTTGTCCTGAATGAGGAGAAACATGACCAGTGAGAACTGACTATAATACCTGATACAAGTTCTGCCCTTTATGGGAGCAATATACCACATTGGCTTTCCAGTTGACATTGGATTCCTAACTGACCTGCAAGACAGAAAAGATACAGTTATTTTTCAAGATTTATTATACCCGAAGCTGCAAAAAGTCTGAACCTGAAAACCCTCCATCTCAAATCTGATGAGGTCTGCGCTGGGTTTAAACTCATAATCTGAAAAATTTGGGCTTTCGGGCAGTATCTCGAAAAAAATCGAGCAATTCGGGTGTTAAATCCGAAATATTAGGATTCGGGTTTACACTCGATTTTATTGTGTTTTTTCCAGACCTGACTTTTTAGAGTTGTTTTATTGATAAATACGATAAAATCATGGATGAGAGTTTGGTTGAGCTTGGTTTAATACAAATATGAGATAAATTCAAGTTTTAGTAAATAACGCCCTTGGTCTCTAAATAATCGCTGGTCCCCTATATTCAACTTCAAGCTCTTTTGATGTTGTTCAGAATTTACCTCAGCATAAAAGTCTAGGCACGGAAAATTTGTCTTCCTATTAACAAATGCACCCTTCAAAATAAACACCGTACCCAAATTCTGCCTCCCTGCCAACCCTATTATATGAATCTACACTTTCACATAAACTACTGCCTCACAGAAAGAAGGAAAAGGCCTCGCTAATAAGTTGTTGTTACTATGGAAACATTGAGCTAACTGCTTCCATCTGAAATATACCTCCACCAACTGCATTAAACCTTTGCCATGGCTGCCATGGTAACAATGGGGGTTAAAAAATAAATGTAAAGGATCACATAGGTGCAGATTTAAGTACTCCGATCAATAGAAATGAAAAAATGATAAATAGGAATGGATATAAATATATAAATGGACGTTAATTAAATACAAATCAAATATGTGTGGAATGAATTAATGAGTAAATACCTGCGTATTGGAGGGATGAGCTTCTAGGCAAGCTATAAAAAGACACACGCACACTCTTACAGGACTTGTGTCCAGTGAATCAGATGCAAACACTGTTTTGAATGTGTGATCTGGGACTAATGCAACGCCCACTCGAAGAAATGCCAAACATAACTTGCCTTGTATTATGGGTGCAACTGCCAGGCGTGTCCACAGAAATAATAAATACTGATAACAAACACTGATAACATTTAATGAAATTAATAGATTTAGGGGGTTATTTACTAAACCTTGAATTTATCTGGTCGAGCTTTTTGGGGCAAAAACTTGAATTTTTAGTGAAAAAAACCCCTAAAATATTTCGAGACTTATTATACCCCAATGCTGAAAAAATGCACAAATCCGAATATCCACCATCTCAGAACTGTCAATGGGAGATGTCCCTATCCTAATTAGAAGATATGGTGGTCTGCGAAGGGTTTAGCCCAGGGTTGCCGGGTTGGCGGTTTTCCAGCCAAATTGGGCTACTTATTTAAAGCCCAGGCGGGTTTTAAGCAAGGTACGGATTTGGGCTTTTGTCTATTTTGTCCAAACAGGTCAACCTCTAGACATTGTGGTGGCCAGCAGATTTTTGCCCCAAAATTGTCTGAAATTGAGAAAAGTCACCAGAAAATGTGGCAACTTCAGACAATTTTGGGGTAAAAATCTGCTGGCCATCACAATCTCTACAAGTTGACCTGTTTTACCAATATTTATTGAAGTTGTATGTGTATTGGGCCTTACGGGCCCCTTTACCTCCCGGGCCCCCCTCTGTAGTTACACCCCTGGTGTAGGGTTACCACCTGGCTGATATTTTTCTGGCCTGGCCGGTAAAAATCATGGTTGATCCCAATGTTATTAATAGGGAAAAAAGACAAATAAATAGAAAGGCCTGTATTTTTTGCAAGAAAAGGTGGTAACCCTGCACCGGTGACAGGCGAATATGTTCCATTTTGCTTCGTGGAAAAACTTGCGAAACAGTGAAAATTTGGAAAAGGTGCTTTTCCACATATATTCATTTATTTTTTAGACTTTTTTAACTGCAGATATTGTGCTATTTTTGGGCTACTTTTGAAGTGCCTCTTGGCTAGTTTTGGGCTTGTTTTTTTAGATGACTTTGGCTGGTTTTGAAAATTAGACCTGGCAACCCTGGTTTAGCCCAATAATCTGATAAATTCTGAGAAAAACACAAAGAATCTAGTGATTCCGGAGAAAAGTCCAAAAAAATGGTACAATTCAAGAATGGGAGTTGGGTTGAGCATTTTTTTATTAAAACAATGAGATTTGGATTTTAGTAAATACCCCCTTATTATAAGTTAACAGCTTCTCTGAAATAATCAAGTTTATATTCACTATTCCTCTTTCAGCATCTGTTTCTCTTCATTCTCTCTTCATGCAGCAGTTGGGTGTCAGATATTCATTGACAGTTGAATATTTCTTATAGGGGAGCTCCTCAGCAAACCAGCCGTTGTTCATTTAACATTTACATTGCACTAAGTATTAATCCATTTCTTTGTATGATTTGTGTGTTGCCATGGCAATTGCTATTCATTTTTATTGGCCACATTAAGGGGCTTATTTATTAAAGTCTGAATGCCAAAAACTCTTAAAATTCAAGTTTTTTTACTATAAAATTCAAATTTTTAGTGGAGAAAAAAAATCGACTTTTTTATGATTTATTATACCAAGAGGCTGCTTAAAGTCCGAATCTGAAAATACTCCATCTCCAAACTGTCGGGGTTCTGTAGAAGTCAATGCCAAAGGTCCCATCTCAAATTTAAAGATATCATGGTCTCAGCTGAGTTGCAGTTAATAGTGCTGCTCCAGTGAAACCACTGCACTGTAATCCATTTTTCAAAAGAGCAAACTGATTTTTTTATATTTAATTTTGAAATCTGACATGGGGTTAGATATCAGTTTCCCAGCTGCCCCCAGTCATGTGACTTTTGCTCTGATAAACTTCAGTCACTCTTTACTGCTGTACTGCAAGTTAGAGTGATATCACCCCCTCCCTTCCCACCCAGCAGCCTAACAACGGAACAATGGGAAGGTAACCAGATAGCAGCTCCCTAACACAAGATAACAGCTGCCTGGTAGATCTAAGAACAGCTCTCAATAGTAAAATCCAAGTCCCACTGAGACTAATTCAGTTACATTAAAGGGATACTGTCATGGGAAAAAAACATTTTTCAAAATTAATCAGTTAATAGTGCTGCTCTAGCAGAATTCTGCACTGAAATCCATTTCTCAAAAGAGCAAACAGATTTTTTTATATTCAATTTTGAAATCTGACATGGGGCTAGACATATTGTCAATTTCCCAGCTGCCCCAAGTCATGTGACTTGTGCTCTGATAAACTTCAATCACTCTTTACTGCTGTACTGCAAGTTGGAGTGATATCACCCCCCTCCCTTTTCCCCTCCAGCAGCCAAAAAAAAGAACAATGGGAAGGTAACCAGATAACAGCTCCCTAACACAAGATAACAGCTGCCTGGCAGATCTAAGAACAACACTCAATAGTAAAAACCCATGTCCCACTGAGCATTGAGAAGAAAAAACAGCAGCTTGCCAGAAAGCATTTCTCTCCTAAAGTGCAGGCACAAGTCACATGACATGGGGCAGCTAGGAAATTTACAAAATGTCTAGTCCCATGTCAGATTTCAAAATTGAATATGAAAAAAATCTGATTGCTCTTTTGAGAAATGGATTTCAGTGCAGAATTCTGCTGGAGTAGCACTATTAACTGATGCGTTTTGAAAAAAAAAAACATGTTTTCCGATGACAGGATCCCTTTAAGTAAAAAAAATAACAGCCTGCCAGAAAGTAGTTCCATCCTAAAGTGCAGGCACAAGTCACATGACTGGGGCAACTGGAAAACTGACAATATGTCTAGGCCTATGTTAGATTTCAAAATTGAATATAAAAAAAATCTGTTTGCTCTTTTGAGAATTGGATTTCATTGCAGAATTCTGCTGGAGCAGCACTAATAACTGATGCGTTTTGAAAAAAACATGTTTTCCCATGACAGTATCCCTTTAAAATCTGAAGATTACTTTGGACCAAAATCACCTACATGAGCCCTTTTATCCCTAAATTATGAAATATCTGGCCCATGGTTGCACAAAACACACTTGGAGCCTCTGACGCCAGTGTGAAATAAAAAGCACCTAAAACTTACTTTTGGTATATTTGACCCACTATATTCTCCTGACTTAGCTCTTTTTGTCCCTAAATTGTGGGGAAAACATTCATATTCTTCACATAAAAAAAAAAATAGCAGAACTGAAAATAACTGTAACAGTCTGTTTATGGGTAACGGCTGATACCAGATAGTTTTGTTCCTCAGTAAAACTCCTGTGAGCACCGTTCTTCACCGACATCTTCTGATGTGGAACTGACAGGGAACCCGAATACTTCAGTGATTAGGACGGAATTAAAGGGGTGGTTCATCTTTAAGTTAACTTTTGGTATGTTATGGAATGGTTAAATCTAAGCAGCTTTTCAATTGACTCTTTCCAACTTTTAAATTGGGGTCACTGACTCCATCTAAAAAACAAATACTCTGTAAGGCTACACATATAGGGGCAGATTTAATAAGGTTCGAGTTGCGTTTTCCACAAAAATTCGAGTTTTCAAGTTGATTTATATTGGTCAAAACTCATTTTCTGGTTTAAAAAAAAACTCAAATTTTTCAAGATTATACCCCGACCCTGAAAATAGCTTGAATCTGAAAAAACAGCATCTAAAACCTGTCAAGGTCATGTAGGATTCAATGGCAGAGGAACCATTTAAAGATGGTCATAGCCTGCACAAACTTGGAGGGTTTTAACTGAAAACTCGATCAATTCGAGTTTTCAGGTTTCGCAACTCAAAATCGTGTTTTTCCCATTTGAGTTTTTTCTTCAATAAGAAACCTTTCGAGTTGAGTTCATTCGAGGTATAAAAATTCTAAAATTCGACCTTTGACAAAACCCCCATATTTTATTATTATTTTATTATTGCTACTATATTTCTCATCTTTCTATTCGGGCCTCTCCTATTCATATTGAAGTCTCTTATTGAAATCAGTGCATGGTTGCTGGGGTAATTAGGACCCTAGCAACCAGATGGCTGAAACTGCAAACTGGAGAGCTGCTGAATAAAAAGCCAAGTAACTCAAAAACCCCAAACAATAAAAAATTAAAACCAATTGCAAATAGGGTTGCCACCTGGCCAGTATTATACCGGCCTAATCGGTAAAAATAATGGTTGATCCCAATGTTATTAAAGGGGTTGTTCCCCTTCAAACAACTAGTTGTTTTCAGATAGATCACATAAATAGTGACTTTTTCCAATGACCTATTTTCTTTGTGTGACTGTTTTTCTAACATTGAAGTGTCAAGTGTCTTTTTTCACCTTCTGAAGCAGCCCTAGTAGGGGGGGTCGCCGACCCTGTAAACTGTTCTAAACTGATACATTTAGTTGATCCATTTCTTATCTTTGTCCCTGCTGAGCAGAATCCCTGGGTTTCATTACAGGCAGCTGTTAGACTTGATACAATAGTTGCTAATATTCCAGAGATGCTGCTGAGAAATGGATCAACTAAATGTTGCAAAACTGTAACAGTTTAGAGTCTGTATCTGAATTACTGAGCTGCCAGACTCAAACACCAGAGACACCAACATTCAACTTTAAACTTAGATTTTGGAAAAACAGTAAAAAATAAATATTGAAAATTGAAAAAAGTCTTTATTTCTGGGGAACAATCTAAAAACAACAGAATGGAAAAAAGTTTGGAAGGTGAACAACCCCTTTAATAGGTAAAAAAAGATAAATATATAGAAAGGCCGGTATTTCTTTCCAGAAAAGGTGGCAACCGTAATTACAAATTGTCTCAGAATATCACTCTCTGCTAGGGTTGCCTCCTTTACATACAATTTTCACCGGCCGGTGGCGGGAACAAAAGGGGTGGGCCATGACAGAAAAGGGGCAGGCCATCATGGAAAAGGGGTGGAGCCACATCACACACAATGGCTAGAAGGCCATTAAAAGGTAAGTTTTGAGAAGATTGGGGGCGGGCCAAGGGCTTTTGTTAAGGGTATTACAAATTTACTGGCAACTACATTGCCGGTAGATTTCTAATACTAACCTTGGCAGGCGTTTTACCGGCTAGGCCAGTAAAATACCGGCTGGGTGGCAACTGTTTTCTGGAGAAAAATACCGGCCTTATATTTATCTTTTTCCCCTATTAATAACATTGGGATCAACCATCGTTTTAACCAGCCAGGCCAGTAAAATACCGACCAGGTGACAACCCTACTTTCTACAATCATACCTCTCAACTGTCCTGTTTTTAGACAGTCCCTCTTTTGACAGCTCAACCCGCAGTCCCTCGTTTGTACTGGAAAGTCCCGTTTTTCTCTGCACTGAACAGCCAGAAAAAGAAACAACGTTTCTAACTTAATTGGCCTTAGGCAGAGACAAGGTTCAGATAAGATACTTTTGTAACAATTTTGAGATAAGCAAATAAGTAATTGTAACAATATAAGATAACAGGTCCCTTGGGAGAAGTCAGACTCACAGCTTAAAGAGCACCTTCATTAGCAAAACTGTAATAACTGGAAAAAAAACCCCACAGAAATATGTTCAGACTTTCATAACCTGCCACATTTGGTAAAATGAACATGGTAATTAGGGGGTGTGGCCACAAAAATGGGCGTGGTCCATTTTAAAGGTGAACAACCCCTATAAGAGTAAACAACTACTTTCTTTTCTCACTAAATCGTGAACAACGTGTAAAACAAAAAAAAACGATCCTAAAAACTCAATGAAGTCTCATTCATTATCTTCTCCTAAATGTGTCTTTTTTTCCTCACTAAAATGTGAAAATGTTTTCCTAGTTTACACATGAAAACGTCGACCCTCTGATGCCACGATAACGACACACTATCGTGTCCTGTACTGTCTGAGCCCTGCTTGTTAATATAGCGGCATATATTGGTTTCACGTCCAGCTCTTGGCCCCTCCCCCTATGGCTACGTGCTGCGTCGCTGCGCTTATGAGATGTCGTCGTGACGTCACACTCTCGCGATACGAGGCTGATCACTGGATTAGCTGTCCGGCAGGAACTAAGACGCTAGACGGTAATAGCGCTGTTTAAACACAGGTCCGGGACTGCGGTCTGGGTTAAGAAAACCGGGACTATTGGGCGGTATGCCCTTGGCTTTTTCTCCTTGGCAACGGAAACTCGCAGCTGTCCCCTGAAATGCCTGCCGGTCAGTGATTACTTACCCTTTACATTTACACTGTGATTTCTATAAGTGACAGTCCTGCTGTCTGTCTGGGAGTTTCCTCTGTGAGGCCTTGTTCTTTTATTAACCCCACGGTCATAGGCCAAACTTGTATAGACGCAATTCCATGACATATTCTACAACAGCTGTTGTTTATCATTCAGAATCATCTACCTGACTGGCAGGGAAGTTTTACTGAATGGGGGACAGAGGAAACTAGCCTTAAAGGGCAAGTTCACCTTTAAGTTTTACTCTTATTAAAGTCTGAATGCCAAGAAACCCCCACAAATAATAATAATATACATTTATTGTTACTTTTTATTACTCCTCTTTCTATTCAGGCCTCTCCTATTCATATTCCAGTCTCTTGTTCAAATCAATGCATGGTTGCTAGGGGAATTTGGATCCTAACAACCAGATTGCTGAAATAGCGAACTATTTAATAAAAACTATTGAATAAAAAGCTAAATAACTCAAATCCATAAATAATAAAAAATGAAAACCAATTGCAAATTGTCTCAGAATATTCCTCTCTATATCATACTAACACCTTAACTCAAAGGTGAACAACTCATTAAAGGGGTTGTTCAGATTTGAGATAACATTTAGTATGATGTAGAGAGTGATATTCTGAGACAATTTGCAATTGGTTTTAATTTTTTATTATTTGTGGTTTTTGAGTTATTTAGCTTTTTATTCAGCAGCTCTCCAGTTTGTAATCTGGTAACTAGGGGCCAAATTACCCTAGCAACCATGCAATGATTTGAATAAGAGACTGGAATATGAGTAGGAGAGGCCTGAATAGAAAGATGAGGAATAAAAAGTAACCATAACAATACATGTGTAGCCTTACAGAGCATTTGTTTTTTAGAAGGGAGTCAGCGACCCCCATTTGAAAGCTGCAAAGAGTCGGAAGAAAAAGACAAATAACTATAAAACTATAAAATATAAATAATGAAAACCAATTGAAAAGTTGCTTAGAATTGTCCGTTCTGTAACATAATTAAAGTTACCTTAAAGGTGACCAACCCTCTAAAGCCTTCTCCATTTCATATGGTAAATCAGATCACTGCACACAGGCAGATTGGGGGAGATTAGTCGCCCAGTGACAAATCTCCCTGAATCTGCCTGTGTGCCCTGACCCTAAAACATCCTTTTTTTTTTTTTTTAAAGGCACAGCAGCCACTGGCAGTAGTTCATTGGCTATAAGACATTTGAAATGTAGTTGGTTAGTAATTTGCAACCTGCAATACCTGCAGTGAAAGAAACTTCCTGGGACAGATAACTTTAAAGTTTGGAACTGATCCAAAAATTAAAAATTGTTCGTAAAGCGTCCAGGTATGGGACCTGTTATCCAGAATGCTCGGGACCTGGGGTTTTCTGGATAGCAGATCTTTCATCCCTTAAATCTACTAGAAAAGCACTTAAACATTAAATAAAGCCAATAGGCTGGTTTTGCTTCCAATAAGGATTAATTATATCTTAGTTGGGATCAAGTACAAGCTACTGTTTTATTATTACAGAAAAAAAGGAAATTGTTTTTAAAAATCTGAATTATTTGATTATAATGGAGTCTATGGGAGTTGGCATTCACTTAATTCTGAGCTTTTTGCACAGTGAGTTTCTGGATAACGGATCCCACATCTGTAAACTTATGGGGGAACTATACGCACCCAAAAAATTATGCAAATTTGCTCTGTGTTCTCTGATTAAAGAGTGAGAGAAACAATCAGTTAAGTGCCAGAGATTCATCAGTAACAAGCTTCTGGCTGGTGGGACCGAACCGTAGACCGAACTCCTTTTTAGATATTCTTAATAGAGAAAAGAATTATCAGTTGCAAAAGAGCTCAGCAGAGTAATGCAAGACTTTTAATTTGTGTGGATGTGGGTAGTTCCCCTTTATGGTAATTTGTAAGTGTAAATGCTATTGAAAGCAATATAGAGAGAGAGGTCTGTGGAGGAGTCAGCACTCACGTAACTTGGTGCAAACGTGCCTGGGTGCAGTGTCCAAAATTTTAGAATTTCTATCCAACAAAGAGGTCCGCACTCTCAGGTCTTAAAAAAAAATCAAATATGGTTTATTAGCTAAAGGACTTACGTTTCGGCCGAAACGTTAGCACCAGAGAGGGTGTAAATTGGGACTGTTAATGCTTACGTGAAGTGAATGTTATCCCGTCAGCAAAGCGCTCTCTCTCTCTCTCTCTCTCTCTCTCTCTCTCTCTCTCTCTCTCTCTCTCTCTCTCTCTCTCTCTCTCTCTCGAGACATTTATACACTTCTTAAATCATTAGACAATATGAACAGGCCAAAAAAGGCCTGGATGTAATATGGAACTCTGTGCTTCATCATCTCAGCTATTGGGGCCAGCAATATTTTGTCCTGTATTAAATTGCCACTATATGTTTGTTTATTTTCTGTTTGTCATATGGAAATACAAAGAAATGTGAATTTAATTATTGTACTTTTTGTATTTTCCGTAATGACAGCATTGTTATTCCACCTATAGTAAGCACAGTTCAGCAGGAACAGTCCCCTAAGTTTGCTCATAGTCTGTACAGAGAGATCCCATAAAACTATGGCAGCATAGGTATTCCCTGTACTAAGCACAATTCAGCAGGAACAGTCCCTAAGTTTGCTCATAGTCTGTACAGAGAGATCCCACAGTCTCATAGTCTGTACATAAAACTATGGCAGCATAGGTATTCCCCTGTACTAAGCACAATTCAGCAGGAACAGTCCCTAAGTTTGCTCATAGTCTGTACAGAGAGATCCCATAAAACTATGGCAGCATAGGTATTCCCTGTACTAAGCACAATTCAGCAGGAACAGTCCCCTAAGTTTGCTCATAGTCTGTACAGAGGGATACCATAAAACTATGGCAGCATAGGTATTCCCTGTACTAAGCACAATTCAGCAGGAACATCTGCCTATGAAAACAATATTGCAGCTCCCACAGATATGTATATCTATAGATACAGAGAGGTAATGTTCTGGGCACACAAGAAGATCTGCCTGTACTTTATTTGATAGCGGTATATATAGAGAAAAAATTGATTTGTGTGGCAGTGAGACATTGTGTGAAATGCAAATGAGAAGTCTGTTTCCAACGCTGCTAATTTCTGACAAATTGCACTGTGTATTTCATTTGGCTTCAGATGAAATGCTTAATTAATAATATCTGAATAATTTACTATCCTAAATGCTTGTGATGTTGAATATTTCAACAGAGAAGTTATTTATAAGTCTCTCAGTGCTGCACACTTCCAGCACAATGGCTGGTCTCACTTCCAAGACACTGTGATTGGTAAATACAGGGGGACAGTTTAAAGGGATACTGTCATGGGAAAAACATTTTTTTTCAAAATGAATCAGTCAATAGTGCTGCTCCAGCAGAATTCTGCACTGAAATCCATTTCTCAAAAGAGCAAACACATTTTTTTATATTCAATTTTGAAATCTGACATGGGGCTAGACATATTGTCAATTTCCCAGCTGCCCCAAGTCATGTGACTTGTGCTCTGATAAACTTCAATCACTCTTTACTGCAAGTTGGAGTGATATCACCCCTCCCTTTCCCCCCCAGCAGCCAAACAAAAGAACAATGGGAAGGGGAACTAGAACTACAAGTTTCTCCATAGCCAGTTGTGTGGAACTTGACAGCTGGCATTGGGCTTTTGTTTTTTCTTCAGTAAGATAAAAAAGATGTATCTACAATGTGCAACTAAATGAGCTAAAGCAGATGTCCACTTAGTTTTTTTGTTTCTTAAAAAAAAAAAAAAGGTGTGTAAATGTGATTGCTATGGAAAGCAGTGTTTCCCTTTTTGTTCTCTGCTTCTGACTGAAACAATGTCTCCCTCCCATAAGTTCACTTTTAGTGTGTTATGGAATGGCTAATTTTAAAGGGGTTGTTCACCTTTGAGAGAACTTTAAGTATGATGTAGACTAGAGAGTGATATCCCGAGACAATTTGCAAATATGTTTTATTGTTCAAGGTTTTTGGGTTATTTAGCTTTTTATTTAGCAACTATTCAATTTGCATTTTAAGCAATCTGGTAGCTAGGGTCCAAATTCCCCTAGCAACCATGCATTGATTTGAATAAGAGATTGGAATATGAATAGGAGCGGCCTGAATAGAAAGATGAGGAATAAAAAATAACAATAACAATAAATGTGTAAGCTGGAAAGAGTCAGAAGAAAAAGACAAATAATTGAAAAACTATAAAAAATAAATAATGAAAACCAATTGAAAAGTTGCTTAGAATTGGCCATTCTATAAACATTCTATGAACCACTTTTCAATTGGCCTTATTTTTTTTTCTTTTTCATTGTTTCAAATTATTTGCCTTCTTCTTGTGACTCTTTCCGGCTACTTTTTGTTACTTATCTTTCTATTCAGGCCCTCTGCTATGCATGTTTTAGTCTTTTATTCAACTCCATGCATGGTTGCTAGGGGAATTTGGATCCTAGCAACCATGTTGCTGAAAATGTAACATAAGCTACATCATAAGACATTTTTTAAATAGAATCATTAATCCTGTACCATTCCTTAAATAATCTTCTAACTATCTCCCCTCTGAGCAATTGTCTGTCTTTATACTTTCTTCATGCAGGAGTCCGGGATCAGATTTTAATTGACAGTGAGGTCTAATATAGCCTTTGGGGGGGTTGCACCCTTTGCCTAAAAGATTACTCTCTTAAAGGGATGGTTCACCTGTAAGTAAACTTTTAGTATGTTATAGAATGTTTAATTCCTAGCAAATTTGCAATAGGTCTTCATTGTGTATTTCTTTTGCCTTGCCCTTTTAAATGGGGGGTCACTGACCCTGGCAGTCAAAGAACTATTACTCTGTGAGTTTACAATGTCATTATTATAGTTTCTTTTTATTGCTTATTTTTTTACTCAGGCCCTCACCTATTCTAAAACTCCCAACTTTCCTGTTTTCAGTGGGACAGTCCCTCTTTTGTCAGCTCAACCCGCAGTCCCACATTTGTACTGGAAAGTCCCGAATTTTCTCTGCACTGAACAGCCAGAAAAAAATAACAGTTTCTAACTTATTTGGCTTTTGGCAGAGAGCCAAGAACAGCCACAGCTGCAGATAAGATACTTTTGTAACAATTTTGAGATAAGCAAAATAAGTAATTGTAACAATATAAGATAACAGGTCCCTTGGGAGAAGTTAGACTTACAGTTTAAAGGACAATTTACCTTCATTAGCAAAACTGTAATAACAGTTGCTGAAATTCCAAACTGGAATTCTTCTGCAGAAAAAGCTAAATAATTCAAAATCCATAAAAATGAAAACTAATAGCAAATCGTCCCAGAATATCAATGTCAATGTCATACTAAATTTTAATTTAGCGGTGAACCATCCCTTTGAAGTCTCCATAAATCGTGTTTCTCTACATGTAGGATTTGTGCCAAATTCAGTTATTTTGTTTGTGCTGAAATCTAATACATGTGCGAGGAAAGGTATGAAGCGAATACAGTAGAGTCAGAATACTCTTATTATACAGGTATGGGATCCGTTACCTGGAAACCCATTGTCCAGAAAGCTCTGAATTACAGAAAGCTGCCTCCCATAGACTCTATTTAATCCAATAAATCAATTTTTTGTAGTAATAATAAAACAGTAGCTTGTTCTTGATCCTAACTAAGATATAATTAATCCTTAAGTCTAGTAGACTTAAAGTATGAAAATCCAAATCCGTTATTCAGAAAACACCAGGTCCTGAGCATTCTGGATAACAGGTCCCATACCTGTACAGATTTGTATTTCTGCTGTTAGAGGTATGGGCACAACACCTGTATAGTCCGTATTCCATAGAAGAGAGACAAGCAAGGGTAGTGCTATTTCTACTCACTTTTCCTTATTCAGCTATAGAAAAAGTGATCTCTTAGGGGGAAAAACCATTACTATTTAGGTTTCTGTTCAGCATCTTATGTTTAGCTAATTTGCACATAATTGCTGGCTTAATTAGCAGAGAAAATATTGGCAGACAATTTCTTTTTTTAAGCTAGGCTTGGCAACCTTCTTGTTTGGGAAAAACACTGATGCTAACATTTAGCAGCAGGTTTGTAGCGTGCTTTTAATTCTATCATCATTCCATAAAGGACAACCGCATCCTCAAATTTCCCAGTGGAATTGTATTTAATAGACTGATTTGATCTAGACATTCAGTTAAGGGATTTGTTACTCATTTCAGATATGTTAGAGGGCAAGTAAAGGAGAACTAAAGCTTAACAAGAAGTAGGCTAGAAATTATACAGTTTATGTTTTGGGGTTCACAGCAGGGAAGATCTGTGCCTCTAAATATTTCCTTCATCTTTTCTACAACGCTTGTTTAGGGGCCGACGATATTCAGTATATATATATATATATCTGTAGCAATATAAATGAATTACATGGCAGATCAGAAACCAGTTCATTCTTCATCAGAATTCAATAATCATTTCTGTTGCATCCGCTTCTATGACAGACAAACTGCATTTTCTGCTTCCTGATTTCCTACAACCCCGAAGCTTCGCTTTTCATCAGCTGCTCCTAATATACTGAGCATTTGCAATGCCATTGACACTTAAAACAAGCCCTATCAAGATCCAAAATGCTTTTAAAAAAAGTAAAGGTTTGTTCGCCTTTGAGTTAACTTTTAAGGGCAGTTTTATCAAAGGTTGAGGTGAATTTTCGAATTCAAAAAATTCGAATTTCAAACTATTTTTTGTGTACTTTGACAAGGGAATAGCCCAATTTGATTTGAATTTTAAATTCGAATATCAAAATTTATCATGTACTGTCTATTTAAAAATTCAACTTCAACTATTCGCCATCTAAAATCTGCCAAATTGCTATTTTAGCCCATGAGGGGCCTCCTAGAACCTATTTGGAGTCAATTGGTGAACTTTGAGAAATCTAAGTTTATTTTTAGGAAAAACTTTTTGATTAGAATTTGATCGAATGCGCTATTACTTCAATTCGTACAATTCGAAATTCAATCGAAAACGGACCTATTTGGACAAAAAAACCTTCATTTCGGTTGGTCTTTTTGAATTCGAAGTTTTTCAAATTCGGAATTCGACCCTTCATAAATATGCCCCCTAGTATGATGTAGGGAGTGGTATTCTGAGACAATTTGCAGTTGGTTTTCATTTATTTTATTATTTGTGGTTTTTGAGTTATTTAGCTTTTATTCAGCAGCTCTCCAGTTTGTAATTTCAGCAATCTGGTTGCTAGGGTCCATATTCCCCAAGCAACCATTCAATAATCTGAATAAGAGACTGGAATATGAATAGGAGAGGGGCTGAATAAAAAGGTGAGTAATAAAAAGTAGCAATAACCATAAATACGTAGCTTTAAGGAGCATTTGTTTTTTAGATGGGGGGTCAGTTACTCCATTTTAAGGCTGGAAAGAGTCAGAATAAAAAGGGAAATACAGTGGAACCCCCGTTTTACGTTTCTCAGGGCACCAGAAAAAAATTATGTAAAATCAGGGAAATGTATTATGAATAATATATAGGTGGGACCACAAAACAACATCTGGGGATGTAAAATGGGGGTTTGACTGTAATACAAACACTAGAAAAAATGAATAATGAGGACCAATTGAAACGTTTCTTAGAAATAGCTGTTTTATAACATACTAAAAGTTAACTCAAAGGTGAACCAGCCCCTTTAAAAACATGCCTTAAAAAATGAGCAGCTGCTTAGAGACCCCTGGGAACAACATCAAATGGGTGGGTAAGGAACATTTTGCTCATGAGCCACTGGTTGGGGAGGGTAAGATGAAAGCAGGGGCATATTGTGCCGCCTCTTTTTTGGTTTTTTTATTCCACTGTTCACTTATAACACCCTTCCAAAACCTAAGAGAACCTTTGTTAGGGTTGCCACCTGTCTGGATTTCACCTGGACAGCCCGGTTTTTGGAAGGGCTCCCCGGGTGAAAAGTTCCTTTCCAGATTTCCAAATTAGTAAATACGGACAGGACATTGTGAAACAAAGTGAATGACATTGCGATTAGCCAATCGCTGACAGCCACATCATCAGTCCCACCCATGACGGCACCCACACCCCGATGTCACCGCCCCGAATGTCACCTCCCCGCCCCCCATACAACATTGGCCTGCCCCCTACATCACAGTCCCGCCCCCTGCCCATTTCATCCTAAAAAAAAGGGTGGCAACCCTAACCTCTGTCCTTATGACATGAAACTGTTACAGTTGGCAATCGAACTCCCCTCATTCATCCATGCACTTCCAACCCCCAAAATGGAAAAGCCATACAACCCTTGTGTTTTATTATTTTAAACCAGGGGTGCCCAAAAAGTAGATCGGGATCTACAGGTAGACCGTTAGCTGGTGATCAGTAGATCTCAAGACACTGCCAACAAACGATTTGTCTTAATCACCCTCCTGTTTCTTGCTTTTCATTCAGCTATGTTTTATGTAACATAAGAAATAGTTGTTTGTTAATAAACATAAATCAATATTTAAGTAATATTTTCCATGGAGCAGAATGCTAACAATGTTTTATGGATATAGATTAGGGTTTCCATACGGAGTAGACTGGTCAGGGGGCAGGGCCGTGACATAGATGGGAGTGGTTGTGATTTCAGGGGGCGGGACTATGTCACAGCGATTGGCCGATCGTCGTGTCAGTCAAGGAAATCCTTGTCCATGTCTGAGGAAGGGGCACGCCCTCGAAACGTTACATAATATGACTAAATAAACGTGCAGGGGATTTCCCCGCTACACTGGCCTTCTGTGTTTGGCAAATTTCTTCTTTGAGTCAAGGAAATACTGCAAGGTTTTCCAAATGAGGAAAATCCGGCAGTAAGTTTTGACCCGGGCAGCCCTTCAATTTTGGCATGTCCGGGTCAAAACTGGTCAGGTGGCAACCCTAATTTAGATCATAATGGTACAACTTCATTAACAGTAGACATCACATTAGTAAAATATGGGCACAACTTGCTTAATTGATAAATGCAGCAACTACCTGCTGACTGTATCTGTCCGTAAAAGTACTGGTACACTGTTAAAAAGCTGAAAATAATTGGATGTAGTTTACTATTTGAAAACAATAGGTTTTGTAAAGATGAGCTGTCCCCTTTAATCATTAAAATGCCACAACATCCAGTGAAGCTGACGTTTTTTCTGACATTTCCCTTTGCTGAGCTTTTCTGCCCTAATGCTGTCCTTATTACCTGCTCATACTTCCACTCCACCAGCCTGAGCATCAGTTCATTGTTAAAATATAACTGTGGAGAGGGAGTTAGTACTAAAAGGGGCTCAAGGAGCCTCTCCTGAAGAAGAAGCTGAGTAGGCTAAGATTACATACATATCAATCCGTTGTGTTATCATTAATTATTCCCTTCAATTCAGTGTATAAGTGTACAGTAGAAGGACAAAGTATTACTAGGTCTACACACCAGCCTGGAGAGCTTCCAAATGCATATGCTAAATAATTGAAACCAATATGCCCCCTTTTTCAACATGATTTCAGTGGATAAGGCTTGTACATATTTTGTGTCTGTTATAATTAAGAAAAATCCATTTTTTTTTTTACTTCTTGAGCCAAATAGGGCAAACAGAGAAAGCCCCCTCTGATTGTCTAATTTCCTGATTTTTGCTTAAAGGGGAACTATCTAGTAATGCACCGAACCCACTATTTTAGGATTTGGCCGAATCCCGAATCTTTTGTGAAAGATTTGGTTAAATACAAAAACGAATCTGAACCCTAATTTGCATATGTAAATAAGTGGAAAGAGAACCAAGCACGCAGCACCCAGTTAAGATATTTTTGAGTGAGAAAAATTGGATTGGATTTGGTTCGGCCAGGCACTTGGATTCAGCCGAATCCTGCTGAAAAAGGACGGATCTTAGCCAAATCCTTAAAACTGGATTCGGTGAATCCCTAGAACTATCGCAAAAATGAAAATTTTAAGATAAGCTTCAACATACTGAAATAAGAAACTTACTAAATACAGGTATGGGATCCGTTATCTGTAAACCCCTCATGCAGAAAGCTCCAAATTATAGAAAGGCCATCTACCAGAAACTCCATTTTATCCAAATTTTTAAATATTATTCCCTTTTTCTCTGTAATAATAAAACAGTAGCTGGTACTTGATCCCAACTAAGATATAATTAATCTTTATTGGAAGCAAAACCAGCCTATTGTTTTTTTTTTTAATGTTTTCATGATTTTCGCATAGACTAAGGTTATGATGATCCAAATTATGGAAAGATCAATTATCAGGAAACCCCCAGGTCCGAAGCAGTCTGGATAACAGGTCATTCTCTCTTCATGCAGGATTTGGGAGTGTGATTATTATTGACAGTTCGATCCAATATATCTTTTTTGGAAGGGGTTCCCTTACCTAGCAGATGTATTAGAGCTCACTCAAATCCAGCACAAACAGAAACTTAACAAAATAACTGACTTTTGCACAAATTCTGCATGTAGAGAGACACAATATCTGGTGATTTTAATAGTGAGCTCTAATACATCTTCTTGGCAATAGGAGCCCCCCTCATTCAAAATCTGACTCCCAACTCATGCATGAAGAGAGACAGATGCTGAGAGGGGGATAGTGAAGCATAACTTGAATATTTCAGAAACGGTCAGATTTTTGAACTGAGTATATTTAGAAAACTTATTATTTCAATATCGAGAAGCAAAATTTTCATTTTTGTGATAGTTCTCCTTTAATTAGATTGTCAACACACTAATACAGCCCCTGTATAATGAACTATATAGCAATTCACCTGTCCATCTACAGATTTGACCAAAACAAAATGCTCTTTTGTATTTTTGGATAAGAAATCCACCTATTTGTGCACTCATTCCAGTTCTGTCAGTTCAGGGACATGTGCTATATATTTATAAAGCAGGTTATATGTAAACAGGAAAGGTTTAGGTTACTGACTATCTAAATGTATATTGTTGATTCTGGAAATGCTCTTCAAACTAAGCAAAAACCCGTTCTTTTGCAGCACAGTTAAACCTAATAATCTATGTAATCCTTATGGATATTCTGTACAGGATACACAAATGTGTACGTAATCAATTCATTTTGATGTAGTTTTGGAATTGGCTTTACTGAAAACCCTGGTATTAAGTGGTATTAAAAAAAAAAAAAAAAAAAAAGAAAAAAAAAGAGCTTAAAAATGCACAATAAACGCTTTATATATACAGTTCTGCTTTTTAAAGACAGACTTACACAGAGCAATCAGTCTATCTATATCCAATATATCTTATAGGGCTGCTCCTTTTGCCTAGAAGATGTATTAGAGCTCACTCTATTAAAATCACCAGACATCGTGTCTCTCTACATGCAGGATTTGTGCAAAAGGCAGTTATTTTGTTAGATTTTGTTTGTGCTGGCGTTGATTTGAGTGAGCGCTAATACATCTGCTAGGAAAGGGAACCCCTCCCAAAAAAGATATATTGGATCGAACTGTCAGTAAAAATCATACTCCCAAATCCTGCATGAAGAGAGAATGACCTCTAATCCAGAATGCTCTATACCTGGGGGTTTCCTGATAATAGATCTTTCCATAATTTGGATCATCATTCCCTTAGTCTATGAGAAAATCATGAAAACATTAAATAACCCCAATAGGCTGGTTTTGCTTCAATCACCAGACATAATGTCTCTCTACATGCAGAATTTGTGCGAAAGGGCAGTTATTTTGTTAAATTTTGTTTAATATCTTATATGGGGACTCCCTTTACTAGCAGATGAATTAGAGCTCACTCAAATAACTGATTCCAGTACAAACAAAAACAAGCAATGTAGAGAGACCTTATGTATGGTGATTTTAATACAGTGAGCTCTAATACATCTTCTAGGCAAAAGGAGCCCCCCTATAAGATATATTGGATCTGTCAATAATTCTGCAGTAGCAGCACTATTAACTGATGCGTTTTGAAAAAAAAAAAAAAACATGGTTTCCCGTGACAGAATCCCTTTAAATTTTCAATAGCAGCCCATATCACACTGAACATGTGTGTGAGGTCGCTGACACTAAAAAGATGGCCTAACTAGATGAGAAAATTGTAAGCTCCCATGGACAGTTTTGTAGGCCTGAAACTTTGCTGTTGAACCTCTGGGCTGGTACTGTGAATTTAGTAAAAAGAAAAAGCAGCATTTAGTTGTCCTCAGGGGTCCCCAACCTTTTTTTACCCATGAGCCACATTCAAATGTAAAAAGAGTTGGGGAGCAACACAAGCATGAAAAAGTCCCTTGGGGTGCCAAACAAGGGCTGTGATTGGATATTGATAGCCCCTATGTAGACTGGCAGCCTACAGAAGGCTCTACTTAGCACTATACTTGGTTTTATGCAATTAAAACTTGCTTCCAAGCCAGGAATTCAAAATTAAGCACCTGCTTTGAGGACCCTGAGAGCAACATCCAAGGGGTTGGGGAGCAACATGTTGCTCACGAGCTACTGGTTGGGGATCACTGATATACAGTGTGTAGACCATTGAAATTCTGCTGCAGCTCATGTTATGTTGTGCGAGCCTAAACCTATTTAACTAACCCGCTGACTCACAGAAGGCATTTTAGAAACAGCAGGTTTGTTCCAGAAAATATGGCTAATTAAACTGTGCCAGCGTGTATATTCTTTAGGTCCCAGCGTTATTTAGGGGGCAGAGCGTGCTTTAATGAGGTGGTACAGGTAGCAGATAAGGGTCTTGTGACACAAGGGGGAAGGTTATTTTACTGGTCAAAAATGCCCACCTTCAATCCCCAAGGTCCTATTGAGGATAATGTTACTTATATATAATCTCTGAAGCACTGGCCGGCCAGGAAACACAATAAATAATTTAAGAATAAATATACATAAAAACAATTATAAATTCAATCCAGGTGGATAATCACTTTTCCTGTAGAGAAAAATCCAGTAACTGTTCCTTGTTTGCGGTCTATGCTTGCAGTTTAAAAAACAATAAAAATATGGTGAATCAGTGAGATATGCAGAGTGCTTTACTCAGTGGATAAGCAGGCAGAACGATGAATGTTTAAATGTGGAGAGCAACATTTTTTTTGGGGATGTATTGGGGCCTCCCCCACTCCCTCCTCCTTGCCAGCTGTAAAGCCCCCCAAAATAGATTGGAATAGTCTCACCAGATTCTAAATTCCGGAATTCCTTGAGGGCACAGCCGGGTTTAAGCTCTCGGCAGAAGATTAGGAAGCAGAGCTGTCCGGCACTCAAACGGATCCACAGGACCAGAGATATTCAGTTAAAAGATATTTTTATTAATAGAAAAATTAAAAATATATTTGCATCTCCATCCACCCTACGCGTTTCGCACCTTTTGGGGTGCTTAGTCATGGGCTCCAGATTCACCAGATTCTAAGTTCCGGAATTCCTCGAGGGCACAGCCGGGTTTGAGCTCTCAGCAGCCTCAAGTCTTTTTCACGAATTCACCTCTCTGCAGATATCCTTTTCACGAAGATTCAAGATGGCACACAGTCTGTTTTAGTGCGTGCGCTCCACAACGGAACGCAACCTCCAAATCTTTTTCACGATCTTACACTGCTTCACCATATTGGGGGATAAAAATCCTGGTCACAACCCCAATTGAAATAACCTTTTTTCTCTTTCTTGTTGAACTATAACTCACAATTTTTTTCTTGTTTTTTAACAAAGTGATTATCCACCTGGATTGAATTTATAATTGTTTTTATGTATATTTATTCTTAAAGGGATACTGTCATGGGAAAAACATTTTTTTTCAAAATGAATGAGTTAATAGTGCTGTTCCAGCAGAATTCTGCGCTGAAATCCATTTCTCAAAAGAGCAAACAGATTTTTTTATATTTAATTTTAAAATCTGACATGGGGCTAGACATTTTGTCAATTTTCCAGCTGCCCCAAGTCATGGTACGTGTGCCTGCACTTCAGGAGAGAAATGCTTTCTGGCAGGCTGCTGTTTTTCCTTCTCAATGTAATTGAATGTGTCTCAGTGGGACCTGGATTTTACTATTGAGTGCTGTTCTTAGATCTACCAGGCAGCTGTTATCTTGTGTTAGGGAGCTGTTATCTGGTTACCTTCCCATTGTTCTTTTGTTTGGCTGCTGGGGGGAAAAAGGGAGGGGGTGATATCACTCCAACTTGCAGTAAAGAGTGATTGAAGTTTATCAGAGCACAAGTCACATGGCTGGGGGCAGCTGGGAAATTGACAATATGTCTAGCCCCATGTCAGATTTCAAAATTGAATATAAAAAATGGATTTCAGTGCAGAATTCTGCTGGAGCAGCACTATTAACTGATTCATTTTGAAAATTTTTTTTTTCCCATGACAGTATCCCTTTAAATTATTTATTGTGTTTCCTGGCCGGCCTGTGCTTTAGAGATTATATAGTATTAAATTGTACACTTTTTTAATATACTGGCTTCGTAAGCCATGTTCTATTTTGCTTTTTCTACGTGTTACATGTATCTTGTACCCGTCACACATTGCATTCAGCACTAACTCACTGATCTGGGCTTTTATACTTCTCTGCCCTACTTCCCTGGTTAACAAAAGATTTGCATTTTCACAAGCCAACGTGATGCTTTGCTCATTTTCAGATCCATGAAGTGCGAGTTTTCTAAAACAGTGTGATAATTAACAAAGCTGCAGATTGCGTGGGGGAAAATTAGTCATCGGACACATTAGCTTTTGGTGCAAAAAATAAATCTGTTCTGGGCCTCGTTAAATGATGGGATCACAGATCATCCAATCAAAGTCCCTGACATATTGAGATAGAATCCTGCAAGTAATTAGAATTATTGCCCATTTTTCAGTTAAAAAAAAAAATTTGATTATGAATTTATGGCAAAGCAATTACAGTATGAAAATGAGTTGCTGTCGCTAATTAAAGGAACTTCTATATTTTAAGTTTAAATTTTGATTTATTTGCTTTTTCTCTGTAATAAGACAGTACCTTGTACAAGTATGGACCTGTTATCCAGAATGCTTAGGACCTAGGGTTGTCTGGATAACTGATCTTTCTGTAATTTGGATCTTCATACCTAAAGAGGTTGTACACCTTCCACATTGTTGAGTTCAGTTGTTTTCAGATTGTTCCCCAGAAATAAAGATTTTTTTTTTTTAAATACTTTCCATTATTTATTTTTTTACTATGTTTCCAAAATCTTTTTTTGTTAAAGTTGAATGTTGGTGTCTCTGGTGTTTGAGTCTGGCAGCTCAGTAATTCAGGTGCAGATTCTGAACTGTTACAATTTTGCAACATTTAGTTGATACATTTCTCAGCAGCATCTCTGGATTATCAACTATTGTATCAATTCTGCTCAGCAGGGACAGGTATAAGAAATGTATCAACTAAACGTATAAATTTAGAACAGGTTAAAGGGTCGGCGACCCCCCCTCCCAGGGCTGCTTTAGAAGGTGAAAAAAGACACTTTACACTTCAATATTAGAAAAATGGTGACACGTATAAAATAGAAAGTAGTTGGAAAAAGTCGTTATTTCTGGTGATCTATCGGGGAAAACAACTAGTTGTTTGAAGGTGAACAACCCTTTTAAATAAACCCAATAGGCTGGTTTTGCCTCCAATAAGAATTAATTATATCTTAGTTGGGATCAAGTACAAGCTGCTGTTTTATTATTACACAGAAAAAGGAAATCGTTTTAAAACTTATTTGGATAAAATGCAGCCTATGAGAGATGGCCTTTCCATAATTCTGAGCTTTCTGGATAATGGGTTTCCGGATAAATCCATTTTAAAGGAGAACTAAACCCTAAAAATTAATGGTCAAAAATGCCATATTTTATATAGTGAATTTATTGCACAAGGCTAAAGTTTGAGCTTGTCAATAGCAGCAATGATCCAGGACTTCAAACTTGTCACAGGGGGTCACCATCTTGGAAAGTGTCTGTGACACTCACATGCTCAGTGGGCTCTGATTGGCTGTTGAGAAGCTAAGCTTAGGGCTCGTCACTAATTATCCAGCAGAAAATGAGTTTCCCTGGCTGTAATATAAGCTGATGCTACAGGTTTGCTGATTATTCAATTTTGATGCTAATTGCACTGGTTTCTGTGCTGCCATGTAGTAATTATGTTTATTAATTACTAATCAGCCTTATATTGTGACATTTCTATTCTATGTGTACTGTATATTGTGAGTGGGTCCCTAAGCTCAGTAAGTGACAGCAGCACAGAGCATGTGCAGTGAATCAGCAGAAAAGAAGATGGGGAGCTACTGGGGCATCTTTGGAGACACAGATCTTTACTGCTAAAGGGCTGTGGTTGCCTTGGGCTGGTACAGAAGCACAAAACATCATGTACAACATTTTTAGTCTAATTTTTTAGTTAATCTTTACTTCACCTTTAAAGGGGTTGTTCATCTATAAATTTACTTTTAGTATGATGTAGAGAGTGATTTTCTGAGATCATTTTCAATTGTTTTTTATGTTTTATTGTTGGTGGTTTCTGAGTTATTTAGCTTTTTACTCTCCTTCTTCTTTGATTCTTTCCAGCTTTCAACTGGGGGTCACTGACCCCATATAAAAAAATGCCCTGTAAGGCTACACCTATATTGTCATTGCTACAGTTTGCTGCCTACCTATGGTGGCACAGGTGCCTGAGCTCAAAGAATATAAATCAGAGTTGCACCTTCTGTATTCCAACCAATTGTGGGTTTAGGTAACAATGTGTTGAAGCAAGTAATCCATCATGTGACCTCTTCAGAGCAATCATGGCTGCCACATTGATAATGATATGAAACACAAATACCCAAGTCATTAATAATTCCTGTGCAGTATTACTTAACACCACCATCGTTTATATGACTGTTTAATCATTCTTGGACATGGAGGTTATAGACCCTTTAATTAAATGTAATGAAAGTGATTCACATAATAATCTTCCTGACCTTGGTTGTTTTGAGGGGCAGACATCTGCATTCTTATCAGCCCAGGGGAAGACTGATAATTGTGTTCTGCTCATCACGGATGCTTGTGATCAAGATAAGGGAAGGGTTTCTTCCTCTTGCTTTTTACATTTCATGAGGGTATTTCCTATATCATCTCAGCCAAAATTGGGGTTATAGCAGACATCTGTCATTAAGGTTGAAAAAAGCATCACACTCTTCTTTGTTTAAATAACTGATATCAAGCAAGAATCATAATCTACATTTACAGTGGAGGATCTACAGTAAAAGCAAGTGATATTGTTTTATGCCCCTGAGACTTGGTTTAGGGACCAAAACCTCATGACCCAAAGGGTGTTTTGATTGCTGCATTCTTGTCTGGGGGAACCTAGGTGATCCAAACACTCCTTGATCCCTGTATAACTCAGCCTGCAGTCTTGTGCCTTTATATGGTCACAGAACAACCCCTCAGTGACTTCTAATATCCTTATCATTTACAGTAGGGGGTATATTATCCCTTATAATGCATGAGTGATACTCAGAGTTCCCTGTATAACTCAGCCTGCAGCCTTGTGCCTTTATATGGTCACAGAACCCCTCAGTGACTTCTAATATCCTTATAATTTACAGTAGGGGGTACATTATCCCTTATAATACATGAGTGATACTCAGAGTTCCCTGTATAACTCAGCCTGCAGCCTTGTGCCTTTATATGGTCACAGAACAACCCCTCAGTGACTTCTAATATCCTTATCATTTACAGTAGGGGGTACATTATCCCTTATAATACATGAGTGATACTCAGAGTTCCCTGTATAACTCAGCCTGCAGCCTTGTGTCTTTATATGGTCACAGAACAACCCCTCAGTGACTTCTAATATCCTTATCATTTACAGTAGGGGGTACATTATCCCTTATAATACATGAGTGATACTCAGAGTTCCCTGTATAACTCAGCCTGCAGCCTTGTCATTTAATGGTTTCTAATATCCTTATAATCCAGGAGTTGGTATTCATTTATGAACTGAATGAATTGATACATGAGACCTCTTGCCTATATATCTCTCCATCTTGCTTTCCTCTATGGAAGGAATAATCCTGTCCAGCAACTTCTCTACAACAAATTTGCCCCTAGTTTCTTTCCTCCTCAGCAACACAATCTCTGGACAATAATTATTTTAGCAGCTTAATAAATAGTCGTCACTTTTCTAGGGAGTAGTGCTCCCTGCTGGCCGTCCGATGCAGCAGTAAGTAGTGATGTGTGTTGAGTCTGAATGTAGAGAGAGAGAGGAGCATGGGAAATACCAGCTTGTCAGAAGGCATCATGTACTGGTGGGTGACCTTCACATCTTTTAACGCTGTGGGTTTTTTCCCTTTCATTTCAGATGTTCTGGTTTATAGAGAACTCTAGTCAGAGGCTTGGTACACAGACTTTGATAATGCCAAACAGTAAATACCAAGTTTTAGAAGGCAAGTTCTAAATATCATTAGGAGATTGTCGAGGCGGACTACGGTAATATTTATTTGAGGCTTGACTGGAAAGCTTACATTTAGATAGAGAGAGACAGAGGAGACTGGTACAGGTATGGGATACGTTATCCGGAAACCCATTATCCAGAAAGTTCCAAATTATGGAAATGCCTACTCTCATAGACTCCCTTTTATCCAAATACTCCACATTTTTTAAAAATGTTTTCCTTTTTCTGTGTAATAATAAAACAGTCGCTTGTACTTGATCCCAACTAAGATATAATTAATCCTTATTGGAAGCAAAACCAGCCTATTGGGTTTATTTCATGTTTACATGATTTTCTAGATTTTGTAACTTGAAGATCTGCAACTGCTTGGTGGTTTCCGACTGTCACTGCTTATTATTATTATTATTATTATTATTATTATTATTATTAAAGTGGTTGTTCACCTCCAAGTTAACTTTTAATATGTTCTTAAATGGTAAAATCAGGGACTAGGGCAGGGACTAATGTCAGTGGTTAAACATTGTCTATAATACAAAGCACAAATAAATAAATAAAACTATTAATAACTATTAATTATACATGGCCTGCACATGACCGTTCTGAATCCTGATTAGGGTAACTACACAGGAGTCCTGCATGGAACCAATTTGTTAAACCGGAACCGCTACCCGACCCGCAAGTACCTTAAGCTGGCCATAGACACAAAGATCTGATCGTACGAATCGAGGATTCGTAAGATTTTCGGACCATGTGTGGAAGTCCCGTCATTTTTCGTCCGGCGGAGATCGGTCGTTTGGTCGATCGGACAGGTTAGAAAATTTGTCGGCTGCCGATAATATTTCTGCGTGTATTGCTGATCGTACGATTTTCAGTGGGAGACTGTCACCAGCTTTGGTTGGACATAGATATCGTACAATTGCTGTTAGGGGCAGAACATCGGCTGATCTGTTCTTATTTGATCGGAATGGTAAGACTTTGATCTGAATGGTAGTGGAGGGTCGGGAGATGAAAAAGTCCGATCGTACGTTGATTCGTACGATCGTATCTTTGCGTCTATGGCCAGCTTTATCCGCAACCCGATCCGTGACCAGCTAACCATCAAGAAACAGGAAGTGCTGTCATTGTAAACCGGAAGTGACCTCATTAGAAGTTGGCGTGATCAGAAAATGAGTAAATCAGGAAGTGCTGAGGTTTTAAACCAGAAGTGACATCATTGGAAGTAGGCGTGATCAGAAGAAAAGGAGTAAAACTCGCTATTGAGAAGACACGCAACCCGCAGAGACACCGACCCGTGTCTGTACCCGCTCTGTAACTTCTACCTGCAACCCACAGGGTACCGCAGGTTTTTGCTGTAAGCTGGGGGTACCCGACCTGCTGTAGGACTCTAACACGGTTCAGATACCTTATTCGACCGAATTTGTAGACCTAGATTAGGGAATTTAACCAAACCTGAAAATGCAGTGTTTGGTGCATTATTCCTTGCTCTGTACATATAAAAGTCTGTAATAAGACATATTGTACGTCACACAATAGATGTTTTGGACTCTCCAAATCCCTCAGTCATCGAGGTGAAGGTATTTTGGAGGCATTTCAGATTTTATTTTTGAAACGACATTGAGGAGCCCTTGTTTATAGTGGCACTGCCTGCATTTATATTGATCATTTAGCCTCTGTGGCTTTCACCGGGCCATTGTTTATAAGCTACAAACCCAGATACAACCATCCTCTAAACAAAAGATCTTATCACACTTCCCTTATGAAAGTGCTTTATAAATAACACACTTTCTGTGGAATACAGTAAATATTGGGTTTATTTAATTTTTACATGATTTTCTAATAAACTAAATGTATGAAGATCCAAATTATGTATAGAGCCCTTATCCCGGAAACCCCCAGGTCCCGAGCATTCTGGATAACCGGTCCCTCTACAGGTATGGGATCTGTTATTCAGAAGCCTATTATCTAGAAAGCTCCGAATTATGGGAAGGCCATCTCCCATAATGAAACAGTATCTTGTACTTGTCCAAATTAAGATATAATTAATCCTTATTAGAAGTAAAACCAGCCTATTGGGTTTATTTAAAGGGATACTGTCATCGAAAAACATGTTTTTTTTCAAAATGCATCAGTTAATAGTGCTACTCCAGCAGAATTCTGCACTGAAATCCATTTCTCAAAAGAGCAAACAGATTTTTTTATATTCTATTTTGAAATCTAGCTGTCCCTGGTCATGTGACTTGTGCCAGCACTTTAGGAGAGAACTGCTTTCTGGCAGGCTGCTGTTTTTCCTTCTCAATGTAACTGAATGTGTCTCAGTGGGACATGGGTTTTTACCATTGAGTGTTGTTCTTAGATCTACCAGGCAGCTGTTATCTTGTGTTAGGGAGCTGCTATCTGGTTACCTTCCCATTGTTCTGTTGTTTGGCTGCTGGGGGGGGGGGGAGGGAGGGGGTTGATATCACTCCAACTTGCAATACAGCTGTAAAGAGTGATTTAAGTTTATCAGAGCACAAGTCACATGACTTGGGGCAGCTGGGAAATTGACAAAATGTCTAGCCCCATGTCAGATTTCAAAATTGAATATAAAAAAATCTGTTTGCTCTTTTGAGAAATGGATTTCAGTGCAGAATTCTGCTAGAGCAGCACTAGTAACTGATTCATTTTGAGAATTTTTTTTTTTTCCCCATGACAGTATTCCTTTAATGTTTATACAATTTTCTAGTAGACTTAAGGTATAAAGATCCATATTATGGAAAGATTATCCGGAAAACACCAGGTCATGAGCATCATAACAGGTCTCATACCTGTATACAACAGGAAGGCTGTCATCGCCTTATTTTATATGTTAGCATCTGGCTATGCTTTCTAACAGAATAAACATTATAATAAAATAAATAATAATAACATACCCCAACCAGCCTATAGAACAGGAGATGGTGTTTAAGATAATGTATAATATATATCCACCTTATAAAGCTTTAGCCACATTTTCATGGCTTTATCTGTGCTTTTTTAAATGTATGTATGTATTACAGCTATGGGACCTGCTATCCAGAATGCTTGGTACCTGGGGTTTGCCCGATAAAGGATCTTTTATTTAATTTGAATATTCATCCCTATAGTCTACTAGAAAATGATTTAAACATTAAAGAAACTAACAGGATTGTTTTGCCTCAAATAAGGATTAATTATATCTTAATCGGGATCAAGTACAAGGTACAGGTATGGGATCTGTTATCCAGAATGCTCGGGACATGGGGTTTTCCAGATAATGGATCTTTCCGTAATTTGATCTTCATACCTTAAGTCCACTAGAAAATCATGTAAATATTAAATAAACCCAATAGGCTGGTTTTGCTTCCAATAAGGATTAATTATATCTTAGTTGGGATCAAGTACAAGCTACTGTTTGATTATTACACAGAAAAGGGAATCCTTTTTAATAAGTCGATTATTTGGATAAAACTAAGTCTATGGGAGGCGGCCTTTCTGTAATTCAGAGCTTTCCGGATAATGGGTATCCTTCTAACGGATCCTATTCCTGTACTGTATTATTATTACAGAGAAAAGGGAAATCATTTTTAAAAAGTCAATGATTTGGATAAAATTGAGTCTAAGGGAGGCTGCTTTTCTGTAATTCGGAGCTTTCTGGATAACTGTTTTCCTGATAACAGATCCTATACCTGTAATGTTTTATTATTAAGGGATGCACTGAATCCAGGATTCGGTTCGAGATCCGGCCAGGATTCGGCCTTTTTAGCAGGGTTCGGCCGAATCCTTCTGCCAGGCCGAACCAAATCGGAATCCTAATTTGCATATGCAAATTAGGGCCAGGATAGGAAAAAGTGAAAAAAATTCTTCTTTTGTAATGAAAAGTCGCATGATTTCCCTACCTTCCCCTAATTTACATATGCAAATTAGGGTTCAGATTCGGTTCTGCAAGGCACAAGGATTCAGCCGAATCCTGCTGAAAAAGGCCGAATCCCGAACCGAATCCTCGATTCGGTGCATCCCTACTATTATTATTACAAAGAAAAAAAGACATTTGGATTATTTGGTGAAAATGGAGTCTATGGGAGACAGCCTTCTCTTAATTTGGAGCCTAAAGAGTTTCCAGATAACAGATACCACACCGTATTTAGTGTCTATTTAATGCCTTTTTAAGGTGAAAAGCCAATCAGTCCATAAGTAGCACTTACTGCAGTTTGCTACTGCCCCTAATTATCGCCAGATTTTCCAACTTTCGGTTATCAATAGGATGTGGTGCTTGTACCTGATGTCTGTGCAGTTTCCTGGTATTTCTTTCCCAACATCTTGTTGCTCCATGTCGATCCAGAACCTTGGAGATGGAGCTCAGAGTCTTCTGCACTACCAGCATGCAGTGTATTCAGTTTAACTGGCCGCTTGCACAAACAGGCAAATAACCGTGCAAGGATATATATGTATTTTTAGGAACAGTCACTTATCTGGTAACCATAGGCAAACGTCCCTTGGAGACCGTACAAGTTTCCATCATGGATCGTATGGCCGCTCTCTGGATTGTTACTGGAAACTGATACTCCGGCTTTCCAGGTGCTCAATAGCCTTGATGTCACCTTGCAATTATGCGCAGCCCTTTCCTCGTTTCTATCGCTGGCATCGTAATTAATCATCTGGTGCACTGAGCCAGGAGGCAACCAAACAGTCTACAACGAAAGTAGATTATTTAGGGGGTAAAGAAGGGTTTTGAACCCACCTATCCACTGTAGCTCTTTATAATGCTTGCTTATAGCCCAGTAGAGACTGAGGAAAGGACCTATGATTATAATCCTGCGTGGGAGCCTCAGCTGATCACCTGCACAGGTACGTACTCTACATCTGCCAGGTTTCTACTACTGCACTAGCATAACAGTGAGGTGCAGGTATAGGATCCGTAATCCAGAAAGCTTAAAATGTCATGGGTTTATCTGTGCTTTTTAAATGTATTTAATTATTAACATTAAAGACCTTTCCTTAAAGGGGTGGTTCACCTTCAATTTAACTTTTAATATTCAATATAATGGCCAATTCTAAGCAACTTTTCAATTGGTCTTCATTATTTATTTATTTTTTATAGTTTATGAATTAGTGGGGGGTCATTTATAAACACTGGGCACATTTGCACCTGGGCAGCAACCCATGGCAACCAATCAGATGTATGCTTTCACTGTTCAATCTACAGCTGGCTGAAAAAAACTAATCACTGATTGGTTGTTATGGGTTGCTTACTACCCAGGTGCAAATGTGCCCAGTGTTTATAAATGAGCCCCCAGCTTCCAAATGGGGGTCACTGACTCCAGTCTAAAAAACAAATGCTCTGTATGGCTACAAATGTATTGTTATTGCTCATTTTTATTACTCCTCTTTCTAGCCAGGCCTCTCCTATTCTTATTCTGGTTTCTTGTTTAAATCAGTGCATGGTTGCTAGGATAATTTGGACCCTAGCAACCAGAACCAGCTGAAATTGCAAACTCGAGAGCTGCTTAATAAAAAGCTTAATAACTCAAAAAACACAAATAATAATTGCAATTGCAAATTGTCTTAGAATATCACTCTCTGCATCAGGGGTCCCCAACCTTTTTTACCCATGAGCCACATTCAAATGTAAAAAGAGTTGGGGAGCAACACAAACATGAAAAAGTCCCTTGGGTGCCAAATAAGAGCTGTGATTGGCTATTTGGTAGCCCCTATGTGCACTGGCAGCCTACAGGAGGCTCTACTTGGCATTATACTTAGTTTTTATACAACTAAAATTTGCCTCCAAGTCAGGAATTCAAAAATAAGCCCCTGCTTTGAGGACACTGAGAGCAACATCCAAGGGGTTGGAGAGTAACATGTTACTCAGGAGCTACTGGTTGGGGATCATTGGTCTACATGATACTTAAAGATCCCTTATGTCTAATAGAACATAATGTAAACATTAAGGGACATGTTCATCAAAGGTCGAGTGATATCGTTTTTTTTTTTTACCTCGAAACTCGAATAGTATCTTATTTAAAAGGGAACTAATAAAAGCTTCAGCATACTGAAATGAGATACTTTGTAAATACAATCAATTAAATATTCTGCATCGTTTCTGAAATAATCAAGTTTATGTTCACTATTCCTCTCCCAGCATCTGTTTCATTCTCTCTTCTTGCAGCAGTTGGGTGTCAGTCATTGACAGTTAGATCCAATATATCTTATAGGGGGGCTTCCTTTCCTAGCAGATGTATTAGAGCTCACTCAAATAACTGATTCCAGTACAAACAAAATCTTACAAAATAACTGCCTTTTGCACAAATTCTGCATGTAGCGAGACATGATGTCTGGTGAGTTTAATAGAGTGAGCTCTAATAGATCTTCTAGGCAAAAGGAACCCCCCTATAAGATATATTGGATCTAACTGTCAATGAATATCTGACACCCAACTGCTGCATGAAGAGAGAATGAAGAGAAACAGATGCTGAGAGAGGAATAGTGAAGATAAACTTGATTATTTCAGAAACAGTACAGAATATTTAATTGATTGTTTTTAGAAAGTTTCTTATTTCATTATGATAAAGCTTTATATCAAATTTCATTTTCACAACAGTTCCCCTGTAAGAAAGGGCGGTTCACCTTTGATTTAACTTTTATGATGTTATAGGATTGCCAATGCTAAGCAACTTTTCTATTGGTCTTCATCATTTATTTTTTATAGTTATTTTGCCTTTCTCTTCTGACTCTTTGCAGCTTTTCAAATGGGCGTCGCCGACCCCTTCTAAAAAGCAAATGCTGTGTAAGGCTACAAATGTATTGTTATTGCTACTTTTTATTACTCCTCTTTCTATTCAGGCCTCTCCTATTCATATTCCAGTCTCTTATTCAAATCAGTGCATGGTTGCTAGGGGAATTCAGACCCTAGTTACCAGATTGCTTCAAATGCAAATTGAAGAGCTGCTGAATAAAATGCTAAATAACTCAAAAACCTTCAATAATAAAAAATGAAAACCAATTGCAAACTGTCTCAGAATGTAACTCTACATCATACTAAAAGTTTTCTCAAAGGTGAACAACCCCTTTAATAAATCTACCCCTAAATAAACCCAATAGCATTGGTTTGCCTCCAGTAAGAATTAATTATGTCTTAGGTTTTGGATCAAGTATCAAGCTACTGTTTTATTATTACAGAGAAAAATTAAGTTTTTAAACATTTGGATTATTTAATTATAACGGAGTCTATGGGAGACAACCTTACTGTAATTCTGAGCTTTCTGGTTAACAGGTTTCCAAATAACAGATCCCCTACCTGTATTTTTTTTTTAAACAGTTTCTGTTTAAAAAAAAAAAAAAAGATTCCGACATTGAAACAGAAGGCAAAAACGGTGACATATTTGATTGCTTTCATGAGTGATATTAAATGCTCCGCACCATTTCGTAGCTATTTAAATTCTAAGGCAACAACTTTCTTTCAAATATTTTTTTTTTGTGCTGTAGCCCAGCAGCGATCATTTCATTTTATTTGCTGAAATTGGAAAATAATGCCGTCAGCCGGTGCTATTTATTTTGCTGGGCCCGCGAGTGCAGGTGACTAACTCCTCCAGAGACCCGTGTTCTATTTGGTTACTCATGTTGCTCAGTTGAGATTTCTTGTTGCTGCCATCTGTCCTAATCTTAACAGTGTCTTATTTTCTGCCTTGTGCAAAGGTCAGTGTTTTCCCAGTAAATGCTTTGACAAAAGACATGGTACATATAGCCCATTTTCCTCTTATTTGGAACTGCATTCATCTTCATCCTAACCCTCTCCCTCCCAAGATAAAGGCACAGAAATACTGTTTAGGGTTGCCATGTGTTTTTTTTTTTTGAAGGGTCAAGCTGTTGGGGACAGGGTATGTGCCGTGGGGAGGCGGGGCAGATGACATCAGGGGCTGGACTGATGACATGCCAATCAGCGATTGGCTGATTGCCATTGTCATTCACTTTAATGTCCTGTCCAGATTTCAAAAATAGTGAATTTCACCTGACAGCCCTTCCAAAAGGCTGGCTGTCCAGGTGAAATCGGGACAGGTGGCAACCCTAGTACAGGTATGGGACCTGTTATCCAGAATGCTCGGGACCTGGGGTTTTCCGAATAATGGATCTTTCCGTAATTTGGGTCTTCATGTCTTAAAGGGATCCTGTCATCAGAAAACATGTTTTTTTTTTTTTTTCAAAATGCATCAGTTAATAGTGCTACTCCAGCAGAATTCTGCACTGAAATCCATTTCTCAAAAGAGCAAACAGGTTTTTTTTATATTCAATTTTGAAATCTGACATGGGACTAGACATATTGTCAATTTCCCAGCTGCCCCTGGTCATGTGACTTGTGCCTGCACTTTAGGAAAGAAATGCTTTCTGGCAGGCTGCTGTTTTTCCTTCTCAATGTAACTGAATGTGTCTCAGTGGGACATGGGTTTTTACTATTGAGTGTTGTTCTTAGATCTACCAGGCAGCTGTTATCTTGTGTTAGGGAGCTGTTATCTGGTTAACTTCTCATTGTTCTTTTGTTTGGCTGCTGGGGGGGAAAAGGGAGGGGGTGATATCATGATGCAAATTAGGGGTGGGAAGGGGGAAAACATTTTTTACTTCCTTGTTTTTTGAAAAAAAGTCCTGCGATTTCCCTCCCAGCCCTTAATTTGCATATGCAAATTAGGATTCAGTTCAGCTGGGCAGAAGGATTCGGCCGAATCCTGCTGAAAAAGGCCGAATCCTGGCCGAACCCCGAACCGAATCCTGGATTCGGTGCATCCCTAGTTCTTAGATCTACCAGGCAGCTGTTATCTTGTGTTAGGGAGCTGTTATCTGGTTACCTTCCCATTGTTCTGTTGTTTGGCTGCTGGGGGGGGGGGGAAGGGAGGGGGGTGACATCACTCCAACTTGCAGTACAGCAATAAAGAGTGATTGAAGTTTATCAGAGCACAAGTCACATGACTTGGGGCAGCTGGGAAATTGACAAAATGTCTAGCCCCATGTCAGATTTCAAAATTGAATATAAAAAAATCTGTTTGCTCTTTTGAGGAATTGATTTCAGTGCAGAATTCTGCTGGAGCAGCACTATTAACTGATTCATTTTGACAAAAAAAATTTTCCCATGACAGTATCCCTTTAAATTTTCGTGATAGTTCCCCTTTAATATATAAAGTCATCTCGGTGAACTCTATTCATTAGCCTGGTACAGTAGGTCATAAAGACTCCCCTGCCTGTACAATTTGAATTGAACAGAACACCTGAAGCCAACATCAGCCTTTTGATCCCTGTTCCCTTTTACTTTCTAGCATTATTTAGAGAAGAGCATTGTCTCCCCTTGACGCTTTTTGTTTTTTTCTAAGTAGCACTCCTAGTTTGATGGGTAATGGAGTGATATTGGTGTTTGCTCCGAGTGCTTTTCCTTGTCAGGCCATGTCGCTTTAGAGAATTATCCATTCCGAATAATACAAAATAATATAACGAGACGCTGCTGCTTGAATGCAGCTGCAGCTTAATCACTCGGCTATATGAAGGGATTTTCTACCCGTGCCAGTTGCTGAAGAACAAAGGCCGCATGGGAGGTTTTTATTTATTTATTTTTGGATCCAATCTAATCTATGTAGTCCAACATATGAGTGACACTCCTGCAGAAGTGCATGCAGTCACCCACAGAAAAAGGTACAAAGTAGGGTCCATAATTCCTGTACATAAGAACACACTAAAAATGCCCGCAACACTTTCATTGGTCTAGAGCAGCATGTGGTTGGGTCCCCTAACTCAGAACAAGGTGTATTTCCAGGAATATTTATATTGCCGCAAGTGAAGCCTATTACAGGTATGGGACCTGCTATCCAGAATGCTCGGAACCTGGGGCTTTCCAGATAACGGGCCTTGGATCTTGATACCTTTAGTCTACTAAGGGTAAGAGCACACCTGGAGATTCGGGGAGATTTAGTCGCTCGTCGACTAAGGAAACTTCGGGCGACTTCGGAAATTGAATCGCCACGAGTGCATTGGGGCAGCCGTTTTCTCATCGAAGCAGGCGGAAGACACGGGGAAGCAGTTCGGGGAGATTAGTCGCCCCAAAAAAGAGGGGATTAGTCGCTGGGCCACTAAATCTCCCCGTATCTCCAGGTGTGCCCTTACCCTAAAAAAAAAATGTAAACATTAATTAAATCTGATAGGATTGTTTTGTCCCCAATAAGGATTAATTATATCTAGTTTTGGATGAAGTACAATGTATTGTTTTTTTTATTAAAGAGAAAAAAGAAATAATTTTAATTAAATAATTTAACATTTATACGAGTCTACAGGAAATGTCCTTCCTATAGATTTACTGTATAATGTATGTCGCTTTAAAAATTCGACTTCAACCATTCGCCATCTAAAACCTGCTGTATTGCTGTTTTAGCCTTTGGGGGACCTCATAGAACCTGTTTGGAGTCAATTGGTGGACTTTGAAAAATCAAAGTTTCTTTGGGGGAAAACTTCAAATCGTACGTTTCGAATGTGCTATTAATTCGATTAGTATGATTCGAATTTGAAAACGAAACTATTCACCAAAAAAACTTTGCTTTAATTTCGGTTGTTTTTTTTTAATTCTAATTTTGACGTTTTTCAAATTCGGGAATTCTACCCTTGATAAATCTGCCCCCTAATGTCCAGGTTGCCAATTTAGGTGAGATTTGGAGTGAAGACTTAACTGCCCTGGATATTCATGGAACTATACCTTAATGCAGGCTTATATCTGTAACCTTGTTATGGGCAATGGGGTCCTGTTAGACCTCCAGGGTGACTACAACCAAAAATGTTCCTCGGCCCTAACCGATTGAACACTGTTAAAGGAGAAGGAAAGTTACTGTGGCAGTTTATTGACAATAGTGCAAGCTATAACACTATATTCTGCAGAATTCTTTACCATACTTGAGTAAAAACTCTAGACATTGTCTCTGTTTGTTTAGGATAGCAGCTGCCATATTAGTCCAAAAATTGTATCTTTGACTGTTACTTTCAAACCAATGGCAGGGTATAAATTATCAGCCATTATTGTTGTGTAGCACCTCTGCCATGGATGCGATATTAATATCCAATTAAGTGAAGTTCACAAGAAAAAGGCAATACTGCAGATTTAACTGCTCAAACTTCTGTGTTTATTGCCAACACACCAAGTTTTCGAGCCCTGTGAGGCTCTTTATTAAGTGTCACACTTGACAAAGAGCCTCACAGGGCTTGAAACATGTTGTGTTGGCAATAAACACAGAAGTTTGAGCAGTTAAATCTGCAGTATTGCCTTTTTCTTGTGAACTTCACTTTATTAGATGCCATATTAGGTTGGTGTGACATCACTTCCTGCCGTAGTCTTTCCCTGCTCACTCATAGTTCTGGGTTCAGATTACAGCAGGGAGGGGAGGAGGAAGAAGAGGAGGAGGAGAGAAGCAAACTGAGCATGCTCAAGCCCAAGCCCTGGAGGTTTAAGCTGAAAACAGGAAGTCTGATACAGAAGACCATGAGTACACAATAGAAGGAAAGAAATGCAGTTTCTTTTGACAGAGGACTCGGAGCAGCATTACTTTGAGGGGTTACTGGTGTATTTATATAGACCTTTCTGATAAAGCTTACTTGGTTTTAGCCTTTCCTTCTCCTTTAATTACATAGTAACATATTGAGTTGGGTTGGAAAGCGACACATGCCCATCTACTTCAATACATTTACTAATTATTATTAAATGCCATTAGTAAATGTATTTATCGATTGGCAGACAGTTCAGGCCATTTGTTGCTAAAGTAAGTATAGGAGAAATCACAGTGCTCGTCTAGGTTATTTAAGGTAAGATGTCGCTACTTTAAATTATTTGTTGCTGGAAAAATGTGCTCCTTCTTTGCATGCGGACCTGCTAAATAATATATTACCATTAGCACAAGACTTTAATGAGTTTAGGAGTGGGTAGAAGCAGCGTATTGACGTCAAAGAAGAGATTGTGTTGATTGAGATCCAAGGCAGCCCACTAGAAGCCGTCTCATTTTAATATTCTTGTTGTTTTATTTCTTTCTCAGCAGAGTTGTACGCAGCGAGACATTTCTAGGGCACGCTAGCATTCATAGGAATTGATGGATTCCTACTGATATCACCTGGAATGGGCACTCGTCTGCTTAGCGACAAATTGTAACAAAAACAAAAATGAATGCTTTTGCTGGAAATCTCAAAAATATTGCCTGAAAAGTCACTTGCATTGTGCTGTACATAGTTCTACAATGATAACGCTTGCAATTAGTCTACCAGAGCTGTGGAGTCGGAAGCAATTTTGGGTATCTAAAGTGGGAGTTCCGACTCCTAATAACTAAATACAAGCACTGAAAAGAATCAGATTGAAGAGCCTCAATGAAGGAGGATATGGCAGAAGCAATTCTGTTTCTAAGAACAATACTCTAGTTAAAGTGGACCTGTCACCTACACATAAAAAGCTGCATAATGAAAGTCCTTTGCAAATTAAATATGAAACCCCCAAAATTGTTTTCATTAAAACATCCATACCTGTTATAAAGGTGTTTAAATATCTAAACTGTCAATCAAATATTACCTGCCCCGCCTCTATGCCCCTGGCATAGAGGAGGGGCAGTCAATTACTTTCACTTTCCATTCAGCACTTCCCACATGTCACTGCTCTCCCCACATTCCCCCTTCCCTCCTCAGGCTCTATAATTGTGTGGGGCACTGCACATGGACATTAGGTCCCCCATTCTGGTGCATACACAAGATTTTGGGGTGATACACAATTTCCCTTAATAACCGTGTCCACAAAATGGCTGCTGCCTGCTTGCTGTGATTGTATAATTCCAAGACAGAAGGAAACCAAATTTAAATAATAAATACAGTGTAAGTAAAGTTTATTTTGCTCAACTAACATGATAGAAAAGAATTTGAAATTATTTCTTAGGGTGACAGGTCCCCTTTAAATTTGGATTGTATTTAACAACAATTCTACAGCTATATGCCAGGCTTAATCAATATAGAAGTTGTTTTAGGTTTTCCAATTGTTTTTGTTTTATGTAGTTGGTTTAGAAAAACCAAAGGATGTTGTTTATGTTTTTGAGCTTTGGCAGTGAAAAAATGCCTTGTATGTTGTGTTCTTAAAGGGTACCTGTTGGGTGAAAATGGTTTTCCCCAAACTAAGGTGTGGCCTAATAGAGCCCGCACTCCGGTTGGCGGTTACTGTAGTTTTTTTTTTTAATTGCCTCCCTGCCAGAGCTAGGACACCTGCATCGGGAAGGAGCTCCGAGATGAAAAAAAAGGAATGCGGTGCCTGCTGCCATTTTTCTAACCTTTTCCAGGTGTCCGTAGTGCAGTAAAATCGGAAAAGTTTAGGCTTGAATTGGCGAGCACATGACTTGATTGCTTTTTTTTTTTTTCTGTTGGCCAACTTGTTTTTTTCCAGGCACACGGGGTATTTGCCACCATTTGTCAACAGCAGTTAAATTGCCTCTGTCACCTCCCTGACAATATTAAATGAAAAGCACCCTGAGTGACAAACATGGCACAGTAAAAGCTGGACCTCTTCAGAATAGGTGCAACTGTTTTTTAGGTGTGACCATTTTTTATATTATTAGCAGTCATGGAGTGTTTTTGACCACAGCTGGATTTCCTTGGACACCAGCAGCCACCAAAACCACTGAGGCATTTAAATGAATTGTTCAGTGTAGAAATTAAAACTGGGTAAATAGATAGGCTGTAGTGATGTGCTGGCCAACCCGATACCCGCGAGTGGGTTCGGGCTGACCTCTCACTCTTTCTCGCGGGCGGGTGCGGGTTGAGCTCTTCTCCTGCTCTCCCTGCGCGCCATTGTCAAATGCCGACTTCTGGGTTCGTCTTTTATAGACGATGCGTCTACTTGTCCCACTCCTTTTGTTGCATTATCAGTGGGGCTGGTAGGCTCGGTCTATCAAAGCAATGCGGTAGTCAGATTTGGGCGGGCACAGGCCAAGGGAGGGCTGTTAAGGTGGGGTGCGGGTCGGGGGAAATTCGGACCCGCACATCACTAAAATGCTGTGCAAAATAATAAATGTTTTCAATATAGTTAGGCAAAAATGTAATGTATAAAGGCCTGGAGTGACTGGATGTGTAACATAATAGCCAGAACACTAATTCCTGCTTTTCAGCTCTCTTGCTTTCCACTGATTGGTTACCAGGCAGTAACCAATCAGTGACTTGCTGACATACTGTCATGTGAAAACATGTTGTTTTTTTTTTAAACCACATCAGTTAATAATAGTGCTGCTTCAGCAGAATGCTTTACTGAAATCAGTTTTTCAAAATTAATTTTAAAATCTGACGTGCTAGACATATTGTCAGTTTCCCAGTTGCCCCCAGTCATGTGACTTGTGCTCTGATAAACTTCAGTCACTCTTTACTGCTGTACTGTAAGTTGGAGTGATATCACCCCCTCCCTTTCCCCCAGCTGCCTAACAACAGAACAACGGGAAGGTAACCAGATAGCAGCTCCCTAACAGAAGATAATCGCTGCCTGGTAGATCTAAGAACAGCACTCAATAGTAAAATCCAGGTCCCACTGAGACACATTCAGTTACATTGAGTAGGAGAAACAACAACCTGCCAGAAAGCAGTTCCATCCTAAAGTGCTGGCTCTTTCTGAAATCACATGACCAGGCAAAATGACCTGAGATGCACCTACACACCAATATTACAACTAAATACACTTGCTGGTTCAGGAATGAAATTTTATATTGTAGAGTGAATTATTTGCAGTGTAAACAGTGTCATTTAGAAATAAAATGACATCATAAAAATCATGACAGAATCCCTTTAACATTCTTCTATGACTTATATTTTTCAGGTATATGTGGTTGCTGTGGGGCATTACGCCCACGATACAAACGCTTGGTGGATAACATCTTTCCTGAAGACCCCAGGGTGAGTTTCACGGTTTACCCTCTTCCCCCCTAGAACTGTGTATTCCTATTCAGGCAGCAAAGCTAACTTTATATAACATCGCCCGCCTGGTGCTGGGAAACTGGTAAAACCTGTTTAGTGACAGGTCAGGTGTCTTATCAACATCATTCTAATTTGCATCTCTATTGGTGCATCACATGCAAGTTGCGGTGGACACCATGTAATGCGCACCTGCAATTATGCTGCAATTCTAGGAGAGGAAAAAGCTGCAGAGTGGATAAAAGCCTGGCACTTTTCTTATTGTTCATTCTGCCGAAAATATGTCGAGCGTCAGACTCGAGGCACTTAAGTAATCCGAAGAACACGTGCGTGATTGCTGAACCTGGCCAGAACGATATAAGTATGCACAAGCCATCCAAGTGGAACACTGCGCATGTTAAAGGATAAGTAAAACTTTAAAATAAGTGAATGTAAAATTGATGAGAGGGTTATTCTAAGCACTTTTGTCATTTACATTCATTATTTATATTATTTTGATTCTAAGATACATTGCCTCCATTATTTATTTTTTGTAAATTCCAAGATATTAAAGGTTACATGTATGGTTTACATTAAAGGGATACTATCACGGGAAAATATGTTTTTTTTCAAAACGCATCAGTTAATAGTGCTGCTCCAGCAGAATTCTGCACTGAAATCCATTTCTCAAAAGATCAAACGGGTTTTTTTTATATTCAATTTTGAAATCTGACATGGGGCTAGACATATTGTCAATTTCCCAGCTGCCCCAAGTCATGTGACTTGTGCTCTGATAAACTTCAATCACTCTTTACTGCTGTACTGCAAGTTGGAGTGATATCACCCCCCTCCCTTTTCCCCCCCAGCAGCCAAACAAAAGAACAATGAGAAGTTAACCAGATAACAGCTCCCTAACACAAGATAACAGCTGCCTGGTAGATCTAAGAACAACACTCAATAGTAAAAACCCATGTCCCACTGAGACACATTCAGTTACATTGAGAAGGAAAAACAGCAGCCTGCCAGAAAGCATTTCTCTCCTAAAGTGCAGGCACAAGTCACATGACCAGGGGCAGCTGGAAAATTGACAATATGTCTAGCCCCATGTCAGATTTCAAAATTGAATATAAAAAAATCTGTTTGCTCTTTTGAGAAATGGATTCCAGTGCAGAATTCTGCTGGAGTAGCATTATTAACTGATGTGTTTTGAAAAAAACATGTTTTCCGATGACGGGATCCCTTTAATGTAACTGAATCAGTCTCAGTGGGACTTGGCATATGCAAATTAGGGGTGGGAAGGGGGAAAACATTTTTTACTTCCTTGTTTTTTGACAAAAAGTCCTGCGATTTCCCTCCCAGCCCTTAATTTGCATATGCAAATTAGGATTCCGTTCAGCTGGGCAGAAGGATTCGGCCGAATCCTGCTGAAAAAGGCCGAATCCTGGCCGAACCCCGAACCGAATCCTGGATTCGGTGCATCCCTAGTTCTTAGATTTACCAGGCAGCTGTTATCTTGTGTTAGGGAGCTGCTATCTGGTTACCTTCCCATTGTTCTTTTGTTTGGCTGCTGGGGGGAAAGAGAGGGGGTGATATCACTCCAACTTGCAGTACAGCAGTACAGAGCAACTGAAGTTTATAAACGCACAAGTCACATTCTCCTTAATATCTTGGAATTAAAAAAAAAAAAATAATGAATGTACATTGCAAAAGTGCTTAGAATAGCACCCTCATCAATTTTACATTCACTTGTTTTATAGGTTTACTTATCCTTTAAGACATCTCTGACAATGCTGTAGAAGAGCACGTTTAAGCTGAGAAAGGTTGCGGCAGCTAAAAATCATTATCTCTTCTAAACTAATTAGCTCAGTCGGCATCGAGCTGATCCTTAACCCCAACCTTCAACTCCTGCTAGTGGTAATTGTACAACGCTACATTAACGTGTGCTACATATATGTAGGTGTTAGAGACCCCCAAATCCACAAGAGTGAAATGACCTTGCAGCAGTTTTATAAAGGAAGTAAAATACCATCATCATCATCATCATCTGCACAATAAAACTTGGATTTGACACCAGTACGGTGCTGCTATCACAGTGTGCATTGATCAGCAGATCAAATTAATTCTGAATTGGTTGGTGTAGCTAATTTCCCCAGAGGCATTTTGCTTTAAGCAATAACAGAAGGTAACATCCTCCTCCACATTATGCATCTAAATTATCAGCTCCAGCCTCATTTGGATGATTCTTTTTTTTTTTATATCTGCAGAACAGATTGCTAAACTCAAATGGGTAAATGAGCTCGCAGGATAAAAATATAAGCAGCTTAAAGGAACCGGAATGTATAATAATGTTTTTTTTTTTCTCAATTTATGAAATATGAATTTTATGTGTTTTGTGTGTTTTTGTGCAGGGAAATAACGTGTATTAAAATGATGTAACAATGGACGTGATAGGCTGCTTTAGATGTGGGATTAAAGATGGGTGATTTGATATAAACCAGCACATAAATATACAATGTAAAATGTATTGTAATAAATAAATTGAAACACGGAGGGGCAGATTTATTAAAGGAGAAGGAAAGCTACCGAGCAGTTTATTGCCAATAGATTAGCCATAACAGTGCAAGCTAGAACGCTATATTTATTCTGCAGAATGCTTTACCATACCTGAGTAAACAACTCTAGAAGCTGCTTTTTTTTAGGATAGCAGCTGCAGTATTAGCTTGGTGTGACATCACTTCCTGCCTGGGTCTCACCCTGCTCACTCATAGCTCTGGGCTTAGATTACAGCAGGGAGGGGAGGAGCAAACTGAGCATGCTCAAGCCCTAGCCCTGGAGGTTTAAGCTGAAAACAGGAAGTCTGATACAGAAGCCCATGAGTACACAATAGAAGGAAAGAAATGTGCTGTTTCTTTTGACAGAGGACTCAGAGCAGCATTACTTTGAGGGATTACTGGTGTATTTATATAGACCTTTCTGATAAAGCTTACTTAATTTTAGCCTTTCCTTCTCCTTTAAGGGTTGAATTTTTTTTTGGGTCAAAACTCTCAAATTCAAATGATGAATTAACCAAACTTGGCTTTTCCACAGACAAAGGGGTTGTTCACCTTTAAATGAATGTTTAGTATGATGTAGAGAGTGATATTCTGAGACAATTTGCAATTTGCAATTTTAACAGTCTGGATGCTAGGGTCCAAATTCCCCTAGCAACCATGCACTGCTATGAATTAGAGACTGGAATATGAATAGGAGAGGCCTGAATACAAGGATATTAATAAAAAATACCAATAACAATACATATGCAGCCTTACCGAGCATTTCTTTTTAGATGGGGTTAGTAACCTCCATTTGAAAGGTGAAAAGAGTCAGAAGAAGAAAGCAAATAATTCAAAATCTATTAAAAAGGAAAAATGAAGGGCAATTGAAAAAACATCCTAAAAGTTAACTTAAAGGTGAACCACCCCTTTAATAGAATAGTCGCCACCACATCTGTAACATGTAGAAAGGACAAACTGGACAAACTTTCACTGAAAATTAGTGTTGATTTATAGAAGCACTACATGTTTCGGTTCCTTCTTCAGGGGTGCAAGTGGATTTTACAAGAAACGAAAAGGAACATTGGTACCTTTTACTTCCTTATTGGCCGATGCCTATTCCATACGTCCCAACTGTCCCGTTTTGAGCGGGACAGTCCCTCTTTTGACAGCTCAACCTGCAGTCCTGCGTTTGTATTGGAAAGTCCTGATTTCTCTTAACTGAACAGCCAAAAACAATACAATGTTTCTAACTTAATTGGCTCTTGGCAGAGGGCCCAGATTAGATACTTAAGATACATCTAACAATCTTGTCCCTTGGGAGAAGTTACTCACAGCTTAAAGGGCGATTCACCTTCATTATCATAACTGTAATAAAATATAAAAACTACAGTAAATGTGTTCAAACTTTCATAACCTGGCAAATTTTGTAAAATGGGCATGGTAATTGGGTTGTGGTCGCAACAAGGGGCGTGGTCAAAAATTTACCCTCTATCTGCACAGCAAATTTTTGTCCCTCTTTCCGTTGCCAGAATGTTGGGAGGTGTGCTATTCCACCTGCTCATAAAGGGTCTTTTGATCGTCTTTGTTTGCGTGTGTGTATATTAGGGTTGCATCGGATCCAGGGTTCGGGATTCGGCCAGGATTCGGCCGAATCCTTCTGCCCAGCCAAACCGAATCCTAATTTGCAAATTAGGGACAGCGAAGAAATCTTGTGACTTTTTGTCACAAAACAAGGAAGTTTCCCAGCCCTAATTTGCATATGGTTCGGTATAGTGGATTTGGTGCATCCCTAGTGTATGTGTATATATATATATATATATATATATATGTGTGTGTATATATATATATATATATATATATATATATATATATATATATATATATATATATATATATATATATATATATATATATATATATATATATATATATATAAAATCTCATACCTCCCAACATTTTGGAAATAAAAAGAGGGACAAAAAAGTTGTCGTGTGTAGCGTTGTGACATTTTTGACCACACCCATTTTTTGTGGCCACACCCCCTAATTACCATGTTCATTTTACAAAAGTTATAAAAGTTTGAACATATTTCTGTGTTTTATTTGTTATTACAGTTTTGCTAATGAAGGTGAATTGCCCTTTAAGCTGCGAGTGTAACTTCTCCCAAGGGACCTGTTATCTTATATTGTTACAATTACTTATTTGCTTATCTCAAAATTGTTACAAAAGTATCTTCTATGCAGCTGTGGCTGTTCTTTCTGCCAATAGCCAATTAAGTTAAAAACTTTGTTTCTTTTTCTGGCTGTTCAGTGCAGAGAAAATCGGGACTTTCCGGTACAAATGAGGGACTGCGGGTTGAGCTGTCAAAAGAGGGATTGTCCCTCTAAAAACGGGACAGTTTGGAGGTATATATATATATATATATATATATATATATATATATATATATATATATATATATATATATATATATATATATATATATATATATATATATATATATATAGATAAATTAATATATATTATATAGATTGATTATATAACATAACAAGTCTACTTCTTCCCATTCTCACTTGATCTCACACCCAGAATAGCAGCAGAACAGAGGTGATATTAAAACAAATAACTTTTTGCTGTGGTGGAACTGAGGCAAATATAACATCTTTTTCTTGCTTTTATTCCGTGTGGGAAACGTTGGGAGCAATAAAAACATCCTTTGCTGTTCATGACCTTTTCCTTGGTGCAGGTGTATGGTCACAGCATTGCTCTGGGCCCCCACGGAATCCTTAGCAAAGACTCCTTGTCACTGTATGTCACACGCTGGCACTCGCTACATTGTTATACCCTCCTCCTCCTCCTCCTCCTCCCAGGCGGCAAATAATGTGCCATAAGGTGTGAGAGGGGGAAGTTTAGTGATCTGAATGTCACCTTTACTGCTGCCAGTTTCACATACAGAAAGGACAAAGAATATTAACTCTTGGAAACAACAAGCTGAATTTGTCTGTCAATATTTTACTAGGCCCTTGTTCAAAATACACGTGCATATATATTATTTTATTGTGATCTTCTGATACTCAACTTTAGTTTGTGATGCATGGACAGGTCAGCTAATGTGCAGCATGTGAGACATACTCTGGGATTTCACTCTTACCAAAAACATAACCAAGGCAGAACTCAGAGTTTCGTGTATTGTTCTGCCTGCAGCCTTGTGCCTTTATATGGTCACAGAACCCCTCAGTGACTTCTAATATCCTTATCATTTACAGTAGGGGGTACATTATCCCTTATAATACATGAGTGATACTCAGAGTTCCCTGTATAACTCAGCCTGCAGCCTTGTGCCTTTATATGGTCACAGAACAACCCCTCAGTGACTTCTAATATCCTTATCATTTACAGTAGGGGGTACATTATCCCTTATAATACATGAGTGATACTCAGAGTTCCCTGTATAACTCAGCCTGCAGCCTTGTGCCTTTATATGGTCACAGAACCCCTCAGTGACTTCTGATATCCTTATCATTTACAGTAGGGGGTACATTATCCCTTATAATACATGAGTGATACTCAGAGTTCCCTGTATAACTCAGCCTGCAGCCCTGTGCCTTTATATGGTCACAGAACAGCCCCTCAGTGACTTCTAATATCCTTATCATTTACAGTAGGGGGTACATTATCCCTTATAATATGAGTGATACTCCGAGTTCCCTGTATAATGCATAACCCCTCAGTGACTTTTGATAGTTGTGCTGCAGCAGCCCCCATTCTTAGTTTGACTAAAAGAAAACTTTAGGAAGGATTGTATCCCATTTAAGCAATTAAACTGAAGTGTGGCATTCAGACAACACAGTAGTTGTGTGAGCCTCGTATAAATGCATTGTGTATAGTAGTGGTAAGATTACCCAGCTATAGCCCCCTGTTGCTATAAGGAATGCTTGGCATGTGTCTTATTAATCCACAAATAGATGTAATTTCCCTTCTGCTCTTGAATAGGTTTGAGGTGAAACACTCTATTCCTGCCTTGTCCTATAAAAACCATTAAATTGGAAAAAAATCCCTGAGCTCCCCAAGGCAAACAGAAAATGATTCTCATCAATCCTCAGTGCAGCCAAACTTATTATAGCCAAGACCCCGACTTATCTCTCTTTTATAGCCAAGTACCAGAATTATATCATATATATATATATATATATATATATATATATATATATATATATATATATATATATATATATATATATATATATATATATATATATATTAATATATATATATATATATATATATCCAAGTGTGACACACGCATTGCCCTGGATTTGTTAACAGAGCTTGCTTTTAAATGAGCATTTTTGCTACCGTATATACTCGTGTATAAGCCGACCCGTGTATAAGCCGAGGTACCTAATTTTACCTACAAAAACTGGGAAAACTTATTGACTCGCGTATAAGCCTAGACACAACTAAGACCCTTTATGCTACAATCACTACAGCGCAAACTAAATCACTGAAAATTTGGTCCCCCCCAGTGGATTTATATTACAGATATTTTTCAGCTGAGACAAAATATACTTTCCATTAGCAATTATACACACATAGACACACATATACTTTACACACACACTCTTCCCACAAAATAATCACACACACATACTATACACACAAACTCCCCACACATATACTATATACACACACAAACTCTCTACCCACACCATCATACACTATATACACACACTCCCCACACAATAAGTGAATGGGTGGCACGAGTGAATAGGTATGTGGGTGGGTGGGTGGCATGAGAGAATGGGTGGGTAGCATGAGTGGATGGGTGGGTAACATGAGTGGATGGGTGGGTAGCCAGGCACAATGCATCTTTGCACCACAGCAGACATACGGTAAACATTGGCCAAAGTACGGTAAACATTCATTTTTGCAGCAAACAAATATTCAATAACAAGTTTTAGTGAAAGAGAGAGAGAGAGAGCGTGCGCGGCAGGCCACTTGACTTTACCTCAAAATGCGCATGAACCCGGAAGGTACGGCAGGCCACTTCACTTTACCTCCGAAGTGTGCAGGGGCCCAGAACGCGGGAGATGCTGGGGGCCGGTGATGTTACTCTCCATCCTGTGCCGGCCGCCCGGCTTCAGCTAGGGTAGGAGGATAGCGCGTCTTTTTTGAATTCCCCCTCGGTGCGCTGCGTGTAGCTCTTCACGGTGGGCTTCCGCCATTGTTCTTTTCAATGCGATGCGAAGTCTTCTGCCTTCTACCGTATTTCATCTAAAAGAGGTTACCCGCGTATAAGCCGAGGTCAATTTTTTCAGCACATTTTCGGTGCTGAAAAACTCGGCTTATACACGAGTATATACGGTAATTGCAATTCTTGTCTTAATATATCTTGTTAAAGATCTTGTGAAAGATATGATACTCTGTCTTGAAGCAGAAAGAAATGTGATTTTGAAATGATTCAGAAAATATTTGGTTGGTCCCTTTGTTATAGAGGTATGGAGTCCGTTATCCAGAACGCTCCGAATTACAGAAAGACCGTCTTCCATAGACTCAATTTTATCCAAATAATCCCGAATTTTTTTTAAATGATTTCCTTTTTCTGTGTAATAATAAAACAGTTGCTTGTACTTGATCCCAACTAAGATATAATTAATCCTTATTGGAAGTAAAATCAGCCTGTTGGGTTTATTTAATGTTTATATGATTTTATAGTAGACTTAAGGTATTAAGATCCAAATTAAGTAAAGATCCGTTATCCGGAAAACTCCAGGCCACAAGCATTCTGGATAACTGTACCGGTATGGGATCCATTATCGGAACTGTTATCCAGAAAGCTCCAGATTACTGAAATTACAGAAAGCCCTCCATTTCATCCAAATAATCCCCAATTTTTAAAAAATGATATCCTTTTTCTCTGTAATAATAAAACAGTAACTTGTACTTGATCCCAACTAAGATATAATTAATCCTTATTGGAGGCAAAATCAGCCTATTGGGTTTATTTAATGTTTATATGATTTTCTAGCAGTTAGAAATGCCCCACCTTATTTTCTAGTATCCCAAGGCAACCACAGCCCTTTAGCAGTAAAGATCTGTGTCTCCAAAGATGCCCCAGTAGCTCATCTTCTTCTTTTCTGCTGATTCACTGCACATGCTCTGTGCTGGTGTCATTTACCTGATTTTAAAAGGAATTAGGATTCGCATTAAAGGGGTTTTTCATCTTTGTGTTAAAAATGTCACTATTATGTAGAGAGGGATATTCTGAGACCAATTGCAATTGGTTTTCATTTTTTATTATTTGTGGTTTTTGAGTTGTTTAGCTTTTTATTCAGCAGCTCTCCAGTTTGACATTTTAGCAAACTGGTTGCAAGGGCCTGATTTACCCTAGCAACCATGCACATATTCTAGTGTCTGTATAAGAAACTGGAATATGAATGGGAGAGACCTGAATAGAAAGATGAGTAATAAAAAGTAGCAATAACTATACATGTGTAGCCTTACAGAGCATTTGTTTTTTTACAAGGGAGTCAGTGACCCCCATTTGAAAGCTGGATAGAGTCAGATGAAAAAGGCAAATAATTGAAAAACTTTAAAAAAACAATAATCAAGACCAATTAAAAAGTTGCTTAGAAGTAGCCATTCTATAACATACTAAAAGTTAACTTAAAGATGAACCACCCCTTTAAGTTGGCAGCATAGAAATCAATGCATTCACCATGGATGATTTTTTGGACAGACATAATATCAAAGGCTATTGTGATACTAAACTCTATAGTTAGTATAGATATGGGTATATAGAATTTAATTAAAAGTAGGGAGGGGTGTGTGTATGGATGCTGGGTTTTCATTTGGAGGGGTTGAACTTGATGGACTTTGTCTTTTTTCAACCCAATTTAACTATGTAACTATGTAACTATGTAACTATGTAACTATGTAACCATCAAAATGTATTAATGATAACGTGGCATTAGCTCCTAAGACCTTCTGATCATTTTGGACACCCATAAGCTTAGCTTTTAAAAAGCTTACTGAGCATGTGCAGTGCCACTGACACAGATGGCCTAACATAATCCAAGATGGTTGTCATAACCTGGATCATGACTGTTACAGGGCTGCTTAATCTCTGCACTGGTACAGTAAGTAGTATACAGGTATGGGACCTGTTATCCAGAATTCTCGGGACCTAGGGTTTTCCAGATAATGAATCTTTCCATAATTTGGATCTTCATTCCTTTAGTCTACTATAGTCTACTATAAAATCATATGAACATTAAATTAACCAATAGGCTGGTTTTGCCTCCAATAAAGATGAGGTATATCTTCGTTTTCTGGATAAGGGATCTTTATGTAATTTGGATATTCATACCTTAAGTCTACTAGAAAATAATGTAAACATTAAATAAACCCAATAGGCTGGTTTTGCCTCCAATAAGGATTAATTATATCTTAGTTGGGATCAAGTATAAGCTACTGTTTTATTATTACACAAAAAAAGGAAATCGTTTTTAGAAATGTGGATTATTTGGATAAAATGGAAGGCATTCCGTAATTCAGAGCTTTCTGGATAACTGGTTTCCGGATAATGGATGAAGATAAAGAAGCAGGGCTGACCGGCACTCAAACTGATCCACAAGACCAAAGATGCTCAGTTAAAAGATAAATTTATTGGTAGAAAAATTAAAAATAAAGCTTCATCTCCATCCACCCTACGCGTTTCACACCCTTCAGGGTGCTTAGTCATGGGCTTCCGGATAATGGATTCCATACCTGTAAATCAAGGGGACCAATCAAATGTTTTTTTAAATCATTTTAACACTTTGGATTATTTGATTAAAATGGAGTCTATGGGAGACGACCTTTCGTAGTTCAGAGCTTTGAGGATAATGGGTTTCCAGATAATGGATCCTGTACCTGTATAAAATACAGTATTTCTAGAGATTTTTTTTTTTTTAGCTTCGGTTCTTTAATGTTCGTTATAGCCAAACTTTTATTGCAGCCCAGATTTAGCATTTTATTAACAACTCAAATTCTTTCTATATTATATATTGACTGCAGTGACATAATTAAATTGTTTTTTTTTTTCATATTGTTGTTACAGGATGGACTTGTCAAAGCTGATATGGAGAAGCTCACCTTCTATGCAGTCTCTGCCCCGGAGAAACTGGATCGCATTGGCGCCTATCTTGCAGAAAGGTTGAGCAGGGATGTTATGAGACACCGCTATGGGTTAGTGGAAAATGGTGACACGTTTTACTTCTGTTAACCCTTTCTTTTTTGAAAGATTTGCTTTATTGAATCTTTTTAACTTTAAAGGACCAGTAACAGAGCAAAAATTTAAAAAAAAAAAATCCACTTGCGCTCCTCTTCAGAAACGGCGACCGGGGGTCAATCCATTGTGCAGCGCTCCATTTCTCCTCCCTGGCTATCTCCTATAAGGAAGGCAGGGAGGAGAAATCGAGCGCCGCACGATGGATCACCAATCGCCTTTTCTGAAGAGGAGCACAAGCGGAGTTTCGGTAAGTTATTTCTTAATAAAGACTTAGAGACTTTAAAGTTAAAATGTGTTGGTGTCTCTTTTTTCGTAGCATACGAACATTTTTTTTAAAAATTTTTTTGCTGTTACTGTTCCTTTAAAGGAAAGAGAAGAAAAGTGAAAGATTAAGGGGGAGTATATATTGAAAGCGAGAGAGTTTTGATGGTTTATCCTGTATCATATGTGTGGCCACGATAAGCCACTTAAAGGAGAACTAAATCCTAAAAATGAATATGGCTAAAAATGCCACATTTTATATAGTGAACTTATTGCACGAGGCTAAAGTTTTAGCTTGTCAATAGCAGCAATGATCCAGGACTTCAAACTTGTCACAGGGGGTCACCATCTTGGAAAGTGTCTGTGACACTCACATGCTCAGTGGGCTCTGATTGGCTGTTGAGAAGCTAAGCTTAGGGCTCGTCACTAATTATCCAGCAGAAAATGAGCTTCCCCTGTAATATAAGCTGATGCTACAGGTTTGCTGATTATTAAATTCTGATGCTAATTGCACTGGTTTCTGTGTTGCCATGTAGTAATTATCTGTATTAATTACTAATCAGCCTTATATTGTGACATTTCTATTCTATGTGTACTGTATATTGTGAGTGGGTCCCTAAGCTCAGTAAGTGACAGCAGCACAGAGCATGTGCAGTGAATCAGCAGAAAAGAAGATGGGGAGCTACTGGGGCATCTTTGGAGACACAGATCTTTACTGCTAAAGGGCTGTGGTTGCCTTGGGCTGGTACAGAAGCACAAAACATCATGTACAACATTTCTAGCTACATCTTTAGTTCTCCTTTACGGTAACCGCATCAGTTATTTCAAGTATTCAGGCTAAGATAAAGTGCTGTGCTGCCTGTCTGCGGGTCAATTAAGCAACAGTCCCATATTTTTCCGAACTTGACAGGGCATCTCTGTGCCTAATACTGTAGGTTAGTTTCAGCCTTGGGAGTATATCATTAATCAGTTTAAGCCGAAAGCACAGAGTAGGGGCCTTGATGAATTTCCAGGTCAGCAGAATTGCTTTTTTAGCTTAATGCAAGACTGGTTACAAACATAGTCTATTCCCAGAGGGTAGAGTGAGGTCTCCAAAGTGCTCCAAGAGGCAAAATTCTGGCGTCCGAAAATATTTGGCAGTCCCAAAGAAGTGTCTATGTATTCCAATACTACAGCCCAAAACTGGCGAATTTAAGGACGGTACCAAAACTCATGAAAATAATTGCCCTGATCTAGATTACATTTAACACATACATCAGGATAACCTTGGTATATTTGCATACCTCCCAACTGTCCCGTTTTTCGCAGGACAGTCACGATTTTGACAGTTCAACCACCCGTCCTGGATTGTTACTGAAATGTCCCGACTTTCTCTTTGATCTCCTGCACAGGCAGAAAAAGATACCAAAAAAAAAAAAATGTAATTGGCTTTTGGCAGAGAGCTCAGAATACGTGGCAGGTGCACTTACGTTTGTTACAATTTAAGATAAGCAAATAAATCGTTGTAACTATTTAAGATAAGCAGGTCTCTGGGAAACTGTGATTTGCAGTGTAATGAATAAGTAAACCTTTAAAATAAGTGAATTTAAAATTGATGAAGGTGCTATTCTAAGTACTTTTGTCATTTAAATTCATTATTTATTGAAGATATTAAGGGATACATGTCCTGTTAACATGAATGCATTTTGTTACAGCAGCACCACCTGTTGGTCATTTTCTGACCAGTCTGACCTCTAAGTAGTCAAGGAAGTTGTCAGGAGAAAGAAAGAGGCTTCTCTGATGTAATATTTAGGAAAGATTTGAGAAAAGTTTCTAATTGTTTTCCTAAGCAGAAGAACATCAGAGCAGCCTCTTTCTTTCTCCTGACAACTTCCTTGACTACTTGGTGGTCAGACTGGTCAGAAAATGACCAACAGGTGGCGCTGGTGTAACAAAATGCATTCATATTAATAGTACATGTATCCCTTAATATCTTGGGATCAAAACAAAATATATAATGAATGTAAATGACAAAAATACTTAGACTAGCCCCCTCATCAATTTTACATTCACTTATTTTAAAGGTTTATTCATCCTTTAAAGAGCAATTATCTTTCATTATATAACTGTTATAACATAAATCCAGACCCTTAAACCCCCAGAAATGTGTTTAGACTTTCCTTAACCTGTCAAATTTTGTAAAATGGACATGGTAATTAGGGGAGTGGCCATAAAATGGGCGTGGTCAAAAATATTGACTTTTTGTCCCTCTTTCTATTGTTAAAAAGATTGGGAGGTATTTATTTGTACCAGCCTGTGAGGGGTCAGATAGACTCTGTTTAGAAATTTAAAGGAGCACTAAAGCCCCCCTCCCAATAATAAAAGCCCCCCCTCCTACCCTAGATAGTCCCCCCCCCTCCTCCCTGCTTCCTACCCTCCATCTTCCGGATCTTAGGTATTCTTTCTGGAATAATGCACTATATATAGTAGTAGAAGGGTTTTTCTTAACGGGGGGTTTACTTCTCCTTTAACATGTATGTACTGATCTCTTGTAGATCTCTAAGCTTCAGGTATTTGTATCTCAGTCCAGGTTTCCTTGTCTAATTGAGGGAAATCCTGGGCCCAATTAAGTCTAATGTTGACCCTTTCATGTGGAAACACTTCCTCTGTTGTCTATAATTAAGATCCTTGTTCTTCTCAAAGCAAGGTCCTTGGGTAGGGATCTTCTCCTATGAGCAGTGGGGCAATGCATCTTTTATTGACTCTTTGCTTGTCCTTTAAAGGAACGTGTTCATTGCGATGGAAGCGCTGGACCAGCTCCTCATGGCGTGCCATTCACAGAGCATCAAGCCCTTTGTCGAGAGCTTCCTCCACATGGTAGCAAAGCTGCTGGAATCTGGCGAGCCCAAACTACAGATCTACGGAACAAATTCTGTAAGTAACACAGGTGTTTCCAGTCCAATGCAGCTAGTGAAGGATGCTGGGAGTTGTAGTGAGAAAGAAAGAGTACTGACAGTCCTCTGCCTGAAAACGCCTACTGAAGGATTTTTTTTTCGGCTGATAACTGCCAGTGCTGCTGTTTTTCATAGTCTTTGGGAGGCAGTTGAGGATTGGCTGCTTCTCCACTGGCTAAAATAGTCTGGTTGCTATGGGCAACTGCACTGGTGCAATTAAGCGGTCACAAATTGTGGCTTGTAAGATCAGTACATTCCTTACAGGAGGTAACCCATAAAGGGGTTGTTCACCTTATGATGTAGAGAGGGATATTCGGAGACAATTTGCAATTGGTTTTCATTTTTTATTATTTGTGCTTTTTGTTATTTAGCTTTTTATTTAGCAGCTCTTCAGTTTGCATTTTAAGCAATCTGGTTGCTAGTGTGCAAATTCCCCTAGCAACCATGCACTGATTTGAATAACAAATGTGTAGCCTTACAGAGCATTTGATTTTTAGATTTTCACTTGAAAACTGGAGTCAGGAGTCAGAAGAAGGCAAATAATTAAAAGAACTAAAAAAATAATAATAATGAAGACCAATTAAAAAGTTGCTTTGGATTAGCCATTCTATAACATACTAAATGTTAACTTTAAAGGAGAAGGAAAGCTACCCAAGCAGTTTATTGCCAATAGATTAGCTACAATAGTGCAAGCTATAACACTATATTTATTCTGCAGAATGTTTTACCCTACCTGAGTAAACAACTCTGGAAGTTCTCTCTGTTTGTTTAGGATAGCAGCTGCCATATTAGCTTGGTGTGACATCACTTCCTGCCTGAGTCTCTCCCTGCTCACTCGTAGCTCTGGGCTCAGATTACAGCAGGGAGGGGAGGGTAGAGGGAGAGAGGAGCAAACTGGGCATGCTCAAGCCCTAGCCCTGGAGGTTTAAGCTGAAAACAGGAAGTCTGATACAGAAGCCCATGTGTACACAATAGAAGGAAAGAAATGTGGTGTTTCTTTTGACAGAGGACTCAGAGCAGCATTACTTTGAGGGTTTACTGGTATATTTATATAAACCTTTCTGATAAAGCTTACTTAGTTTTAACTTTTCCTTCTCCTTGAAGGTGAACCACCCCTTTAATGATACACGTGTCTAATTCATAAATCATAAGAATTTTTCTGAATCGGTTATAAATGGTAACCCTTCTGTAGTTATTAAGGGTTAACTGACCCACTCATACTGACAGTTACTAGGGCTGCATGGGATTTCTCTCCGGTGCAGTGCCCCCAGCGTGAGCGCATGAGATATTCTAATCTCACAAAAGTAGGTCAAGAATGTTATCCTCTTGGCAACTGCAGTTATTTGATGTTATCTCTTTAATCGCTCCCTGTGCTATTTTTAAGTCTCCCGTTTCTCTCTTAATAAGCAGAATTGAGACATTTATACTGGGTCTAGAGCCTTTAGATGGGAGCTGAGAAACCAATGAATGTAATTTTAGTAAAGCTGCTGGTGCCGTTTTCATTTGGCAAGTTGTTTGCATTGCCTGACTCTGTCTGGAGTATGTGCCTGCATTATTCATTGTTGCCTGGAAATGTCTGGTGTAGAAAAAATAAGGTGTAAATGTGTAACCTGTTTGGTCATCATCACTGTCAGTATTCGCCTTCAGTCAGAAGTCATCCAAAAAGTGACATAGTGAACTAAGACTCCTTTGCGCTGTGCCAGTCAAATTTGGGGGACCTTTTTTCCCATAAGTGACATTTTTTCATTTAAAATTGTGCTTGTCACGAGGAATGCTGGCATTTTTAGAGTGTATTCTTATTGTGTACAGCTGTCCCTGCTTAATTGTGCTTAGTACATGGAATACCTATGCTGTCATAGTTTTATGGTATCTCTCTGTACAGACTATGAGCAAATTTAGGGACTGTTCCTGCTGAATTGTGCTTAGTACAGGGGAATACCTATACTGTCATAGTTTTATGGTATCTCTCTGTACAGACTATGAGCAAATTTAGGGACTGTTCCTGCTGAATTGTGCTTAGTACATGGAATACCTATGCTGTCATAGTTTTATGGTATCTCTCTGTACAGACTATGAGCAAATTTAGGGACTGTTCCTGCTGAATTGTGCTTAGTACAGGGAATACCTATGCTGCCATAGTTTTATGGGATCTCTCTGTACAGACTATGAGCAAACTTAGGGGACTGTTCCTGCTGAATTGTGCTTAGTACTGGGAATACCTATGCTGCCATAGTTTTATGGGATCTCTTTGTACAGACTATGAGCAAACTTAGGGGACTGTTCCTGCTGAATTGTGCTTAGTACAGGGAATACCTATGCTGCCATAGTTTTATGGGATCTCTCTGTACAGACTGTAAACGAGACCTCTGGTTTTACCCGTAGGTCGGGAGGGTTCAGACCGCCACTCACACAAAATATTGAAGCCACAGACGGGTTCAGGCTGAGCCCTTCCTGCTGCCCTTCCCACTCGTGACTTATCTGTGCTGCACTGTGTGTGGGCATATAAATATATATAAATATACGCAGACCCATTGGGCTGGTTCGGGTAGAGCGCTAGGATCATCAGTTTGTCTACCCGCACATCACTATTGTGAACAAATTGTGAGAAATATACTTTTTTTCACTCATCCCATTATAAAATCCTAACAACAATTTCCTGTTTTGCAGTTTGTCAAATTTGCCAACATTGAAGAAGACACGCCTTCCTATCACAGACGATACGACTTCTTCGTTTCCCGATTTAGCGCCATGTGTCATTCGTGTCATGATGATCCTGAAGTCCGAAAAGAGTAAGACCAGGCTTTTGTGTATAGGGAATATCTTTCTTTTTTGTCTTTGCGTAACTGTTCCTGTATATCCACTTTCTACTGGAACATTTAGGCATAGGATGTTAAAGGAGAAATCAACCCGTAATAAAAAAAAAAAAACCTCCACCCCCCCCCAGCCTACCTGCCCCCCGGGCAATTGCCCCTAATTTTTTACTCACCCCTCCATGCAGATTCTGGCCTCGGAGTTCACGGCAGCCATCTTCTTCTCCGGTAATCTTCATATATTGACAGTTGGAGTAAATTTCCGGTCCCTAACAACTGCGCGACCGCCGAAAGTCAGGAAAATTTCTGAAAATTTTTCGGAAATTTTCATGACTTTCGTCACATGCAGTGGTTCGGGACCAGAAATTTACTCTAACTGCGCATGTGCTGAAACTTCCGAAAAATAACAAAGAAAGAAAGAAGGCTGCCGTGAACTCCAAGGCTAGAATCTGCACGGAGGGGTGAGTAAAAAATTAGGGTGTATTTGCTGTTGGGAAAGGTAGGCTGGGGGGGAGGAGGGAGGAGAGAGGAGGGAGGGCGTCTACCCAGGGTAGGGGGGAGGGATTTTATTTTATTACGGGTTGAATTCTCGTTTAACTAGAAAATATCAGCTGAGCAAAGACCAAGAAAATTATGGCTGCTTATAAAGATTTAGTGATGCCCTGGGTGCTATAGCTTATTACAGGTATGGGATCCGTTATCTGGAAACCTGTTATCCAGAAAGCTCTGAATTACTGAAAGGCTATCTCTGACTACATTTTACCCAAATAAAGTTTTTAAAAAAATGATTTCCTTTTTCTGTGTAATAATAAAACAGTATCTTGTACTTGATCCCAACTAAGATATACCGTATATACTCGAGTATAAGCCGATCCGAGTATAAGCCGAGGTACCTAATTTTACCTACGAAAACTGGGAAAACTTATTGACTCTAGTATAAGCCTAGACACAACTACAGCCCTGTCTCCCAGCAGCGCACCTTCCGCCAAAGAGACTCCCCCAGTGATCGACCGGACTTCTTTGCAAAGTTGATGGTGACAGAGAATTGTGCAGAGAGTGCTGTGTGTCATAAAACCATCACTGATCTTTTGTATAACCAACAGATGGCGCTGTGTGATATTGCAGTCACTGTTATTCTTTGATACAACCAACAGATGGCGCTGTGTGATATTGCAGTCACTGTTATTCTTTGATACAACCAACAGATAGCGCTGTGTGATATTGCAGTCACTGTTATTCTTTGATATAGCCAACAGAGGGCGCACTGTTATTCTTTCATAAAACCAACAGAGGGCATTGTGGGATATTGCAGTCTCTCCCCAAAACTGTTGGTATAGGAATGATTAAAAGTGACTGCAATCTCGGCTACTGCCCACTGACCCGAGTATAAGCCGAGGTAGACTTTTTCAGCACATTTTGGATGCTGAAAAACTCGAGTATATACGGTAATTAATCCTTATTGGAAGCAAAACCAGCCTATTGGGTTTATTTCATGTTTATATGATTTTCTTGTAGAATTAAGGTATAAAGATCCATTATCCTGAAAATCTCAGGTCCTGAGCATTCTGGATAACGGGTCCCATACCTGTATATGTATAAGTGGTGTTTTATGCAACTTTGCTATAATCAAAAAGATTAATACAGGTATTTGACCTGTTATCGAGAATGCTTTTCCGAATAACGGATCTTTCTGTTATTTTTTACTAGAAAATCATATATACATGAAATAAACCCGATAGGCTGGTTTTACTTCCAATAAGGATTAATTATATCTTAGTTGGGATCAAGTACAAGCTTCTGTTGTTTTATTATTACAGAGAAAAAGGAAATCATTTTTAAACATTTGGATTATTTGGATAAAATGGGAGATGGCCATCCTGAAATTTGGAGCTTTCTGGATAACGGGTTTCCGGATAACAGATCCCATACCTGTACTATAAATCTGAACAGCACTCCGTTTTGGATTATAGTGGCTCATACTTGTTTGTAATATAAATAAAGTGAATTCTTTATATTGAAATCTTCAATTACAGAAATAGAAGTAGACTTTGCATTTTGTATAATGTGTTGTTCTAACACAAATTTTACGTCTTTCCAATGCCATTGTAGGATTAGGATTGCAGGTATTCGGGGAATCCAAGGTGTCGTTCGTAAGACTGTGAACGACGAGCTGCGTGCAACTATATGGGAACCTCAACACATGGACAAAATTGTCCCCTCTCTGCTGTTCAACATGCAGAAAATAGAAGACACTGATAGGTGAGTAAAAGTATATATAAATACACAACAGCCGTGAATATCCTGTATTATTATATCCTTATAAACAGTTAGAAATGGTGAGTAGTGATGTAATGTTTGTCACATGACTCACTGAAACTTGTGTATTATAATAAATAAAGTACCTCCTGTTGGGGAAAATATGAGGCTATTAGAAGTAACCTTAGAGTTCCATGTCCTGTATAAAAGCACTCAGCCTACAGCCTTGTACTTTTATATGGTCATGGAACTCCTTAATAACTTATAATATCCTTATATTTTACAGTAAGGGTTACTTTATTCACTATATTTATTAGGGATGCACCGAATCCAGGATAGGTTCGGGATTCGGCCTTTTTCAGCAGCATTCGGATTCGCCTGAACCGAATCCTAATTTGCATATCCAAATTAGGGGTGGGAAATTTTGTGACTTTTTGTCACAAAACAAGGAAGTAAAAAATAATTTCCCCTTCCCACCCCTAATTTGCATATTCAGATTGGTTCGGTATTCGGCTGAATCTTTCGAGAAGGATTCGGGGGTTCGGCCAAATCCAAAATAGTGGATTCGGTGCATGCCTAATTTTTAGATATATATAGATATATATAGATGTAAAATCAGGGAAATGTGTTAAAGTAACTTTTTCTTCAAGTACTGAAAGGATATAAGCACAGGAGTCTGTTTTACTTTGAGATACAATATTTAGTGTGTTAATAACAAGGGTTAAACATTGCAGGGTTAATGTAACACTGTGGGGGGCATGTGCAAGACCCCCTGTCAGTCACATACACAAACTAAAGCAATAAGTGATTGGTGCAGGACTGTATAAGGGGCAGACTCATTGCAATTGACCAATTACAGGCAGAACCATGGCAAAATATACTGATTAGTATTTTAGTATTTAATCTCTTTATTTCACAAATAATAACATTCATCTAAGGAAAAAACTGTTTTTGGGAACATCAGGACAAAATTTTGATGTAAAATCCGGGAAAACATTACTAAAAATTAGGGATGCACCGAATCCAGGATTCGGTTCAGGATTCGGCCTTTTCCAGCAAGATTCGGATTCGGCCGAATACTTGTGCCTGGCCGAACTGAATCCGAATCCTAATTTGCATATGTAAATTAGTGTTGGGTAGGGAAATCAAGTGACTTTTTGTCACAGAGGAAGATTTTTTCCCACATTTTCCTTTCCTGACCCTAATTTGCGTTTGCAAATTAGCATTCGGTTCGGTATTCGGCCGAATCTTTCACCAAGGATTCGGGTATTCGGCAGAATCACAAATAGTGGATTTGGTGCATCCCTACTAAAAATCAGGGCAATGCACCCAATGAAATGCATTATAAATTGGTGGGACCACAAATATAAAATGTATGTGTAAATTAGGGATGCACTGAATCCACTATTTTGGATTTGGCCAAACCCTCGAATCCTTCGCAAAAGATTCGGCCAAATACCGAACCAAATCCTAATTTGCATATAAAACATTTTTTACTTCCTTGTTTTGTGACAAAAAGTCACGCAATTTCCCTCCACGGCCCTAATTTGCATAGGCAAATTAGGGTTTGGATTTGGTTTGGGTGGCAACAAGGATTCGGTCGAATCCTGCTGAAAAAGCTCGAATCCTGGACCGAATCCCGGATTCGGTGCATCCCTGGTATATATATGTAAATGTGTGTATGTATGTATGTGTATATGTATATATAGATATATAGATATATAGATATATAGATATATAGATATA